>NC_061864.1:10993627-12193627 GCF_907164915.1 Impatiens glandulifera | reverse complement strand
CACTATCAAAAACTTCCCCCTTGATCGAGATAGAATTTATCACATTATTTCTTGCTTACGCGTTAGAGATCCCATGAAAAACTTGGTGTTTCTATCTCCGACTCTTAACCATGTAGCTCTACTTTGCTGGTGTGCCCCAATCTCTTATTCCTTATACATATCGAGTAACTTGTTAACAATGTGAATCTGAGACTAACCTTCTCAGTGAAGAGTTCACGAATCTCCTCATTCCCATCAATGTCATTAATTTCATTACACAAGTCATAGATTTTAGCACAAAATAAAGCACGGCCTCCCACAAACCAACTTTTAAGAAGCTTATACAAATTCCTTAAATTCACGAAGAGATTACTCGACGGAGAATCAACAATGACTAATTCACCCACCATGATTGCACACACAATATAAAGTCCTCTTTGATCAACCATTTATTTTCGAATCTAAATTGTCAACATGTTCTCTCCATCTTCGGCATTCTATCAAGATCGGTCGGTGATCTAAACAACTCCATGGAAGGACCTTTTGAAATATATTAGAAAGTCATCGAAAGATTGATTCACTAATTAGAAATATGTTGATACAAGAATGAACATGACCCTCATTGTCATAACTTCTCCTAAAAGTGAATTGATCAGCTTCCAAAGGCAAATCGATAAGTTCAAGTTATTCAATTATCTATGAGAACTCACGCATTAGGCTACTATGTCAATTGGCCCCTTTTCTTTGAGATGGAAATCTCACTTCGTTCATGTCGCCCGAAAAAAACAATTGGTAAGTCCTAGAGACTAGTCATGTTCTTCATCTCATTAAAGAACTCAATTTTAAATTGTGTAAGAATCGGTCCATAGACCGTAGAAATTACCCATCGGAAATTATTCTCCCAATTTCTTAATTGATGTTAACCGAGTATCTATTAAAATTAACATCAATTTTCTCATACATATCTTCATTCCATGCAACAAAAATTTCACCTGACGCCCCTATAGAATCAAGAGTCTCTCAACCACACAACCTCCAATTACATAAATCCCTAACGATTCATTGATTCATATTCCGAATTTTTGTCTCACTAAAATTGTATATGCCACAACCAAGGGTTCCTATCATTTAATCCATAAACGTTCCAAGCAATAATTTTTCCAATCATTGATAAAATCTAGTTGGAATAACTTTTTTTGGTTTCGAGACACGCTTTCTACTTGCATATAACCCCGCGATAGATCATTTAACTTTTTCAGCTGAAAATGTTAGTAATTTATCAATGAAGAAAGACTAGGGTGAAAAATATACGGGAGAGTGAAATCTCGTGCACATTGGGTCACACTTCAGTCTCTAATTCAAGGACCTCCTTCATGTGAGATTTATTTTCATTCATCGTCATATTATGTGTCGAGAATTCTACTTATATATTCTCGTTGACATCATAATCTGATTTAGATTCTACCGAATCCTCATTAGACACATTATGAATAAAAATTAGTGATTCAAAAACATGAATCTCAAGATAAAGTGTTCATATAGGATTGACTTAGAATATATCCTCTATATGAGACCAAAATTTATTTTTTAAATCTTTAATCGTTTCTTTCTCAGACAACAAATCCGAAATATGATGAGAGTTGATGAACTCACCTCTCGATATACCACCACCTGTCTATTCTCTATTCTTTTAACATTCGGGTAATCATCGCAACCCGAGGTGTGTGAAGACGGATGCTCCATCTCATCCTCACGAGAAACTATTTAATCATTTAATATATCCTCCTCCTGCTCAACCACCCTCTCAGCCATATCAAATCTCCCCGAATTTGTTATCTCAACAACTAATCTTTTAACACAGCAAAGCTAGCCATACGGATTCAATCAACGTAGAATGGTTTAATAATTGAATCTCTTGTTAGTCCATACGAATTCGACGCCTTTAACACAGGAAGATTTGATGATGAAGATGACCTGGAGAAGGAGACACGATAATAGAACGTTCAGGACACACCATCACTTTATATACATGTGTCATGTTATTAACCCAAATAGATTCAGGGTAACGACTATGTATATTAGAATGACATACTTTAATTCTAACACAATTGTTCTCCTGTACTAATTGATTTTCCTCATCGAGTTCAATAAATCCTTCAAGATCATTATCGACCCGACTAAGAAGATCATGATTCCACATATTTGTTGTCATCCCAAACAATCGAATCCATGTACCTTCCCTATCTAGGGGCGTTTTTATGTTATGTTTGGTCGCTGCAATATGTGTATTTTTAATATTAATTGATCGACCATCAATGAGTCGTCAAATTCCTTCCTCGACTAAAAGTCTAATACGTTTATCAATTAACATAATAAACGTTGATTTAAATTCTTTCCACGGAGCAACGTATCTTCCACGAGAATTGAATCCATATCAAAAGACGCTTTCATTATGTCTGATCCCAAGTCGCCCTCAATTCTACTTCAACGTTTGAAGGGCCCAACATAACAACTTTAATTGAACTAAATCAACCTCAATCACTCTTTTTTCCCATTCTTAATTTCCAATATAGCCACAACTCTAGGGCGCGCCTCCAACGTTTGAAATTTAAAAGATTTAGATCCAACATGAACATCCTTCGTCCAGTCGACCTAAACCGGTTGTTTCCTAGCACCTACCACTGCTGCATAGGTCAAAACTTCATCCTTACAAAAATTTGGTTGCACCGCTTTGAGCCTAGATTGTTGCATAGGTTGTGTGTTAACTAGAGACGTCTCATTCATTTGGTTATTAACACGGAGTCTAGTCGATGGACGACCTTTTTCTAGAATCCTCCCTCTACCAACTAAGACATTCATGTTATAACCTATGATCTCCCCGGATCCAAATACGAGTTTCGCTTTTAATAACCGATTGAGAAAGCCGATTGAAGATCGATATCCGATTTGACCATTTAACTTTTCTTGACCCTCTCACGATAATCTGTTTTGCTTTACATTGAACACTCACCTGAGATTGTCCGTCCACCACGCGGAATGCACTACCACGCCTACTAACCAAGAATGATTTCTCTTGAGGGACCTTTGGTGCATCGGAGATAGACTTTCAATAACTATGGTTCTTCATGGAAAATATTTTTTCTAGAAAGAAAAAATTAGAACTTTTTTTTAACAAACCCTAACTTTATTACGATATTTTCTTATAAAATAACCAAAGAAAATAGAAGCCTTCTGAAACATCCCTACTCATATATTATAACTACTGTTATGGATGAAAATGAATCTATACATACTCAAACAGTTAGATCTATTAACATTGATATCATTAGCGGAAGCCATATAATATTGTTCATGTTTAACATATAACTCATATATACATGCTTCTCAATATAGCCAAAAGAAGCTACAACAAGATAAGCTAAACTTCATCACAACTATCATGATTCTATACAAGTCTTATGTACATGCTCCATTAGACAGCTAAGTAAAGATCAAAAATATAAGCTAAGTGAATATACAAAAAGACAAGTTAAGCCCATCAGTCTTGGTCCCTCCTTCCACACACATTTCCATCATATTGTTTCCCTCTAAGGCTCAATCCTTAAAGTGCATAATAGTTATGGTTATGTACCTACATCACACAAGCATAATGAGTCTAATGACTCAGTAAACAAATAAGTATTTAAAACATGCTGGAATGATTTACTTTTTAAAAGGTACATATGCATAAGAAGTGTTTTTCATTTAAAAAGGAAATAATCATTTTATAAACATCAAAGACATGACTAGAGAAATGATTTCATGGTGTCTGTACAATTACATCTTGAACTGTATTTTGACCCCAGACCATTCAGAGCTGATCCTGAAGGTAAAAAATTCGTTTGAGCCGTATTTGGCTAGGCACAAATAGGAGTCCATCCCTAAAACCCTTGACCTGTTTGGACAATCTTTCAATTTGAGCAGCAGTAACTAGAGCTCATCCTAGAAACTTTGGTCCCATAATAATCCGTCAGTATTTTGGATTCAGCTAACCAGAGCTCATCCTGGCCAACCTCCTCCTATTTCCGTCAATTCTTGTTAATCAATAAGGAGTCACCATATATGCAAAACTCATAAAGGTTTGGGTTTCATAAATGTTGTGTATATTTTATAAATCATGGTAATCCTATCATATTTGAAAAACATTGTAAACATTATCATGTTTGGGAAAAACAACTTGTTTATCAAGAATACTTGTCAATAAAATCATGTTATGTCATAACATCATGTTGTTCACAGATTATACAAAAATTACATGAAATACCTAGTTGTATGTGGGTTATAAAAGTGGGTTTAGAAAGAGATTGCCTTAATTTCGAAATTGGTTAAAGAAATGGTCTTTGTTAAGGTTGGTTGTCCTTTATAAGCTGCTAGATGCTTGCTTTTCCTCAAGGCTACTTGGTCTGGTTGTTCTTCCAGAGTTCCTAATTGTTGGCTGTTCTTGAAAGAGTTCTTTAGAGAATTTCTTCTCGGTCTTGCTGAGAGAGAGCTGAATTTTCATAATAAATAATGGTAATGGGTCCTTCTACTACATTGACATGTAAAATTTAAGTTCCTGATCCTAATAATAATATCAGGTTTCAATAAAAATCTTTAAATATAATTTATAAGTGATCAAATAAGGATGAAAAACTCAACTAATATGCCTTTGTCACTAATAGGGACATGAAAAGATAGAGAAAATTAAAAAGAACTTAATAGATCGTCAAGAAAAAAGAGGTCTCAAAAGTGATTCTTGAGAGAGTTTTTTAAAAAAATTATTATAAATATAAATTTAACTAATTAAAATCATATTCATTTACTTAATATTAGGTAACAGTTGAGTTATAAATATTATAATAAATATTAAATTATGGTTGACTAATAAAATTTTAAAAAAAAATTAATTTGTAAAACTGATAAGTTGGTAAGATAAATTGAATTAAAATATAATGGAACAATGCTAAGATTTGAAGCTTGAACAATAAGGATTGGTCAATGGTAAAAAAAAACATTAGGCTTGTTGAACTTATTGTATTTGGATAAAAACTATTTTACAAAACTATTTTAAAAAACCTAAATCATACTCAAACTATTAAATTCAGGTTGGTTTAAAAAAACATGATATTTTGAAAGTGCATCTCTGCAGTTTCAACAAAAAATGATCTAATCTTCCTTCAGAGAAACATATATAAAATACAAAATTCCTACTGACAACAGATCTATGCATCAGATCCTGAAACAATAAGCTTTTGAAGAAAAGAAAATAGCAGTAAAGGAGAAGAGAAGAGAAGAGGAAGAAAAGAAAATAGAAGTAAGGGAGAAGAGAAGAAAAGAGAAGAGAAGAGTATAAAACCAAAGACATTGAGTATTGAAAGTTGAAATGGTATAAAATATATAAAAGAGTTGAGGCATTTTGATGATTAAGCAAAGCCCCCCTTACTAATGATCTCTTTAAACTAGTCTGCCAAAATGTTAAAAAGATGGGAAACTAAGCTAAGTTTTTATCACCCCCAAAGTTAGTTCCATTCTCCAACAAAATGTAATACTACAACAGCCTACTATTGGTAGTTTTTCACAAGTCTTGCACTGTCTATCAAAGATTCCAATCTACTTACACAGCATCGTCATGACAGCCGCGTTAGAACAACTTAGTTGTAGTATTTAACAACTGGCACGAGCTCACCTGGGGAGGGGGTCAAAACCACAACAAGATAAGTGTCGGAGACATTATCAAGACTCATCTGAGACAACAACAAAAAAAAGGTGATTTCTCAATATTATACATACCTGTACAGTACTACTTGAGTTGCAAAGATGAGTTAACCCAGGTTGTTCATGGCTTGAAACACAAGATATCTCTGGATCATCAACCTGTGTAACATTTGCTTGGTCAACAGGAGAGGCGGACTCGAATTCGCCAGTATATACTTCTTCATTATTCATCTGTAGTTCACCCAGAGGAGAACCATTTTTGTCTTTCAGAGTTGAACTGCAATCAACTGAAGTATCTTGCTCCCCTGAATAAGAGAGTGAAACAGAATTAAGATGTTGAATCTATTAATTAAGAAAAGATTTTTAGTTGCATGAACAAAGTTCCCATAATTTCACAACAGCCATCTTAATAGGAAGATTGGAAATTACTTACCATTTATAATGCCATTATCATGTTGCTTCATGGGGATAGGTACTTTGTCATCTTTAACATGAGTACCTATCTCATTTCTTGCTTCGGACGTCTCTACAGATGCAGAAACTGAGACACCTCTATTTGGACACGAATTTGAATGGAAAATATCCATTTGGCTAACATGCATCCCCTCGGATTTTGACTGCTCATGATGTTTGTTTGACTTCTCTACCTCGTTCTTTTCCTGTACACTATTTAAAGAGTTTCCCCCACCAGAAGTATCAGCCAGTTCGAGGGTAGAGGTTGAGTCACATGCAGGAATCACAACTACAGAATCTTCTTTACTGAGTGCAATGAACTCATTAGCTGCAACCAGGAGAGAAACTTAGTAAGAAAACTATAAATATTCCCCATTTGGAAACACTTTGAATATGTTCATGTATTTTAATCTAGATCCAGAAACAAAAAGTACAGGAAATACCTGTATCAGATTCCATGTCGTTTTCCTGGAGCTGTTGCACTGGTACAGACTTCTGGAACATGTCTATCCCTGGGAATACTATCAAGTTCATATGTTCCATTTCTTTCTTAGTTGATTCCTTAATGGGCTCGAAACCAAAAACACATGTCCAAGTCTGTTGGAGTTCAGGTATGGCAGGAATGACCAGTTTCTCAACATTAAGAGAATAAAGAGCCTAGATATATGTTGAAGGAAATGTTAATATGATATTATAACCAGGTTATTGAAAGTGATGACAATAAAGAGAAGCTGATGCATATATGCATACATTCAGAAACTGAAAAAGAAGAAAGTTGCAGATATCAGTAACATTATATATTCCATCACCAATCATGACTTATGCTTGATTATCCATATGATATTATCATGTAAAACTGTTGCAAAATACTAAGAATATGATTCTTTCAATTTTTGTTCATTTCCCAGACAAGTGTGTAATGATTTGAAGTACTGATTTGGTTGGTCTATGAAATATTTTCAGTATATTTTATTGTGAGGGGGATAACAATGGCCCCAATTGGAAACACCTATTTCTGGATCCGTTTCCAGATACAGAAACAAAAATAAATTTATGAATCTGTCTTTCACTAAATTTAGTTTCCAAACATTTTGATAAACAGATCCAGTATAGAAACAATAAGTGTTTCCAAATTTTAAGTCTTTCACCCTTAGCACCTTTTAAACAGAGTTCAGAGTGTCTCGAAATTCATACCATGTTTAAAAAGCGAAACCACTAAACAACACGCCAGAAACTAAATCAAACAACAAAGTTCAATTCTAAGGCAAACAAGACTGCAGAAGTTCACCATATCTAGAAATCAAAAAAATAAAAAGAACAGAGCTGGTATAAGAACTTGAATGTACCGATTCTATAGCCTTCAGAAGCCGACGGCACATTCCTTGACGCCTATACATATGTCGAGTACCAATAAATGGCATCTCTGCCAGCTGACTCCCATGGATCCTACATCATGGACAGGGAAGGAAGCTGAGTAAACATTATTACAAAAACACTTGGGAGATCCAATATGTACTTTATTCACATACTTAATTCGAAATCTTCATTAAGTAGAACAACACTGTTTTTCTTTTTCTATTCTAAACATAAATATGGCAAGCAACCACTCTAATTGCCCAGGCCCCCAAGATAGAAGAACAAACTGATTCGAGAGATAGGGTTAGGGCTATGGGTGAGCGTTTGGATAAACCCGATCCATTCTCAACCCAAATTAAATTTACCCAACTCATTCTACTCAATAATATAATAAATTTACCCAACTCATTCTCCCCAGTGTACTTCACCCTAGCACTTAGAGCTCCCTCATCTAATCTCAATTCCATGTAATCTCCTTTTTCTCATCTCAATTCTAGATCTATTCATCACAAACCTTATGGATGCAGCTGATATAAGTTCATCACCCCTCTCCAGAATAGCAGTCAAGAATCCACTGTAGTTTAACCGCTTAATATTTGACCTGCCACAAAAAATCGTGAAAATATATATCAAACATGTTGCTCAAGCTCATGCAGAACAGGGAAAGATATCCAGAAATATGTAAACTTAATTCTAAAATGGATAAGCACCCATCATTTATTACTCAAATTTAAATAAACAACTTTCTCAAAAAAATTGAATAAAAAAAGAATTTTTCATTCAATAAATATCTCAAGCATTAAGTTATAAGGGTTCACTAGTTTGGTAACCCAAACTAAAATAAAGATAATCTAGCATAAAATCAAGAAAAATCAAAAGTACCGATTCCAGGAAAAATCGCATAAATATGTAGAAAAACGATAACTGAAATCCAACCAATCAAGGGATCAAATAGCCTTAATATACCATATTACTTTCAACCACCAAAAAAATGAGCACCCTTGTCACTGGAGTCTGAGTAAGTAGGATTTTTTACAAAGCACTTACCCACAGCTATAGACAACATTCCTAATCATATTGATTCCGCTCCTTTGGTCGAGAATTGGCTTGAAACACTCATCCAGAATAGTGTACGACACAGCCAACTCGGAGTAGCATTGAACTTTAGTAGGATTAGAAGCAATAAGTTCATCTTGAGTTTCACCAGAAAGTCGCACAAGCCTCCATGAAAATCCTTCTTCAAGTTGGTATTTTACCCCAAGGCGCAATTGTAGTTGGTCAAATATCTGCTCATAAGTAGATAGCATGTTCAATGCAGATACAATAGTATTACAAACATGGAAATCAGGACATATAGCTCGCAGGAAATAAAAATCCTGTAATTAAATCAACAAAAACATCAAGATTTGCATGAGCAATTTAGGTAGGATTAACTATTTTTGAAGTGCCACAAACAAATGAACTCAATCTAGGAAGTGTAGGACAGTAATGGTAGACTAAAAGGATAATATAAACAAAATAATTTTGCTGCAAGATAGTTAACTCAGGAATCAAGCTTGATGTAATAAACACAACAGTGACATTGTACTATAACAGATAGAAGACCAAATCATCTTAAGACAAAGCTGCAGAGCACAAAGATAGAATATACCTCTTGACATTTCTTTCCACAAAATGACTGAAAACTAGAATCAACATCCAAAGCAACATAATCTGGTGCACATAATTTGTGATCTGCAAAGATAGTTGTACTCTAAGAAATAAATGCCATTTGTATAAGTGAAGAATGCAAAAAGTTCAGAACAAATTAAAAGAATATAATAACTATGATGCCTTGAAATAATTTAAGAATTACATTTCTGTTCACACAAACAGCAGTTGAGCAATTCCAAGCCTTCCATGGAACATTTCTCATCCTTTTGACGGGCACTCTCCACAACGCTCTCACAGAATTTGCAAGTGCAGTATGCACAATACCAATCGCCAGAAGGGATCTGCAAAATGAAACTACTCATCTCAGATATGAATCACAAATTTTCGAACATAAGCTATGCCAAATGCCTATCAGTAACCACAGATATGAGAAGCATTTCCATAAGACTGGATCTAGGAACCTTCACTAGCTTTTTCATCTAACAGATGATTTGGCCACCATGTGTATTAATACTAACAAAAGCCCTTTATTCAATATGCTTATGTACAGACAAACTATTCTTCTTTTCTATGACAGTCAATTCATTTTTCAGTGGAAATTGCAATCATTATTAAAAATTGAACCTAGTACTCAAATGTTGGAAAGGTGACTACTGTAGGGTAAGAATCCAATAACAAAACCAATCAGACATCCCTTCATATTCCTCCATCCTACAACTTGTCAGGAAAGTAAAACACTAAAGCTCAATTCCGTCCTTAAGCTATTAAAAGGGTCATGAAATATTAACAAGATTGAACATGAAGAATAACTACTGAATGACACTTAAAGCATCCTAAAAGGCCAATGAATTTCTTACTTTTATGTTCAAGCAACTTTGATGGAATGCTGAAGGACAACCATCACAACAAGTTAAATCCCCACCATCTCCACACCTGTTACATGTATCATCATTTGGATCTTCCCCATTGAGGTCAACTGAATGAAATCCAAAGAATTCAGATTCCTTGTATTTATTCCATGAGTTCAATAAACACTGCATAAGGGAGATTCCAGACTCTAAGCATATGGCCTGAAGTGGCTGACTAGTTGTATTTCCAGCATGAGAAACAAAATCTGACACACTGAGGATTTTGTTACAGCAATCACAATGTATTCCCTCTTTAGTTATCCTGCCCGTGAATGGTCCTCTAGAACTTCTTTGTTGAACTTTTCCATCAAGCAAAATGGTCCCTAAGTCAATCATCCAAGAAAGTAGACTGCGTTTCCCATCATATTGTACACAACCTTCGTTATCTTGACCTACATCACCCTCGGAATCACGAACTAAAAGTGCAAATCTCTTTTTATTTTGTTTGAGTGATTTAGCGCTTTGTTTCCTGGCTGAATCTAGCTTTCTTTTGCGAGTGTGACTTGAATTGACCTTTTTATCTTCCCTGAGTCTTTTCAACTTCTTTTTGCTGCCTACAGTAACACTAGGCTCGCTTTCAACCCCTCTTTTCCTTTTATATTTCCCCTTTTTTATTCCAGGCGTAGTGGTCCTTAACAACTTTGTGAATTCTTCCTCTGGGATCACACTAAATGCTGAAATTGTAACACTATCTGCTTCTCCAGACTCCACTTTTTCCTTAAGCATTCTGTATGCAAGGGTTATTGACCAATGGGTCTTCCCTTCAGGGCTCACATACACGGCATCATTGTATTCTCTGTTATTCCTCGGCCTGTACTCAATTGTCCAACCAGCACCTGTTAGTATACTGAGAATTCGTTCTTTAAGTTGATTCTTTTGTATAGATCTTCTGATCTGATCCTTCCCTGTACCCTCCTCCTCTTGTATACCTTCCACAACTACTCTTTCAGAGGCACTTAGTGAATGACAGACCAAAGTACTTGTACCATTTGGAAGTGCAGGACTCTTAGAGACGTCACCAGACAGTGCTATATCACCAACTGCTCTTTCAGAGGCACTTAGTGAATGACAGACCAAAGTACTTGTACCATTTGGAAGTGCAGGACTCTTAGAGACGTCACCAGACAGTGCTATATCACCACTATTGTTAAAATCTGTCACCTGGTCAGAAGAAGAAACCTTGAAGTGCCTACTTTCACGACGTTTTTCCACATTCTTTTTTGTCCTTATGTTTTTTTTCGCCTTTAGCACTGTAGGCTCATCGTTCAAGTTGATAGCCTTGAAGTCTCCACTCTCCCTTTGCACCTTTGGCGGTCTTCCTCGACCCCTTTTTGGTTTAGTGGCTTCAACAGAGTGAGTAGAAGATTTGGGGTGCCCACTTTGCTCCTGCAACTTTCGTGGTCTTCCTCGACCCCTTTTTATTGTATTGTTTGCATTAATTTCTTTTGACCTTTTTACACCGTCGCTGATGTTTGACACTGCCAACTTGTCACCAGAACCAGCAGTCAGTGATTTCGGCGGTCGCCCTCGACGACCTTTCATTTTCATCTTTGGCTTAGCTATCAAGTGAATATTTGATGCTTTATTGTTAAATAAATCTTTTTTCTGCTTACCTACAGAAACATCATTTTCCACCTTAGAGCTTGACCGCAGTACACGGACAACACCTTTTGTATTTCCAGCCGAAACATCTCCATTGCAAGCATAACTTAAAGCCAATTTTTTCTTTCTTCCCCTCTTCTTGCCTCCAACATCAGACTTTTTTATGTTTCCTTTTTCACCATCATAACTAATTGAACCTGTAAGCACTTTGTCATCTTCATCAATTGAGCTTCTCAACATCTTTTTCTTCCTACCTCGTTTCCTCTTTTTCGTCTCAGTTGTAGCTGCATTAGTATTTCCATCAGTACCTTCAGATTGCAGAACATCCTCTGCTTTAATTGAACATGCAAGCCCTTTGTCATCTCCATCACTTGAGCTTCCCAGGATCTGTTTCTTCATGTTATTTTTTCCCTTTTTCTTCTTTGTTGTAGGCACACCGTCTTCAACTTTGTCAGAAGACTCCATCTTTTTCTTCCTGCCTCTTTTCCCTTTCTTCATCTTCAACTTAGCAGCATTATTAAATGCCTCTTTACAACCTCCTCCATCTTCCTCTTTACCAGAGCTTTCACTGTTTCTTGTCTTCCCCTCACTTTCCCCATTTTCTATTTTCAGTTCAACTATGTTGGCCTCAGCATCACACTCCACTCCGCAATCTATAGTTTCAGGCACATTTTCTTCCTTGGAACCATTACTAACAGTGGTCAAATCAGCACTAGTAGGACCCAAATCCACTTCCCCGTTCACTGATTCGTCAATTTTCTCCATTTCTCTATCCATCTCGGGCTCCATACCTTCTTCAACTATTTCACCCTTCCCAAGATCATCGAACATGGGACTTGTGACTTGTGACTTGCGATTAATCCGTATGCAAAAACCCTAGTTTCAGAAAATCACTGAGGTCTCAGATAAGCTTACCTTACTCCTGAAAAACACCACCCGTCTCAACCGCTTCACCCGATATGATCACCGTCGAGTCGAGACGCGGAGACAGACCTCAATTTGATCGGAAACGTAAACGGTAAACGATGACGATGACCGTACCTGGAGATAAACAATCAAGAAAATAAAAAATTGGAATACATCACGCCGTACGAAATGAGGAACAGATCTCGGGACTGATGTTGATGAATACATACAAATGTTAGACAAATCGGTACCTTTAAAGCTCAAAATATGATCGATCAGAAGCTCCGATACAGAACTCCAGAACTCGTCAATGGTTTGAACCGCCGGAACGAGGAGAGAACGAGGACGAATTTTGAGGTTTAGAGAGAGAAAGATTTTGATAATAGCTAAAAGGGTTTGATAGTCTTAGTGCGCCTTATTTACTTATACTCATTCATGTAATTCCAATTACGTTGATCAAGATAGAGGCTGTAGTCAAGGGTGTAATTGTAATTTCAATTGCCGTAATCTTAATTTCCCTCCATTTTATTTATCTCTCAAAATTTTCAATTCCAAATATTTGTATTAAACAAATAACAAACCATCTTATAAGATTAGTATTTGCTTGGTTTGAATGTTTGATGATCAAAATATGTTTTTTTGATTAAATGATTTTGTTATGGGGAACATTGTATTGTTTTGTCTAGATAGACCACATCATCTTCTTGTTTAAATAGTGTGGCGCGCACTTTTTTGTTAGAAAGATGGGGTGCACGGATTTTATATTTCTGTTTTAATAGAATGACGCGCACTTTTTTTTTGTTAGACAGATGGCGTGCACGAATTTTATATTTCCGTTTAAATATTATGGCGCGTATTTTTATCGTTAAATGGAATTTAAACAATATATAGTGCATGGTTTTGCTTAAACATAATTCATATTCTCGTTTAATTAATATGGCGCGAAATTATTACGTTAAATATGGCGAGAATTTTATATTTCCGTTTAAATATTATGGTGCGCATTTTTACCGTTAAATGAAATTCAAACAATATATGGTGCATTGTTTTGCTTAAACATAATTTATATTATCGTTTAATTAATATGGCGCGAAATTCTTACGTTAAACCGAATTTAACAGTATGGCGCATACAATTTTTTTCTCTAAATAGAACCAAATCTGTTTTTGTCAAATGACATCTAAATATCTATTGTGCTTCATTGATGGAAAGATATAGAGAATATAGTAGAGATATTCTTTTCTTATTTTAGCAAAGATAAAAGGATAGATAATATTATATATTTTTCAAAAATTTTATTTCAACATCTATTTTGTAAGGTAGATTTTAAGATAGTTGATGCATGAAATTGAAATAGACTAACTACAAAGAATTTAAGTTTATATGAATAACTTGTTTTTTCTCTTTTAAAAAAATAAGTTTAATTCTCTATTTAAAATTAACACCAACTTTGATAATATTTTATTTATTTATTCTAGTTAAGATTTTGATACAAATAAATTTTATGGTGCGCATTGTTTTGTTTAGATAGACCACATCTTCTTGTTTAATCAATGTGGCGCGTACTTTTTCGTTAGACAAATAGCGCGCACGGATTTTATATTTCTGTTTTAATAAAATGGCGCACATTTTACTCTTAAATGTGCACATTGTTTTATTTAAATATATTTCATATTCTCATTTAAATAATATGGCGCGCATTCTTGCATTAACGGAATTTAACAATATGGTGCGCACATTTTTTTTCTTTTAAATAGGACCAAATCTTTTTGGTCGAATGAAATCTAAATATCTAATGTGCTTAATTGATTAAAAGATATAGAGAATATAGTAGAGATATTATTTATTTTTTTAATTAAGAGAAAAAAATAATATTATATAAATTTTTAAAATTAGCTCTATTTATTTTTATTTTTTTGTAAGGTAAGTGATTTTAAAATAGTTGATGCAGATATGGAAATAGATTATCTACAAATAATTTAAGTTTATATGAATAACTTAATATTTTTTTCTTTAAAAAATAAGTTTAATTTTCTATTTAAAATAAATACCAACTTCAATAATATTTTATTTTATTTTGAGTTTTCTAGGTAAAAATTTAACTACTCTAGTTATGTTTGGGAGAATAAATAACTTTATCTGAATAAATATAAATATAAATATATATATATATATATATAATTCTTAAGTAAATTTAAGCATATTAACTGATTAATAATTCTATGACTTATAATATTGTTCTATCAATAACTAACCTCATCTTAACTACAATACCAGTCACATAACCTTCATTATATCATGACCCTATCTCCCTCATCAGATAAGTATTTAACAAATAAAATAACTTTCTTAATAAAAAATAATAATTGTTTGTCAAATAAAATGGCTTTAATTAAAAAAGGAAATATTTATTTATTTGTGTATCCAATAAATGACTCTGGTTAAAGAATTTTCAGATAATTATTTAACAAATAAAATAACTTTCTTAACCAAAAAATTAATAATTGTTTGTCAAATAAAATGGCTTTAATTAAAAAAGGAAACATTTATTTAATTGTGTATCCAATAAAATGACTTTGGTTAAAGAATTTTCAGATAAGTATTTAACAAATAAAATAACTTTCTTAACCAAAAAAATAATAATTGTTTGTCAAATAAATTGGCTTTAATTAAAAAAGGAAACATTTATTTAATTGTGTATCCAATAAAATGACATTGATTAAAGAATTTTCAGATAAGTATTTAACAAATAAAATAACTTTCTTAACAAAAAAAAATAATTATTTGTCAAATAAAATGGCTTTAATTAAAAAAGGAAACATTTATTTATTTGTGTATCCAATAAATTAAATGACTTTGATTAAAGAATGAAAATTTAATTTAATTATCTAATTGAACAATTTCAATATAAATTTTTAAGATAAAAAATAACAATTGTTATTTTACCAGCTTCCTATTCTGTGTTATTTATTAAACAATAGATAAAAAAACATGTTTATTATTGCTCCAATAATTGAACAAATTGAAAGGTTAAGAACACAAATGTCACAATAAAAAAGACTTGTATATATTTGAAACAAATATGACTCACAAGTTAATTGATTTATTAACCTATCCGTTTCGTGTAATGGGTCGTGTGTTGTGGTGTAATGATTTATTTACAAAATATGTTCTATTTCAAACACTAATAATTACATTGATCTTATCTTACTATATATCCATATCAAAACAATAACAAATTTTTACATTTTTAAGAGTATGTTATTTTGAATAAATTTTAATTTTGTAGTTGAAAGTTATGTGTTGCTCTCCACTTTATGACATTGTTTCAAAACTTATTTACACTTATTACTTTATGTTCATCGCAATTAAACTTTGTGATCTATTGTGAACCATCTTTAGCATTGAGAGGGTATAACTTTTTGGGAGGCTTAGTATATATTGACAGACAATGTTATTTTATTGAGAAAAAATGATTAAGATCTCTATTATACCATCTTATTTGTGTGAAATGGTAAAATTTCAATGCACATATGCTCATCATTAAGGTAAGTTTAATTCAACTTATTCTCATTTGAGTTTATTTTAATGACATATGCTAGATGTTGGAATATAAATAAAATGAAGAGTGCTCATAATTTTCAATGTAAATGGCTCCTTATAAAATTGTTGATTTTTGTAATGTAAGTTGTTTATTTAATGTTTTTTTTTCTGTTTTTGTTTGTTATATAGTTTATGATTTGTATGTCATTTGATTTTTTTTAGAAATATCTTATCTTAAAATTTTTTTCATCTTTAGTCTGGTTCGAAAACATATCAAATATCATTCCACTTATTCTCTACCGTTTCATTATTCAATTAATTAACTAAAATACTGATATACATTATATTTTAAAATTATTATTTTTTATTTTATTTTATTATATATATAAATATTTTTTAAATACTTAAAAAAAACATTATCTACTAAAAATAATCGATCATTATTAAAAAAAATCTATGTATTTAAATAACTTCATACCCGAACCATCCTAATTTAACGATTATTAAATTTGTTTGATGTTGGGATATTTAAATTTTTTATTGAGTTATTTTTAAAATATAATATTTTATAAAAAAAAAATTATTAATTTTAATCTGTTGAAATTTATAAAAGTAAAGTAAGAGGTATTAATATATGAATTAAATTAAAATATATGATACTTAAACTTTAAACTTTTGATTAGAAAAAAAAGACCAACATTACATCTAGCTCTATAGGTCTCTCTTTGCAGTTCAGATCTTCTGCTACCGATTGCCGTGTTCCCCTGTGGCGGACCAATCAGATTGCAGCATTATTATTTTAATAATAAATAAATCTGGGTAGGAGACGGAGGGAGGGAGTATCCGGAATCCGGGTTTAGGCCCGGGTTCACACAAGACGCCGTTAACGGAAGCGCCCGTTAACGCCAGGAAATAATATAATAATCATATGATACCCAAATAAGATATCTTCGCTCCAGGCACCGTGTCAGAGGGAAGGGTGAGATGCGATGGGAGCGAAGATCTACACGCCCGTTGCCATGACCCTCATGTAAACCCCCCATACCCACCCATGAGAAGACCGCCTGCCGTTCATGAAAATACACTTACACATCTATGTAAAGACCAAAATGACAGGGATATTATATTTACGTTTATTAAATATTAATTTAATTTATTAAAAATCGAATGAAGCGATATAATATTCGCTTCAATTAATTCATTTATTTTTTTTCAAGGAATTTTTATTTAATTTTAGTATTTAATTTTTTTTTCCTCGAGACTCTCTAGAGCGAAGATATATTTGCTTCAATTAATTTTAATTAAAACCTCATGTAAACCCCCCAACCCACCCATGAGAAGACCGCCTGCCTGCCATGGAAAGACAATTACCCGTCTATGTGAAGACCAAAATGACATGGATTTTATATTTCCATTTATTAAATATTAATTCAATTAATTGAAGATGACATGCAGCAAACGAACAAATCTTCGCCTCAATTCCTTGTCTATTTGATTATTATTAATTTTATATTTCCGTTTATTAATAAATGTTAATTCAATTAATTTGAAATGACAATCAGTAAACGACCAAATATTCGCTTTAATTTTGTTTTTCGAGTAGACGATTGAAAGCGAAGATTTCTTTTTTTCAAATATTTTTAGCCTGACGTTCATGTAAAACCACCTCCCCTCCAATGAGAAGCCAACTTGCCTGTCATGTAAATTCACTTACCCGTGCATTTACATTCCGCGAATAAATCTTCGCTTCGATGAATAGTTTTTATTTTCAATTTATTTTTATTATTTTTTTAAGAAGTTACGATATCGAACGAATATTTATTCGCTTCCATGACTAGTTGATATAATTTCAATTTCCCGCTACAAGCCGACTCTCCCTCAATTTCATTTTCATAAGCAACTGTTCATATTCTTCTCTCTCTATCTCCCGGCGATAATCCAAACACTGAACGTCGAAACCCTAGATATTTCGTTTATACTACAAGGATTTCTTCTGAACATGTCGGGTAACCAAGGCAACAACATGGAAGTGGATCATCCCATCGACTCCCGAGAGGTCGTCTTGCAAGTTTGTAGGAGCATAACCGAAAACGAAACTGCACCCACTCCGGCATCCAACGTCAATCCCAGCACTAAACCAGAGAGGTATGTTCATCTTATTGTGTTTATACTAATTTTACACATGTTTATTCAATTTATTTCGTTGAATACTGATTTATGCTATCCCACCCAAAATAATGACTTCGAGGTTTAATAACTTTACATATGAAAGGAAGAGGAAGAGAAATCCGAAGACGAATACTAAGTCGTCGATGACTGCTGAATCAGTTTCCACAGTTGCTGTCGAAATTACTGATGTTGCTGCAGGTACTGATGAGATTTTACCACCACCTTTTCCCCCTAAAAAAAAACGAAATGTTATTCATACCTCCACTCCAACAGTCGATGAAGAGTTACCAGAAGCACCCCCAGAAACCACTAATATTTCTCCGTCTACTACCCCATTCGATGAAGAGTTTCCCCCCTCTCCCCAAAAAACCAAAACCCGCAAGAAACGTCCAGTGACATTTCTAACCAGATCATCACCTCATGGCCTCGCTCAACTCATTCCTCAATTGAGCGTAGAACAGAGGGAAGCCGTTAAGGAAATCGGGTTTGGTTCTCTTCTTACAATGGGCGTCTCCAAGTGCCTTGCTCATTTTTCCAAACATGTAATCCAATCTTTTGACCCGGATAAGAGTTCTCTGGTATTGGCCAACGGTGATGAGATCCGTATCGATGAAGATCTCGTACAGCTCGTGATGAACCTCCCTAGAGGCTCAATGAACGTAGTCGAGTCCGTTGGGTTGGACAAGACTAAGGACCCTGCTTATTTTAATTTCTTGAGGGATTGGAAGACCAGATGGACCGGGGAAGACTCCAAAGCTCCCGAAACACTTTCTATGATCCCCAAGATATTAAGTAACACAAGTGCAGACAACGATTTCAAAATAGACTTCGTTGTCTTTGTTGTCTCTAGTTTTTTATGTCCTGTTCAAAATTCACGAGCCAGGTAAACATGTATTCAAACCTCTTATATATCTAATTGTATTTTTGAATACTGACAAATGTATTTTTTTCATTTCAGGTTCAAAATTCTCAAATCCTTAATGGAGGTTGATAACATAAAGGAACTAAACTGGTGCCACTTTACACTTCAACGATTGATTGACAGTGTAAGAAGTTGGAAAGAAAAAGCAAGTAAAAATAAAAATCCATATTTCGATGGACCTATAACCCTTTTATCGGTAAGTATTGTTGCCTCTCTTATATATGATTTATAGATATGTAATATTTTCTAACATGTCTCCCACTCCTTTACTCCAGATTTGCTACCTAGATGGTGTTTTTGTGGAAGGTGAACGTATCCCCTACGAAAGAAAATTTCCAATCATCTCCTGTTGGGATGACGTCAGCGTGTTGGAGTTTACCAACTTAGAAGGTCGTGCCGGTGGTTTTGGGCTTGGCAGGGCAAGGGCGCGCCTAGCAGTTAGACAACCCGAGAATCCAGTTGACTCGGTTGAAGTAAAAGAAGACGATAATGAGGTATGTGGAAACAATAAATTGACTCCCATTGTTCTTTATTATCCTGTTTTCAAGATTAATGAAGTATGTTTTTCATAATGTACAGTTGTTGACATCCAAAATCCTGCAAACTTTTAAAGATACAGCCCAACAGCTGAATTACCTATCAGGGGAGTTGGAGAAACGCAACATCGATCCGAAGCCCTTTTTTGAGGCCGGTTTCCTGAACCTCAGAGAGTCTGAAGGCTTCATGAAACACTTGAAGGTGGTGTTCGATGGTCCGGTTCATGTAGGCGTGGAAGATCCTACAAGGGAGGCACTTGTGGACACTTTACCGTGTGCGGGCTTGAAAGTCATTAGTCCCCGGGTTGATTACACATGTGAGACTGCATTGGAGGACCATGCAGACAATCCAACAACACGGGTTGAACAGAATGATTTAGAGGATGCAGTTATGCCCCATCAAGAAAATCGTTCAGATCAGGTAGAACCGAATGATCTCGATGATGCAGTTCTGCACAATGAAGATCAGTCACTCCCTGTTCAAACGAAAGATGTTGAGGATGTAGGTCATGACATTGACGATGAATCACTCCTTGTTGAACAGGAAGTTGTACAGGCTGCATTTCAGCCCATTCAAGCCCAGTCACCCCCTTTTCAACCGGACGAACCTGAGGGTGCAGTTATGACCCCTGATGAAAATCGTTCGGATCACGTGGAACCGAATGATCTCGATGATGCAGTTCTGCACACTGAAGATCAGTCACTCCCTGTTCAAACGAAAGATTTTGAGGATGCAGGTGTGGACATTGACGATGAATCACTCCTTGTTGAACTGGAAGATGTACAGGCTGCAGTTCAGCCCATTCAAGCGAAGTCACCCCCTTTTCAACCGGACGAACCTGAGGATACAGTTCTTCCCAACAAAGATGCCTCACCCCGTGTTGAACCAACTGATCATGATGGCGAAGTCAAGGAACCGGATGAGGTACCCCCAGTGCAGACACCCACTCTTGAAGACGATGATCAGGGTGAAGGCAAGCAACAGGTTGAGGAACCCAAATCTCATCATTTAGAACCGAATGATCATGGTGCAGGGAAGGAAAATGTCGAGGAACCCCAAGCTCAGTCTGTTGCACCAACTGATCAGGGTGAGGGCAAGCAACAGGTTGAGGCTTCTAAGGCGGTTGAATCTTCTGAAGATGAAGATGAAGGTGATGGGGGGGGGCGCATCAACATTAAAGAATATCCTAAGAGGAAGATCTCAAAAATTCCTGTGCACCTTCGATCCCCTTACATGCAACAGGTGGCTGATATGTTGGACCACAAAATAACCAACAAGGAACAGAGATTAGCCGATTTTGTGTTTGATGAAGACCTCCCTGGATCGTAAGTTATTTCGCCTTGTTTTAGAAATTTTAAAAATGAAATTATTTAGTTATGGTCTTCTAAATGAATGTATTTTGCAGTGACGTTCTGTACGTAGGTGCACCTGGTAATATCACCCGGGAATTACTTCGTTCAATGAAAATGGGTCGCGAAATTTCGAGCGAAGTGATTGACGCTTGGTCCATAATTGTGCACTTCAAATGCCGTAGGTTGCCAAGGCATGAACCAAGAATAATTTGTTTCTCATCATGTTCACATGTAAGTGCATCTCTTTTTTTTTGCTATGTATTGTTTGATGTTCATGACTTTGATGCTCTGCCCTTATTTTGCAGGTTAATATGCAGCATGATGCCACGTTATTTTCCCAATCCATTGAAGAAGACATGAGAAACTACCAAGTCACAAAAGAAGACCTCATCTTCGCTGACGTGGTCTGTACATATCCCTCAATTCCAAGTAAATAATATGCAATAATGTATTAAATGTTTGTGTTCTTTTTGCAGATATTCCTACCCGTTGTCGTTTCCCGACATTTCTTCCTTGTTTGTGTGAATATTAAGGACTCCAAAATCGTTGTAATAGACAACTCCGGCCGTCCTCATGGAATGAAAATTTTGGACAAGTATGTCACTTTGAGTAAACAACTCGATTGTTTTGTGCAATTCTTGTTAAGTCAAGGCATGGACAGAATGGCTGCCAAGGTTAAAAAATACAGGATAACGGCACCAAAGCTGGACTGGCAAGACAAAACAAACAAGACAGACTGTGGTGTATACTTAATGAGACATATGGAAACATATAGAGGAACGGTGAAGAATTGGTCTATTGACATCAACGAAAATAATGTAAGTATAACACCATATCTAATTTTTAGTAGATGACATTGAACAATTTTAGATGTTCTTATACTTTCTCTTGTTCTTTTGAAGGCCGAAGAAGCTTTGAGTACGTTGAGGATTAAATATTTATACAGAATTCTTATGTCTGAGCACAATGTCAATAGTTTCAAGTTAAAGACTGCAATTAGATCAAGATATTAGGGATTTGTATGTCTTATACGGAATTATACTTGTACAGTAATTCTTATGTTTACACAGGTCAATTCACATTTTTTAATGTATGGATGTTTGATAGTGAATTATAACTTATAATGCAATTCAGATCTTAATGTATGTACTGCAATTCAGATGTTAATGTATGGAGTTATAATGTATTGATGTTTGATGTGTCTTCTTGTACCGATTTTTTTAAAATCATAAACGAGGACATTTTCTTAACTGTGTGTTTTAATATTCTTAAACGAAGATATATTGTCAACATCATGAAACTGAAAAACTTGCAACCGTAATATCTTCTTCACTGAAAAGTACGAAATTCTTAAACGAAGATATCTTCTTATGTTAATTTTTGGTGAAATCCATATTTTGGAAATCCGAGACGAAGATATCTTCTTCACTATATGTTTTTAAATTCATAAACGAAGATATCCTCGCAACTATACATTTTGTAAATCATAAACGAAGATATCTTCTTATGTTAATTTTTGGTGCAATCCATATTTTTAATATCCGAGACGAAGATGTCTTCTTCACTATATGTTTGCCAATTCATAAACGAAGATATCCTCGCAACATGTAATGCAACCACCTGTGGTATGTATTGATTTCAATACAAGAATGAAAACTCATTTATTAACTTCAACTACTGCTGTATCAAGATCATCACTCTCATACCTTCACTCTCACTCTCACTCTCACTTTACACTCTTACTCCTTCCCGAATCTCTATCTACCGTTGTCTTTCCTTAAGCGTAAAACTCATAAGATGGATGTAGAGATGGACCCAGACATGCTGGTTTTATCGCCGCAACAACTGGAGCGATACTTAAGTCTGATCAACGATGACCCTGTCCCTTTTAGTGTCTATCATGTAGATGAGATTCTTCCTCTAATACGAATAAACGTTAACGACGGACTGATGGCCCACATGCAAAGCAGATGGGATACGGACTCTCGTTCTTTTGTTATTGGGGAAATGCACATATGCCCGACGCTAGAGGACTTTGCTTCAATCCTTAGGTGTGGTACAAATGCACTCATGATCTTGCCTGTCCATCAAGATCCTCATATGGCCGTCCACATTTGCGACAGCTTCTATGGATGTACAATGCTTGATGCTCTCTTGTTTACCCTCCAACATGGATTTCTGAATATGACAAACATAGACGAGTACATTTGGCGTGTCCAGGGAGCTGAGAGGACCATCAGCCACACACAAAGCAAACTGATCATGCTTGTGGTTCTGGCTCATTTTTTTTTATGTCCGGCTGCAGGACGCCGGCCTTCGGAAAGGCTCCTGCGTGTAGTTCCTGCACTGATGGGAAACGCCCCAAACCTGGCTAGCCTGGTACTTGCTGAGACATTACTTGGTCTTAACGAATTTGTTCCCGAGGAAAACAACTATTCTCGCCGTGGATCACCTTTGGTTCTATACCTCTGGTTGTTAGACAAGTTGCATTGGTTGCCCCGTCCTTCAATTCCCTACACTTCCTTTGCCAATCTACAAGTGCAAAGGGTCAATGGACTCGTGCCTCCGAATTTTATTTCGGATATTCACCCAATTAGGTTCATTGTTCCGTGGTATCTGTTTGCTGAAATGATGTACGAGATGAGGGGTTCTCCATTCATCATTTTGTTGGGCCTTCAGGGAACTACCTCCTACTGCACAAGTGTCATATACAGACAATTTGGCCTACGGAATCCCCTACCTTCAAATGGAGACAATCCTCCGGAGGACTTCATGTTTACTCCTCAACATCTTTACTTAGAGTACGCATCAATAATTGAAAATTCTTTGACGGTTTTCATCCCCAACCGATGGATCAATGCTGTGAACGAAGCCATTCAGCTATACATTCCACCCGTCATCGAACATGAGGTCGTGTCGCTGACAGGACCGATAGACGAGTCATCCTCTCATGAATCAGACTAGAGCTTCATTTGTATTGTTGAACATCTCTATTTTTGGTTAATCTGTGCAGTACTTATGTAAACGGATTATGGAATGTTTTTGTGTATTCATCAATATTATGAAGTTATGTTTGATTATAGTCTGAAGTTATATTTTACATTATGTAGTTCGTTTATTCTGTAGTGATATAAATCGACTCATTGTCGTTAGCTTTGATTCATTCTTTGATTGCAATTTGGATGTCATGATCAATTCAAAGTATAATGTAAAACAACTGATCTGTTCATGTAAACCCCTTCGATTGATCAATCGATTGGTTGCTCGCTTCCTTACACCATATCTATCCAGTAAATCGAACGGACATTTCTTCGCCTGTAAAACCCTTAAAAACGAAGATGATGTCGCATCCAATCTTTGAAGTTACATATTATTGTTGACACTTTCATGTCATACTGTAATGAATTGGAAAACGAAGATTCATTCGCCTGTAAGTTTCTATATGAAACAAAACATTGTTACGAAACGACATAATATTCGCTTGATCTTCATATTTCAGGTCGACCACATTCAACGGAAATGTATTGAAAATATCTTTCATCATTCAAAAAAGAAAAGAAGATTGTTTTCGTATAAAACCCTATAAAGAAATCATTTCATATCTCTGGTTTACTGTATGTAGCCTGTAATGACATATCAAATCGGAACAGTGTGCCGTATTGTTGTCACATCAAAAAAATTAATAAATATTGTATTTTAATGAAGTTGCAAATTATGTTTTTTTTTCAATTTTTAAGCACATGACTTCATCTAATTATATTTGAAAAGAAGCGAACATATATTCGTGTGCAGAACTAATTTGAAGCGAATAAATATTCGCTTGAATGAAATGTAGGTTGACTTACATGTGAAACGCACAACCCCTACATGAGAATACCCTTTACACCTGATGTAAGTACACCAACGCTTGTATGTGAAGACCAAAATGATGAACGAATGTGGGAGGAAATTACACGCCGCGAATAAATCTTCGCTACAAACCATTTTCCAATTTCTTTCCGTTAATCACATATAATTTTTATTTATAATCATTACACATCGAATCGGACCAAAACTTACATTTCAAATTATGGCAATGATATGATAATACTCTATTATTTTTAACAATTTCGTTATTTTATTAATGTTTAATGACATTTGCATGAAAATATAAATAACAAATAAATATTATCATTCGACGTACAAATTTTCATTACAAGTTTCATAAACATTTCCCCGTTTCATAAACATTTGTACATTTTAACAATATTCATCTGCATCTCCAGCTTCAAGGCATCTCCATTGAAGCAACCACAGCGGATCTCTCACGCATAACTGGGGTCCTACACCTGTTGAGTTATCTCTTGAGATGTTTTCCATCCCAGGGAATCTCCCAAATGGTACATCCCAGGGAAGCAACCACAGCAGTGTACACGAATGATCTTCATTTGATCGGTAGTTTCTACTTGAGTTACCAAGCATTCGTGTACACTGAAGATGTTTTCCACCACTTGATCTTGATTGTACAAGTTTTCCATCACAGAGAATCTCCCAAATGATACATCCCAACAAACTATATGAAAAAAACACACACTCTCAACAAAAACGCTCAATAGATATTTCATGCTGCCGACGAAGATTGTTCATGTAATCCCTACATTTATAGCAAAAAGAAAATCTGTTCTCTTCATAAATTATTTAGATCTATTGATTCAGAAAAAGTAAATTTCCCGTGATGAAATATCAAATCCGAACAGTGTGTAGTCACTTTGTCACATCATGAAAAAGTAATTTCATTCACGAAAATGTAATAACACTTAATAATATTAAAAATAATACATTATTCAATATTGTCATTCACATTATATTATATAATAAATTATTTCAACATGAATAAACACATTTTCATGAATAATTATAAAATTATATTCAATATAATACGTAGGATGTGTTTGGTAGACAGTAGTACACTGTTATAATTATTTCAATATAATTATAAAAGTATATTTATCCCAATAGTAAAATTATAAGGGTGTTTGGTTGAACTGGTTTTATATGTATAGTAATTATTTAAATTTATTTGTAAAATTTTTTAATCTTATTCTTTTAATATTAACATTAATTCTTTTTATTAAGTTTTAATTAAAGTTTAATTATTAAGGTTTTATTATTTTTAATTTAAGTTTAATTATTTATAATATTTGTTAATCTTATTCTTTTAATATTAACATTAATCCTTTGTTTTGTCACATCGTGCAGAAATTAGATGTCATCATTGAAAAAGAGGTGTGTTTTTGTATAAAACCCTATAAAGAAATCATTTCATATCTATGGATTCAGTAAAAGTATTATGCATGTCATGACATGTCAAATCGGAACAGTGTGCAGTATTGTTGTCACATCACAAAAAGTAAGAAATATTATATTTTAATACAGTTTCCAATTGCACAACATTTTTCTATTTTTAAACACATGCAATCATCTAATTATACAAGAAAAGAAGCGAACATATATCCGTGTTCAGTGAAACTTGCAAATTATGAGAAACTAATCTGAAGCGAATAAATCTTCGCTTCAATGGATTCTAGGTTGACTTACATGTGAAACACACAACCCCTACATGAGAATACCCTTTACACCTGATGTAAGTACAACAAAGCTTGTATGTGAATACCTAAATTATGAATGAATGTGGGTGGCAAACACACTAACGCGAATAAATCTTCGCTACAAACCATTTCTCAATTTCTATCCCCTGGATCACATTTCATTTTTATTTATAATTCATTGCCGACATATTTTTGTACGTTACATCATATCTTAAACTAATCATTATACATCGAATCGGACCAGTCTTCATTATTTTAGATAGGGAACATCAATCATAATTTATATATTGTTAATTAAAAAGTTTAGGTGATGTTTGATCTTATCTTGTTAGTTGTTACCCTCATTATAGGAATCCAAAATTTATATTAAAAAATGCTGAAGACTACGGTCATAAATTAAAATATTACATTTACTATAATTAACATTATATGAAATATTAAATTATTCATACTTAACAAACCTTATATTTATTATAAAAAAATTTAATTGACAGCTCAATTAAAAAGGAAATTAGTACAATGAAGCGCCAAAAAAATTACCACATGTCAAGTCAACTGTCACAAAGTCTCAGACTTTGTGACGCCGGTCAGTGAATCGCTACCATCGAATCAAACGTCATTCCTTTAGATTGGATACGATCTGTTAGATTGGCAGATCGAAGATTTGTTCGCTTATTCAGCATTGTAGTTGTTTCTTTTCTGGGAATTTTTTTTCAAATAAGGTGAAACATGAAAGACATGTACTAAGCGAAGATATATTCGTACAGTGCGGAGTTCTGCACGAATACATCCTCGTCTATTGACGTATGTTACTTTTCATAATGCATAATTACCTTTCACACTACAAAAGCGAATATCGCTTCGACTCGTACGAAGTTCATGAGAAACTACTTATTCATGGTTGTGAAAACCGATACGGCCTCATGAAAATACATTCACACTAAGAGTGCACTTTGCATAGTAAAACTGTCAAACATCTGAAGCCCGAATTCGGCCGTAAGACACCCAGGTTATTCTACCATCTGACCTAGCGCTGTCGTCTCCGGCATTTCGACTACGAACCCATTTGTCTTCCGGTTAGTATCTTCGGCTCCAGCGAAAATGGTAAGAAGTATTTACGGTTGCATGCTTGTGTCTATTTCGTTTTCTTAGTTTAGGTCGTTTGAATCTAAATGTGACTTTAACATCTCAGAATCAGGATTCCGATATGCAAATAGTTCCATATACTGAATCCACGACTGAAGTGAACACACTAAGGTAATTACGCGAATGTTACAATTGTTAAAATTTGACTCTATTTGGATTAGGTAAGTAATCCAATTTGCTAATGATAATGTAGTGTTCAACAAAGGAAACGAAAACCCGATGCATCAGGCACGCCCACGACACCACTGGATATTCTGGCCAACGCGGCGAATGAAGCACTTAGTGAGAACCAGGTTCAGAAGAAAAGAAGAAGGACTCGTGACCCTGATGTCGATTTCAAGAGCAGAACCTCTCCATCGGGCCTTCATCACCTGATTAACAGGTTATCTGAAGAACAGAAGCAGGCTGTGAAGGACATCGGATTTGGTTCCCTTCTGTCACTTGGCATATCAAAATGCCCACTTCAATTCTCACGGTGCATTGTGAGTCTATTCAATCCCAGAAGGAGGAGCATCGTCCTACACAGTGGAGAGGAGATGCAGATTGATGAAGAGGATGTTCAATGTGTATTGAACATACCCAGAGGTGAATTAGTTGTGGCAGAGTGTTTAGGAAATCACACGGACGACAAGGTGTACAAGGAACATCTCACGGCGTGGAGAAGGAGATGGGGATTCGAGAACAGTGGAGGTCCTTCAACCTACCAAATGCCTGACAAAATTCTACAGAACACAGAAGGAGACAGTAACTTCAAGATGGACTTCGTGGTGTTTGTTGTATCCAGTTTTTTGTGGACATCCCAAAATCCACAGTGCAGGTAAACCCAAAGAACCTAGCATTAATTCTGTGATCTCATTTAGAACTTCAATATCAATTTACATGGCTTGAGTCACTACTTTTTTATTTTCAGATTCAAAGTACTGAAATCCCTCCAGGATGTATCTAAAATCAAAGACTACAACTGGTGCAAGTTCACGTTAGACGGGCTAGTCGACAGTGTTTATAAGTGGAAAGCAAAGAAGACATCCTATTTCCATGGACCATTAACCTTTCTTTTGGTGAGTGTAGAAATCTATTTGCTGGAGGTTGTCCATTCATAATTTTTTGATGACTTTGAACGTAACATATATTTGTTCATGCTAATGTATCAGTTGTGCTACTTGGACCGTGTGGTTGAGTTCAAGGTAAACAGTAAGATCTCAAGGAGTTTTCCTATTATAGGATGCTGGGACGAGAAGAAGATGTACGAAAGGGTTGATTATGAGGCTGCACAGGGAGGGTTTGGACATGGTAGGGTGGTTGCTCGCATAGCCATGCCGAATGAGCAACCACCGATGCAACAAAATGTGCAGCCAACACCACCACAAACTGGAGATGACCTTCCAACTGAGCATGCTCCAATTACACAAAACCTGGCGTCATGTTTGAGGAAGGTTGCTGCCGCTGCCGAAGAATTGGCACAAGGGGCTAAATATCTGAATGAGATGCACCAGATAAACGCCATGGAACTTGTACAGTCTGCGTTTGAGCCCTTGGCCACGGTGCTAAACTCCAATGCAATCCTGAGGGAAGGCTTACAGCGGAGTCTGGACCAAAACAAAAAGCAGCAGCCCAGAGGAAGTGGCATTAACCCCCACACGGAAGCCACCACCCAAGCGAAAGGCAACACCCTTCCTACCAACAACCATGCCAACACCAATCCAACGGCCCCATCGAACAAGAACACATTCACCCCCTCCACCGAAACGAAGACAAAAGCCAACCACCCACCAACGGCCCCATCCAACAAGAGCTCACTTTCTCCCAACATCCAAAAAAATATCAACGCAGACAACCAAGCCAAATCCAACACCCATCCTCTAAACACCCTAGACCACACACAACCCACCCTCACACCAACACCCCAATCCCACAAGAACCCCCTTCCACTCAAAACAGTTACCCAAACCCCAGCCCCACCCCCTCCAATGGCACAAGCCAACGCCAACCCCCTTCCTCAAATCATAACCACAACCACTCCAGTGGCACAAGCCAAAGCCAACCCCATTCCTCCACTCAAAACCACACCCCCTCCAATGTCACAAGCCAAGCCCAAAACAAACCCCATTCCTCCACTCAAAACCATACCCCCTCCAATGTCACAAGCCAAAGCAAACCCCATTCCTCCAATCATAACCACACCCACTCCAATGGCACAAGCCAAGCCCAAAACCAACCCCATTCCTCCACTCAAAACCACACCCCCTCCATTGGCACAAGACAAGCCTAAAGCAAACCCCATTCCTCCAATCATAACCACACCCACTCCAATGGCACAAGCCAAGCCCAAAACCAACCCCATTCCTCCACTCAAAACCACACCCCCTCCATTGGCACAAGACAAGCCTAAAGCAAACCCCATTCCTCCAATCATAACCACACCCACTCCAATGGCACAAGACAAGCCCAAAGCAAACCCCATTCCTCCACTCAAAACCACAACCCCTCCAATGGCACAAGCCCAAACCAAAGCCAACCCAATTACTCCCAAAACAGAAACCAACACGAACCCCAGCACTACAACCACCCCAGCCTTGCCTCCTACCCTAATTATCCAAAAAAATGAGGAAGCAGGACCTTCAAAGGCCTTAACTGTCCAAAGAAAAGCCCCACGAAATTTGAAAACTGATTGGTTAACCGATGTCATCAAAACCGAAACCAACAAAAACTCCCCTTCTTTGGCGATAGTTAAAAAGGAACCTGAAGAATGCATCTCCAGTCTACCACAGCCACTTCAAACCGCCTCGTCATTGGAGACAGTGAAGAATGAACCTGAAGAAGGCATCTCCAGTCTACTAACGCCATTTCACACCGCCTATTCTTTGGAGATAGTAATGAATGAACCGGAAGAAGGCATCTCCAGTGTACTACCGCCACTTCAAACTGGCTCTTCTCGTCCAAACATGCGAACGACAGAATGGGTTAAAACATTGGAATTGCCTACAGCTTTGAAAACACCACAATTCAATAAAATGTTTAGGGATGACAAGAAACTAACAAACTTTCAGAAGATTTTTGTGGGTTTCGTATTTGCTGGAGGACTTGATCCAAGGTAATGTTTGCTGCAAATGCTTAATTATTCATAAAAAATAGGAATTGCACACCATCTTGAAATATGTTTTGCTGTTTCCATGCAGTGAAATGTTATTTATTTCGGAACACCTATGTCTACACGTGACGCGCGGGGACATGCTCACAATGGCTAATGAAACCTGGGTAGACAGTATGATTATTGATGTTTGGTCATACATTTTGCACAACCTTTGTAGGAAAAATGTCAAATCTCGTTACAAGAAGATTTTCTACACAACCGTGCTCACCGTAAGTTGTACTAGCACTGTTATTTATCAATTATGTTATTCTTGTGAGACTAAAGACTGCTGTAAACAGATTTTTCGTGAAGGTGGGATAACTACGCGAGAAAAATTCAATGACAGGTTCTGTCTAGAAGGTCGTGCTTTCCAAATTTCAAAAAAGGACCTCTGGGAAGTGGACCTCGTAAGTACATCTTTGGCTGTCATACCTTATAATATCATTTACCACTCAGTTCAAATCTAATCTTTTCTAATTCTATCCACAGTTGTTTTTCCCAATCATTGATGACAGACATTTCTACCTTGTTTGCTATAACTTCATACAAAGGCAATTTCAAGTAATTGATAACCGCGAGTCACCTATGCAATCGCCCTTTGAAAGAAGATATAAGAATGCACAAATCTTGGTATGACACTACCCTTAAAATTTAAAACAGTTCAATTTTGGAATTCTAGTAGCACTAAAATACATTACATAATGTTGTTTGTAATGATGTATCAGGATGACTACATTCAACAATATATGAACGACGTAGACCCCGTTCTTGCTAAAAAGTATGGCGGTTTGGAAAAGACATGTCTGAAATTGCCATGGCAGGATTCAAAGAATTACACTGACTGCGGCATTTATTGCATGAGACACATGGAGACGTATGAAGGTGAGGTGAAGGGGTGGAAAACTGGCTTTGGAGTTAAAAGAAATGTAAGGAACCAAATAAGGACATTGAGGATGGAATACTGTTGGCGTGTCATTGGCTCGGAGCTCAACAAGGCCAGGAGCGAGGTCTACAATTCCTGCCGTAAATGGATAAGTCAATGATTTAGGAACTGTATACATATTGTGTAATTAAATTTTACAAATAATTTTAGTTCACATGAGTACAATAATGTACTCATAGACAGATGGGGTAATTAAACTATTCCTATAATTGTAATGATTTATTGTTACAATAAAGAATATGTTGTGTAATTTCAATTCTAAAAAATTGTTACTTCACATCCTCACACTTAGGAACGTGTTTACATGAAGTGTTTTTTTTATGAAATTTGATTTTCAAATACTTGTTCAATTATGTGTTAAATGAATAAATTAAGTGAAATAAACATGAGCCGCATAAATATTCGCTTCAAACACCTTCTCTTCATAAAATATGTATGTGAAGCCTCTAATTTCATGAAAGAAATATGAAGAGAATAAATATTCGCCTCTAATACATTTTGTCGATGAAGCGAATACATATTCGCCTCACGTTACTGATAATGTAAAGCCACCATCTCATCCATGAGAAGCGGGATGACTTGTCATGTCACTGCACTTACCACGACATGTAAATACCAGTTTCAACATAAAGATCAATTTCATCAGACAAAGATGGTTAGGTTCAAGCGAAAACATCTTCGCCTCAGTATTATGTTTCATTTTCTCAATTTGCAACTAAAAGGATACTTAATATTAGTTGACTTGGGGCGAATAAATATTCGATTCATATAGGTGTTTGTAATTTTTTAGAAATGAATTAGTGTGGTCATTCATTTGGTATTTCATAAAACTTCGCATGCATACATTCGACCTTATACTTTGTTTCAAATCCAACGTACATACAATACTATATACATATCAGATTTCACATGAAACTGGAATTCGATAGTTGAGATGACAAAAGAACAGTGAACGGAGTATTGGCGTCCATGCTGAAACTTTCGTCCCATTGTTGAGGAGTTGAGAACTGAGGAGTTGTCGTTGGCATTGCAATTGATGGCTGGAAAGGAAGATCAAATTTATTTAAAAGTATGTTATTATATGAATATTAATAACACAATTATTAGTAAAGAAGGGTAAGTCAGCAATTTCATACCGGAATATGTGATTCACTAGTTATTCTTGTTGATTTTCGTTTTCTTGAGTTCTTCTCCAGTCCACCTTTCCTTCTCTTACCCGACTTTGTTGGCTTCTTAGTTTTCATTCCTTTTGCTTGCACAGGGGCACCCTCGGCCGAACGTGATAAACCGGTTGGTGGAGTTTGCATATTTAAACTCTCCTGCAATTTTTTATCCACAAACGTGCACTGGCTCAGCATGATTTCTTTGACATGATTGTAAGTGTCATCTCTTTCGGCTGCCTTGTTAAATAAATGCATGGACAACCCACACAAATCTCTGTATCTTATGTTATGAAGCTCACTCGGATCAACATTAGTACTGTCCACGGTTGGATCAGTTCCAAATATTCCATCTTTGGCTGTTCTTGTCCACCTCTTCAATATCAACGCCGGAGGAATCTTCAACACGTCAATCGTTGTGAAAATCTTTAGGATGTGAGCACACAAAATCCCTCCAAATTCAAATTTACAGCAGCTACACTCGATATTCTTATCGTCATTCTTATGAACTGTAACTGTATGAGAGCATCTCCTAGTGTGGGGTGTTACCTTGTATTTTCTGTGTGTGTCAACATCCTCTAACATTTCAACACCACAATCATGCGACATAAACCATTGTTGTTCAAAGCACTTAAAGACCTCTGGGGTGTAAACTTTGCAGGCATCCTTTAAGATCAAAACTGGATAGTTAAGACTTGGTTGGCTGGTAATTGATTTGAAATCAGCCTTCAACACATCATATCTTCTTTCATCAAGTAGTCTTTCAAAGTGTTTGAAAAATTCTAAAAACTTGTGTTTGTAGGAGCAGTACCTTTTCAACATACTGTTCATGCTCTCACTTCTCTGTGTTGTCGTCATATCAGCACAAAACATTTGTCGTCCATACACTAATGCCCACTTTCGCCTGATGCTAAACATGCGTTTCAACCAATCGTTGTTTTCAAGCCCGTAGTTTGTCAACATTTGATTCCAAGCTTCAACAAACTCTATCTCTTCTTCAAAATCATATATACACGAAGAAAAATCCTTAGAAAAATCTCTGAAATTATGGAACACCGAGCTAAGATGTATGGCTGCATTTTGAAATATGTGCCAAATACAGAGACGATGATTTGTTTCGGGCCATTGAGACGCCAAGGCCTTAGCCATGGCCGCGTCTTGATCTGTAAGAATGGTTTTTGGTTTTTTCCCATGCATAGCTTTGGTGAAAGTCTCAAACAACCAATCAAAAGTCATCGCAGTTTCATCGTATAATAGAGCTGCTCCAAAAAGAATTGATTGTTTGTGATGATTGACACCTACAAAAAGCGCAACTGGACGACCTTCATTATTCTTCTTGTATGTGGTGTCAAAACTGACCACGTCTCCGAAGTATGAATAATCGGACCGCATGTTGGAATCACACCAAAAAATATTCGTTATCAAATCGTCCGCATCAAGTTGAAAAGCATTATAAAAACCAGGATCATTGGATTGTTTGTTCTGCAAATACTCTAATACACCCCCTGTTTCCCCAAAATTACACTCTCTGGTTCTTTTCGTGCGCAGGTAATTTTTGTAATCCTCAGGAAGAAAACCTAGATTCTCCCTTCCACCGATTTGTTTAGACATTAGAGCATGTGATGACTTAGGAGGAATTCCCACGTTAGTGGCCATCTCGATATGTAAGCCTGCAACTGCAGAAATATTCCTATGGCATCTATACAGGTGAGTTTTCTTTGGACTTGCAAGAGGATGACTATGATCACTAATAAAATTTACCACTTGGAACTTTCCATTGTCTGCACGCTTTATCCTCAATTTCGCTTCACAACAGAACCGAGTCACAGAACGTCTACGTTTCACATAGACATCACGTTTGTCCTTTCCCCGTTCACCCTGTGCACTACAACAAAAAACTCTATCCAGTATTTTACCCTCCTTGTCTACATGTTTTGAACTGCGCCTTATACCAAATCCTATTAGTTTAGCGTATGCTAAGTAGAATACGTAGCCTTCTTCTTCACTCTCAAATTCTCTACCTAAAAGTGGAATTAAGTTGGATTCGATGTCCTCCAAAGGTTGGCCGTTTCCATCGAAATTCAATTGACGACGACAAGTAGCAGATTCGCTGTTCAGTTTGAACAAGTGGAAAATAAAGGTTTGTAGATTATAGGAAAATGAAAACAATATAAGCGAAGAAAGCTTCACTTCAACAGTATGAAGATTGTAATATTAGGCGAATATAGTTTCGCTTCATAAGATATTATCTCATAATATAGTAGTGAAGAGATCTTCGCTTACATGTGCACTACAAAATTTGGAGAATTTAAACAATGTTACCTTAAATCAATAATATCATTCTCGTCCATATCATTCTCGCTGATACGTATTCCTTCCTGATAATCAAAAAGAACAGAACATTTCATGTCGAGTATTCAAAAAACATAGAAAAGCTTGGGAAGAAAAGTAAAGGAGGTATAGATGACATTCAAAAACATACCATTTTATAATTTAGGAAGATGGATTGATATTATAATGAAGTCTCCGGCGAAGGAGAGGTCGATGGTAGACAATGTAGTATCACTCCGGCGAAGAAATGGTCGTACAGTAGAGAGAGAGAAGAGTACTTGTCTAAGCTAGCAGCATGGCTTGCTGCATGCAGCATTTAATGAAACGCAGGTGTTAGGTGGCGGTGAGGTGACTTGTTAAAAAAATTATTTCATTTAAATAATTAAATGACAAAAATTATTATGAAATTAAATTAATAAATCAATCAATCAATCAGTAAGCGAAGATTTCTTCACATTATTATTTTGACAATTGTTTTACAAATATTATTTTGACAGTAGTTTTAAGAAATATTAATTATTTATCAAATTTATACTTCAAGTTATACAGTATTTCTTAATGTTTCAAGATTTAGTTAAATATAAGGCTGATGTTTAAAAAACACAATTCTAAGAACAAAAAAGAGAAATCTGAAATCAAATATAACATTAACAAATTGAAGAATGAAAACTATTCAAATATTCAGTAACAAATTCAACCAACACATGTCTATTACAAAAACAAAGGCTGCAAATCACAAGCAGCAATGGATTCTAGCAAGCTTGTGTGAGGAACACCAAACACATCCAAATATGTCTTCAGAGGATTCTCTGCCTCAAATACCCAAACAAGTTCATTAACATCGTGCCGAGACTTGTCGTATACAACTATAGTTTTGTCGTCCTCGGGCTCGACAAATGGATTCTCCATTTCTTTAGTTGTACCTCCTCCAGCAATTACAAACCCCATAAGATCAAGTTTGTAAGCCGGGATGAATTCCCCTGCAAATATGAAGGTGTAACTGTCGAAGAGTTTGGGCAGCTGAAAGAAAATACAATACATTATTAGTAATCATGGACAATTGAATATCATATGGAGGAGTAGGAATAAGACAAAACTTACATTGTTCAAATACCGCATTCTGCCAGCTCTTGGACCGCCCACAGTCCCATGATTATCTCGCTGCACCTCGTATGGTTCCTCGTCCACGTAACAGTTAAATCTGATTGATGATTTTATCCCTGTATAAAAGCAATAGGTGTTTTTAGTTTCATATATGTGAAAATGAATATTGAGTTAACAGTAAAGGGTTAAGAATAACAGAGTCTCACAATCAATGGTAAGGACCCAACTCCCGTTCAATATGCCCTTCAATACTTTGATAGTGCGACCGCATCCACCATTAGAATCGGTGGATGCTATGACGTGGGTAACATCGTCTCGCCACCTCATTGACACCGTGGCACCACATGTGTTAGCATATTGTTGCATCAAGTGCTGTTTAAGAACAATCATAAATATTTCAGTTAAACAGGATGAAAACTTAAACAATATGGAAAAAAAAAGGGAGAAATGTAACGAAGAGTACTATCTCTTCACTTGTTAATTGATTTGGGCATAAAATCCAGTCTTTGCCAAAGTTTTGGACGGATGCTGAGGCAGTTGCCTGCACGTGCATGAAAAAAAAAACGGTCTTTGTGAGTATGTACTAGGGTTTCAGGGAAATAATATCACAAAACACAACACTAGGTAAGTTTTCCTAAATAACATTGATTTACAGTCAAGGTGACATTTTGAGAGTAGGGTTTCCTAAAGATTAAAGAGACAACAACATCACATAACAGAATCTATTGTAGTAGTTCCATAATCCTAAATATTAAAAGTTAATAGTCAGGAATACGTACCATTGTGGAGTCGTGAAGATGTGGATTCAGGTTCAGTCGACGGGGAGCCGGTTACGAATCGCCGTGAAAAGGAGGCAGGAAGAGAGAGAGATGAATCGGGCGGAAATGATAATAAAATAATCATATTAGGGGGTATATATATTCATGTAACCGGGGCGAACATGTCTTCTTTCGAAAAGCGACTATTCATTCCATGTAACATGACACAGGGACCAGGGGCGAATAAGTGTTCTCTCGAGAAGCGACTATTCAATCCATTTTACATGGAACATGGTCTAGGCGAACAAATGTTCTTTTCCACCGAAGAGTTTAAATAAATAAAAAAAAGTAATGAATTAATTGAAGCAAATACATCTTCGCTCATGAAGGTCTCCAGCCAAAAAAAATGAAATAAAAAAAATTATGAAAAAAAATCTAGCCGGTAATTGAGGCGAAGATTTGTTCGGTTGCTGCATGTCATCTTCAATTAATTGAATTAATATTTAATAAACGGAAATATAAAATCCTTGTCATTTGGGTCTTTACATAGACGGGGAAGTGTCTTTACATGGTAGTCAAGCGGTCTTCTCATGGGTGGGTAGGGTGGTTTTACATGATGTTTTTATTAGAATGAATTGAAGCAAATATATCTTCGCTCCAGAGAGTCTCGAGGCCAAAAAAATGAAAAAAAAAAAAATAGGAAAAAAAAACTAGCCGGTAATTGAGGCGAAGATTTGTTCGGTTGCTGCATGTCATAATAATTTAATTGAATTAATATTTAATAAACGGAAATATAAAATCCATGTCATTTTGGTCTTCACATAGACGGGGAAGTGTCTTTACATGGTAGTCAAGCGGTCTTCTCATGGGTGGGTAGGGGGGTTTTACATGATGTTTTTATTAGAATGAATTGAAGCAAATATATCTTCGCTCCAGCGAGTCTCGAGGCAAAAAAAATGAAATAAAAAAAAATAGGAAAAAAAAACTAGCCGGTAATTGAGGCGAAGATTTGTTCGGTTGCTGCATGTCATAATAATTTAATTGAATTCATATTTAATAAACGGAAATATAAAATCCATGTCATTTTGGTCTTCACATAAACGGGTAAGTGTCTTTACATGGTAGGCAAGCGGTCTTTACATGGGTGGGTAGGGGGGTTTTACATGAGGTTTTTATTAAAATTAATTGAAGCAAATATATCTTCGCTCCAGCGAGTCTCGAGGCAAAAAAAAATTAAATAAAAAAAGTAAATAAAAATTCCTAGAAAATAAAAGATTGAATTACTTGAAGCGAATATTATATCGCTGCCTGTGTTATTTAATAAATTAAATTAATATATAATAAACGTAAATATAATATGCATGTCAATTCGGTCATTACATGGACGTGTTAGTGTATTTTCATGAACGGCAGACGGTCTTCTCATGGTTGGGTATGGGGGGTTTACATGAGGGTCATTTCAATGGGCGTGTAGATCAGAGCGAAGATATCTTATCTGGGTATTATCTGAATATTATATTATTTCCTGGCGTTAACGGGCGCTTCCGTTAACGGCGTCTTGTGTGAACCCGGGCCTAAACCCGGATTCCGGATTCTCCCTCCCTCCGTCTCCTGCCCAGATTTATTTATTATTAAATTAATAATGCTGCAATCTGATTGGTCCGCCACAGGGGAACACGGCAATCGGTAGCAGAAGATCTGAACTGCTCTCTTTGACGATATATAAAAATATTAAATAAAAATAATAATTAATAATATTAATATAATTAAACATCATGTCCTCTTCCTCTTAAAGGATATAAATAGTAAGTTGCTCATGAGAGGCATAATAATGAGATATATCTCTCTCTCATTAAGAAATTTGTATTTCCATGTCAACTGTGTTTTCATTGTTTTTCAGTCTAATTCATTTTTTAATTAATTATTTAATTAAATACTTTCAGATTAATTTAATGTTTTATAATAATACGGGTAAGTAGTTATTAATTAAATTATAAATTTTACTATAATATATATATATATATATATAATATAATGATGCTTAATTTTTAAAATATTCAGATTGCCGTTATAGGTAAAGTAAATAAATACTTGGGTCGGATCGTGGGTTGACTCGTCCATAAACTTAATAACAAATTATTTGGGCGGCTCTCTAATTACTTCGATAACTCACTTTTAGCCCTTAAATTAATTTTTTAAACAAATCGTCCTTCAACTTTTAGAAAGGTCAAAACAATGGTCCCTTGACTTTTTAGTTAAACATAACATGTTAAGCTTAAAATATTTATATATATATATTATTTTTAATCATTATTCTTATATTTATATATATAATTATTAAATCGCTTATATATATATTATCAATAATTTTTATATTTATATAATTATTAAAAATTTTATATATAGATAATATATATATATATATTATTTATTTTTATCTATGCATATATATTTTCAATTCTGTGTTGGACAACACAATTACAATGGAATTTCCTCTCAATCAAAACTCACTTCGTAACCACAGCCGAAATCACCGCTTGAAATTATAGGATATATATGTATGGATAAAATAAATAATATATATATATATATATTATCTACATAATACAAAAGAAATTTAATAATTATATAAATATAAAAATTAATAATAAAAGATATATATAATATTATATATATATATAGTGGGTGTCAGCTGATTCAAATCCATTCCAATCTTCGAAGCAGTCCGTCGTGGGCAAATATTTAAGGCGGAGCCCAACGAAAAATGTGGCCCGCCTCTCGCTCCAAACGGCTCCTGTCGCTCCCTCGGGGGACATGTGTTCCTGCTTCGCAATTACGCTCAAGTCTCAACCTACGTTAGTAAACGAAGAATTGGATTCTATCTTTTCCTATGTCCAAAAGTAGAGCACCATTATCTGATCAGGCTAAAGAAAGACTGAAGGCCAAAAAACAGAGACACTACGAGTAAGAATGGCATAACTTTTCCTGTATTTGTTCGATGATAAATGCGAGACAAAAAAGGCCCAGCCCAACAAGGGATGGAGCGCGCGGAAAGCCTAAAGCCGTATACCAGAGATTGCTGGGAAAAGATAAAAAATATATTTTAAGTTTATCTCGTTATGTTTAACCAAAAAGTTAACGAAATGGCCATTAATAACTTTCTAAAAATTGAAGGGACGATTTGTTTAAAAAATTAATTTGAAGGCCGCCCAAATAATTTATCTTATATTATATATTATAAAAGGAAATATTATGATAAAATAATTAGTTTATTATATATAATAGTGAAAGATTTTTTTTAATATATTATATATAATAAAAGTAAATAGGGATATAAAATTTAGTTTATTATATATAATTTTGAAAAAGATAAAAATAATTAATATTTTATATATGGTAAAGTATATTATATATAATATTAAAAGAGATAAAAAAAATTAATATACTATTTATAATAAAAATAAATATTAGAGATATAATAATTAATATATTATATATAATAAAAGTATATTTGGTTGTTGTATTTTTTTTAAAATAAGTTAAATTTTAATTATTTGTTTAAATATTTAATTTATATTAATTATTTTTAAAATTAAATATTTTTATAAAATTAAATATTTTATATTATTGAATAAGAGTAGTTGGACGTGTGTTATGATTGAAAAATATGAATTAAAAAAGATTATTTAGGACTTACAATTTTGAACACCACATGAAAACACGACCCAGACCGAACACGAAAAAATCATGTATTTTTTTATTTAGGTCAAAATCAGGTCGATCTGTTTAACCTGATTAATAAACAGGTCAAAATCGGGTCGACTTGATATGACCCAAAGTAGAGCCAATAACACTTTACAAGTTTATTTTGTTGAGTTTTGTGTTATTATTTCTTATTCATTCACTCATTTTTTTTTAAGCAGATTTGTGATTATTTAATTTTTATTTTACATTGATGTCATTTTAATTTGAAATAGAGATATGTGAATTAATTGTATCAAGTTTAGTTTGAGTTAAGTTAGGTAAATTGGGTCAAACGAGTCAGGTTTAGGTCAATCACAAATAATCATGTCAGATTTAGGTTTGAGATTTAAAATCTTTCAACTCGTTAACCTGTCAACCTAAAACTTACCTAAATTGTCACCCTAAGATTAATATATTAAATGTTCAAATACTTTATATAGTTTTGTACTTTAATTTTGGGATTTTGTGTTTTATAATTTTGATTAGTAATGGTGATTTAATGTTTTTTACTATTATATTTTAATGTTGAATATGTATGAAAATTTGATATTTTAATTTTGAAAATAAATTTGGTTTGAGAATGAGTTCGAGTTTGAAAATTTAATTTTTGTTCAAACTTTTCGAGTCGAGCTAAGCTTGTAGGTAAATAATCGAGTCGAGTTCGAGCTCTAATTTATAAACTCATTCGAGCTCGAGTTCGAGTTCGAGTCGAGCCAATAAATTTAAATTGAGTCGAGCTCGAGCAGGTTTGAACTCGGCTCGACTCATTTGCAGACCTAGATTAGAGTGTGGTTAGTTATCCAAAATGAAGATAAAAAAGTCAAATTGTATATTGTAAAATATGTGAGGAAATGAGTCACGAGATAAAAGATTCGTTGGAACTTGATGATCAAAGTGAAAAGATGATTGATTTAACCGAAATGAGAGGTCGATTATTGTTGTAGATAAATGTGGAATGAGAGGTCGATTTTTTATTTAACAAAGTTAAAGTATAAGGTCACAAGATAAGAGATTAATTGAGAAAAAAATATTTGATGTGAAAATATTAGTTATTTTACCTAAATAATAAAATGTAGAAGAAGAGTATTCTATTTTAATTTTAATTTATTATTTGTAATTTATAAAGACTTTTAAACATTAAATATATATTTTAAAATTATTATAATTTTTTTTATTATAATTATTTTATTTTTATTTGTAACCGTGTACATCTCACCAGATAACCAGATAATCTTACTAGTTAGTAAGTAATTTAATAAATTATTTAATTCGAAATTAATTTGCTTATTTAATTATATAGCTTAATTTACTTTTACTATTATGTTTTTACTAGGCCTACTGCCCAAGGAGGGGAATTTGATCAAATAACCTCAAAGATGAGGTTATTTGATCTGATGGTAATTTATTAATTTTATTGCGCTCGTGGTGATTTTGTTTTTTTGAACGATTTTGCCCTTGTCGCGAAACGCTAAGTGACTTAGCGTTTCGCTAAGTGGATTAGGTTTAGTATAAATACTCTAATTTTTCATTTCTTTCATTTTCTTTCTCTCTCTTCTTTTGTTCTCTCTTTCACGGCGGCGACGACGGCGACGGCGGCGACGAAGGCGACGGTGCTTATGCAGATACAGATTTGATTCATATTCAAACCTGGGTATTTAGGCGACGGTGCGGTGTTTAGGCGACGATGCTTCTTTTCTTCATTTTTTCAAACCCTAACCTTAAACCTATTGTTATATAAAATAACATGTTCTTATTTGGTTCATATTGGTTTATATTTTGTATTTGATTCATATTGGTTCATATTTGTGGTTCATATTGGTTCATATACGTCGATGATAATATTTGCAGATAATCTCGGATTATATGAGTTCCGTTTCAGGGAAGTTTCTCCAAGAACTTACCGTTTCGCTAAGTGCTTGCCGTTTCGCTAAGTGCTTACCGTTTCGCTAAGTGCTTATCGTTTCGCTAAGTGCTTATCGTTTCGCTAAGTGCTTACCGTTTCGCTAAGGACTTTTCGTTTGGTGAATTGTGATACACTATTTGATATTCAATTATGTTAAAACTACATACATAAACATGAGTTGTCTTAGCTCAGTTGGTAGAGTGCGTTTCTTTTAAGTATGTGGTCGTGGGTTCGATTCCCACAGATGGTGTTTTTATGTTTGTTTTTTTTACTTTTGCATAAATGAAATAGTATTGAAAGAAATGAAACAAAAGCAAATTAAACATTCATTAACAAATATCCAAAGAAAGTAGTTCACTTTTTACATATTATTATTTTCTTAATTAGAATTAATTTATTTTATTGAAGTAATCTTCGGTCCTACTCTTGAATCCAATTTGTCCAAAAGTCAATGCCAAGAACAATCTCATGTGCCAAGTGAGAGCAGGGCCAGTTGGGAAGTGAGCAAGCTCAGTCCCAATGCTGAAAAAGAAGAGTCCGGTCAAACTGTTGTCGTTGATCGCCGGAATACTGGAAGGTGCTAACCATCCGATCAACCCAAACCCAATCACGTTCAGATCTTTCCAATCCCTCTCGAAACTACAATCAATCAAACAAACAAATTTCAATTATATTCTTATTTTCTTACATTACATACATACATGATACATAACATGTAAACTTTCCACCTGAGGCTTTTGCAACCATCAAAGGGTTTATGGCTTTAACTGGAGCCTTTAGGAATCCTGAGCTCAGTCTCACCTTAGCGAAATGCTGAGCACTTAGAGAAACGATAAGTCCTTGGATAAACATAACCATTTCTCTACAAATGAGAATTTGATTTATGCAAAAGTAAAAAAAAAAAAACATAAAAACAACGTCTGTGGGAATCGAACCCACGACCACATACTTAAAAGAAACACACTCTACCAACTGAGCTAAGACAACTCATGTTTATGTATGTAGTTTTAACATAATTGAATATCAAATAGTGTATCACAATTCACCAAACGAAAAGTCCTTAGCGAAACGGTAAGCACTTAGCGAAACGGTAAGCACTTAGCGAAACGGTAAGCACTTAGCGAAACGATAAGCACTTAGCGAAACGGCAAGCACTTAGCGAAACGGTAAGCACTTAGCGAAACGGTAAGTTCTTGGAGAAACTTCCCTGAAACGAAACTCATATGATCCGAGATTATCTGCAAATATTATCATCGACGTATATGAACCAATATGAACCACAAATATGAACCAATATGAATCAAATACCAAATATAAATCAATATGAACCAAATAAGAACATGTTATTTTATATAACAATAGGTTTAAAGTTAGGGTTTGAAAAAATGAAGAAAAGAAGCATCGTCGCCTAAATACCTAGGTTTGAATATGAATCAAATCTGTATCTGCATAAGCACCGTCGCCTTCGTCGCCGCCGTTGCCACCGTCGCCGCTGTCGCCGCCGTGAAAGAGAGAACAAAAGAAGAGAGAGAAAGAAAATGAAAGAAATGAAAAATTAGAGTATTTATACTAAACCTAATTCACTTAGCGAAACGCTAAGTCACTTAGCGTTTCGCGACAAGGACAAAATCGTCCAAAAAAAAATAAAATTACCACGAGCGCAATAAAATTAATAAATTACCATCAGATCAAATAACCTCATCTTTGAGGTTATTTGATCAAATTTCCCCCCAAGGACGGCCCCCATCTAAATGTATTTTTTTTCATATATTATAAAATTATATAAATCTTTGAATTTAATATCATAATAAATATTATAATAATAGTTTTAATCAATTAAATTATATAACTTTTATTAATTATAATACAAAATCATTATATATTTTTATTATAACAAAAGATATAATAAGTCAAATAAATATATTTTTTTGCATAGTCAATCTAGCAATGTGTATGTAAATAATATTGTTACTGGGGTAAGTAATAAGTTAAATAATTGCTTAATTTAATCTTTATAATGTAAGACATTAAGTGTTTTTATATCTTAACAGTATGATGTTAATATTAAATTTATTTTAAATAATACAATAAAATTTGTCTCAATTAAACATTAAATAAATTATTGATCCATCAAATATGTTTAAAGAAATAAAAATTAGACTAATTTGAGTGTAATTGTGAAATTTATTATTATAAATTAAAAAATAAAAATATCTTATAACGTTAAATATGTTAATATGTAACAATAATAAACTAACATGTACAAATTATACTCTAAGGTAGAGTTTAGTACCGGTTTAGTACGTGGAACAAATTATATAGGGTATAAGTTATATAAAGGTATAAATGGTAAAGAAGTATAAATAATATAGGGTAATATAAATTGTATATGGTTTATAATTTTATATTTGGTATATACAAAGAAGGTAGTAAAAGTTGTATGAATATTAATTTAAAATTTTAATTTTATTATTATTTTATATTTATTTATATTATAAATAATATTGTTTATTATTATAAATTATTGTACTATTATTTAATAATTAATGTAAATTTAATTAACATATAAAAAGTTAAATATAATATAAACTAGATAAATTATGTTTATTTAAATAATATTAGTAATTGTAATAAGATAAAATTATTATTTATAATATAAATAAATATATAAATTAATAATTAATAAAATTATTATTATAAAAATAAACAAATATTTTTTAATTAAAATATTGAAATATTGATATATATATATATATATTAAAAATAATTAAATATAATAATAATATTAAGACTAAATAAAATATATTTAATATATTATATAATAATAAGTTATATATAATATTAATAAAAATTATAATTAGAAATTAAAAATTAAAAAATAATTAATATAAGAAAAGTATTGTAACTAAATGACTAGTTACAGTTTTATACTAAATATGAGGTATAAATTATATAGACTTATAATTTTTATAGAGTTATAATTTATACTAGTAGTAAAATCCTAATAAAATACCATATTAAAATATGATATAGTTTATAATATATCAATAATGTTATATCCTCTTATACCTTATACCAAACACATCCTAACAATATATCAAATGATTCTCATGGTTACAATTTTGTTCTCATGTTGAATTGTTTTTAAATTTATTAGTTACTTCTCTTGATAACATAAGTTTTTAAAAATAAAAAAGTAAAAAATATTTTATTCAATATTGTAACATAACTTATATACATGTGCCACTAATGAGATCAAATATTGTTTATCATATTTTAAACAAAAAAAATAAATAATTAAGTTTATTAAAATTTATTATTTAATGGTATATTACTCATATTTTTGTGTCAATTAATTAATATATATTTTTTAAACTTTCCAATATTTATTTGTAATTTTCATTACATGACGTATTAAATTGAACTAGAAAAATGATTGTAAATTTTATTACCACCATAACTATAAAAATATTTACAGATAAAATAAAAGATTTGAGTCTAGTTAAGTTTGGGTTATTTTCTAAAAATTTAAAATACCTTATATGTGCTCGCACACTTTTTTAAATATATATATATTTTATGTAATATTAAATTCTTATTAAAAAATGATTTATAAATACTTAAAATAAATTATATATACTTTAATCATTACTCATTAAGCTTGTTTGATTACTTGTTTGATTAGATTATTTTTTTTTATCAAAAATTCATATATCATATATTTATTTTTAATAATTCAGTTACTTAATTTATCAATTAAAATATTAAAATATTTTAATTTTATAAAATTTAAATATAAAAATATTATAGTAATTTAACTAATTTAGACCTAGATAATTTTATTTTTTCACTTAACAACATTAAAAAAATAAACATATAAAATTTTAAATAACCCAACATCAATATGTTTTATATATTTATTAATTATTCTCTATTTAATTTGGTTTGTTTATATTATATTTTAATTATATTTATTTAAAAATTAAATAATTTTGATAATTATCAATTTATATTATGTTTTCATATTTGATTTGAATATGAAAACATACTAAAATTAATTAATAAAATTAATTAAACTAGAATCATTACAATTATAAAATATCTTACTAATTAAAATAATGAAAAATAATTTTTTATAAAATGATATATACTAATAAAAACAAATATATAAAAAAATAGAGAAGCCGGTAAAAAAAAAAAAAAAAATAATGGAATCCGTTTTATTCCCCACTTTTAAGGGATTAATATGATTCCCTAATACTTCGTGAACTAAAACCACGATAAGAAACATCTAAATTTAATCCCCACATGCATAGTAAAAAACAATTTGAATATTTAATCCCCACGTACATAGCCATCTATATTTTATACTGAATTTTGATTAATAAAAAGTGAAAGTTACAGAGATATTGGTAATATTTGAGATTTTTTATTTAACAGAAATTAAATCATAAGAGGTCATAAGAGGAGAGGTTTATTGAAAAAAAATTATGTGAGAAGATAAGTTATTTTATCGAATTAAATAAAATATGGAAAAAAGTGTTTACTTTTATTTTAATATATTATTCGTGGTTTATAATTTCTTTTAAATATTTAATACATATTTTAAAATTATTATATTTTTTTTATTAAATTTATTTTATTTATATTTGTAACTATATACATCAGACACTCTAAGTAACTAATTTAATTAATCATTTAATTTGAAATTAATTTGTTTATTTAATTATATTGCTTAATTTACTTCTATTTTACTCGGCCTACTGCGCAAGGACTGCCCGTCTAAATGTTTTTTTTGATATATTATAAAATTATATGAATCTTTTGAATTTAATATCATAATAAATATTATAATAATAGTTTTAATCATTAAATTATATTACTTTTATTAATCCTAATACAAAATCATTATATATTTTTATTATAACTAAAAATATAATAAGTCAAATATATATTTTGTTTTTGCATAGTCAAACTAGCAATATGTATGCAAATAATATTGTTACTGGTGTAAGTAATAAGATAAATAATTGCTTAATTTAAGCTTTGAATATGAAAACAATTATTATCTTGTTTTAAAATTAATTAAACAAGAATCATTAAAATTATAAAATATCCTACTAATTAAAATAATGAAAAAAGAAATTTTTATAAAATGATATATACTAATAAAATATATATATATATATATATATAAATAAAGAAACCGGTAAAAAAAGAAAAAAAAAATAATGGAGAAAAAAAAAAAATCAATGAGTTTTATTCCCCCACTTTTAAGGGATTATATGATTCCCTAATACTTTGTCAACTAAAACCACGTAAGAAACATCTATATTTAATCCCCACATGCATAGCCAAAAATTGAAAAATTGATTGACATGCAATTTGAATTTGAATATCTTGCTGAATTTTGAAGGCAAATTTCTCAGAGGCCATTGTTAAGGCTGTTTGCGACCGAGACTATTGCGATGGGAAGATCAAATCGTCGTTATTCGCCTCAATCCGACACTTCACGGGACCCCTACTGTCAACGTCGCCGCAGCTCCAGCGCTAGTCGGAAACGGGATAGAAGTCCGAGGAACGGATATACCAGGTATGACGACTCTCCTGACCGTCGCCGTGATTCACCCGATTACTCTGGGAGAAGTCGTAGGCCAGAACCCCTAAGATTAGATAGAGAATTATTAGGTTATAATAGTAGCTGTAGAAATCGCGATACGCCGTATCTGGATCGTGATTATCGGGTGAACGAGGAATCAGACGAGGAATTGAAGGGTTTGAGCTTTGAAGAATTCCGGAGAATGAAGCGCCAAAAATTGAGGAAGAATTTCTTGACAAAGAGTTTTATATGGAATTGTACGCCTAGCCCTCCTCCCATAGGGGATAACGATTTGTACGAAGAACAATCGGAGAAGAATGAGGAGAAAGACAAGAAGAAGAAGGATACTAACTCATTAGTTAGTGAATCTGAATCAGAGGATTCAGAGTCCCATATTTCTCAATCTGAATCAGATGATTCCCGTTCAAGGAAGAAGAGGAAGAGGAAGAGGAGAACCTCGAGCAGAAAGAGTAGAAGCAGGAAATCAGAGTCAGATACTGATAGTGAATCAAGTGAGGATAGAAGAAGAAGAAGGAGGAAGAAGAAGAAGACTACGAGCAGAAGAAGTTGCAAGCAGAGAAAGAGCAGAAGAAGTAAAAAGAGAAGGTCTAGTAGTGGAAGTGAAAGTGATGAAACAAAGGAAGACAAATCTCTGGTGCATGATGAAATCGACAGTGAGATGAACGAAGAACTGCTAAAATTTAAGGAAATGATGGAATCCCGAAAAAAATCTACTCTGGAAGATGAAGTTCTGGTGGGGCCTCAGCCTCTACCTAGGGCTGAAGGACATATAAGCTATGGAGGAGCGCTTCGGCCTGGTGAAGGTGATGCCATTGCACAATATGTTCAACAGGGAAAGCGTATTCCCAGAAGAGGAGAAGTGGGTCTTTCAGCCGAGGAGATTCAGAAATTTGAGACGCTTGGTTATGTGATGAGTGGTAGCAGGCACCAAAGGATGAATGCCATTCGTATCAGGAAGGAAAACCAGGTTTACAGTGCAGAAGATAAACGTGCTCTGGCCATGTTCAATTATGAGGAGAAATCAAAGCGAGAGCAGAAGGTTATGGCGGACTTAAAGAGGCTCGTGGATCGCCACATTGGGAAGGACACTGGTTCCTCTCACCACCCTTTTGGTGGTGGGGATGCTTAACAATCATGCATTTTTGTATTCATACACAAAATTTAAAATAAAAGTCTGCTTTTGTTCTTCTGTAGAGATATACTCATTTGTATTCAGTTTTAGAGTTTGAGAGTTCTGCTGAATTAAAGATTTATATTCTGCTTCAATGATGCATATTTTGCTAATTTTCTCAATTGTTGGTTCTGTTAATATTGTGACAAACATTTTGATGTAAGATTTGTGGTTATTCACAAGTTTTTATTTGAGAGTTTATCGGATGAATGATGAATAGTTAATGCGAGATATGTAGAGGATTAAGAGGAGACCAATTGTAATTAGTTCAGTCTCATCATGTAAGAACCATTTTTAAGGCTTCTTTCTTTATCTGTTTTTTTTTTTTTATATTCATTCAGAGCAATAGGGGATTGTGTGTATTGATGTTGTGCTTAAAACTATTATAAAGTCGTCTTCCTCACATATCAAAAATAAGCTAAATCATGATATATTTGACAAAAATAAAGTGACAGATAGATGGTGTTGAATTACTGCAAATAGTCTTAATGTTACAATTACACAACTGAAAATTTCAGCTGTCAACAACATAAAGTCCACAACTGACATAAAATAAGTTAATGTGTAGTTTGCATTTGCCACTCTTATAATTTATCATTGAAGAGACAAGAAGCATAGTGTTTGTTCTTCTTCTACTATAATGTTGAAAGAAATGGTACCAATATTTGTATTAAACAAATAATAAACCATTTTATAAGATTGGTATTTGCTTGGTTTGATGAGAAAATTATATTGATTAGATGATTTTGATACAATTAAATACTATGGGGCACATTGTTTTGTTTAGATAGAATGATAGACCACATATTCTTGTTTACATTGCGTGGTGCACTTTTTTCGTTAAATAGGTGGCGCGCACTGATTTTATATTTCCGTTTAAATAACATGGTGATGGTGCGCATTTTTACGGTTAAATGAAATTTAAACAATAAGCTAGTGTGAATTATATTTTTTTTTACTCGGAATTCGTAATCTCATTTAAATAATATGATGCAAATTTCTTACGTTAAACATAATTTAACAATACAACATGCATTTTTTTTTCTCTAAATAAGACCAAATCTTTTTGGTCAAATGACATCTAAATATCTAATGTGCTTAATTGATTAAAAGATACAAGAATATAGTAGAGATATTCTTTTTGATTTTAGTTAAATAAATGGATAATATTATATAATTTTTCAAAACTAGTTTTCATTTTTTTTAATCTATTTTATAAGTTAAGTGAATTTAAGATAATTGATGCATAAGAGAAATAAACTAACTACAAAGAATTCAAGTTTATATGAATAACTTAATATTTTTTCTTTTAAAAAGTTTAATTTTCTATTTATAACTAATACAAACTTCGATAATAATTTATTTATTTTGAGTGTTCTATGTAAAAATTGAACATAATACTCTAGTTATTTTGATAAATAATTTTTTCAACAGAATTTTAATTTTGCAGTTATAAGTTACTTGTTGCTCACCAATTTATGACATTGTTTCAAAACTTATTTATACTAATTACTTTATGTTCGTCGCAATTAAACTTTGTCATCATCTATTGTGAACCAACTTTAGTATTGAGAGGGTATGTTCAAGTTTGTTTTTAATTTTTGGAGGCTGATTTGATAGGCAATATTATTTTATTGAGAAAATTTGATTAAGATCTCCATTATACCATCAAATAAGTGGAATGATAAAGTTTCTAACGAGTAAGTTTAATTCAACTTATTATCGTTTGAGTTTATTTTAATCACATATGATAAATGTGAGATTATAAACAAAATGAAGAACGCCCTTAATTTTCAATGTAAATGAATCCTCATAAAATTGTTGGTTTTAATAATGTAAGTTTGTTTATTTTTTTTCTGTTTTATTTGTTATAACAGTTTATGATTAACAAGCCATTTGATTTTTTTAGAATTTTTTTCTTTCTTAGGCTTCATTTATTTTTTGATATTTTAATAACTGAAAACAAATCAAATATTATTTTATTATCAATTATTATATTATTTAATTTATTAACCAAAATAGTAATATAAATTCTATTTTAACTTATTATTATTTATTTTATTTATATAAATCAATACTTTTAAGTATATATATATAAAAATTATTATATAATCAAAATAATCTGTCTCATTATTTTTTTTTCTTTCTTCATTTTGTATATTGGGATATTTAGAGCGTGCTTGGTACGTTGTTTTTTTGCTCCGAAATGGAAAAATATTAAATATGGATGTTTGATACGTAATTTTAAATGATGAACAGTAAAATGAATCCCGTGTATTCGGGAATCATTCAATTCCTTCAAATTTTTTATTGAGTTATTTTAAAAATTATAATATTTTATAAAAAAAATGTTATGAATTTTAATTTGTTGAAATTTATAAAAATAAAGTAAGAGGTATTAATATATGGATGAAACTAAAATATATGATACTTGAACTTTTGATTAAAAAAAATAAAATAGAAAGACCAAACATTAATAATAGTAAACTCACGAGAGCATAATAATGAGATATATCTCTCTTTCATGAGAAATTTGTGTGTCAATTGTGTTTTGATTGTTTTCAGTCTACTTCATTTTTTAATTAATTACTTTTAGATTACATAATTAATTAATTATTTTCAGTCTAACGGCCCATCTAAATGTTTTTTTAATATAAATAATATTATATAAATCTTTAATTTAAGGTCATAATAAATATTATAATAATTTTTTAATTAATTAAATTATATTAGTTTTATTAATTATAATACAAAATAATTATATATTTTTATTATAACAAAAGGTATAATAAATTAAATATTTTTATTTTTATTTTGTTTGCATAGTCAAATAATGGCTTAATTTAAGCTTTACAATAGCACAATGCCAGATATAATACGTTAATATTAAGCTTAATTTTCCCAAAATAAAATATTAAACTTATTTAAAATAATATAATAAAAATTGTCTCAATTAAACATTAAATAAATTATTGATCCATCCTATGTGTTTAAAAAATAAAAATTAGACTAATTTGAGTGTAATTGTATAATATTGAATTAAAAAATTAATATTATAAATGATAAAAATAACAAATTTATGTATTACAATTTAAAATTATTACGATAATTCATTTAAATATGTATTTGTACAACTAGCTCACTTAGACGTATGTATTAATAAAAGGTCATTTAAACTTATTTATTATCAAAAGTTGGCTCATTTAACCTTTTTAGTAAATTAAAATTAATTTTTATTTTTTAATTTATATATTTATTAAGAAAAAAAGCTCATTTAGATGTAAGTACTTGTACAACTAACTCACTTAGACTTGTATTAATAAAAAGTTTAAACTCATTTAGACTTGTATTAATAAAAAGTCATTTAAACGTGCTATAAAAAATTAGTTCATTTAGCCTTTTTTAGTAAATCATGATTAATTTTTATTTTTTAATTTATATATTTAATATTTAATAATTAAATATTAATATATTTTATCTCTCGTTCTTTTTCATTTATTACTGATAAATGAACTTTCTATTTTTTTTATCTTTTTTATAATTTTTTATTATTTATATATGAGTATTTATTATTAATTATTTTAATTTTATTATATATATATATGAGCATTCATCATTAATTATTTTAACTTTATATTTTTTTTTCTTTTATATATTTTTATTATATTCACATTAATTATTAATTATTTTAAAATTTTTTGCTCACAATAATTGAATATAACAACGAAAATTCTTTCAACAATAAAAATGTTTCAACACAAAAATAAATTAATCAAAAATTAAAAATTTGATAATAATAAAAACTCATTCATCAAACACTAAAAAAAAGAGTAATAATCAAATATTAGACAAAACAATGCACCTTACAATTACTATAAGTCTTGAATAAAAATGAAATAAAAAATTATTAATTTCATTTTTATTTATAATAAATTAAATAAGAAAAAATCCTTCATAAAAAATATTACAATAAAACATAAAATTTATAAATAAATTGATAAATTAAAAAAAAATGAAAATTTAAGAAATATAAGAAATAAAAACTAATAAAAAAAAGGAAGATAACATATAAAAAGAGAAATTAATATTAAAATAAAAAAAATTAAAAATAAAATAAATTACCTAGTTTAATTAATGAAAAAAAAGAGAAAAAATATATTAATATTTAATTAATAAATATATAAATTTAAAAATAAAAGTTAACCATGGTTACTAAAAGAGGTTAAATCAGCAAATTTTTGATAATACATGTGTTTAAATAATCTTTTATGTGTTTAAATAATCTTTTATTAGTACATATGAACTAGTTGTATAATGAGCTTTTTTTCTTATTTAGTATTTAAATATTAATATATTTTCTTTCTCCTATTTTTCATTAATAAATGAATTCTCCATTTTTATCTTTTCATAAATTTTTTATTATTTCTATATAAGTATTTATTATTAATTATTTTAATTTTATTTTAAATATATAAACATTTATCATGAATTATTTTAACTTCATATTTCTTTTTTTATGTTTTTTTTCTTATATTAAAATTAATTATTAATTATTTTAAAATTGTTTAGTCTCAGTTAGATATAACAATGATTTATCCTTTCAACAATAAAAATCATTCAACATAAAATAAATAAATTAATAATCAAGAATTGGATAATAATAGCAACTCATTAATCAAACAACAAAAACTCATTAATCAAGCTAACAAAAGAGTAATAATTAAATATTAGACAAAACAATGTTCTTTACTAATACTATAAGTTATAAATAAAAAATATTAATTTTATTTTTATTTATATTAAATTAAATATGAAAGAAAACCTTAAAAAAATATTAAAATAAAATATAAAATTCATAAATAAATTGCTAATTTTCTTTTTCAAAAACAAGAATTTCAGAATTATGAAAAATAAAAAACTGATAGATGAAATAAAAAAGAGAAACTAATATAAAAATAATTAAAATTTAAGAATGAAATTGTTAGGATCGAGATTGCCGAAAGAGACTGACTGGGTTCTTGCAACGATAAACGCTTACACACTTCGTTTGATATTAACTCGGTTAAAAGTTAATATCGGTTTCTATTCTTTCAGAAGTTAATAGGGTATAAAGGTAATAAATGGTTTATTCATTCATTTATTAATTTTATTTTATCAACATAAAAATCAACTCATGGACCTGATCACAGGATTGATTATGAAAAAAACTTAAGAAAATTAAAATTTATGTGTCAAGACATAACAATAATTAACCTAGTTAGTTAATTTTTTTACTTTTGGACAAATTAAAAAGTTTTAGGGTAAGTTTAAAAATTTCAAATTTGAAGGTAAATTTTAATATTTTCTCAAAGTTTTAAAAGTAAGAAATTGATATACAATTTGAATATCTTGCTGAATTTTGAATGCAAATTTCTAAGAGTCCCATTGTTTGGGTTGTTTGCATGGGGAGATCAAATCGCGGTTATTCGAATCAATCTGACACTTCATAGGACCCCTCCTGTAAACGTCGTCGCAGATCCAGTCATGGTCGGAAACGGAATCGAAGTCCGAGGGACAGATATGCCAAGAAGGCAACTCTCCTAACTATCGTTGTTATCGTCGTGATTCACTCGATTACTCTGGAAGAAGTCTTAATTAAGTTTAAAGATTTCAAATTTTAAGGTACATATTAATATTTTCCCAAAGTTTTAAAAGCAAGTAATTGATCTACAATTTGAATATCTTGCTGAATTTTGAAGGCAAATTTCTCAGAGTCCATTGTTTGGGATGTTTGCGACCGAGACTATCGCGATGGGGAGATCAAATCGCCGTTATTCGAATCAATCTGACATTTCACGGGACCCCTCCTGTAAACGTCGTCGCAGCTCCAGTCATGGTCGGAAACGGGATCAAAGTACGAGGGACAGATATGCCAAGAATGACGACTCTCCTAACCGTCACCGTTATTATCGTGATTCACTCGATTACTCTGGAAGAAGTCTTGGGTAAGTTTAAAGATTTCAAATTTGAAGGTACATTTTAATATTTTCCCAAAGTTTTAAAAGTAACTAATTGATTTACAATTTGAATATCTTACTGAATTTTGAAGGCAAATTTATCAAAGTCCATTGTTTGGGTTGTTTGCGACCGAGACTATCGCGATGGGGAGATCAAATCGTCGTTATTCGAATCAATCCGGCACTTCACGGGACCCATCCTGTAAATGTCGCCGCAACTCAGTCATGGTCGGAAACGGGATCAAAGTCCGAGGAACAGATATGCCAAGAATGGCGACTCTCCTAATCGCCATTGTTATCGTCGTGATACGTTTAAGTGAGTTTTTTTCCAATAAAAATATCTAATTCGGCCACTATAATTGTAAAAATTAAATTTATTAAGAACATAAATTTTCATAAATAGAAAGTTTGTTGTTTATAACTTAACTTATATTTTTGTGTCGATTTTTTTTTTAATTTTGAATTTAGATTTTCAATATTTATTTATAATTTTTTTTATTAAAAAACGCATAAATTGTTCTGATAAAATAATTACGAATCTATGTGTCACCTCCTTAAATATAAAAATATTTATATATAAAATAGAAGATTTGAACTTCAGTATCTTTTAGAATGCGTTCTCACTTTTTCAAATGTAAATATATATATATTTTTCTATATAATATTAAATTTTTATTGAAAAAATAATATATAAATATTTAAAATAAATTTTATATATATATATATATATATATATATATATATATATATATACTTTAATCATTACTCATTAAACTTGCTTCATTAGGTAATTTTATCAAAAATTTATATATCATATATTATATATTTATTTTTAATATTTCAGTCAATTAATTTATTAATTAAAATATAACTTTTTTTATAAAATTTAAATACTAAAATATTATAGTAATTTAACTAATTTAAACCTAAATAATTTCATTTTTTCACTCAACAACGTTCAAAAAAAACAAACATATAAAATCTTAAATAACCCAACATCAAACATTCTACATAATTTTTTTTTTAAAAATATATATGTATATATATATTTTTGTAAAGTGTATCTTCTCTTATATATATTCTAAGTTTCATTTATCACAAAAAAAAAATAAATCCAAATTAAATATTATCACATATATAGCTTGTTTTCTTTTGGGTTTTTAAAAAAAACTCAACTCAAATCAATTTTCCAATCAATCAATTCTCAACAATCACATCACTTAATTCATTAACCAAAATACTAAAATATACTCTATTTTAAATTATTAATTTTTATTTTATTCATATATATCAATACCCTTTAAGTTTTTTTACCAAAAAAATCATCACCTCCTCAAAATCATCACCAATCATTATTTTTTCTCCCTCTATAATTTAAAAAAAATCTGAATCCGAACAAGGACATATGGTATAAAAGTAATAAATGGTTTATCCATTCATTTATTAATTTTATTTTATCAACATAAAAATCAACTCATGGACCTACACGATTGATTATGAAAAAAAACTTAAAGAAAATTAAAATTTATGTGTCAAGACATAACAATAATTAACCTAGTTAGTTAATTTTGTTACTTTTGGACAAATTAAAAAGTTTTAGGGTAAGTTTAAAAATTTCAAATATGAAGGTACGTTTTAATATTTTCTCAAAGTTTTAAAAGTAAGTAATTGAATATCTTGCTGAATTTTGAATGCAAATTTCTAAGAGTCCCATTGTTTGGGTTGTTTGCGACCGAGACTATCGCGATGGGGAGATCAAATCGCCGTTATTCGAATCAATCTGACACTTCACGGGACCCCTCCTGTAAACGTCGTCGCAGCTCTAGTCATGGTCGGAAACGGGATCGAAGTCCGAGGGACAGATATGCCAAGAAGGCAACTCTCCTAACCGTTGCCGTTATCGTCGTGATTCACTCGATTACTCTTAAAAAAAGTCTTGGGTAAGTTTAAATATTTTAAATTTGAAGGTACATTTTAATATTTTCCCAAAGTTTTACAAGTAAGTAATTGATCTACAATTTGAATATCTTGCTGAATTTTGAAGGCAAATTTCTCAGAGTCCATTGTTTGGGTTGTTTGCGATAGAGACTATCGAGATGGGGAGACCAAATCGCTGTTATTTGAAACAATCCGACACTTCACGGGACCCCACTTGTAAACGTCTCCGCAGCTCCAGTCATGGTCGGAAACGGGATCAAAGTCCGAGGGACAGATATGCCAAGAATGACGACACTCCTAACTGCCACCGTTATCATCGTGATTCACTCGATTACTCTGGAAGAAGTCTTGGGTAAATTTAAAGATTTGAAATTTGAAGGTACATTTTAATATTTTCCCAAAGTTTTAAAAGTAACTAATTGATCTACAATTTAAATATCAGCAAATTTATCAGAGTCCATTGTTTGGGTTGTTTGCGACCGAGACTATCGCGATGGGGAGATCAAATCGCCGTTATTCGAATCAATCTGACACTTCACGGGACCCCTCCTGTAAACGTCACCGCAGCTCCAGTCATGGTCGGAAACGGGATCGAAGTCCGAAGGACAGATATGCCAAGAATGACGACTCTCCTAACCACCACCGTTATCGTCGTGATACGTTTAAGTGAGTTTTTTTCCAATAAAAAATATTTAATTCGGCCACTATAATTGTAAAACTTAAATTTATTAAGCACATAAATTTTCATAAATAGAAAGTTTGTTGTTTATAACTTAACTTATATTTTTGTGTATATTTTTTTTAAAATTTTGAATTTAGATTTTCAATATTTATTTATAATTTTTTTTATTAAAAACGCATAAATTGTTCTGACAAAATAATTACGAATTTACGTGTCAACTCCTTAAATATAAAAATATTTACACATAAAATTCAAGAAATTTCAATATCTTTTAAAATGCGTTCTCACCTTTTGAAATGTAAATATATATATATATATATATATATATATATATATATATATATATATATATAAATATATATATTTCTATATAATATTAAATTTTTATTGAAAAATAATATATAAATATTTAAAATAAATTATTTATATATATATATATACTTTAATCATTACTCATTAAACTTGTTTCATATTAGGTAATTTTAACAAAAAAATCATATATCATATATACTATATATTATATATTTATTTTTAATATTTCGGTCAATTAACTTATCAATTAAAATATAATTTTTTATTTATAAAATTTAAATACTAAAATATTAAAGTAATTTAACTAAGTTAAACCTTAAAAATTTCATTTTTTCACTTAACAACGTTAAAAAAAAACATATAAAATCATAAATAACCCAACATCAAACATTCTATGTAATTTTTGTTTTTAAATATATATATATTTTTTTGTAAAGTGTATCTTCTCTTATATATTTAAGTTTCATTTCTCACAGAAAAAAAATCAAAATTAAATAATATCACATATAGGGTATAAAAGTAATAAATGGTTTATCCATTCATTTATTAATTTTATTTTATCAACATAAAAATCAACTCATGGACATGATCACGATTATGAAAAAAAACTTAAGAAAATTAAAATTTATGTGTCAAGATATAACAATAATTAACCTAGTTAGTTAATTTTGTTACTTTTGGACAAATTAAAAAGTTTTAGGATAAATTTAAAAATTTCAAATTTGAAGATACATTTTAATATTTTCTCAAAGTTTTAAAAGTAAGGAATTGATATACAATTTGAATATCTTGCTGAATTTTGAATGCAAATTTCTAAGAGTCATATTGTTAGAGTTGTTTGCGACCGAGACTATCGCGATGGGATATTAAATCGCCGTTATTTGAATCAATCTGATACTTCACGGGACCCCTCCTGTAAACGTCACCGCAGCTCCAGTCATGGTCGAAAACGGGATCGAAGTCCGAAGGACAGATATGCCAAGAATGTCGACTCTCCTAACCGCCACCGTTATCGTCGTGATACGTTTAAGTGAGTTTTTTTCCAATAAAAAATATTTAATTCGACCACTATAATTGTAAAAATTAAATTTATTAAGCACATAAATTTTCATAAATAGAAAGTTTGTTGTTTATAACTTAACTTATATTTTTGTGTATATTTTTTTTTTAAAATTTTAAATTTAGATTTTCAATATTATTTATAATTTTTTTTTATTAAAAACACATAAATTATTCTGACAAAATAATTACGAATGTCACCTCCTTAAATATAAAAATATTTACACATAAAATTCAAGAAACTTCAATATCTTTTAAAATGCGTTCTCACCTTTTTAAATGTAAATATATATATATATATATATATATAATATTAAATTTATATTAAAAAAATAATATATAAATATTTAAAATAAATTATTTATATATATATATATATATATATATATATATATATATATATATATATATATATATATATATATATATATATATATATATATATATATATATATATATATATATATATATATATATATATATATATACTCATTAAACTTGTTTTAGGTAATTTTATCAAAAATTCATATATCATATATTATATATTATATATTATATATTTATTTTTAATATATCAGTCAATTAATTTATCAATTAAATATAATTTTTTATTTATAAAATTTAAATACTAAAATATTAAAGTAATTTAACTAATTTAAACCTAAATAATTTTATTTTTTCACTTAACAACGTTAAAAAAAAAATAAACATATAAAATCTTAAATAACCCAACATCAAACATTCTACATAATTTTTGTTTTTAAATATATATATATATTTTTTTGTAAAGAGTATCTTCTCTTATATATATTCTAAGTTTCATTTCTCACACACAAAAAAAATCCAAATTAAATATTATCACATATATGGTATAAAAGTAATAAATGGTTTATCCATTCATTTATTAATTTTATTTTATCAACATAAAAATCAACTCATGGACCTCATCACACACACGATTGATTATGAATAAAAAAACTTAAGAAAATTAAAATTTATGTGTCAAGACATAGCAATAATTAACCTAGTTAGTTAATTTTGTTACTTTTGGACAAATTAAAAAGTTTTATGGTAAATTTAAAAATTTCAAATTTGAAGATACATTTTAATATTTTCTCAAAGTTTAAAAAGTAAGGAATTGATATACAATTTGAATATCTTGCTGAATTTTGAATGCAAATGATTAAGAGTCCCATTGTTTGGGTTGTTTGCGACCGAGACTATCGCGATGGGGAGATCAAATCGCCGTTATTCGAATAATTTGACACTTCACGTGACCCCTCCTGTAAACGTCACCGCAGCTCCAGTCATGGTCGGAAACATGATCGAAGTCTGAAGGACAGATATGCCAAGAATGACGACTCTCCTAACCGCCACCGTTATGTCGTGATACGTTTAAGTGAGTTTTTTCCAATAAAAAATATTTAATTCGGCCACTATAATTGTAAAAATTAAATTTATTAAGCACATAAATTTTCATAAATAGAAAGTTCGTTGTTTATAACTTAACTTATATTTTTGTGTATAATTTTTTAAAATTTTAAATTTAGATTTTCAATATTTATTTATAAAATTTTTATTAAAAACGCATAAATTGTTCTGACAAAATAATTACGAATTTACGTGTCACCTCCTTAAATATAAAAATATTTACACATAAAATTCAAGAAACTTCAATATCTTTTAAAATGCGTTCTCACCTTTTTAAATGTAAATATATATATATATATATATATATATATATTTCTATATAATATTAAATTTGTATTGAAAAAATAATATATAAATATTTAAAATAAATTATATATATATATACTTTAATCACCACTCATTAAATTTGTTTTAGGTAATTTTATCAAAAATTCATATATCATATATTTATATATTATATATTTATTTTTAATATTTCAGTCAATTAATTTATCAATTAAAATATAATTTTTTATTTATAAAATTTAAATACTAAAATATTAAAGTAATTTAACTAATTTAAACCTAAATAATTTCATTTTTTCACTTAACAACGTAAAAAAAATAAACATATAAAATCTTAAATAACCCAATATCAAACATTCTACATCATTTTTGTTTTTAAATATATATATATATATTTTTTGTAAAGTGTATCTTCTCTTATATATATATTCTAAGTTTCATTTCTCAAAAAAAAAAAAAAAAAAAAATTACAAATTAAATATTATCACATATAGGGCCATTCATTTATTAATTTTATTTTATCAACATAAAAATCAACTCATGGACCTGTTTACAAGATTGAATATGAAAAAAAATTAAGAAAATTTTACCTGTTCACACGATTGAATATGAAAAAAAAAGCGAAGAAAATTAAAATTGATGTGTCAAGACGTAACAATAATTAACCTAGCTGTTAATTTTGTTACTTTTGGACAAATTAAAAATTTTAAAGTAAATTTAAAAATTTCAAATTTGAAGATGCATTTTAATATTTTTCTAAAGTTTTAAAAGCTGAATTTTGAAGGCAAATTTATCAGAGTCCATTGTGTGGGTTGTTTGCGACCGAGACTATCGCGATGGGGAGATCAAATCGCCGTTATTCGAATCAATCTGACACTTCACGGGACCCCTCCTGTAAACGTCGCAACAGCTCCAGTCATGGTCGGAAACGGGATCGAAGTCTGAGGGACAGATATGCCAAGAAGGCAACTCTCCTAACCGCCGCCGTTATCGTCGTGATTCACTTGATTAATCTGGAAGAAGTCTTGGGTAAGTTTAAAGATTTCAAATTTGAAGGTACATTTTAATATTTTCCCAAAGTTTTAAAAGTAAGTAATTGATCTACAATTTGAATATCTTACTGAATTTTGAAGGCAAATTTCTCAGAGTCCATTGTTTGGACTGTTTGCGACCGAGACTATCGCGATGGGGAGATCAAATCGCCGTTATTCGAATCAATCTGACACTTCACGGGACCCCTACTGTAAACGTCGCCGCAGCTTCAGTCATGGTCGGAAACGGGATCGAAGTCCGAGGGACAGATATGCCAAGAATGACAACTCTCCTAACTGCCACCGTTATCATCGTGAGTCACTCTATTACTTTGGAAGAAGTCTTGGGTAAGTTTAAAGATTTCAAATTTGAAGGTACATTTTAATATTTTCCCAAAGTTACTAATTGATCTACAATTTGAATATCTTGCTGAATTTTGAAGGCAAATTTATCAGAGTCCATTGTTTGGGTTGTTTGCAACCGAGACTATCGCGATGGGGAGATCAAATCGCCGTATGATTCAAAACTTCACGGGACCCCTCCTGTAAACGTCGCCGCAGCTCCAGTCATGGTCGAAAACGGGATCGAAGTCCGATGGACAGATATGCTAAGAATGCGACTCTCCTAACCGCCACCGTTATCGTCGTGATTCACTCGATTACTCTGGAAGAAGTCTTGGATAAGTTTAAAGATTTCAAATTTGAAGGTACATTTTAATATTTTCTCAAAGTTTTAAAAATAATTGATCTACAATTTGAATATCTTACTGAATATTGAAGGCAAATTTCTCAGAGTCCATTGTTTGGGCTGTTTGCGACCGAGACTATCGCGATGAGGAGATCAAATCGCCGTTATTCGAATGAATCTGACACTTCACGGGACCCCTCCTGTAAACGTCGACGCAGCTCCAGTCATGGTCGGAAACGGGATTGATGTCCGAGGGACAGATGCCAAGAATGACGACTCTCTTAACCGCCGCCGTTATCGTCGTGATTCACTCGATTACTCTGGAAGAAGTCTTGGGCAAGAACTCCTAAGATCAAATAGAGAATTAGGTTATAATAGTACTTGTAGAAATCGTGATACGCCGTATCTTGATCAAGAATATCGCTAAGGACGAACGAGGAGGAATCGGACGAGGAATTAAAGGGTTTGAGGTTTAAAGAATTCCGGAGAATGAAAGGCCAAAAATTGAGGAAGATGTTCATGACAAATATGGAATTGTACGCCTAGCCCTCCCAGAGGGAGGGCAAGAAGAAGAAGGATAATAACTCATCAGGTAGTGAATCTGATTCAGAGTCCTATATTTCTCTATCTGAATCAGATGATTCCCGTAGAAACAGAGAATCAGATACTAATAGTGATTCAGACAAGTCAAGTGACGATAGAAGAAGAAGGAGGAAGACGACTACAAGCAGAAGAAGTTGCAAAAGTTGCAAGCAGAGAAAGGGCAGAAGAAGTAAAAAGAGAAGGTCTAGTAGTGGAAATGAAAGTGATGAATCTGATGCTAGTGAATCTTCAAAAGGTCTCATTAATACAAAGAAATCTGAAAATGATGAGACAAAGGAAGACAAATCTCTAGTGCATGATGCATGATGAAATCAACAGTGAGATGAACCAAGAACTATTAAAATTTAAGGAAATGATGGAATCCCGAAAAAAATCTACTCTGGAAGATGAAGCTCCGGTGGGGCCTCAGCCTCTACCTAGGGCTGAAGGACATATAAGCTACAGAGGAGCACTTCGGCCTGGTGAAGGTGATGCCATTGCACAATATGTTCAACAGGGAAAGCAAAGGATAAGTGGTTCTTTGCAAAGGATATTCAGAAATTTGAGACGCTTGGTTATGTGATGAGTGATAGCCAGCACCAAAGGATGAATGTCATTCGTATCAAGAAGGAAAACCAGGTTTACAATGCAGAAGATAAACGTGCTCTGGCCATGTTCAATTACGAGGAGAAATCAAATCGAGAGCAGAAGGTTATGGTGGACTTAAAGAGGCTGGTGGATCGTCACATTGGGCAGGACACTGGTTCCTCTCACGACCCTTTTGGTGGTGGGGATACTTAGCAATCATGCATTTTGGTATTCATAAACAAAATTTAAAATAAAAATATGCTTTTGTTGTTCAGTAGAGATACTCATTTGTATTCATTTTGAGAGTTGTCTGTACTGCTGAGACTGAACTAATTACAATTGGTTTCTTAATCCTCTACATATCTTCCAATAAACTCAGAACAAAACTTGATTTGCCTACTATTGATAATTCTCGTGAATAACCAATAAACTCTGACCAATTGTATCAACATGTAAGAACCATTTTTAAGGCTTCTTTCTTTATCTGGTTAGAGTTCCATACCTAGGGCTTAGATCCTTTTTTTGATATTCATTCAGAGCAATGGGGGATTGTGTGTATCGATGTTGTGCTTAAACTATTCTAAGGATTTCCGGGGAAAGGGCAGTTATTCTTCATTCTTCAACAATTAATCAATCATCTTCCTCACATTTCAAAAATAAGCTAAATCATGATATGTTTGACAAAAATAAAAATGACAGATAGATGGTGTTGAATAACTAGTCTTAATGTTACAATTACACAACTGAAAAGCTGTCAGCAATGTAACATCCACAACAACATAAAAGAAGTTAAGGTGTAGTTTGCATTTGCCACTCTTAGAATTTATCACTGAAGAGACAAGAAGCATAGTGTTTGTTCTTCTTCTACTATAATGTTGGAAAGAAATGGTACCTCTCCTGTAGGGTCATCCTTTTGGGGCAGGCATCAGTCTAAGCATTTCCTCTGAACCATGACCATGATAGCCAGATTCACGAGCTGTCTCTTCTGCTAACAAGGATTGCAAGTCACTACCATTTGCTAAGCTATTGAACTCAACTGCTTTCGATGGAAGTGCAGGATACTTCCTCTGGCAGAAAGTCATCAATCTCTTAACAGATTGCAGGTACTTACGAGTTGTTTCATCGTTCATGATATGGGCAACACTATTTGTGTAAATCTTCTCGCGGGCTGAACGTTCGTGAATACCAACCATAGTCACTCCAATTGGCCAAGGTGCATTTCCAATCGCCATTTTTATGTATTGATCCATTGCAGCCAGGTAATCTCTTTTCATGCAGCATTTTACCACCACTATCAATGCCCGACGAATATCTTCTGGAAGAATCTGTCAGTCAATCAGTCAGTCAGTAGTATCAAGATCATTGAGTGAGTGAGTGAGTGAATATCAACTTAAAACTGAATATAGGAAATTTATTTACCTTCTTCCTGCAGAATTTGAACAGGGGATGCAAATACCTAGCACACTGCTTGAATGTGGCAACAATCGATTTCCCTTTGGCTGTCCTCTTCTCTGTCTCGCCCATCTCATCAAGCTCCTGCTTCCACTCATTCAATAGCCTCTTGAAGAAGACGAGGATTTTGTCTAGGTCACATAATTCCTCAAAATTCGTCTTCATTCGCTTCAAATCCTGGTCGTGATCAGCACCTGAGGAACCAGCATCTCCACTCAAGTTCCCATCGCCACCGTCCATTTCCTTGTCCTCGGATCTATCCTCCTTTGTTGCCTTCCTCTTCCTATCAGTTGAAATTCCAGATTTCTGTCGGTTCTTCAACTCAACAATATCTCGAAGGAAGTCATTAGTCTGACCCTCCGTCATGTCGCTGTCATCAATCTCAAAAAGACCGTTTTTCAACACATACTTGAGCCGATCGAGCCTCGCGTCATCATCTTCTCCAAAGAGCGTTATCGGAAGTTTCAGCAACCGCAGGCGGCGTATTACGTCTTGCCTCGGAAGGTTAAGATCGTCAATTTTTTGTTCGTCGGCTAGGGTTTTGGAAGAGGAAGCGCTCATCACAGAATCGGGCTTCGAATTGGAGGTTTCGATCTTGGAATTAGGGTTTGAAGAAGAGTCAGAAGAAAATCCGTTGCGTTGGTCGGTCTGTTGCCGCTGCTGTTGCTGCTTAAGGGATTTGGCTTCCATCTCACGCTTCTCTTCCTCTCGAATCTTCTGGATCCGTTTCTGTTCGATTTCGGAGCGCTTGAATATCTTCCTTCCACCGACGTCTTCGGCCAAGCTCTTTCTCTTCTTCATCATCTCTTGTTTCAGGATATCCATGGTCGATTTGCCAAGCTCTTTCAATTCTCTTTCTTCCCTATCGCATTAGCAGAAGAGAGAACCCTTATATTTACGCTCAACCCGAACCGGAATAGCGGCCCACCGGTCTAAAATTATAGAATAGCGGCCCGCCGGTCTAAAATTATAGAATACAGGCTGTTTGGCTCCAATTTAGGGTTTAGCACTGAATCGCAATTTGCAAGGCGTGGAGTGAGAAAGAGAGAGAGATGACGACGATTCGGAGATTTTGCTGCAATGATCTCCTTCGATTCACATCCGTGAATCTTGACCACCTCACTGAAACGGTGAAATTTCTCATCCATCCGTTTTTCTTTTGGTTTATCATTACCAGGTTTGAAGATGGCGACGAAATTTTGTCAGATTATCAATCGGTTTCATGTGTTTGATTGCAGTTCAATATGTCTTTCTATATGACGTATCTAGCGAGATGGCCTGACTATTTCCATGTCGCTGAGGCTCCTGGAAATCGAATCATGGGTTACAGTACGTTTTTCTTCTTCCATTATTATTTTTTCCAATAAAGAAGAATCAACTCTAATTTCGAGTGACTTTGAAGTTAATTGACTTTTATGCTTTTTCAATTTATATGGGTTGAACCTGAACTGTAGAAATGAGTGTTCTTTGGAACTTAATGTGGCCTCTAATTTTCTGTTGAATCCATCTATCCTTGTTTATTTGTGTAGTAATGGGAAAGGTTGAAGGGCAGGGAGAGAATTGGCATGGCCATGTAACTGCAGTGACTGTGGCTCCTGAATATCGCAGACAGCAGTTAGCGAAAAAGCTAATGAACATACTCGAAGACATAAGTGATAAAATGTAAATCACACACATGATACTTGAACTATGGCTCTGTTGTAGTTAATTGTATATTGAAATTCTTGTTTGAAGTGGCTGCTAGCTACCATTTAATAAGATGGATGAACTTTTTTGCCCTCTTTTCGCAGAGACAAGGCTTTCTTTGTTGACCTTTTTGTGCGGGCATCAAATATGCCAGCCATAAAGATGTACGAGAAGGTAAAACTGTTTCTTCTGTATCAAAATTCATCTTCATTTTAGACTCTCTCTATTTTTTACAGGAATTTTGAATTATGATCCTTTAATTTTGTCTTCTCAGCTTGATTATATAATCTATAGAAGGGTGCTTCGGTATTATTCTGGAGAGGAAGACGGGTTAGGTGAGAGTGTTCTTCTATACATATTACATACATACATAAATAAACTAAAAAGTTCAGTAAGCTTTCTTTATATTGATCAGTTCGATTTTGCATGTTGTTTTCATGCCAACACCAGATATGAGAAAAGCATTGTCCCGGGATGTTGAAAAGAAATCTGTTATCCCTCTCAAAAGGCCCGTTACTCCTGATGAATTGGAGTACGACTGAAAGAATTCTGCTACTGAAATGGAAGACGGAGATATAGTTCTTCTAATGTCGGGCACTTGAATTTGCTGCAATGTTACTTAAAGGTTTACATTTGTTTGTTTAGAAATAACACTATTATATTTGACCTTTATCTGTAGAGTTAATTGATTCAGTGGAATTCCAACTACAACACCTATTTACTTTCTTATTACATTATCACAATTTACTTTTAAAAAAGTGAGACATTTATTGTATGATGTTATTTCTAGTTCCTAGTAAAGTATAATAACCCTAATCATATGAAAATAAGACTCAACATATTATTTCAGACAAACTAGCAAATTATTATGTGTCATGTCTCTCTTGATGACAGGTTTTAATCATGCTGATAAATGCTTTAAGCTGAACATATTATTTCAGACAAACTAATATGTGTCACGTTTCTTGATGATAGATTTTAGAGTTCCACATTGTAATATTGCTTTCAAAACCAAACTTGTTACTGTTTCATTCATTTCCATATTATGCTGACTATAAAATTTAAAGTGATCCTCTCTTCTAGCTTAGTGGCAACAAGAGGTGGATATCCCCTAGGCCTCCATGAGGTCCTGGGTTCGAGCCCGTCAGGCGGCAAGTACTGCGCTTGGTTAATTGGTTAAGTATGTTTGCGGGCTATGTACTTAACCCGCGGGGATTAGTCGCACTCCATAGGAGCTGCGGAACCCAGCGTTCTTAAAAAAAAAAAAAAAAAAAAAAAAAAAAAAAAAAAAAATTTAAAGTGAAAATAAAAATAAAAAATATCGACCACAGTGGGAGTCGAACCCACGACCTTCTGATCCGAAGTCAGACGCGCTAATCCACTGCGCTATGCGGTCAAGTTGTTAACAATCCAACAATTTATTTACATCAATCTAAAAAGCATGCAGTCAAAAAATATATAATAAAGCCAATAACATAAATTCAAATTAACACTGAATTTTGCTTTTATACATCTTATTTTGCAAAAAACAATATTAATTATAGATAGTAATTGATCATGAATTACAATGAAAATGAATGAATTAATATCAAATGACTCCATCAAATAGTACTTTGGCTATATGAGAATTTATAGTAGAATTGTTGAAGTATGAAGCATAATAGAAAGTCTTCACCACTGTTAGAAAAGTCTGCTTGATCTCACGGTCAATATCATCTGATGATGGGGATGATAGCACTAGTTGAAGCAGTTCTTGCATGTCCAATTCAATTTTACTCATAATTGCCACTAACCCACTATCACCATTTGCCTAAAACAAATGTAAATTCAAATAATTCATTATCAAAACATGTTCTTCACAATTTACTTTCAAAACTCAAAATTGGTATAGAAATACCTCATTGTTGGGATGCACACGAAGCGAGTAAGAGAGTCTGTTTGAAAGGTCAAAGAGTCGTGTGTATAAAGGACTTGACATTAGATTGGAACGGCCAGCACACGTATTTATGGTGCGGACTATTAGGCCAGCTTCACCGCCTTCCTTCCATGTCATCATCCAGGTCACCCACTTGACATAAAACTATATATTAGTATGGACCAATTAATTAATGGCCATATGGTCACCAAGAAATGATTCATAACTCACATAATTTTGTAGTTGATGTTGAATATCTCTACCATGATCTAAGAGTGCGTCCATCGAGATCTGGTTTAATGTTTGTACAAGTGTTACCACAAGTCCTTCTGTCTGTGTCCTTGTTTTGTGTCTATATAAACATTTATAAGGTAATGTTATAAACTATACAATATTGATTTCGTTAATTATAAACTAACAAAAAAAATCAAATAATTTTGAAATATTATTACAAGACCAGGAAATTAAGCTTGTTAGTTTAGGTTGATTAAGTTAAATTTTAATTTGTTTAGCATACCTTATGTCATTAATATGCTGGGAGCTAGTTCTAGCTTGAAATTCCTCAATGAAATCACGTACAATATCATTTGAAATTCCTTGTTCGTCGAAGAACCCAACTATCGTCTCAATCAGTATGGTAGTTTTAGCCCACGCTAACCTCTCTATAGACCGTTCTGGCTCAAAAATAGATGCGGCAGCCAAATAATAAGCTTTAAGGATTCCTTTTTTGCTCATTCCATATTGGCTAAGATTGTTTTCAATGGACCATCTGTTACATTACATATGCATGTACACAATAATGAGTGAAGAAAAACATTTTCTTCACACAATGCAATTAATCATGCATGGCCTTATATTGAATAATTTGAATCACTTTGAGAATTAGTAACTCACTTTTGAATGATGTCCCACTCCAGCCGGTGCAATGCTTGGCAATTGTTGTAATCCAAATTTGCAAGCTCAAGATATAGGTTATTGTTAACCAATGGCATTCTTCAATAAAATGAAAACAAAAACATGTCTGTTTTAATTTTGCAAGCCCAATATATATTAGGTTATCTGGATTCAAAGAAGAAGGCTAAGTACCTGTACAAGGTCTTGCCAATCCAAACATCATTTTCACCACCATAATGTTCCAAGTAGAATCTGGTCTCCAAGCGGGGCAAGCTAGCATACCATGGCACATCTAGGGCATACTTCACCTGTTCAATTTAATTAATTGTATACAACATCTCTGTTTTAATTTCTTTGAACTTCATAAACATGAACAAATAAGAACAAATACCTCAGCAGGCAGGTCTTTGGTAATGATCCATTTATCAAAGATCTGATTTGCCGCTTGTTTTTCTGTCAAGAATTTTAATGAGAACTTTTTGGCATCCTCCAGGAGATGTTCTCCTGGGAATACAACTTGTGAAGCTCTATAAAGGTTAAGCATTCCCGTTACTGCTTGTGTGGATTGCCCTACAAAGCAGTAGAACTCACCATCATTCTCAAAGCTCTTGAACACATCTGTTAAAGAGACAGAAAGATTGATCCATAATATATCATAACTAAGGAAGTTCTTGGGAAATTAATTCATCCAGTTTGAAGAAGAAAATTAACTAACCACTTGAGACATCATGACCATGTAATCTTAAGACCCTAAATCCCATGGCTGTATCATCAATATCCTGAACCTTTGAATTTCTTGCCCAACATATTCCATCCTTGGTCCAGTACCTGTTTGATCCCTCACAAATACAATTCATAAGATCAATTATTCAACTGTAATAAATACCAATTATTAGTACTTGTTAGACATATATATACCTATGAACATACTCCAAACATTGTTTAATCTCAGCTTGGAAATACCGGGATATTCCAAGGCGTTCTAGCCGATCAGTCATCCAAATACGTTCGAACAAGTCAAGTGGATAACTAATGGGGACTTGAAAACAAGAGAAGACAAGGATTAGTCAAAATAACTGAAAATTTGTGTTTGTGTTTGTGGAGTGTTTTTCCACCCACCTGCCCCATTGAATTTGCTGACAATTCTCTGAAGATACGCCAAGCAATTGGAATCTTTCGTCTGAGAGAGAGCAAAGGCAGTGGAGGCCGGGGAGAACAAGAATGATCCATCTTGGGACTGAAGTTTAAGTAGTTTTTCCCAATTCAAATCTGACATTCCTTCTAAGCTATAAAGTAGGGTTGTGGGAACTTGATGCATTATGTCTTTGGGTATCCTATAATAGTTTAGAGAACACCCAAATGAATAGCTAGAAGAACTTGTGATGAGATGTATTTTATTTCATGTTTATCACCTTTTGAGCTTTAGGTTTCTTCTCGAATAGATCTCTTGCAAAAATGGTGAATCATTAGAGACTTCAATACCAACATTTCTTGCTAACTCAATTAAGGATGGAAAAGCCACTTCAAACCCGATAGGCATGTGCTCTGCATTTTCTTCTGCAAGCTTGTTTATGTTCTCTCTTATGAACATCATTCCTATATTCACCCACCACGCACACAAAAAAAATGAAAATTGTAGAATTCATTTTAATTAAATTCACACAACTATATTGGTATAGTTGTTATGTTTATTTTTTTTGAAAGGGTAAAACTATTTTTTTATCCACATTTTTTGGAAAGGTTGCAACACTTATGGTAGAGTCCTCTTGTTATGTTTATGTATTATAATTATTTAAACCTTGTTCGCATTTATTTGGGTGGATGTTCCAATGTTTCATCGCGACCACGCATGCGAGCGTGTTGAGCATTCGATCGTGTAATTCAAATATCAAACGGTCGCCCCATGATCCGTCGTTGAGCTGATGATCAACAATCCATTGAAGAGATGAAGGAAACTGAGGGCCACCTCCATTACCGTCTATGTTCTCTACAAGGGCAACCCATGCGGTGTCATAGGCAGACACACTTATTTCTCCATCATCCATGGAACTCAACATTAATCGGATGGTCTGAATATACTGCCAAATCTTTTTCAACCCAACCACCTAATTATAACCAAAACCATGGATCACCAATTGATTAACTTATATACATAGTAAGCTATATATGCAATTATCATTGAATTGGTAAATGTGAATGAAGCAGACCTCATCATGATCAGGAGCTTCTTGACCTAGAATTTGATCATGATCCCATAATTTTATCAATGTATGACCATTTTGGAAGACATCTTTATGCTCTGCAATTTCACATATTATACGACAATATTCATCACAATTTTACTTAGTACAAGCCGGGTTGGCCCAAAGAATTTATGCCCATGCAAATTCAAATTTTGGGTATTTGTAAGATTAAAATAAATATAATAATTATACATTTTATCAAAAATATATTATATATATAATAATATTAAATAGTATAAAAAATATTTCAAAATATATATTAACGTATAATAAGTAATTTTTTATAATTTTAACTTTTCTCTATCGAAATATTGTCTTTAAATTATTAAGCTCTTAAATTAATTTATCACCAAAAATGTCTATTTCAAAAATGTACCTGTCTCAAAAATGTATTCACCATATGTAAATAATATATTATATTAAAGTGTTATTAATACAAGGTAGGCTGTGTTCAATTTTTTTTTCTAATTTACTACAATTCTTCAAGAATTTCTCTTTACTAACATTTTTGAATTTTCCCTTGAATAAAAATTCAAAGAGTTCTTCATATAGTTCAAATTGCTCGAATCGATCCCGAAGCCCGGAAATAAATTTAAGGGCATTAAAATGTAACCTCAAATATGATTTTTACAATCTTTGTAAACTTGAAGATGATTTTTAATTTCTATAATAGTACTGTTAGATTTATGATAAACAAATTAAAAATATTAGAGATAGAAAGGGCTCAACAAAGTGGGCTTATTGGGGGTTAATTGCAATTTGGGATCTCTTTTTTTGAATATCACAATTTGGGGTTTCTTATTGAAGGTCAAATGCAATTTAAGACCTCTTTTTTCGAACCTTACAATTTGAAGCTCCTTATTAAGATCAATTGCAATTTGAGACCTCTTTTTTTTAGCCTCACAATTTGGGGCTCCACATTGTTAGGTTTGCAAAAAATAGAGTTTTTCCCTAACAGACATGGATGTCCGTCAATTTTTTTATTACGCGACCTTTATATTAAAAAATCAATAGTGACACATAATTCTAAATGACTTAAGTCCGACTCAACTTCATTTCATCACTAGGTGAAGAGGAGAAGAGTTAGGGTAGGGTGAGGGTAGTCGAGCGTCGCGAGGTGAAGGGTAAAAGAGTCAAACTAGGGTCAAATGAATGGAGTCAGTGATAAAGTTTAATTTGAGTTTGGATGGATGTAAGATTTTATTTTTCATTTTTTTGTTTCTAATAAATTAAATTTTATTTTAAAAAATATATGGCATTTAGAAGTACATGTCACTATTAAAAAATATGTGGCATCCATATATTTAACTAACAAGATTTTTTATTTTCTAATTAGTTTCTCATATTACTAATCTATCATTTTATCCCTCGGCAAACAAATCACAAATCTCTTATCAATGACAAACCAATGTTACCGATCTCTTATCCCTCGGTAAACCAACCACAAATCTTAATCATACTTTCACACATCTTATTCCTCGACAAACCAATCACCAATCTCATGGCCTCACAATCATTTGTTATCGACCTCTCACACACTTTTACACGTCTCTTATATCTCGACAAACCACACCCCAATATCAATCGACATCTAATATCGTGCCATTGTGATCATTTGTTATTAACTTCTTATTCCTCGCTAAACCAACCACCAATCTCAATCACACTTTCACACGCTTCTTATCTCTAGATAAACCAACCATTAATCTATATCTAATCTTTCAACAAAGTAATCACCAAAATCTCAATCAAGCTTTAATCTTGTGACATCATACTTTGGTCAATCAAATATATGATTCATATATTTTAACCATATCTCATTTGTTATCGGCCTCTCCACACATATAGTTTACTTAAATTTACATTTGCCAAAATTCAAACTCTTGTCTCGTGTGTGGAAGATGATCACTTTAACTATTAAACCGCTTATGATTGACGTGTTTTATTTATAATTTTGTGTATGCATGTTGTTGTATATTTTGTATCTAATAAAATTCCAAAATTTTATATAAATTCAACAATAACATTGGACCTTTTATTAATAAGCTAAAATTATTTTTTCAATATAAAAAATATTATTTATCATTTTGTGTTAAATATAAAACGTAGATAAAAAAAAAAAATATATTTTAAACTATTTTTTAATATAAAAATATTATTTACCCGTCAATTATAAATTGTAGACATATAATCAAAAATAATATTTTATTTTTATTTAAATATATCACAAATTAAGTTTTAAATAGATTATAAATAATATATATTTTTTAAAATGGTCATATATATATATATATATATTTTTAAATTCTATACCCTTAATATGTTAATATAATTAGATTAATTTTTTATTCTTAAAATTTATTAAACTTTCAATTATTAATGTTTCATTTATTAGTTAAAAGATAAAAATAAGAAAATGAATAAAAAAATAGTGTAGAATTATTGATATATAAATATTTATTAAAACAATTTTGTTAAAGGAGATTTATTATTTTAATATAATTAAATTAAAATTTTATTCTTAAAATTTATTAAATTTTGAATTGTGAATATTTATTATATATTTTATTTATTAGTTATAAAGAGAAATGAATAGTTTTATTTGTTTTCTTATTTAAACCGACTCATGATTTTTTTGATACATACGGGTCGTATCTATTTACTCTCACACCAAGATCCAAATTAAATACGTGTTTATATATATATATATATAATTAACATATTATACGTAAATAAATATATAAAGAATATAATATTATAAGATAAAATAAATTTTTTATATAATATATAATATATAATTAATAATATTATATATTAAAAATTTAGACCTTTCTTCGGTTAGCCAGGTATGAAATGAAACGATCAATCAATTTTTCATTCCATAGCTAAATGTTTTTCGTAAATAACCGTCGAATGTATAATACCTCATGTAAAAAAATAAAAAGGAAGTAAATTTCCAGGAATAAACCCGGTTCACAAAAATAAAATATTATGAGTTTCTAGATTTTACCTTCATTATGAGATGTAGATAGACATTTGCATAGAAATTTAACACTAAATTGATGACCCTCTTCTTTTCTCCCAACATTTGTGCCACCTATATATATAACATATGACACAATAATTGGTTCTTTTAAAAGATAAAATATATTCCCTGCGCAAAATGAATGTAGATATTAAGGAAGAACAATATTCCCAAGATTTGAGACCAAATTTAATTTGGACCTATTATGATCCAAATTTTGAGTCTTGCAAAAGGGGATTAATTAAGTAGACTTAATAAAAGGAGGCAAAATAATCAAATTGATGAAAGTTGTTGTTCAATCAATTACTAATAAAATATATTAAAAAATGTCTTACGAGGGCATAGCTTCCATGGTGATTTCACAGTAAAAGATGAGGCAACACAGTCCGATAAGAAAGGAGGAGAGGACATATACATTATATGAAGAACAGAATGGAGAATATTGAAATTAGATAAGTACGTAAGTGGGAGAGATGCTTATGCTTAAGATAAAATGAAGAGTACTATATATATATATATATATAATAGAAAGAGAAGTTGACTTTTAATAACATGACGTTAAAACAAACAAGTAATAAAGAAGAGGAATTATGAGAGTACTTTAATTATATGGTCAGTCCTCCAAGTTCATGGAAAATAATGGCATTATAATTATTTATAATTGTAGTATAGTTTTATTGGATTATTTGAATAATTTTTGAATTGTTTTTTGAAGTTGACTTTTAATAAATGACTAGATCAAACAAACAAGTAATTAAGAATTGAGGAATTATGAGAGTACTTTATATGGTCGTGCTTTAGGTTAGGCAGACGAGAACATGAGAGGTTGGTGTTTTTGGTCGTTTTCGATTCCAGATTCCTTCACCGGTGCAAATAGAATCTAACCTAATTAATAACACAGTACTAGTACAATCCAACTAAAAAATGATTATTAATTTAACGAGTTACAACAAACCAAAATCTAAATGAACTTAAAACTTTTTTAAAATTTTTTTTTTTGAAAACGAGGACTTTGATATTTTTCCTTTCGACATCTTTCAAATGATGCTAGGAATGTGATCGAACCTCTGTGAAGAGCCCAGCTACATCAACGACGAAGTTATAGCATATATACCTGAAATGAAAATTTTCAAAATTTTGAATTTGGGAGTTTCAACATTTGCTTTGTTTCAATTAATAAAAAACAATCCAGACAAATTACATTAGTTGTTTAGAACTAAGCCAAAGCACAAGAATGGTCAATAACAAGCTAAAATATGTTATTGACTAATTAATCTAAATAAATTAATCTAATTAAGTAAGTAAAACTAATTAACTAATTTATAGATAAAAACATTTATTTTACTTTTTTATTTAATATTCAACATAATTTTAATTAATTAAAAACATCTAAAATATACCAATTATAACTTAGTTTAATTATTACCTTATTTTTTTTAAATTTAAAATTATTTATTCTTGAAATTTTAATTGCTTCAAAAATAATTACTCGTTTAATAATATGTTCAATAAACTTATATGAATTTCAAAATGATAATAGACTCGAAATTTTTAAGAGGACAATCTATAAAATTGGACATTGAAAAATAGTATCTGAGAAAAAAAGTGAGTATCCAAGGGATTGAACCCTGAACCCGGACTACTCAGCCTCGGGTCAAGCAAGGCGCTTTGAGAGTTTCCCGAACCTGTTCTCGTCTCCCAACCAACCACCAAGCCTCTCTAACCTCCTACTGCCTACAGATTTGTCCGAACCTCAGCCCAAACCACCACATCACTCAGATTATGCCCCAGCCTAGCATCAGGCCTATGCTCAAGTCTAGCTTAAGACCATCTTGTTTCTCAACTTTCAATTTTAATACATTTTCTATATTTTGATGCCTAAATGATTTTTATTAAATTCCAAAAAAATAAAAAATGGTTTTCAATATTTTTCTTGATATAAGCATATTATCCCTTGAGTTCTATAACTTAGAAAAATATAAAGAAAATTCTTGCATAATCTTTATAATATTCTTTACCATTTTTCTTACAATTTCTATTTTGTCCATGTAATATTAGAATTAAGTTTCAACATTGGACCTATATAATAGGTTTTAAATTATTATTTTAGTGTAAAATTTTATTTCAATTATACAAAATTAACATTTTCATAGTAGAGAGTAGGTGAGACATACGTTTAACCAAACCAAACACTGAATTTAAAATATGTATATATATATAATTATTATGTCATAATTTTTAAATAATAAATTAGGTGACGACTATCAAATTAGAACGAAAAACAATTTCTGGTTAAAACAATTTTATGCAGATTTTAAAGCATACAACAAGAAAAAAAATATATAATAAAGCCAATAACATAAATTAAAATTAACATTGAACTTTGCTTGTATACATCTTATTGTTGCTTTTAAAATATATAATAAAACCAATAACATAAATTAAAATTAACATTGAACTTTGCTTGTATACATCTTATTGTGCAAAAGCAATATTAGTTATAGATAGTAGTTGATCATGAATTACAATGAAAAATAATTAATTAATATCAAATGACTCCATCAAATAGTACTTTGGCTATATGAGAATTGATAGTAGCATTGTTGAAGTATGATGCATAATAGAAAGTCTTCACCACTGTTAGAAAAGTTTGCTTGATCTCACGGTCAATATCATCTGATGATGGGGATGATAGCACTAGCTGTAGCAGTTCTCGCATGTCCAATTCAATTTCACTCATACTTGCCACTAACCCACTATCACCATTTGCCTAAAACAAATGTAAATTCAAATAATTCAATTTCACAATTTACTTTCAAAACTCAAAGTAGGTATAGAAATACCTCATTGTTGGGATGCAAACGAAGCGAGTAAGAGAGTCTGTTTGAAAGGTCAAAGAGTCGTGTGTATAAAGGACTCGACATTAGATTGGAACGGCCAGCACACGTATTTATGGTGCGGACTATTAGGCCAGCTTCACCACCTTCCTTCCATGTCATCATCCACGTCACCCACTTCACATAAAATAAATGGTAGAGATTAATTAATCCCCAACTATATTTTAGTATGGACCAATTAATTATTGGCCATATGGTCACCAAGAAATTATTCATAACTCACATAATTGTGTAGTTGATGTTGAATATCTCTACCATGATCCAAGAGTGCGAACATCGAAATTCGGTTTAATGTTTGTACAAGTGTTACCGCAAGTCCTTCTGCTTGTCTCCTTGTTTTGTGTCTATGTTGACATTTATAAGGTAATGTTATAAACAATACAATATTTATTTTGTTATAAACTAACAAAATGTTATCAAATAATTTCAAAATATTATTACAAGACCAGGTAAGCTTGGTAGTTTAAATTAAATTTTAATTTGTTTAGCATACCTTAAGTTATTAATATGCTGGGAGGTAGTTCTAGCTTGAAATTCCTCAATGAAATCACGTACATCCTCATTTGAATTTCCTTGTTTGTCGAAGAACCCAACAATCGTCTCAATCAGGATGGTAGTTTTAGCCCATGCTAACCTCTCTATAGACCGTTCTGGCTCAAAAATAGATGCGGCAGCCAAATAATAAGCTTTAAGGATTCCTTTTTTGCTCATTCCATATTGGCTAAGATTGTTTTCAATGGACCATCTGTTACATTACATATGCATGCACACAATAATGAGTGAAGAAAAATAAAGAAATAAAAGAACTTCAAGAAAAACATTTTCTTCACACAAAGCAATTAATCATGCATGGCCTTATATTGAATAATTTGAATCTCTTTGAGAATTAGTATCTCACTTTTGAATGATGTCCCACTCCAGCCGGTGCAATGCTTGGCAATTGTTGTAATCCAATTTTGCAAGCTCAAGATATAGGTTATTGTTAACCAATGGCATTCTTCAATAAAATGAAAACAAAAACATGTCTGTTTTAATTTTGCAAGCTCAATATATATTATAAGGTTATCTGGATTCAAAGAAGAAGGCTAAGTACCTGTACAAGGTCTTGCCAATCCAAACATCATTTTCACCACCATAATGTTCCAAGTAGAATCTTGTCTCCAAGCGGGGCAAGCTAGCATACCATGGCACATCTAGGGCATACTTCACCTGTTCATTTTAATTAATTGTAAAAAACTTCTCTGTTTTAATTTATTTTAACTTCATAAACATGAACAAATAAGAACAAAAACCTCAGCAGGCAGGTCTTTGGTTATGATCCATTTATCAAAGATCTGATTTGTCGCTTGTTTTTCTGTCAAGAACTTTGATGAGAACTTCCTGGCATCCTCTAAGAGATGTTCTCCCGGGAATACAACTTGTGAAGCTCTATAAAGGTTAAGCATTCCAGTTACTGCTTGTGTGGATTGCCCCACAAAGCAGTAGAACTCACCATCATTCTCAAAATTCTTGAACACATCTGTTAAAGAGACAAGAGAAATTGATCCATGATAGGCTGTTTTTGGGAAATTAATTCATCCAGTTTGAAGAAGAAAATTAACTAACCACTTGAGACATCATGACCATGTAATCTTAAGACCCTAAATCCCATGGCTGTATCATCAATATCCTGAACCTTTGAGTTTCTTGCCCAACATATTCCATCCTTGGTCCAGTACCTGTTTGATCCCTCACAAATACAATAAGATCAATTATTCCACTGTAATAAATACCAATTATTAGTACTTGTTAGACATATATATACCTATGAACATACTCCAAACATTGTTTAATCTCAGCTTGGAAATACCGGGATATTCCAAGGCGTTCTAGCCGATCAGTCAACCAAATACGTTCGAACAAGTCAAGTGGATAACCATTGGGAACTGGAAAACAAGAGAAGACAAGGATTAGTCAAAATAACTGAAAATTCTTGTTTGTTTTTGTTAGTTCTTTTTCACCCACCTGCCCCATTGAACTTGTTGACCATTCTCTGAAGATACGCCAAGCAATTGGGATCTTTTGTCTGTGAGAGGGCAAATGCAGTTGAGGCTGGGGAGAACAAGAATGATCCATCTTGGGACTGAAGTTTAAGTAGCTTTTCCCAGTTCAAATCTGTAGGCATTCCTTCCAAGCTATAAAGTAGAGTTGAGGGAACTTCGTGCATTATGTCTTTGGGTATCCTATAATATATATATTTAAAAGTTTAAGAGTTTAGAAAACACCCAATTAAATGAATTGAAGAACTTGTGATCATGAGGTGATGTATTAATTTGAGTTCATGTTTATCACCTTTTGAGCTTTAGGTTTCTTCTCGAGTAAATCTCTTGCAAATATGGTGAATCATTAGAGACTTCAATACCAACATTTCTTGCTAACTCAATTAAGGATGGAAAAGCCACTTCAAATCCAATAGGCATGTGCTCTGCATTTTCTTCTGCAAGCTTGTTTATGTTCTCCCTTATGAAAGACATTCCTATGTTCACACAAATTGTAGAATATATTTTAATTTAATTCACACAATTGCTTGTTAATGTGGTACTCTTGTTATGTTTATGTGATATATTTATCTAAACCTTGTTCACATTTATTTGGGTGGATGTTCCAATGTTTCATCGCGACCACACATGCGAGTGTATTAAGCATTCGATCGTGTAATTCAAATATCAAACGGTCGCCCCATGACCCGTCATTGAGTTGATGATCAGCAATCCATTGAAGGGATGAAGGAAACTGAGGGCCACCACCATTACCTTCAATGTTCTCTACAAGGGCAACCCATGCAGTGTCATAGGCAGACGCACTTGTTTCCCCATCACCCATGGAACTCAACATTAATCGGATGACTTGAATATATTGCCAAATCTTTTCCGAGCCAACCACCTTATAACCAAAACCATCTATTACTAGTCAATTAACTTTTACATATATAGTAAGCTATATATATATATATATATATATATATATATATGCATTTATCATTGAAGTGGTAAATGTGAATGAAGCAAACCTCATCATGTTTGGGAGCTTCTTGACCCACAATTTGATTATCCCATAATTCTATCATTGGATGACCATTTTGGAAGACATCTTTATTCTCTGCAACTCACATATATTTATACAACAATTATCACAATTTTACTTAGTACTAAGTATAAAATGAAACTGTTAATCGATTTTTAAAGTACCCGGGAACAAACCCGGGTCACAAAAATTAACATAAAATGTTGTGTTTCTAGATTTTACCTTCTATTCGAGATCCAGATATACATTTGCATATATGTTTAACACTATATTGATGACCCTCTTGTTTTGTTCCAACATTTGTGCCACCTATATGACACAAATAATTGTTAATTTACTCTATAAAACAAAATAGACACATAAAAGTATGCCTCTGGTACACAATATTATAGACTAGGAAGAACAATTTATAAGTCTCAAGATTTGAGACGCCATTTAATTTGGACAATCTTGCCAAAATAAATGGAACAAAAGCAATCAAATGGTGTTTATAATTAGGAGTTAAATGGTCTAAACTACTCTAAAATGTGTGGTTTAGAATGTACAATAAAAAAGGAAAAAAAAATGAGTTTACCTATGCGGAGGTTCCCCGATGATTTAAGAGGAGAAAATAAGGTCATCACGCTATCCGAATATGCAACATATGAGAGTTCGAGGCCCCGAAAAGCTGATGAAGAGGACATAAACATGTTTATAGAGAAATTAAGAAACTATATTACTATAGATACTATGAGAAAGAAGGACAGAATGAAAAAAATGTTGAAAGTAGTATGAATTAGGTGAGTAAGTAGCTATATTTATAAGTAGAATGAAAAAGTAAATAACAAAAAAAATATTGATTATTAAGCTGACTTGTTCAAACAAACATGCAAATTAAGAAAGTGAGGACTTTATGGTCAATCCACTAAGTTCATAGAAAATAAGGGCACTTATAATTGTCCTTTATTAATTTAGACTTTTCTTTTTTTAGTTATTAATAAATTATATTACTTTGCTTATCAAAATCGAGAAAGTGAATAGCAAGGTTCAAGGGTTCTCTAAAAAACTTTTTTTTCTCCCATAAGGGCGGTAAATTTCGTAACTCCAAACATGGGTTAGGGACTACTTTTGATGACTCTATCATCTCCCAAGTTAACTGAATGGAGATTGATATTCATGTTTATCCTGGGGAGTGAGCTGGCCAAAGATGAATTCTAAATTATATCAAATATAGGTTCCAGTTAAAGATAATGAGTGATTATCTTTTAAATACAATTGTTATATATTGTTTCTTATGTCTAAGAATGTTAAAAAAGTAGAAGTGACTGTGTCTTCAATTAATTATTGAAAAGTATTGTGAAAAACGAGAGCAATATATAGAAAAGGAAAGGGGAAACAAACTAAACTTGAAATAAAGTTGGTTCACGTGATTCAATTAATTAAGTGAAGAGTGAAGACAGTCACTTTTAATTTCTTTACTAAAGCAGTTTTAGGTTTTGGGAACTGATCACAGTAGAGTTAAAGTTTAAATAATTGGTCTAATTTTATGTAGTTGAGAGTTTTATTTCTTATGTAAGAGGTAATATTTGTTTTTTTGCAACTTTCTAATGTTTTTTTTCCGATTTTTCTCTAATAAAAGAAAGAGTCTTTATCATACAATTTTAATTATAATTTTTTAAAAGGCAAGGACACATGAAATTATAATATAAGTTTTTCAAAACGTTTAAGAAATGAATAGTCATGTTAAGGTATAATATAAATAATAGTTGATGTTTTATAGCTAACAAACTTTTTTGTATAGTAGTTGAAGTTTTAGCTAATTTAAAAAAAAAATGCCTTATTTACAAATTATAAAAATAAATGAAGTGACTGGAAATACAACTCATCTTTAATACTACACTTAAAAAAAAAAAAAAAAAAAAAAAGAAATTATACCATTGTTATAGCATCTCCAACGGACACACGCAAATCTCATTATGCAGGTGTCTTTTTTTCTTCCAACTGGACGTCCTTCACAAACAAATTTTGAGTTTAGATGACTCTCTCTTCCTACCAATGCAAATATGTGTTGACACTCTTCATTCCCCATTCCCCAAAACAGCCATTAATCTATTTTATTTTAATTTTTTTATATAACTTTAAATATCTATAATGCATATTTATATTTAACTTAGTTTTTATTGTTTTTTAAGATAAAAAATTATAATATTTTTTAAATATATAATTAAATTATTAAATTATATTATACTTAAAATTTTATCTAATTTATTTTATATTTTTACGTTATGAATAAATATAGAAAATTATTATTTTTATTAATAATGTTTATTTTAATATATTATGTTTGTTTATTAAATGTATCATTTAATTATTTTGTTGTGTATGAATTATTAATTTATAATTAATTTTATCTTAATTTTATTAAATGAATAAGAAAAGATTGTGGTTAAATATGTAAAGTTGATAAATATATTGATAATATTAATAAAGTTAGTGTAAGAAATAAATTTCTTTTAAATTTGAAAATTAGTTTTTAGGTTAGGAGAAAAAAATACTATTTAATAATAATGTTTACTTTTTAAGTTTGAAAATAAATTTGTGGGTAGAAGATTGTCTTGAAGTTTTGAACGTAATTTTAATTTAAAACAAAATAAAGATAGCCTTATTTCCGGTTGTTAATACCTTTCACATTAAAAAGGAATATACTTTTTTTTGTTTAGGTATCAACCACTATACTTATAAAATGATAGTTGATGCTAGCTAGACTTTTACAGACCCTTTTTTTTTCATCACTAACTGCCTTAACTTATTTTTGAAAAAAAAGGAAGTCTTGTAATGACATATTTATTCACAGCCGTTTATGTTACTCTCCTTCACATATACTCTTATATTATTTACAATTGGTGAAAAAGTTATAAGGTAAAACATTGAAATAATACTTTGTAAAGCGAGAATGTACTTGAATCATTAATGAATATATTTGATGTAGACATTTCTCGTATGATCGTATTTTATTTGTCTTGAATATTTCCGTTCTGGATAAGTAATGAATCAGTTTTTCTGAATGGTCTAATTTATGGTTTAAATATTTCAATTCTATTTATAATACTTAGAGTATTCTTGAGAGAACAATCATAAACTTTTTGTGGGACGAAATTAACATGATATATAAACTATCTATATGTTTTATAAATGTTTAAATAATTTAATAATTAAATCATTTTAATTAGACTTAATATTTATCTTAATAAAACTCATTATATAATTACTAAATAATATATATTTATATTTGAAATTAATTTCATATACAGTTTTAAAAAAATATAGATAAACTTTTTGTGTGACGAAATTAACATAATATATAGATTGTCTATACATTTTAATTAAACTCATAATTAAATCATTTTAGTTAGACTTAATATTTATCTTAATTAAACTCATTATATAATTACTAAATAATATATATAGTTGAAATTAATTCCATATACATCTTAAAAAAAATATAGTGACTAATTTTCCATAGTCAAAAGAAGTCACGTAATAAACTACGAGTGCATATGCGTGTTAGGTTAGGTTATGATTTTTTTAATATATATTGAATTAATTAAAAAAAGTCATTGCTAATGATTTTGAGAAAAAAAATATATATATAAACTTTTTTTACAAAAAAAAAAATTATAATAAAAAAATATAAAAAAAAAGAAATAATTGGATAAAGAAATTTTGGTGAGAGAACATGAGAGGCTGATTAGCTCAAATAATTTTTCTATTTTTTCTATTTACTCTCATTTTTTCATTTTTCTAATTCTGTCACATTATCCCTCCTAATTATCTCCCTTTATTACTCATCTATAAAAAAATATATATTAAATCATTGTTAATGAATACCAAATAAAAAATAGAATTGAATAAGAAAAATAATTATTTAAATAATAGATAATTAGATAAAATATATAAAAATTATTACTTTTTAAAAAAATATTTAAAAAATTAGTTAGAGAGTAAAATGAAAATAATTTTAAAATTTAATATATAATATATAATCATATATTATAAAATAATTAAAGCAGTTAGAATTATATATATATATATATATATATATATATATATATATATAATAATAATAATAATAACAATTGATTAAAAATAGAATTATTGATGTATAGAATTATTTATTAAAAAATAATATACAGTAATTAAAAAGATAAACAACTTTTGACATTCTCTTAATTTTGTTTCATAATTAATTACACTTCATTAATTTAATATTTATGATATTATTGAAATTGGTTAGATCTCCTTGCATCTTAGCCTTACATTTTTTTTCCAATATTAATGCATGCATTCTTTTTTCTTATTTATGGAGTTTTAAGTCATTAATTTTTTTTATTTAAATTTTAAATTTAATAATTAGAATATTATTTTAATTAATAAATGAAATTATTTATAAATAATGTGATGGAATAATTAATTATTTTTAAAAATATAAAACTCTAATATGTGCTTACATTCCTCTCTATATCTTTATCGCATACATTTCAAATATATATAAACATCCAAATCTGGGTTTAAGAATAATGAAGAAATATGACGTCACCAAAATTAAAAATCTTAGAAATAGTTAAAATGGAGAAAATAAATGATAGTAAAAGACAATAAATTTCAAATGCTATATACTTTTCAAATTCAAATTTCGAAGAAGTTGACCCTTCTCTCTGTCTCCTTATCTTTATAGCATACATTTCAAATATATATATAAACATCTAGATCTGAGTTTAAGAATGGTTAGAATAAATAGAAAAAAAATTATATTAAAATTAGATATAATTGAGTTACATAAGTAATAGAATAAATTAGGTCTATTATATTGACATTACAATATACTTATAAGGAAACTAATATAATAATATAATATAATATATTAATGATATTATCATAATTTATAAAATTTATATAATATTATGATAATATTTTATATATATATATATATATTATCTTATATTCTAACAATTATAATAAAAAAACATGACATCACCAAAATTAAAAATCAGGGTGAAAAATAGTTAAAATGGAGAAAACAGATGACGGTAAAAGATAATAGATTTTAAATGATCCTCCGGAACCACAAGGATCCTTAGTTAGAATGGGATTCCAACTCCTTTGAGTGAGATTTTGAGAAGAGATAATAGATTTCAAATGATGTATACTTTTCAAATTCAAATTTCGAAGAAGGTGACTCTTCTCTCCATCTCTTCCTCTCTATCTTTATCGCATACATTTCAAATATATATATATAAACATTTAGATTTGGGTTTAAGAATAACTAAAAAACATGACAATTAAAAACCATAAAAAAATAGTTAAAATGGAGAAAATAAATGACAGTAGAAGGCAATAGATTTCAAATGTTATATACTTTTCAAATTCAAATTTGAAGAAGGTGAACCTTCACTCTATGACTCCATCTTGGGTTTTGTTTACTTTTGGGATTCCATTATTTTTTTCTTTCAAAACATATAATTGGTAGTAAGAAAAATTAGACAAATTTAATAATGAAAAATTAATTGTCATTAGTTAAACAAATAATAAATTAATATAAAAAGAATGTCCATAGTATTTCACGGGATAATGGAAGTCCAATCAATGATCAATCACACATCACTTAATGTTCATACTTGATCATGCTATGGTTTTAAGCTCAAGAATTGTTTTTTAAGTAACACAATTGTCAAGTTTTGATTTAACAATCTTATATTCATTGTATTCCACATTACACAAATGATAAATATGATTACAAAATTTGTCACCATATATAATCATTACACACCTAATATGACTATTATTATTTTTAAAATATTGAGATATATACAATTGTTAGGTAAGAATTATAATACAGTTTTGGTTTAGTCATTTTGTTATTTGAGATTAAATTTAGACTATTTCATCAAGTTTGTTTGGTGAACTAGTTATGGAATGTTTAACTTGATTTCTGGATGTTGTTGTGTTGAAAAATGATTAATTTTATTTATAATTTTTCTTCATATAAATAAAACAGAATATATATAAGAATATAATTTATTTGGTCATTCAAAGAAGTAATATGAGCACAAATGGAAAAATTTTATATATAATAAATTTAGTGAGTCCAAATGGAAAAAATCACTATTTTTATAGGAAGAATTAAATTAATAAACAATTTATTGAGAAAATTCCACAAATAAGAGCCTCCCGGTTTTGAATTGTTGTTTGTATGACAACTAGTGAATAAAATATTCCCGGTGCATGCTTTTATCAGCTATTTTGAATTATTGTTTGTTTCTAATCAAGAGTCATTGGTCGTTATTTAATAATTTACTCCTTTTTTTATAAAGAATTAATTCTTATTTAATTTAATTTAGTTAAAGGTTACTTGATTCATTCTCATTTAATTCATGCTTAATTTTGAGTTATAAAAAATTAGATTATTTGTGTATAAAACTTAATTAATATGAATATATAATAAAAAATAATTAGTTGATTAAAATTTAGAAAATGAAATGTCACACTTTATTGTTTTTCTTAAACAAAGTCTAGTTTATTTAAAAGTGGTCATTTTAAATTGAAACTTATTTTTAATCTAATTATATTGGTTCTTCCACCTTGCTTTGTATTTGTGTGTTTCTCTTCATTTTATTTTGCTTGTAAATTTGCTTTGTAATTATGATTGTCTTGTAAATAATTAACTTTAAATCAATGTTTATTTACCTAAGTCCATTTAGATGGGTTAATAGACAAAAATGTTGTCTAAGAGGAAAAAAAAATAAATAAAAATCATGACAATAAGACTTGTAACTTTCAACCTTAATTTTTTTTTAAAAAAATAATAAGTATGTAACATTTTTATAGAACTCCAAAACAGAAACCTGTAAATTAAATAATGAAAGCTCTTGGGCAAAGAGCTTTGAAAATTCAACTATTTGGAAAGTTAATCACATTTGGCAGTATTTTCCAAACTACATTTTCTACCAAATAAATAAGACTCGTGGTCACATTAGTTAGTCGGTGAGTATTGGAAAATTCTCAGGAGTTTGAGAATAAACATATGCATAAAAATGGATTATTTAAATTGTAAAAGTCAATATTGCATGGGTGGAAACAATTCTTTGGGAGAATAATTAATATTATATGTTCAAAGACAAGTTGCATGTGGAATTTGATAGTGGAAAAACATTCACTTATTCCATTATGTACAACCTTAATTAATTGAAAGAATATCTTAATTAATGACTCCTAATAAGTCAAGAAGTTTGATAATTCAAATTTAAATTTTTAAATCAAACTTATTCAATTTTATTTATTATTACATTTTATATAAACATCTTTTTTCTATAACTAATTTAATTTTAAAGTTTGAATTTTTAAATACATAAAATATTATATTTTTATTTATTTGTTTGTTAAATTAAAATTATTTTTAATGCCATTATAATTTTTTTTTTATTTTATATGTCATATTGTTAATGTTTATACTAAAATTTAAATTTTATATTAAATTTATAAAATAATATTATTTATCATTACTTTCAATATAAAAAATAATTTTTAAATACATAAAATATTACATTTTTTTTTATCTATATATACCTTCTATTAAAAACATTATTTTCATTTACTAATTTATTATTATTGTCATTATAATTTATTTATTAAATCCTTTTATATGATCATAATTAATTTCTACCTAACTATATAATTTTTTATAACAATTATAATTTTAGTTTAATTTTTAACTTCATAATTTATTTATTACCTTTTAGCTTATTTAATTTAATTTAGTTTAAATTTTAACTTCATCAATTTTTTTAATTCATTTTACTATTTAATAACTTATAATCAGATCTTAATAACTAATTATTTGAAACTTGATAATTTAAAATAGACGTCCTTAAATATTATTTAACGGAAAATAAAGAATCATTCACAATCTATGTAGTAACTTTTGAGTCTACTCAATTTGAATTGTTATTTTATTTATCACAATTATTGTGTTAGATGGATTTTTAAATATATATATCTATAACATATTATATTTCTAACTATTTATATTCTTCTTTAAAAAATAATTATTTTTAATGTAATTATAATTAATTTAGATAAATCAACTTATAAAAATAATATTCTATTTTTTACATAAACATCTTTATTGAAAAAAAAAATATAAGTTAGTGTTTAAAAAAACAGATAACAATGACAAGTTTCATTCATTTATTTTTTATCATTCCTAATTTTCCATATTTTTCTCCAAATTAGACTATTAATATAAACAACAAAACTTTAATAAGTAGATAAAAAAAACTCAAATTGAGTCCACGGTGAGTTTATAAATAAAGCAAGAACAATAAGAATCTCAAAATATTGTCAAAAGTGGGTAATTTGAGCAAATATTGTTTCTAGACTGAATTTTTTAAGCAGATCCCTCATTTTTTCCAAGAAAATGATGAACAAATAATACAGTCTTTTAAGTTAGAATGGGCTAATCCACTCTCAAATAATATAGTTTTTAAATTAGAATATGCTAATCCACTCTGGTTATAAATATTTTTGCGTGCAATTAGTGTAGTGCATTTACGGATTAATCCAAAACTTAAATCGATTCGAATACAAAATATTAATTTGGTTAAACGAGTTCGGATTGGATTGAGAAAGTATTGGAATATGATTATTCATATTATCCAAACAAAAATACATATTTATAATTTTTTTAGTACATTGTATTTCATCAAAATAATTCTTTTTCTTTTAGTGACAATCAATCAATTAAATAATTTGAATTAAAAGTACACTTCACTAATTGCATTAACAAATTAGATAAGTTATTTGTAAGAAATCTATATATAGAGTTATTAATGGGCTGATAAAATATATTATAGAGAAAGTAATTATTATTGGAATTTTATTGGGCTCCCTATGAGAAAATAAAAGGCCTAATTTATACAAGTCATACTTAGAAAGTTCATTTTAAGATCAAATAAGAGAATAATTTTTGGTTACCCAAATATTGTTTTTCTAGAGTGAGAAACAAATAGCTGACATTGGGAAAAAGAAGAAAATGAGGTAAAACTGATTTTTCGTCTTCATCAAACTTATTTTGGATGATCAAACAATATGTCCATTTGGGTTGAAATTAGATCGGGAGGTTGGTAACTCATTTTTTACGTTTTTAATGGTTGTATTAATGTTTGAATATCTCTAAGTTGATTTTTTGGCAGATTGAAGTTGCTGTTAATTTCAGTTTTAATATTCTTTGATTATAATACTAAAAGGTGTATATTCATTTTAGTTATGTCTCTTCTCTTCTTTTCTTTGTTGCTGAAAATTATTGAACTTTTTTGTAATTTGAACATTTAATGATAGTAGAACTTGATTTTGGACATGCAGTCCCGTAGTTTTTAATTGTTGATTTGAGGAGGTTTTTCAAGTAATTAAAAAAATCGTGTATTATTGTATCGTTTTTATTTCTGTCTTTATTTGTGGTTAATCTGTTCCTAAAGTTCATTAAGTAAGAAATATTTATCATAGAAATAGTTGGTTGATTGAATTCCAAACATTATAACAAAGTGTAACCAAAAAAATTTAATTAAGTGGTTTATAAAAATAAGGTGAAATAAACATATTAAATATTAATTTGTAAAGAAAATAAAATCAAAATAGACATATTAAGCATTAAGATTAAAAATATGAAATTGAATTATCCAATTCAAATTCAAATTCAATTTTAATTAATCAATATAATAGTTTGGATTATGGACTCGAATGAGTGCAATATACAAAAATATATATAATGTTCCAGCAAATTCCTAATCAAAACAAAATTTCAAAAAGGATTCAAATTCAATAACAATATAGATTAAAACTAATTTTTCATGTATATTGTGCAAAAACATTAATTGTATAAGGGTATAGTAATTCGATTGCAATGAAAATTAATTAATTAAAATATCATAATCTCAAATGGACTCCAAATTGTAAGAGAATTAATTGGGCTACATTCAAAAACTTAGCCCATATAGTTGATTGTAAGAAAATTAAATAGGCTACATTCAAAAACTTCTTATAGCATTTGAGAACTAAAGTTGACCACTCAAGTAAAAAAGTATTATTAAAATATTAAACTCCACCAAAATATTTCTTAATGGATATCTGCAACTATCTGTACATGTAGCATCGAACTAACCCAAAAAAAATAATTAACCTGACATAAAGTATTTCTTTTTATTAGATCGATTTAATTATAAGTAGGAAGAATATATATTGAAATTTGTTATTAAGAAAATAATAAAGTATGAATCTCATAAATGATAAAAGGTTTTACAAAAGTAGAGTTCCTTAGAGAAAAATACCATTAACATCTACAATTGAAAAGTAGCACACAGTATTATAAGTAACTAGTATACTGTATATATCCATTTCATGCAAAGACAAAGAGAAACAAAAATGAAGGATGCGGCCACATGCCCGTTGCTCATCTCACTTAGCTAGCTAGCTGTAAGCCCACAAGCAATTCGAATATTCCATCTCCATGCAAACATGAAACATGGCATCAAAACTGCATGCAATCATCATCCGACCCCTTATAAATTCCCCATCTCTCTTACCTTAATTCTCATCCAATAATTAATACTCAGAGACAGCCATGAACACTTCACTGCTCTCTCTCTCCTTCCTCCTCATCATCTTCTTGGGCACTGTCTCCGCCAGGAGCAGGGGACAGTCTGAACATGGCTTTAGCCAAGAAGACCAGGCACAGTGCCAACTTCAGAGGCTCAATGCCCAAGAACCCAGCTTTAGAATCCAGGCTGAGGCCGGCCAGTCCGAGTTCTGGGACTGGAAGGATGATCAGTTCCGCTGCGCAGGAGTTGTTGCCGCCAGGCACACTATTAACCCACGCGGACTCTTCTTACCTTCTTACACCAACGCCCCTCTCCTCATGTACATTCTCAAAGGTAACGGTATGTCTGGCGTTTTGATGCCTGGATGCCCAGAGACATTCCAATCATCTCAGGAATCTCAGGTTGATGAGAAATCCACCAGATTCCACGACCAGCACCAGAAGATCCGACGATTCCGACAAGGAGACGTCATTGCCATCGGCGCCGGCTGGACCCACTGGTGCTACAACGACGGTAACGAGGATGTCGTAGCCATAGTCGTTGAGGATACCGGCAATAACCTAAATCAGCTCGACCAAAACCCACGCGTAAGACAGAATTACATAAATACTTATTCTAGATAAATTTGATTAAGTATATGTATGTATCTATGTATGCAGAAATTCTTCCTGGCTGGAAACCCACAACAAGGATTCCAAGGGCAAGGGGGGGCAGAACAACACCACCAGGCCCACCAGACAGGCGAGAAGCAGAACGCCGGCAACGTCTTCCATGGAATCGAGGAGGAATTTCTGGTTCAGATTTTCGGAATCGACAGAGAGACAGCCAGGAAGCTTCGCGGAGAAGACGATAAAAGAGGTCACATTGTCCGCGTGGAACAGAGCTTTCAAGTCATCAGCCCACCCTCCAGGAGGGAGGAGCAAGAGAGAAGATCCAACGACAACGGCTTGGAAGAAACCATTTGCTCTACCAAGTTGATCGAGAACATCAATGACCCTTCCCGCGCCGACATCTTCAACCCACAGGCCGGCAGGTTCAATACCCTAACCAGCTACGACCTACCCATTCTCAAATCCTTGAAATTGAGCGCAGAGAGAGGAGTTCTTTACAGGGTAAGTAAGTATACTATTTATTTATTTATTGAATCGCCTAAACTAAATGATAAATCTAACAATTGAATTGACTACGTACAACAGAACGCACTGGTGAGTCCTCACTATAAGCTAAACGCACACAGCATTCTATACTGTACGAGAGGAGACGCCAAGATTCAGATAAGTGACCAGAGCGGCAGCTGCGTGTTCGACGAGGTGGTCCGTGAAGGACAGATGGTGGTGGTCCCGCAGAACTTCGTGATTGTTAAACAAGCCGGTGAACAGGGATTCGAATGGATTGCCTTCAGGACCAATGACGTCGCCATGCAAGGAACCCTAGCAGGACGGACCTCGGCCCTTCGCGGCCTTCCCGCCGACGTGATTGCGGCTTCTTACCGTGTTTCAAGGGAACAAGCCATGAGGTTGAAGACCAACCGGGAGCAGACTTTGATCTTTGAGTCCAGGTCCGGTTCTCCCAGAGTGGCTTCGGCTTAAATATTCGTACTTAAACTACCAAATAAATAAATAAATAAATAATATAGAGCTCAGTATTTTCAATTTTATTTTGAGAGCTTCATGTGTTTTATTGAGCTAGATAATAAATAACAATTTTTGGAAAATATTTTTCATAAAACCAAAAATAAATTTTTGGGGGATAAAGAACAAAACAATCTTACACATTAGATCTTCATTTGAATCTAAAAATATACAAAGAGATAAAACCTGATAACACCCATTATCACGATATTTCGGGGTGATGTTAGAGAATTCGAAAAGCAACAACTAACGATATTTAAAGTTATCATGGTATTTAAGTTCCTGCAAATTTCTAAACAAAGAAAAAATCTCAAAAAAGATTCAAATTAAATAACATTTAGATTAAAACTGAAATTTTCATGTATATTGTGCAAAAACATTAATTGTTTAAGGGTATAGTAATTCAATTGCTATGAAAATTAATTAATTAAAATATCATAATCTCAGATGGACTCCAAATCGTAAGAGAATTAATTGGGCTACTTTCAAAAACTTAGCCCATATAGTTGATTGTAAGAGAATTAATTGGGCTACTTTCAAAAACTTAGCCCATATAGTTGATTGTAAGAGAATTAATTGGGCTATATTAAAAAACTTAGCTCAATCTCGTTAATTGTAAGAGAATTAATTGAGCTACATTCAATTTAATTTCTTTTTACATATATTTTTAGAAAGTCATCTCCTAGCTTCAATTTCTTTTCAATATCCTTGGCAAATAGAAAAACAATGGCTGACATTCAAATCTTGATTAAGTCAACGTCCAAATTTTAGTTTTACAAAAAGAAACGATAATAATTTTGCCAACAAAATTGCTTCTATGGCCAAAACATGCAACCTTAATCGTAAAGTTCTGTAACATTAACGAAGAACTTGATTGTATCGTCCATATGACACTACATATTCAACTATAAATGAATTAAATTCTATTATCGAGGACACTCACTCTAAATGCACCCAAAAGCACAACTATTGTAAAAAAAAAAATTTTAATAAAAATAAAGAGGTTTAATGATTCATTACAAATTTACAATTAGTAGCCAAGCATATTAAGCATTGGTGTTCAATTGTATTGCCTTCAAGGCAAAGGGTTACAAATAATTTAAAGTGTAGTGGAAAAAAAACTATAGAAAAACTAGATTATCTTCCCAACTTTTAGTGCAAATTATGAGAATTATGAAAGAGTGCTTAGCTTAAAGTGTAGTTTACATTTAATCTATGCTAAAGATGAATATATACTTAATAAACAAAATACATAAACAAGACAACTTTTCTAACTGCCATTCTTGTATTATAATAAGCTTAATTACAAAGCAAGTTTCAATGTTAAATCATTAATGTAAATCTTATAAGGGAATTTATCTAATTCCTTTTTATAGTGACATCCAAATAATGATCAAAAGTGTTAATCATATATTAATACAATGACTTTTATCAATTCTTAAAACAAACAAAATAAAAAATTAGTAATTCCTGTTTAAATTTAATACGATTTTAATGAACATTGAATATAATACTCTAAATTTTATAAGTAAAATTCGGAACATTTCAACCATCCTAATAAATTAAAGAAAACCCAATGAATTAAATTTGAGACTAATAACAAAATAGTGCTATATCCAAAAGATTATGAAGTCACAAAACAAATAAAATGTCTAAAATATTATCAAAGTCAACTATAAGCCTGAAAGATCAATATATATTTGAGATGAAGACAGACATAATCATGACCTATTTACTTTAAGATCGATATTTGCCATCAGGCTCAACCAAATGATAAGATAATATTTTTAAGTAGAAAATAATTGTCAAATATATATGGACCCCGTATAGAGAATCATTTGAAAATATAAAAATGATTTGAATAAATAAACAAATTTAATTTCAATTTGACAAGTAGCTAATAATTATTTTCCTCTTTGTTTAATTTTACTTGTCAGGTTTTTAAAATAATCAAATGGTTCTTATATAACATATCAAACTCATGCCAGTTTTAAATAATCTCATCTGAACTTAATGATTCCATTACAATTTGAGAAATAACATGTTCTCAAATAAGTACAAAGTTGTTACAGTAGAGAATAAGATTAAAAAAATAAATAAAAGGGATTAAGATTTAACATATCAAATAAGTATATCTATATCTATATATAGATTTATTTTTTTGTTGGTTCAAATTTAGTTAATAATAAGAATTAATTAATATAGTATAGTTTCTATCAAACACTTAATGCATGAGGCTATGAATTGAACTATTTTTATTGTAAATTTTAATTTAATATAGGAATAATTATAAGAAAAGAAAAGGATTTTTCTAATATATTTTGTTGACAAAATAGAAAAATGTAGACAAAGAACACGACGGCTGAAAGCGACTAAAAGGCCGACATTTACGCTGCCGACTACTGTCGAGATGGCAATGCACGTGTAAGGACAGAAATCACACGTTAGACTGCTTTCTTTCAAATAAAATATATATAATTCATTCAATAACACTATTTTAGGTAAAATATTTCATAAAATAAAATAAGTACTTGTACGGACAAGATCTTCCAACCTCACATAAATTAACAATACTTAGAAGATCATTATTTAAAATCTTAATCAATCAAATTGAAACGAGATAAAATAATGTAATATATTATTATTAAAAATTATGAGATTTCATAGGAACAAAAAATAAATAAAGAAAAAGAAAAAGTCTAAAGTAAAGAAAAATAGTGTATTAAAGAATGTGAGAATTTTGAGAAAAATGGTTTTGATGAACATGTTAATGTGAAAAACTATCATCTACTTCTTTTTCAGAAAAAATAAAATAAACAATTATAATAAAAAAAATTAGAATGTGTCAAAACTGATTTAAACTAAGCATTGTTGTAAATGGGTTATATGAATATTTTAGTGGAATATTGTGATATCCTATTTAAAAAAATATAAATGTTAACATAAAGTTAGTGTGTAGATAAAATACAGTTAAAAAAGGCTAATAAACATCAAGACCACCATTTTTTAATAGAATAAAGTCAGATTTATATTAGATAAAATATTTTTACTTTCTTTTTTTCAAGTTTATTTCAAAAAAAAAAAAATTCAAACCGAATACAAATATTTTAAAATCCATCGTACCTCAAAATCATGGATTCTAACTTTAATCTAGAAATATAAAGGTCAAATAATTCATTAAGTATAACCATTTTTTTTAGATAAGCATGCAGTGATAAATGTATATTTACTATTTATAATTATTGTAAGAATAAGGAAAAAAAAAGTTAACTATGAATATGTTAGGGTCTCCTCACCAAAGCCTTGGTCCTATTTTATTTGCAGCACCCGTTTCTCGGCCCTAGTGTGCATATGGGCCAGTTTATGTCTTTTACCTAATAATTCTGTCTTGTCTTCTCTTATATTTCTTTAAAACCGAATTCTGTTATTTTGGAAGTTGTTGTAACAAGTTTGTAACCGACTCTTGGGTAATTCAGACTCTTTAAATGTTGATACTCACCCCACTTTTTGGGGCTATGAATTGAATCTTTTGAAAGTTGTGCTCTAAGTTATTCTCCCGGTCTTGGACCCCTATCTTGGACTACTAGGTGTAATCTAGTAGTATTTCTCTTCTCACCTTCTGCTCTTCTCTCCTCATTCTATGTCCGCTGCGCTTGAGCATTTAATTCAACCATCGATCCCGACTATCAAGAACCCATTTCTTGAATTAAAGAACTCGAAAAGCTCGGTTATAGTTTAAAGCTTAACATATTAGTATCAGAGATGGTCGATTCTCAACTTGGTAGAAACTCGCCAGCAATCAGAAATGGATGCGCTCAAGGCCCTTATTGAAAATCTGTCCCAACAAACAGCTGCGATGCAAGCTGCCATAGACCGAAGATTTGATGCGGCTGAAGAACGAATGGAAGCCTTTGAGAGCGGGGCATCTGGAAATGTGCAAGAACCCCGCCACAAACCTACAATGATAATTTTTGCCACGGTCCTTCCCCATTTAGGCCCTAGCACCCTGGCCAGAACCGCGACCAACACTATGTTCCTCCCACTCGGCTAACCAAAGTCGATTTTCCTCGTTTTGATGGGTCGGATGTCGAGGGCTTGCTAATATCCGCCGAGCAATTTTTTAGGGTGGACAAAACTAGGGATGCCACTAAATTAGAAATCGCCCCCATTCATTTTTCTGGCGAAGCAAGAATGTGGTACGGGTCATATCTTCAGAACCACAATCATATTGAAGTATTATCTTGGGACGTGTTCAAGAGAGACCTTATGACTTAATTCGGGTCATCTATACACGACACATCAATGAGACAGCTGATGAATTTGAAACAAGTGGGGTCGATTCAAGAGTATAATTTGCGATACATGTCGATCTCTCAAAAACTCTACAGCATGCCAAGGGAATACGTCATAGATTGCTACTTATCCGGTCTAAGGGAGGAGATTGCAAATTGCATCAGGTTGTGATTTCCGGATTCTCTAAACGAATCCATGGCCATGGGTAAAGTCCAAGAAGCAACATATCGGTCCTTAATGAGCAGTGGTAACTTGTACAGCGCTGAAGCACCGTTGCTGCCCACGCCATCCAATATCAACACAGCCAGGCCGAGCACCAATACCGACTTCAAAAATTCATCATATGAGTCCTCTTCAAATGCAAATCAGGGCCATGTTAAGCAATTAGACCCAGCCTCAATGGATGAAAAGCGAAAGAAGGGCCAATGCTACTCTTGCAATGAAAAATGGCAACCAAACCATATGTGTAAATCAAAGTTATTCATGGTCTCGGCCAATCAAGAAGACCAAGAACCCGATAAAGAACCTGTTTTTGATAATCTACCTTCGTTGCTCGACCCAAGGGATGAACCAACCATATCCTTACATACATTGACCGATTCTAAAGCTTTTCAAACGCTCCAAATTCTTGGGAAAATTGGGAACCTGCCGGTAGTGATCTTGATCGATACAGGTAGCACCCACAATTTTATCAATAGCAGAATTTTGGAGAAAATAGACCACAAAAGCATAGAAACCCGGGTGCAATCGGTTAGAGTGGTCGATGGGTCTAATGTGTTATGCTCTAGTGTTTGCAAAGACTTGAAGTGGTCGATGGAAGGCAATGAATATCAGATAGAAATGAAGGTAATTTCCATGGACGGATATGATATTGTGTTGGGCATTGAATGGCTGATTACTCTAGGCCCGTCATCTTGGGGACTTCGAAAAGATGACCCTATCCTATGAAAAGCAAGACAGAACCACGGTCATAAAGGGTATTCCTCGGTCGCAGGCCACTTTGATGCATGGAAACCAGCTGGAAAAGACTTTAGATGAATGTAGTGTTGCTGCCAAAATGCAAATAAAGAGTAAGCCCGAAGGCCAAACTGTTTCCCTCGCAACAATGACCTTGGAAGATATTCCTGAAGATCTCCACCAACTATTTGATGTGTTCAACGCTCTATTCCAGCAACCCGAAGACCGACCACAAGTTATGAGAATAGTTGTTGCCCCCGTGATGCCGGTTCGGGAAAAAGACTTGGCCTGGATTTTTGATAACACTATAGAGTATAATCGAAGCTGGAAGAAATTATTTTTGCACCAGGCGTTGGAGACATTGCAGCAACGAAGGTCAGCTCTAAACAATGAAAAACTCGACCTTGGGTGCACAGAAATTCCTTACATGGGCGGAGTGACGAGTGACCCACCACAAGGACCCGACCAGCTCCACTATTGACACGATTCTGCCAAAAGATTTTTAAGAAGACCGGTCCTTTGCGGCAAAGCTTATTGAACATTCTAAAGCTCGACCGAAACAATAGTTTTTTTTGAAGTTTCGAGGATGCGCATTAGAGGCTGACCAATCCATGTTTTTTTTTCGTCGAGGACGACGAACCTTGAAGGGGGAGATTATGTTAGTGTCTGCTCACCAAAGCCTCGGCCCTATTTTATTTGCAGCACCCGTTTCTCGGCCATAGTGTGCATATGGGCCAGTTTATGTCTTTTACCTAATAATTTTATTTTGTCTTCTCTTATATTTCTTTAAAACCGAATTCTGTTATTTTGGAAGTTGTTGTAACAAGTTTGTAACCGACTCTTGAGTAATTCAACCTCTTTAAATACTGATGCTCACCCCACTTTTTGGGGCTATGAATTGAATCTTTTGAAAGTTGTGCTATAAGTTATTCTCCCGATCTTGGACCCCTATCTTGGACTACTAGGTGTAATCTAGTAGTATTTCTACTCTCACCTTCGGCTCTTCTCACCTTAACCTCGAATTCTCTCCTCATTCTATGTCCATTGCGCTTGAGTATTGAATTTCACCATCGATCCCGACTATCAAGAACCCGTTTCTTGAATTAAAGAACTCGAAATGCTCAGTTATAGTTTAAAGTTTAACATAATATTATACATGTAGATTCAATTTTTAATAAGTAACTCATTTTAACATGAATTCTAAAATCATGTGATAGAATTTTGCATATATATATATATATATATATATATATATATATATATATATATATATATATATATATATATATATATTATATTATATTTTGGAGTTAATTATACTTTCTTTGTTTCATATAAATAATTATATAGATAGTTGAAAATAATGATTTCCCGTTTTTCATTTTCATTTCAATATTTGGACTAAGTCATAGCGACATTTGATTTATCCGTCGCCATTTGACAAAATAAATAAATAATATAATAATAAAAAGAGAAATATAGCGACAGTAAAACAAAGTGTCATTATTGCTCATTGTAAAAATCACTTTTGTAGTTAACACTACCTAATCGTCGCTATTACTTCCATAAATAATTTTTAGAATTGTTTTTACATAAACCGATAGAAACTATGGGCTCCTTCACATTCATATTGTTTTTTTATTTTGTTTTTATAAATTTTGAAGATATAAAATTATTTTTAATAAAAGAACTTATAAAAAAAATTAATATATAATAATAAAATAAAAAATAATAATTTAAAATAAATTAATTTAATAACGTAATATAAAAATAATGTAGTTAAAAGGGATTAACGCACATAATCCGCAAAAATAATTAACTATTTACCAGTTGAATTTGATATTTGACAGGCTCGAACTCAGAATTTATTAAAATGGTAAAAAATATTCTAACTTTTTTTTTTCGGCTAAACTAGAAGAGAAGATATCTTAATATATAATATTAGAGAAAAATGATATTATGTTATTTAAATATCTAAACTGAATAAATACCATTCAAAATATCAAATATTATTAAAAAAATTTAAAATTAATTCTATGATATTTTTTATTTATATATAATTAAAGGGGAAATTTGATGAAATGGCCCCCATAACAGGGGAAATTCCAAAAAGGGCCCCCGCCTACTAAAGTTGGCAAAAAGGGCCCTTTTGCCCCGCGAAATGTCGGAAATACCCCTTCGGCGCCATTTCTTACGCTCAAAGACGCGAATTACCAATCACGCGATTCATCTAATTCGCGTGAGTTCATCACCGCGATTTAGATGAAACGCGTGATTGGTAATTCGCGTTTTTAAATGTACGCGATTTACCATGCACGCGATTTAATCTAAATCGCGGTGATGAACTCACGCGATTCAGATTAAATCGCGTCCATGGTAAATCGCGTCTTTAGTCGTATATATAATTTTTCGGCCCTAATTTAAAACAAAACCACCCCGATTCTCCCTCCCACTCCGACTTCCAAAACCACGTCTTCTCAACTGCCGACTTCCTTCAACATCGATCAAGATCATCGTTCCTCAACATCGTTCCTCGTCCAACATCTTCGACTTTCCACCGTCTATTCGACATCATCGTCTTTCCACCGTCTTTTTGACATATTTCGGTGAGTTTAGGGCTTAAGAGTTAGGGTTAGGTTTTGATGTGTATTATTCCGTTTATATTGATTTATATTGATGTATTTAGGGTTTAGGGTTTGGTTCTGGTTTCGTTTATGTGTGTAAATGCTTTTAGGGTATATGACGAGTATTGTATCAGTGTTCTTATTCTGCATGCATGCATTTCACGCTTATTCATTCATTTCTCGTTTAAGAAATGACATTTCCGTTTTTGTTATGTGCTTGTGAAGAAATGGTATTTAGGGTTAGGGTTTAACTTTTGCTGCTTTACTGCACCTTAATAGAATGCCAATGAGACAGGTTTCGTGTTTGTTATGTGCTTGTGAAGAAATGGTATTTAGGGTTAGGGTTTAACTTTTGCTGCTTTACTGCACCTTATTAGAATGCCAATGAGACAGGTTTCGATGTTATATTAAGAAATTTAGTCAACACGTGCTCCTAATTTGCCGTGCTGAATCAAAAGCCATAAATGATCCACACTGTATGTTCACTTTCTTGGACCATATTGCACTTGCTATAGGAAGCAAATATATCTTTCACTTTTACCTTGATTGAATGCATTTCTAAAAGTTGATCAAGTGTTAATATGTTTAATTGGAGGCTGCATCTAGATGAGTGTTTTTATATTGAATACATTGATTGTAAAATCCTTTTTGATGAGTGGATGACTCGGGAATATATATGTGCATATATACACTAGATGCTATGATTGAACTGGACCAAACTATTTTCTGTCATGATTTATTCTGTTCCATTTTTGTTGTTGGTCTTACTATTTAATTAAATACTTATTTTGTTTTGCTAATTATCATGGTGATCCCATCTTCTTCCTTGTTTTGTAGATGGAGTCCACTACAATACCCGAGTTTGCTGGGAGGGTATCCTGGAAAACCAATATGGGAAATATTGCTGCCAAGTTTGCCAAGATGAATCTAACTGAAAGGGTAGAGGAAACCCAATTCAGATTCTTATTCAAAGGGCACCCGTTACTGCGTTTCTCAGGAATGATTATACACCACATGCTCCTCAGGAAGTCCAGCTCAAATTCTATGGAGATGAAGTTCCTTGTGAATGGAGAAGAGCTGTGCTTCGGGATGAGGGAGTTTGCATTGGTTACAGGTCTCAATTTTGGGAGATTCCCTACTGAGCAAACAATTTTCAACCAGGTTGAAGAATCTCCAACTTTGGTTCTTAAATATTTTAAACGTATTCCACTTATTAGAATAGCAGACCTTCATTCAAAATTCCTGTCCTGCTCTGATAGGGAAGATGCATGGAAATTGGGGCTGGTATACCTTGTTTCCCATTATCTCTTTGCCCTTGACCCGAGGAGGATAATAAATATGAAACTCTTCAGCATGGTCGATGACATCGACACCTTCCTCAATTTTCCATGGGGAAAGGTGGCCTTTAGAGCAACCATGAAGGGTTTGACCAGAGACCTTGATCGCTACAGGAAGCTGTATCTGCAGAAGAAGGATGCCGCCTCGGGGAAGAAGAACAAAGACAAAGAAAAAGATGTCGATGTTTCTTATACCGTATATGGGTTCGCACTAGCCTTACAAGTGTGGACTTATGAGGTGATCCAAACTTTTGTCCCCAATCTTGCAATTAAAACGACGCTTCAAACTGAAGAGCCTGTCTGCCCAAGAATAATACAGTACAAATCAAAGAGGAAGAGCACTGCCTCTGATCTTCAAACTGCCCTGCAAGGCACGATTGTTAAGCAAATGGAATTGTCTGAAGAAGAGAAGATCTTATATGCTGGGGATGACTTTGAAGATATGGGAGGTAATGTTTATGATGTCTTTTTTGATCTTGACTGCAGAAAGAGGAAATTTGGAGATATTGACGATGGAGTTCCTCATAAAAAAACTGTCATGAGGAAGAAAAGACAAATTACTCCAGCCAAAGCCAAACCTTCCACAAGAAGAAGAACCCGCAACCCTACCCCCAGCACCAGCACCAGCAGCTCTTATTCTGTCGAGAGCGCCACGAGTAGAAAAGACGAAGAAGAAGAAGAAGACGAAGACGAAGAATCCTCTCCCCCAACTCCAACAGCAACAACTCCCCACGATAGATGTAGATTGGATCAACTTTCGAAGGAGCTAAATGAATTCAAAATTGTAATGAGAAACGAACTGACTCTCTTCAAAACTGAAATGAGAAATGAAATAAGGCTCATCAAAACCGAAATGAGAGATGACATAATTCTCATTAAACGGATGTTAAAGCAACTACAGCAAGGGGAGAATGATGTGGTGAACACTGAGGACAATGATGTGGTGATTTTGGAGAAAGACAATGCTGTGCTTGTGGAGGAGAATGAAGTTGAGGTATGTATTTCTTGTATTTCCTTGAATTTGGATAATTGGTGCATTTCTTGCATTTCGACTTATTGAAGGCTTTTCTGTTTATTGTAGGATGGACAGGAGGAAGACAATGTTGGGCTTGTGGAGAAAAAAATTGTTGAGGAGGACAATGAAAATGAAGAGAAGACAGTTGAAGATGGTGTTAAAAATACTGAGGTATGCATTTCTTGCATTTGGTGCAATTCGCGCACTTTTCCTAATTCTTGCATTTGGACTAATTGAAGGGCTTTTCTGTTTATTGTAGGATGGACAGGAAAAAGACATTGTTGGTCTCTTGGAGAAAACCACTGTTGGGGAGGGGGAGGACAATGGCAATGAAGAGCAGACAGTTGAAGATGGTGAAAAAAATTTCGAGGTATGCATTTCTTGCATTTGGTGCAATTCGCGCACTTTTCCTAATTCTTGCATTTGGACTAATTGAAGGGCTTTTCTGTTTATTGTAGGATGGACAGGAAAAAGACATTGTTGGTCTCTTGGAGAAGAACACTGTTGGGGAGGGGGAGGACAATGAAAATGAAGAGCAGACAGTTGAAGATGTGGAAAAAAATTTCGAGGTATGCATTTCTTCCATTTGGTGCAATTCGCGCACTTTTCATATTTCTTGCATTTGGACTAATTGAAGCGTTTTTCATGTTTTTGTAGGATGGGCCGTTGTTGGAGATGGAGAATGTTGGGAATTTGGAGGAGAAGACAGTTGAAGATGGGCAAAAAAATTTCGAGGTATGCATTTCTTGCATTTGGTGCAATTCGCGCACTTTTCCTATTTCTTGCATTTGGACTAATTGAAGGGCTTTTCTGTTTATTGTAGGAAATGGAGAATGTTGGGAATTTGGAAATGGAGAAGACAGTTGAAGATGGGGAACACAATACTGAGGTATGCATTTCATGCATTTGGTGCAATTCGCGCACTTTGCCTATTTCTTGCCTTTGGACTAATTGAAGGGCTTTTCTGGTTTTTGTAGGATGGGCTTTTGTTGGAAATGGAGAAGACAGTTGAAGATGGGGAACACAATACTGAGGTATGCATTTCATGCATTTGGTGCAATTCGCGCACTTTGCCTATTTCTTGCCTTTGGACTAATTGAAGGGCTTTTCTGGTTTTTGTAGGATGGGCTTTTGTTGGAAATGGAGAAGACAGTTGAAGATGGGGAACACAATACTGAGGTATGCATTTCATGCATTTGGTGCAATTCGCGCACTTTGCCTATTTTTCGCCTTTGGACTAATTGAAGGGCTATTCTGGTTTTTGTAGGATGGGCTTTTGTTGGAAATGGAGAAGACAGTTGAAGATGGGGAACACAATACTGAGGTATGCATTTCATGCATTTGGTGCAATTCGCGCACTTTGCCTATTTCTTGCCTTTGGACTAATTGAAGGGCTTTTCTGGTTTTTGTAGAAAATGGAGAATGTTGGGAATTTGGAGGAGAAGGTGGAGGAGCAGGTGGAGGAGCAGGTGGAGGAGCAGGTGGAGAAGCAGGTGGAGAAGCAGGTGGAAGATAATGAAGATGATGTTGAAGAGAAGGTTGAAGAGAAGGTGGAAGAGGAGGTGGAAGAGGATTTCGTTGTGCAGAGGGGTAGGAAGGGGGTGCAGAGGGGTAGGAGGGTGGTGCAGAGGGTGGAGGATAATGAAGATGAGGTATGCAATTCTTGCATTTGGACTAATTGAAGACTTTTGTTGCCTAATTCAATGATTTCTTTGTAGGTGGACGATGATTTCGTTGTGAAGAGGGGTAGGAAGGGGGTGCAGAGGGGTAGGAAGGGGGTGCAGAGGGGTAGGAGGGTGGTGCAGAAGAAGGTGGACAATCATTTCGTTGTGCAGAAGAAGGTAGAGAAGAAGGAGGACAAGCGGATAGATGAGGATGTGGTGGTACTGGAAGATGCATCCCACATCCTATTTAAGAGAAAGAGGACGGCGTCGAAAGCTGTACTTAGTCCCTATGTCGTCCCTCGGCCAAGAAAGAAGACGATTGTTGTGGATCCTATGTCGACTTGTAATGAGCAACTGAGGAAAGAGTTCAGGAAAGAATTTGCGAAAGGGGCTACATTTAAAGACGTTCAACTCCCTGATGGTGCTGGAGACCTTAAGTTCTTCACTACAATTCTGAGGTTAAATAAGTGGCTAACTGATGTGGAGATGAATGCAGCAATTTGTCTGCTAAGAGCAAGAGCAGTCGCCTACCCTAAGTCGTACCCGGAGGATTTCACCATCTTAGATTGCCAGTTTGGCCCTTTGGTTACTTCATACTATGACGATTTTGTTGCTGACTCGGTTGATCCAGAAAAACCAGAAGGCCATACTTTCTCTGACGTCTTTTACCACTACCACTGGGGTAGAGAAGATAAACATATGCCCGGTTGGAGCAGTGTTGATGTTATTTACTTCCCCCTCAACCTCAACAACCTACACTGGGTACTGTGTGTTATTCGATTGCAAGAATGGAGAATTGATGTTTATGATTGCGATCAGACAATTTTCAATGATGAAGAATTAGGAAAATACATGAAAGCCATTTGTGAGATGTTGCCGCCCTTCCTTCATAAAGCAATGTCTGAAGTTGAAATGGCCAGGTATCCTAACATGATAAATGAAACTTTTAGATTTCATAGAATCCCACACCCTGAAGTACCAAAAGCAGAATGGAGTGGGGACTGTGGCGTTTTTGTATTAATGTATTTAGAGTACCTGACTGCTAAACTTGGTCTAGAAAATTGCATATCAAAGAATATGCAAGTATATAGAGAAAAGTGGGCAGTCAGGTTGTACCACCAGATTTTAGAGCCATGAAGTTGTAAACACTGAATTATTGTTGTATATTGTTTTGTAAACACTGAATTATTGTTGTAACATGTTTTGTAAACACTGAATTATTGTTGTATATTGTTTTGTAAACACTGAATTCACGTGTTTATATATTTAACGTGGTTGTAATAGGTATCATAAAATTCACGTGTATTGTAATATAATTCACGTGAATTATATAAACACGTGTATTACGTGTATTGTGTTCTGGAATATACCAATATAATTCACGTGGTTGTAATATAATTCACGTGACTTATATAAACACGTGTATTACGTGTATTATGTTCTGGAATATCCCAATATAATTCACGTGGTTGTAATATAATTCACGTGTATTGTATTACGCGTGATTCATAACTCACGTGTATTACAATATGACTCACGCGTATTGTAATATTACAATACACGTGAATTACATTACAATACACGTGAATTATACACGTGAATTACATTACAATACACGTGAATTAGCATTGTGCAATATATATGCGTGAGTCACTCACTGTATGGCCAACCTGTATGGAAATATCTGTATACAAATTTCAATCACCATACAATATTCGAAAACCAACAACAATCAATCAGCATACAATATTCGAAAACCAACAACAATAATCAGTATACAATATTCAAAATTGCACAGACAATATTCAAAATTGCACAGACAATATTCATGTTTGTGGCTGAGATGATGGCGGCTGAGATGATGATGCTCTTGCAGCTCTTGCAGTAGAGGGTGCAGGCATTACTGATTTGCATGTTGCCCTGTTGTGACCCTGACCACCACATGAGCTACATCTTCTCGGCACCTTACGAATTTCACCTTGGGATGACCTACGCTTTGTTTGAGGACGCCCTTTCTTAACCTTAACAGGTGGTTTAAGGCACACTCGTTGCTTGATATGTTCTGGAATATCCCAATACTCTTCATGACAAACTGGATATATTGTTTTCGCGTAAGCATTGACCCACATTTCACTTGAGTAATACCTGAAACATAACAATTGAACATGTGAGAAATAAAGTTAGTTAGATAAATTCAATAGCAAATAATCTAAAGTAAACCTTGAGCAGAACTCATAGGCATCCAATCTATGGGTACGTGAAGCAGCCAGGGCATGAGTGCAAGGAAGACCAGATACATCAAATACCCTACAACTACAACTCATTCCTCTCAAGTCAACTTTATAATCAGATTCACCGTCATGGACATAAAACTCGAAACGGTTAAGTGGATGAACGTTATATAATCTGGCCTTCTCAGCTTGATCACGTAAGAACTTTTCATAATAAAAAGATAAACGTTCATTGTGATTGGAAGCTTTTTCTCTTCGACTGTTAAACCAATCTTGTAATGTGAATCTTAAATAATCAGCTAAGATTGATATGAGATACTTTCTAGCTTCCCTACTTTGACTATTGAAGCTCTCAGCGTAATTACTTGTCATTTGATTGTATCGTTTACCCGGAAAAAATGCACGACTCCATCTCTCAAACCCAATATCTGCCAAATACATAGCAATACGAGGGTCCTTAGCATTGATCTTGTCAAAATGCTGATTAAACTTCAAGATTGTGTATGCTTGAGAAGCCAAACCAAACTCGGCGTGGCAGTGATCGGTTTTGAATTTGGCCATAATATTCATCTTGATATGATATGTGCACGCACCGTGGTCAGCTTCTGGAAAAACAGCACACAAGGCATTGGCGATGTTTGGGTGTCTATCAGATACAAACACGAGATCATCAACCAATCCAATTGCATCTCTAAGTTTTTGCATGAAATAAGTCCAGGAGTTGTTATTTTCAGAATCAACAACGCCGAATGCAACAGGATAGAGTTGTTCATTCGCATCTAATGCTATCGCCACCAATAGCTGACCTCCAACCTTGTGCTTAAGAAAACTGGCATCGACGCACAATACTGGACGACAACAGTTTTTGAAACCCCTAATTGAGCAGCCTAAGGACATGAACATATACCTGAAATGACCGTGCTCATCCGTCTGGATGTTTGTTATGGTACCCGGATTGTTCTTCTCCAACATGTACAGGTATGATGGCAATTTACCGTAAGAATCTTCTACAGTTCCTCGCACCGCCATTAGGGCCTTTTCTCTAGACCGCCAAGCCTTATTATAAGACAACTTTATTCCATAAGTAGTCTGTATGTCTTCCATTATTTTCTTGGGCATGTGGTCATGGTGATGGTCCATGTACTTGCTCTTCATGCATTCCCCAAACACCCATGCTGGTGCTGGCCTTTGATTCTCTTGCCTCGTCACAATTGAACAGGTATAATCTTTTACGAATTTACGAATCTCAAACATTTCCGAGGAATTTACTCTGACAGCACGCAGTCTCCACTTGCAATTCTTATCCAAACATTTCACAACCCAAAGTTCTTTTTTTGACTTCAACACTTTGAATTCAAAATGATTAGTCATGGCATATTTATATAACCTCAGCTGAAGTTCTTTTTTATTCTCAAACAAAGAACTGACTTCCAATCCGATTCCGGTACTTACTGCCTCATGTAAAGGATTTTCACTACTTGGTATGTTACTAGCAACCCATTCACTGCAGCTTGGTTGAGTACGAACAACAACATTGTTTTGTTGTGTACTAGGAACCCAAGAACCGCTTGGATTTGGATTGGTACTAGGAACCCAATCAGAACTACTAGGTTGGGTAATAGGAACCCAATCATCATCAGCATCATCCTCCACATTCAGACGCAAATGTTCATCTTCAATGTCATTTTCAAAGAAAACCTCACGCTGCATCGGGAAGACGTCGGGGTCATCAATTTCTGGAACAGCTACACTTTCTTGAGTTGGTAGTGACTTCTCTACTAAGGATACACACAATGGAGTGCGGTTGTGGACTGAAACTGCTTCATGTAAAAAGAACTCCACATCCACATCTTTTTTTATATCAGTTATATAAGAAAATTTGGCAATCATGCCAGGAGCATTATACTTGGCTTGAAGCAATAAATCATATCTAGATTTGTCAACATCGGTAGCAGAATAAATTTGATCAACTAATTGGGCATAAGTAGAATTTTGGGGAACAATCATACCGCTGTTTGACTTTGCAGAAAAATGAGTAAGATCGTCCGTAGTTTTCCACTCTCCATCAAAGTAAAGAAGTACAGGTACTTGAGCTGCAATTGAAAACAGTTCAACAACATCACAAGAATTGAAAACAGTTCAACAACATCACAAGAATTCAAAAAAGTTCAACAACATTACCATAACCGAGGAGAGTTTGCTCGTAGAGTTTCAGGAAATCCAATGCCGCAACTTTTTACCATAAGTTTGCTTCAATGAATCTAATGGGATAAGAGCTCCCTATCCAATAGGTCCATTGAAGCAAACTTGTGGTTAATTCTTGGAACATTGAATCTCCACGAAACATACAAGTAAACTCTACCTCAATACTAGAATAACAAGATAGTATTGAGTGAAATCAGCTACACTATGATAGCATGCAAACCCTAAACCTTAATACTAGAATAACAAGATAACTCAAGAACTGTGGAACTTAAACAAAAAGGTCTTGCAACTATAAGAACTGTGGAACTTAAACAACGTAGTGATAAACAAATTCCAAGACAATAACTCAATAAGACTTTCTATGCACTAAAACGAAGCTAATACCCAAATCAAGGCCTCGTTTGAGGAAGGGTTATTTAGATTTAATCAAATCATTTCAATCATCCACAAATTACCCTTACTTTATTTGAATAGCATTTTAAATATTAAATAAACATACCCATTTTGAGAACGAAGAGTAGTGGGTAAGCTGCTGCTGCTCGTGGTCGAGTTCTTCAGGGTATCGTGGTGTCGTCGTAGTCGTCCGCTGCTGCTGCTCGTGGTCGAGTTCTTCAGGGGAGGGTCGAGTCGGAGTGGCGAAAGCGAGAGAAGAGAGAAGGGGAAATTAAGGATTCGTGGTTTTGTTATAAATTAGGGCACAAAAATAATATATACGATGAAAGACGTGAATTGTTATTCACGTGTTTCATCTAAAACACGTGAATAAACTCACGCGTTTTATTGTGAAATGCATTTACGTGTTTCATCTAAAACACGTGAATAAACTCACGCGTTTTAATGTGAAATGCATTCACGCGTTTCATCTAAAACGCGTGAGTTTATTCACGCGTTTTAGATGAAACACGTGAATAGCAACATTGTTCCTTGTTCCTTGTTGTTTGAGTTATGTGGCGAATATGCGTGAATAACAACATTGTTCCTTGTTGTTTGAGTTATGTGGCGAATAACAACATTGTTCCTTGTTGTTTGATTATACACAATACACGTGAGTTATGAGGATAAGTTATGATATTGTTAACATAAGTAATAAAGCATAAATAGAAGAATATTCAGTAATATAAACCACCATAAATCATAAATATCCAAATTAAGTATTGTTATAAACCATAAATATCATAAATATCATAAATAAGCCATAAATAGAAGAAGAACAGTAAGTCTAAACAACTCCAAATTAAGTAAGCAAATGCTGCAAATCACAAGCAGCAACAGATTGAAGCAACTTTGTATGAGGAACAACATGTTCATCCAATATGCTTGACAAAGCAGCCGCTGTCTCAAAAAGCCAATTGTCGGGGAGAACATCAAAATCCTTTTCAATTGATCGATACCTGCTGTCTATCTCGAAGTATACTATTATAGTTTTCGCATCCCTTGGCTCAGCAAATGGATAATCTGGATTATCCGATTCTTTAATAGTACCACCTCCAGCAACTATTAACTCAATGAGATCCTGTTTGTAAAGTGTGTTGAAATTCCCTACAAATATAAAAATGTAACCGTCGAACAGTTTCGAACGCTGAAAAACCAACAAAGAAGATAATTTCAGTTATCATGCAAAAAAAGAAAAAGTACAGATAGGAGGAATAATACCAAACTCACATTATTCAACAACAGAAGTCTGCCTTTTCTAGGACCACCTTGGGCTCCATGATTATCATGTTTAACCTCATAAGGTTCCTCATCAACACAGTTTTCGGTTTTCAATGATGATTTTATCCCTAAACAAATGTGTATGAAAATAATTTTTAATCTAATTTAACAGACATATGTATGAAAATAATCGTGTTAACAGAGACTCACAATCAATAGTAAGGACCCATTTCCCGTTCAGAATTGCCTTCAATACTTTTTGAGTTCGGCCGCATGCACCATTGGGATCAGTGTAAGCAATAACATGAGTTACATCTTCTCTCCACTTCGGAGACACCCTTGCACCAAAAGTGCGAGCAAATTCAACTATCAACAACTGTGTAAAACAATAATATAATGGTTATTACATACAAAACTAGTTAATATGGACATAGTAGAGAGAATAGAACATACATTATTTTCAGGTGATAATTGATTGGGACATAAGGTCATAACAGTGTTTGTTGCCTGCATATTATAAAAAAAAAAGAGTTGAACGAACTGAGAAAACAATTTTATTAACAACCATTTTAATACATACCATTTTGTTGAACGAACTGAGAAAACCACAACGGCAGCTCCTGATCTAAATACTACAATATCCATCATTATAAACAGCAGAATATACATCAATAGCTAACCATACAATATTCATGTAATTGAAAATCAACAATCAATCAGTATATATAGGAAAACCAAACCTTAAACCCTAAATACAACAATATCCATGAATATGAATGGCAGAATATACATCGAAACCTAACCCTAAACATAAATACTATAATATCTATCAATATAAATGGCAAAATATACATCAAAACCTAACCCTAAACCTAAATACATCAATATCCATTATAAACAGCATAATATACATCAAAATCAAACCCTAAACCTAAATACATCCATATAAATGGCAGAATATACATCGAAACCTAACCCTAAACCCAAATACTTCGATATACATAGGAAACGGCATAATATACATCAAAACCAAACCTTTACCCCTAAATACACCAATATCCATGAATATAAACGGTAAATATACATCAAAACCTAACCCTAAACCTAAATACTTCGATATACATAGGAAACGGCATAATATACATCAAAACCAATCCTTTAACCCTAAATACATCCATATCCATGAATATAAACGGTAAATATACATCAAAACCTAAGTCTAAACCCTAAGCCCTAAACTGACCTGATGATGTTGAAGAACGATGATGTTGGAAGGATCTCGAAGATGTTGAGGAACGATGATGTTGAGGAACAATGATGTTGAGGAACGCTGATGTTGAGGAACGATGATCTTGATGGATGTGGGAATGGAAAGTCGGCCGCAGTCGGAGTGGGAGGGAGAATCGGGGAGGTTTTGTTTTAAATTAGGGCCTGAAAATTATATATAAGACTAAAGACGCGATTTACCATGGACGCGATTTAATCTAAATCGCGTGAGTTCATCACCGCGATTTAGATTAAATCGCGTGCATGGTAAATCGCGTACATTTAAAAACGCGAATTACCAATCACGCGTTTCATCTAAATCGCGGTGATGAACTCACGCGATTTAGATGAATCGCGTGATTGGTAATTCGCGTCTTTGAGCGTAAGAAATGGCGCCGAAGGGGTATTTCCGACATTTCGCGGGGCAAAAGGGCCCTTTTTGCCAACTTTAGTAGGCGGGGGCCCTTTTTGGAATTTCCCCTGTTATGGGGGCCATTTCATCAAATTTTAAATATCTAAACTGAATAAATACCATTCAAAATATCAAATATTATTAAAAAAATTTAAAATTAATTCTATGATATTTTTTATTTATATATAATTAAAGTATGATAGAAAGTTAGAAGAAGAGTTGACCAGGCGGAGAAAAACTTGTATAAATAACTGTCTCCCCATCTTTGCTCTCACTCATCCAACTCCATACAGTAGTGAGAGAAAGAGAGAGAGATAACCGTCCTCTGAGTTTAGAAACCGTAAAGTGTCGCCGGAGAGATAGATAACTGTCCTCCTCCGACGGCTCCTTAACTGAATCTCACTTTCCAAAATCCTTTACTCAATCCTCCAATGGACCTCAGTAAGGTCACTCTCGAGATTTTCTCCAAGCTCGAGCAGAAATGGCTTTACCACTGCGATGACAAGAAGACGCGAATCCTCAGCATCGACGGCGGCGGAACCACCGGCATTGTAGCAGGAGCAGCTTTGGTTCATCTCGAAGACCAGATCCGTGCCAAAACCGGCGATCCTCAATCTCACATCGCTGATTTCTTCGATATCATCGCCGGAACCGGAATCGGCGCTATCTTCGCTACAATGCTCACCGCCGACGACGGAAATGGACGACCTCTTTACACGGCTAAAGCCGCTGTTAAATTAGTCGCTGACAAACATAGCGAACTGTTCAACGCAAGGAATGTCGGCGTATTTCGCCGCCGGGAGCGATTTTCCGGTAAGAGCATGGATAAGGTACTGAAAGAGACATTCAAGAGAGACGACGGAAAGTCGGTGACCTTGAAGGATACGTGTAAGCCTCTCTTAATCCCCTGTTTCGATCTAAACAGTTCCGCTCCCTTCGTTTTCTCCCGAGCCGACGCGATCGAATCCGCTAGTTACGATTTCGAACTCTGGAAGGTCTGTCGCGCCACGTCAGCGACTCCTTCCGTTTTCAAACCTTATAATCTCACTTCAATCGACGGAAAAACCTCTTGCCTCGCCGTCGACGGTGGTCTGGTCATGAATAATCCAACTTCCGCCGCCGTCACTCACGTTCTCCACAATAAACGTGATTTCCCCTCCGTTAACGGCGTTGAAGATCTACTAGTCCTGTCTATAGGCAACGGACCTCTCAACTGCGGCCGTCCGAAACTCCGTCACAACGGCGATTGCTCAACGTCGACAGTCGTTGAAATCGCAATCGACGGCGTCTCGGAAACGATTGATCAAATGATCGGAAACGCCTTCTGCTGGAATCGCACAGACTATCTCCGAATTCAGGTAACAAATCTCAGTTAATTTGTTATGATTTGGTTAAGATTTGTTTAATGACCCGATAAATCCGCAGACATACAGCACCATATCTGCTGCAATGGGGACCACCATGGAAAAGGTGATGAAGGAGAGAGGAGTTGAGACTTTGCCGTTCGGCGGGAAGCGGTTACTGACGGAAACAAACGGACAGAGGATCGACGGTTTCGTTCAGCGTTTAGTGGCGACGGGGAAGAGTAGTCTGCCGCCGAGCCCATGCAAGGAAACGGCGGTGAATCCGCTTGTTAACGGGCGTTAAATCAAGATCTTTGATTTGATCTGAGATTGAGATTTGGTTTTTAATTAATAACAATGACACTACTACTTAGCTTCCTTTTGCTACTGCCGGTGGGAATATTAATTTTGGCTTTTTTTATTTTTTATTTTCTTGTTATTTGTAATTAGGTAGTAAAAGGTTTCTGAATGTGTGCTCTTTTTAATTTATTAGAAATGAGTTCTCTGTTACCTTATTTCCCTTTCTTAGCTACTCAAAGACTCCTATTACAATGGGTTCTTTTTGTATTACTTAATAATATATTTTATTCACCCCTCTTTTCTATTTTATTCATTTACTTTAAAAAATCCAAATATGTAACCTTCCTTCATTATCAAAATAATATTATGAATTTGTTCATGGCCTTGATGAAATGGCTCTTGGATAGTGATGGGACATGGACTAATTACTTTTATTTTATGAGTGTCATAGTTTAGATTATAATAATAAAGAATTAATTAAGGGAGGAGGAAAGGGGCTTCAGATTTACTCAGGCTTGTTTTATGCGGAGGTGTACAGAGTTATTAAAATGATAAATCATTAATGAATTAAATTATTATTTAATTTTGAAGGTAAAAAGTTAGTGTAACAACTTTTAACTCTTATTTAATGTATTTAATCTAAATAATTTCAATGTCCTAACATTTTCATTATTATTATATATATATATTATGTAAGTGGTCACGGAGGCTCTAGGCTTCTAGCCTTACCACGTTGAACCATAGAGTCTATATGGTACTGAAAATGATTTAAAATATATTTTTTTATAATAATAATAAAAAATGTATTCTGCATATTTTTTAACCAATATATTGGTGCACTTTAAATTAGGAGTGAGCATTGGGTGAATTAATCCGAAATCCAATCCGAATCTTAAATACTATTTAGGATTGGATATTTCGGATTGGATTAAGATCGAATCGGATTGAGTTCAGATTGAATTAAATCGGATTGGATTATGATTATCTAAATTATCCAAACTATCTAAATAAAAATATATTTTTTAATTGATTTTTTTTAATTAAATATTATCTCAATATAATATACATTTTACTTATCATTACTTACTTTGACAACCATATTTATTTTTATTTTTATTATAATTTTTTTAGATTCAAATTTATTAATAATAAAAAATTCGAATTTTAAAAAAAAAATTATTGACTAATTTCAAGTCTGGATTATCCAAATAATTTTCAATCCAATCCGTATCCGATCCGTATTAATTAGTAAATGGTTTGGATTACGAATTAGATAAATTAAGTTTGGATTTAATACGGATCAGAGAAAACAGATTAGTTTTACTCATTTGCTCACCTCTACTTTAAATACAAGACTTAAATAATAAATTTCAATAATTTTGATTCAACTTATAGTCAATTTATTTGTTTGAGCTTATTTTCAGATATATTTGATATTGAGAGAAAATTGTGTTTGCACGCCAAACAAATATAATTAATTTTTTGTGTAAGCTTATTAAGTAAAATTAGTGTAAAAGATTGTTACGCAAACATTAAACGCAAACACTGAATCAAACACACCCTTGATGTTGGATTATTAATAAATAAAATATAATTTTAACAAAATTCTATAACGTTAGTGATCACAAAATATTCGAAACAATTTACTTTAAAAAAAAAAATCTAACATCATCGTCATAGTAAATACAAGGCTCATGGGCACAGCTGTCTTGATTCAACATACATAACTGTCTAAATAATTTCCCGCTTTAATTTAGATATTTTTTTTTATAGTAAATTTCAAACTAAGAACCTAGGGTTAACAAATTTATTGCCACTTTAGTTCAAGCATTAATATGCATATCTTAACTGATTTATCCAAGTGCAGAACAATTTACCCAGTTTGGATAACACAATTTTTCTAAGGAGAAAGTAATAATACAATTGACTAAAACTAAAATATGCTTAAAAAGTCTTATTTCATTTTGCAGACATTATTCATTCCAGAATATCACAAGTAAACAATTGTGTACAATTGTTCCTTAAACAACAATAAATAGTACACTCCAGCAACTTTCTGATGTCCCACCTAAAGATGCAATATAGATAAACCATATATTAATTTACAGGTAACTCACAAATATTTCATATTAATTTTAGAATTTTTATTAAATTAAATTTGTCTCAATTTTGTTAATTTGTTGTGTTGACATATAATACATATTAAATCACTCAACCTTGTTAAACTGTTTTCAAATAAGTTCAATATTTATTTAATGGGAAAATGTTGCAAATACAGTTTAGTTAAAATTAATATATATTAAATTTTAAAAGATTGCCATCATTCCATAATTATGCCCCTTATTCAATAATTTAGAGTAGTTTGAGTCAAAATCGAACTGTATATTAAAAGGATGTGATAGTTCATTTGCAAACAATTATTATTTTTTGTATTTGAATTTAATTGTAAAAAAAATCATGAATTGCGTTTGTTTGATGTGGGTGATTTAAGCATTTTTAATAAGTTATTTATTTTTTAATTGGATGAATTATTATAATAATTTTAAATTTAATAAAATAAACAAGGAATACTTTATTATTCTATTTAATAAATTCAATGTGGAATAATTGACTATTAGTTAAAAAATAAAACTCATCCAATCGAGCTCTATAATATGACAATAGTTACTAAAAAAATTGAACATATGAAATTTAACAAAAACAAAAAACAAATGTTTTCAAATAAAGCCAACTAGGATTAGTCGGTGGAATATATAGCAATTTTTTAAATTTATTTGTTAAAAAATAATAAAAAAATAAATCATTCACAAATATCCAAAGGAAAGAAAGGACCCGCGAAGTTGTGACCGGTTGTCTCTTCAGAAATTGAATCCAAAAACGAATGATCATCAAAGCCATAGGTCCCACCTTTCCTTTACCAAATTTCCAACAATTCTATAAATATAATTAATTAATCTTTGCTAACCAACTACTCTATAATATATATATTATTTGATATTGTTATATATGTAAAATTAGCAAAATGTTTTTAAATTTTTATGTGGAAAGCACATTTATAAACTTCTTAGTTTTTTGAAGTTCTATTAAAAAACAATTCCTATTTCAAAGGGTTTTATTTAGACTAGTTATAAATAAAAATAATAATAATTTATGACTAAAAACACAATAATCTCTATTATTGTTGAGAAATGGAAGACATGTTTCTCACGGGAAATAGACATCTACTGTTTGAATCAAACAAACACAGTCAGCTCCACTAACTAAAAGAAATAAAATTAATTAATTTATGATTACTTCATCATGTCTAATACTTCAATAAAATTTACAATAATTAATTAGTATTAGTCCTCTATTAATTAATTGAAGTGATGGACAAGAAATATGTTTGCTTTCTTCAATATTTTTATATTATCGATAATTACAATTCAACCAATAAATTTGATTCCTGATAAGACATTAATAACAACAAAAGTCAAGAAAGGATCCAACCAACAAATTTATACTACAAAATGAAATATTATGATTTTATTCATTTATATTATACTATTTATAAATGTGTTATTTCTACTTTAATTAGGAGGGTGTGGTTCTTTCTTTAATAAAGTAGATTCTAATGCTTTGTTCTCTTTAAATCATTTTGAAATTATTTTTAATAAATAACCCTAATATATTAAATTAAATACTTTAGGAAGAGAGAAAGCGTGAGAAAATGGGTTGTGTTACAAAGATTAAAATAATACCTACTCGATCGGTCAATGTTAATACTTTAGATTAAGACAGCCTTAATTAATATATATTCTTATAGAATGGATCGGACTACATCTTCTTTAATTTGTGAGGTGTTAGTGTTTATTAATTTTTAGTATTGTTCCATATTGGGTTTGTTTACCTTACATAATAATTTTGATAAATTAAGTCAACATTAATTCTATAACTAATGTTTAACGTGACAATATTAGCAAGCACTTGTTTTTGAGAATCATTTAAATCATAATAAATTTCTATAATAAAGCTTCAAGTTAGTATTCAAACGTGTTAATTTTTGGAGTTCTAATAGGTTATTGGGCGTAATTTTTTTTTCATGTTACAATATTTTTTTTAAAAAAAAGTCTATATATATATTAAAAATGTAAAAAATCGTTTAATCACAAAAAAAAATATATGAAAAAAATGGTATCAATAAGTTATCGAGTTCGTAAATTCTCGAGAACAATTAACTCTCCCGACAAACTTTACTGACTTTCGTGAACGAATCTCAGAAAACGTCATAATAAATCAATAATATGCATCGAACGACTACGATCATTAAAAGTTTGACGATTTCTCTCCAACCAAATATTCACCAAAAAATAATTGGAATGGTAACCCAAATATGTAGATTAACCATATCAGTCCTATCAATCTAAACTTTTCAACAACTACCCAAAAACTTGGAAATCGATCCATGAATCACAATAATACTAAAAAAAAAAAATTAAAAAAAAAATTAAAATATTAATTATCTTCAACCATACAAAAAGTAAGTGAGTTTAATTAGTCTAAAATATTGAGTATCTCTTAGTTCTGTTTAATTTATTAGTTTTATAAATTTACTTTTTGATTTTTTTCTAATTCTTAGTTTTGTTGTGACATATCATTTAAAAAAACAGTCTAAAATATTAAACTAGACCTTCAATTGTCTAGCAATTATAAATTTGATCACTAAACTAATTTAAATGTAAAATTCCATTCAAACTTATGTTTTACACACCCTTAAGCCCTGGAGATATCTAAGTTTCATATTATAGAATACGTTTTAAAATTGAGTTGCATCCAATGCTTTTTAAATAAAATTCTCAATAAGATATGCGTGTAATTAAATAAATATATGCTTATAATTTCATATGGTATCTATATTTTTATTTTTATTAATTTAGAAATTTAGCATGACTCGCAATCATTCATTACCTCACATTCCAATTTAAACCGTTATGAGTTCGAATTGAACTCGTAAATTTTGATTTCTTAAGCTTATTCTTATTACTTAATCTACATTAGTGTGTTTTTTAAACTGCATCTAAAAATGTTTTAATTATATATTTTATTATTAGTATTATGGATAAATGAAAAAAGAAAAATTACAAGAGCATATTTATCTCTTTAAATATCTCGTGACCTGCAATATAACTTGCTAGCGTGATACTATGGATTTATGCATATATTCGCTAAATTATTGAACGCTCTAAATCTGATGTCGAGTTTATTAAAATTTAAATAAATATAATCGACCTTCTACACAATTTAGGATGGTCATGTTTGTTCATTTAGGAGCATTTTTAGTTTAGCCGCAATTAGACTTAAACGAAGTACTGATGTCAATTATGTATTTTTGCAGATTAATAATATCAAATCTATAATTTTTATTTATTTTTGAAAATACTCATTGAGGTTTTTGTCAAATGTCATGGGAAAGTGCATGCAAAGTAAATAAATGTATATATAAAAGTGAGGAGCTACATGTTGAAAGATGAATGGGAAGGTAGAGTTACAAACATTTGAATAAGTTGAAATAACTTTGCGTGGGAAGTAGCAGCTAGGGACAAAAAATAGTGGGAAAATTTGAAAATAAAAAAGAATTTCTTAATTTCCTACCTACATCTAACATCATCATCCCCACTTCGATTAAGATTGCTTTAATGTGAGAAAAAGAGAGTTGTATGGTGGGGTTAGCCAAAAACTTTAATTTAGTGACCACGTAATTAAATCTCAATTAGTGATAATATATATATATATATATATATATATATAATTTCATATTATGAATTGGATTATAAATGAAGGATAGATCTAGGAAGGTGTGATGTAGAAGAGACGAGGAGATAATGGCATTTAAATTGATTAAGACTCAATTTGTTATTCTCTCCTTTCATATAATGGCTTCCAATTCTTTCCAATCAGACAAGGTGGTTGACACAATTTTATAAAGTTTTGGACCTTTCTTGTATATGATAAAGTGGAAAATTTTCATTAGTTTACTATAGTGTTAAGTTTTATATGATAAAATATTAATTAAAAAAAAGGCAATCCAAACTAATGCCTCATCAATCGCTCTAATAGATCATAGCTTCAAATAATAACAACTACAACGAAATACCTTTGTTGATCAATACTTTTTTTATAATTTCAAATGAGTCAATATTGTTATCAACCAATATCAAACATATTTTTTCGTGTTTAATTACCATTAACGATCTTGTGTTGGTAGTGTTGTACATAACTGTATAAAAATTAAATACGAATATAGTTTTAATATATGTACACAGTGTAAACACAACACGTGTATAATTGTATCGATATATTTATCTTTTAATTTGAAAATTATATCTAACTTTAATTATTTTATATTTATTGTGTTCAAATATTTGTAATAATTAATAAAAATATTCAATTTTATTTAAAAAAAAAGAAAAAGAAAGATATTTTTGTTCAGTTATATTAAATTGAATATTCGTAACCGATTAATTTATTTAAATATATGTTTGAGTTAATAAGTTAATTCGGGTAATTGTATATACTTTTCTTTAAAATGATCAAAAATAAGATTACTAACATTTTATAAAATATATATAATACCATTTTTTAACAATTATAAAATATATATATATGTATATAGAATATAAAATATATAATATATAATATTATTTGTTAGCAATTATAAAAGTGATGTATATGTACTATCCTTTTTTATTTTTTTTATTTTTCTGATGTAGATACAAATATATTCAATATTTCTTACATTAAAAATTTAGAAGAATTTATTTATTTTTTATACTTATTATCTCTTTACAATCAATATATAATTAAATAATTAATTAGATTATAGATAATTTATAATTAATCGGATTCTGTTAATTTTTTTTTATCAAGTTCTATCCAGTCTCGGTTTGGGGATTAAATCAATTGATCTACATTTGGTTTAAATCGATTAAGAGTTATTTAGTTTTGATTTTTAATCGGTTATTCGAAAATTTCGCACCGATAAGATTTAGAGTATGTCTCTTAATAAATATTAAAAATGTTATATAATTATTAATATAAATATAATTATATAAGAATTAAATTTAAAAATAAAAAAGTATTAACTAAAAAAAATAGTCATGTCCGTGTCGTATGAGCTTGTTTGTGTCTCACCTCGTGCTCATGTCGAGGTTGATCTTATAGTTAAAAAAAACACTTCATCATCGAATTGTACATTTGTACTTAGTTAATGACATATTTGACTAAAAATGTGTCGCGACAATTTCAACAGTTCTTGCTCAACTATAACATAAATCTGGTACTATATATTTTCAATCGTAAACTCAAAAGATAAGCGTCGTAATTCTTGATTCAATCATATTGATTAGCTAAATTAAATCTAAGAAATTTTAAGTATATGTAAAAGTCTTTATTCTAATTCAAAATATCATATTAAAATGGAAGGTATCACAATAAATTATTTTATCAACCTTTTCCAAGAACTAATTGACGTGGCAAAAATGGTTAATAAAAAAAAGAAAGATCCCAAAATAATACATTTTGTTTTATAAAATAATGTTACATATAGCTATTATATATATTATTAATTATGACATTATTAGTTCAACAACACTAGTTATATACACGTATTATATTGCTCAAACACTTATATTGTTCAAAAACAAACCAGTTATAAGATATTTTGTTGCATATTTAATTTTGAGTGGGGAGAGTAGACAATTATCTGTCACTGTATAGATGGTCCCATCAGACCTATTAATATGCTTGTTAGGTCTAATCTACCATCCTAGAGCTATAAAAAAATATAAAAATAAATAAAATCTTATAGAAAACATATAATATTATAATTTACATGAAATTGTGATTAGTCACTTATCACTTTTTACATAAAAGAAACTTTCCAAATGAAAAGTAAATAATAAATACCAATTAAAGAAAATATGAGAGAAAATAAGATACTAATAATTAAGCCTAGTTGTAGTTGTAGGGTATGTTATATTGTTATACTAGTAACTTATGAAAAATAAATAAATAAAAAGATTGGGCTGCATGAATTATGACATAGGGACTAGTTGTAGGGTAGTCTAAATATAGGGCTTTATATTAAAAACTACTCAAATATGACATACATATAATGGAATATTAGTGTATTCTTTAAAAATAAAGTAATTTATATAAAAAATATCAAAGTAGGAAATATATACATTAATATATTTAATGACAATACATCTTGAACTATCTTAGCAAATAAATAAAAACACATGGTGAACTTTTAAGAGGTTGATAGTGAAATAATAACGAGTCCATTGAGTTGATAGAGACAAGAGAGAATGAAAAGTATATTTTCCCACCCTGTCCAATTTATTTAATAGTTAATTAGTATTTTTGAATATATTTATATATATATATATATATTATTAAATATAAAAACATTATAATTTTGATAAATTGTTTATCTCATACAACTAGGGGTGTTCAATATTTGGTCTGAACCAAATATCCGACCGAATTCGAATTCACCAAATTCGAATAAATCGATTTCGAATTATATTTTCGGTTTTCGAATCGAATTTTAAACCGATTCGAATTCAAATACGGTTTTCAGTTTGGTTTTCGAGTTTATGTTTCAACTCGAAAACCGAATTTATTTTTATTATTTATTTTTATTATATATTATATAACTTATTACATATCATATAATAAATTATTATGGGCCTTCTATTAGATCCCTACATTAAATCCATAATCCCTCGTTCATTTTCCCCTTTCTCTAACTGTTCACACCTCTCAACCGCCATATAATGCCGTCGTCGACACTGTTTTATTTTTGTTGTTCAATTGTCGAATATATATTGGTGTTAGTCACTAAACTAAGTTTGCGTGATTTATATTTTTTTTTATATAATTTAAATAGATAAGATCTCTTTAACAACTTATTTATTTTGTTAACTCTTTTAAAAAAAATTATCTTATGGGTAGGTGATGTATATTTGGTCTAAACCGAATATCCGACCGAATTCGAACCGAATTCGAATAAACCAAATTTGAATTTATTCAAATCGGTTTGGGTTTCGAATTTGCTTAAAAATAATAAAAATTCAAAGAACCCGAACCGAAAACTCGAATAACCCGAAAACCGAACCGATGAACACCCCTACATACAACAAAATATATTACCAAATAAAACGAGCACACCACTTTGACAATAAAGCCTTATTAAAAGTACATATGTCACGAAAACTCAAATCCTTTTCATCTGTGAGCATTTTCAGTGTGTCCCAACTAATAAGATGTGAAAATGAAGACTTAGAGAACCCCTATAAAAATTTACGTATCAATCTTTTCTACTTTTACTATTACCCTTTTAAGAATAACAAATAATGACATCATGTAAGTAGATATAGATTTCAATGTGCTCATTATGAGAACCATACGATATTCCTTAGAGATCAACTTATTTTTATAGATAATGAGTTTTCTTTCCATCTTAGAGATAATTAGATCTCGGGAGGCTTTAGAACGAGCTTTTACATTTATTAGAAAACCAAGATACGTGGTCGAAAAACATTCAATACCAAAATCAAAATTATCGTCAAATGAGATATTCTCATAGCCGACACAGAATCAGAGAAGAAGATTTCAGACTTGCCAAGATTAACACGAAGCTTAGAGCAAGCGCCAAATAACCACAAGATGTCACAAAGATTCTTGAAATTTTTACGGGTAGCAAAAATTATATAGAGCGTATCATTAACAAAAAACAAGTGAGAAATAGAAAATGGAACCCTCCTCAATCCACAATCAATCACATTGTTAAGTCTGTTGTTTTTAGTAAAGATCATCATCCTAGAAAGCTTCCATAACAATGACAAACAAAAGGGTCAACGGGTCTCTGTGTCTAATTGCTCTCAAACTCTTGAAAAGGCCTTGAGAACTACCATTCACAATGACAAAAAAATTAGCTATAAAAATGTAAAATTTCATCCACCATATCAACTTATGACACATTCCCTTCCTAGCCATGACAATGAAGAGAGAATCTCAGTTAACATGATCATAAATTTTTCAATATCAAGTTTGACGGAAGCACATTGAACATCGTTGAAGTTAGATGAATCATTGCACTCATTGACAATCAACGCCGCATCAAAAGATTTGACACCCTTTAATAAACGCCATTTAATTGACAAGCATAACTGATTTTAACACCACACATAACATGTTTGCCAAACATTTTAAAATAATATTATAAAAAGACGTGATTAAACCTATAGACATGAAATTCTTTATGTATATAGTTCTTGAAGCTTGAAGGATGAAAACAATCAATCTAGAATTTCAACTTTTATCAAAATAAGAGAAGCAATAATAGTGTTTAATAATCGTAATAACACCCCTTAAGAAAAATTCACGACTTTTTGAAGACACCAATGTGAAAATGTCATTACCCAGAGCATTGTCACTATTGCAAAAGTTTATGTCATTTAACTTTGGCATATCGATAAACGGTTCGAGAAATAGATTATTATAAAACTAGATAATGTTTACGGAAATAGCTAGCTCAGAGCAACCCCAATTAACGAGATAGAATTGATCACATTATTTCTAGTTTGAGCATTTGAAACACTATGAAAATTATTTATGTTTCTATCTTCGTATCTTAAGAAGGTAACCTTAATGCACTGAAGACCCCAATTTTCTCTTTCCTACAAAAAGAGAGAGTTAATCTTATAATTTAACAACTCACGCACCTCTTCAGTTTCATCAATAACATTGATCTCATAACATAAAGTATCGACCTTAGAAAAAAAGAAAGCATGTTCCCTACAAATTCATATCATTTGGTTCTCTACTAGGTTTGCACCCTTGAAAGTAAATTTGGTTTGATCAAATCAATAACATTGATCTCATAACATAAAGTATCGTCATTAGAACAAAAGAAAACACGTTCCCTACAAATTCATATCATTTGGTTCTCTACTACGTTTGCACCCTTGAAAGTAAATTTGGTTTGATCAAATCAATAACATTGATCTCATAACATAAAATATCGACCTTAGAACAAAAGAATGTACGGTCCATACAAACCAACTTGTAAGCAACTTCTGAAAATCTTTAAATTTAACAAATATCTTAGAAGAATATATGACCCACATATCACTTGGTTCTCCCACTATGTTTGTGTTGAGAATGAATTTATAATATTACAAATAAGGTATATTAATGATACACGATTTTAGTACAAGAAAATGGTATATTCAACAAAAAAGAAATTATATCTAGAAGGCAAAATGATTGCTTAACAAACGAAGATGGTTGACCAATATTCATAATTAGAACTGGTGAAACTAGGCAAATCTCGTTTGGACACTCTATGACTTCATGAGAAGCAACTTGGATTGTAACCGGATGCAAGCTCCCAAGAGACTTTGCCAACACCAATGTACCATTAAATAGGCCAAAAGACATATTTTTCGTTTCCACCGCAATTCATTCAACATGAACAGGATTAGTCATTTCCATAAAATACGGGATCGTTATCAATTCTGGATCTTCAACCCCAAATGACGAAACACTTGATTCTCTCGAACAAACCTCTAAACAACTACTTTCACACACACAAAAATCCCATTATCCATTACAATGAAAGACGATAATTTAACCTCAGACTTAACATTATTAACGCACTCAATCACCATTTCTCCAATGTCTAGTATTCGAGAATATACATAAAACCCCCTAAAATAATTTATTCCCTCCTTAACAACATATAACTCCATGTATCACGAGGTAGACCGTATAAACGAACCAACATAACAAGTATAGATGACACCCTACGACCATTTAGGATAACAAGCGTTGTATTTACCAGTTGAATCTCATTCAAAAAATGGTTCCACAATTGGAGAAACTAACTATACATCTGAAAGTATGCCTAGTGTTTTCACATAAGGGACCTCAAATGATGGCACTAAAACTGGATGCACATCCCTATAATTTTCTTATTGTTTGTTATTATGATGGTAACTTACTTTTTTTTGGGTTGAGTTATAACTCAACGAATAAAGAATGAGTTATGGAAGGGAGATTATTTGACTCAAATTATGACATAACTGATGTTATTAGTTGAATCGAAAGACATTACCTGAAAATTTTACAAATGTGTAGAAGTTATCTAATAAGTTCTACCTATTGTTAGAGTATAGATCAAAGATGTACCTTAGTGTTTCTTTTAAGTTTTAATCTGGATATATTATCTTTAGATACAATGACCTATATCAATGTGTTAATTCTTTAAAACAAGTCCAAATTGAGATTTATAAGAAAGATTAATTATTTTTGAATATTAGCTATGATTGGTCAGCCTTGACCGTCACTAAACATCTAAATTGAAATAGTTCAACTGTTATAAAAATTGTAAGTCATTTGGTTGATTTTCGATTTGATTTAAACTAGTTTGGTTAAAATGTGGTCCTGGCTTACATTTGTTGCAAAAATAAATATTTTCATTTAATTGGGCACACTTTTCATGCACTGTTATGATTTTTAGGAGTAAATATTAATCACTGTACATACATGCATAGTTTGTTCAAGTGTCAACATCATGAATTTAAATATATATGATTCAGTAGCCAGCCATGGGCATATAAATAAGAGCATTAAATATATTATTAATAATATTAATTGTTTATAAATTATCAACCATAAAAATGTCGGAAAACAAAGACAAGAGAGCAGAATTATGGAAAATGACAAAATGTATAGTCAAGTCACTAACACCGCCTAATGGATGCTCGTTCTCCCAATGGCCTTCGTTCATGCACAGACCTCACCTCCTTCATGACATTTAGCTGTCTACTTTTTCTTTTTAGAATTTCTTTTTGTTTTTATCCTATGAAAGAAAAATATAAACTTTGTTTAGATTAAACTTATTCATCAAATCTAATAGTTATAAGTAAGTTGAAATCATACAAGATAGTTTGTTAATGGTGTTTGAAGGTTTTTTTCAAACATTCTATAACTCAATAATTAATCCAAACGAGACTTTATATGTATATAAGATTATGATAAGATCATGTCCCCTCTTCACTCTCACACAGATATTATCGCCAATGTCAGGCAGCCCTTTATTTATTACTCTCTTTTTCCGTATGCATTGTACTTTATTACTTGTTAGTTATTACACTGTCTCAATGTCAGTATGCCTTACATGCACCGTAACAAGTGTCACACCCATAAAAAAAAATTTACATTTAAAATACAATTATTTTTCAAAATAAAGTCTCTACTGTCATGCACCAAGCTCTACATCCGGTATAATTGTTCTTGGGATATTTGCATAGTCACAAATTTTATTTTTGTGTTGTATTTGTTAAACTTTAATTTTGAATATTTTATCGGTTTTACATATAATATATATACTATTATATATTAAAATTACTGTGTCTCTATTCGTGTTAGTTGTGGTGTTATATACATTAACTGGATAATTGACTTTATATTGTGACTAAACCTAGTTATAGATTATTTAAGATTTTTTAAATAAAATAAAATTATTTTAAAAAAGTTTTTAAAAATTATAATTTAGATAAATATGGTTTCTTTAATATAACAAAAACTAACAGCCTAAAATTAGAAATTATTTTCAAATTTATATTCACGGGTTTCCCAATATTACGACACACGACACCCTCAAGCTGCACCATCTGACTCAATCACGACAGTCAAATATTTCAATGAGTCTACTAATCCAAACTAAACAAATAAAGGATTGAACTCTTCTTATGGTCTTCAACACTGCATATCACATAAAAGTTGACCTCTCTTTAGTGACTCTTTTATTTCCCTCTTCATTGTAAGCATGTATTTAGTTGAAACCAATTCAAATTGAAGCTAGAAGAACATTTTAACTAACGTCTAACACTTGCAACTGAAGAAAATAGAATTTTATAACTCATATAGCTCAATACTCAATCTCGTTGAATCCAATTGATAACTTTATAAATCTCAACTATTGATAATTTTCAATCAAATTGGTATTGAAGAGTAGTCAAAACTGTAGAAAAGCTTAAGCATTCTTCAATTTTCATTGTTTAAAAGTTTAGTCTTGAACATTTTTTTTGTGTGGGTATATGGGTATATGACCTCTGATCAACTTATTTTTAACAGAACGACCCCCAAGTTTTCTGTCGTGGGTCAAATGCACCTTTCCGCTAACAAGTTTAGCCTTGAACTTTTTGTTTATTTTCTTTTCAACTTAAGATGCTATTGAGGCAAGGAGATAAAAGAAATTTCATATTGTTTCTTTTAATAATACATTTTTGAACGTTATGTAGTTGATTTTAATGTAGTTTTATTACTTATTAATGAAATAGTGAAAATTTTATCTTTTAAAGTATAATTTGATCAAATGAGAACAAATCAAAAAAGTATTGTAGTTAATAATTAAACTATTGTAAATGATGAGAATAATGATAAAATAATGTAATATTGGATACCTAACTTTTCTACCCTTTCTATTCATTGCATGTATGAATATAGACCATAAATTTGCAAATCCTACCACTTCATTTTTCTTTTTCAATTTCACTTTAATTTTCACCTTCACTTGTCCTTTTCAGAACACTGTCAAACGTTTTGCATGTTTCATATTATAAACATTTATATTCATATAATTTTTTTCAATATATTGTTGATCACTTATCATGAATTGTACCCAACAAAATTTACATTACATTTAGTTCATATATACATATATTGTTCTTACAATTCTGCCAACAGTTTGTGACTTTAATTTATTAATTAAATTTAACAGAAATTAAATTTTAATTTTAATTTTAAATAGAGGATAAAATATATATATTGAGAGAGAAAGTACTGGGACCAGACATCTAATTAAATATTCACACATGCAACTGCGTCTACTGTGTAATGCTTATTTTTGTTTGGTTTTAACAGCTGGATGGTTTTGTACTACATGATAAAGTTGAAGAATTCTGACTATCCAATATCTATATAAATGTTTTAGCATCAACTCTTTTTCTTTTATTTTTATTAAAATCATTTGTTCAATTTTATCAAGTGCTTGATCAAACTCATGAAATTTAAAGAAGTATGAATACCTTCTAATTAAATAATTAATACCACACCAAATGATCACAATAAACATTTTATTATATTTTGTTTTATAAATGATAGTTCAAGTTAAAAAAATCGTGCTTGATATTACGGGTAAAATTTTCATTAAAAAAAAATCTTAATTTAAAGTGGGAAGTCAATAATTCTAATTTGTGCTAGCTTTTAAATTAAAAAAAAAATATATATATATATATATATGAACTAGTAATTATAAAATACTCAAATACTTAAAGTTTCAAAATTTTGTTATACAATTATATAATAAAATTAAATACATACATATTACATGACTGGGATTGGAAATACAATAACCCTTTAACGACGGTAATTAATCCTGACGGCTAAAGAGACTACTAAAATACCTTTCAGCGTTGGTAATTTTCCGTCGCTAAAACATCTAACAGAGTCATGATCAAACTTTGACATAGGTACTTTTCTGTCACAAAGCAAAACGTTGCTAATGGTACTTGATTTATATGTATCAGTAGAGATCAATTTTGACTCAAATAAATTTGAAAGCTTTGGCGACAGCATCAACAACATGGGAAACTATTTCGTCGCTGTTTTCGATTATTTTTTATAGAAAATGATGCCAATAATTTGCACTTCTATTTTCTCATTTCCTAACTTCCCGTTATGAATTTATATGACTATTAGAAAATATAAATTTAGCATTAATTACATTAATAGTATAGGGGCAAAATCTAGTGCAAGGATGCATGGTTTCACATGCTTTATTTCTTAAGAAAATGGGAGTTTGGACGGTGATACTTTAATCTTACTTATGCTTAATTTATCAAATTAGTTAATTTATTTGATTTTAAATTAGTTTAAATTTAAAATGTTATGGGCTTGGGCTGAGATTAAAAAAATACTGAATTTGGTAGGTAATAATTTTATTATCCTTTTTTAGTAGGATTTTACCAATAGATATAGCGACAATTTCAATTAACACTTCAAGAAACCCTTAACATATTGACTTTATTTCTTTTTTTTCTTTTCTAAAAATAACTTATTTGTGCCACGAAATTTGTCATGGAACAATTCGAATTTTTTTAAATGGATACTATAAATCGATCTGTTATATATATATATATATATATATATATATGTATATATATATATATGTATATATATATATATGTATATATATATATATATGTATATATATATATATGTCGTGGCAAAGTTTTCCGAAATTATTGTGAGTTACCAATTGAGAAAAGAAAATGATTACTTCAGTTTAAAAAATTACCATTGTGAATGAAAAAATAAGGAGAATCTTATTTAATTTTCCTTATCTTTACATTAGGGAAATATCCAATATATATAAATTATAAAAGATTAATAAGAAAACTAATAATATAATAACGATATTATTTTATATGCCTAATATAAAATTATTTTCATAATCGATCAGTGAGAAGAGTTTCTAATCTACAAACTCCTGGTAAAAAAAAAATTACAGAGAAAAACGGTGAGAGCTAGCATATAGCACCGACAGATAATATAATGATGAATAATTAGAGCTAATTAAGTAAATCGACATTTCAACATAAAGAGAGAGGAGGAGGAGGAGGGTTACAAAAAAAAAATTGATGGGTGTCTAATTAATTATATATACAGATATAATTTGTACTTTTCTCTTTTCTTTCAGGTAAGAAACAACTATAGTCCATCACAAACGTTGAATGCTCCACAGTTAAGGTTTTGTTTGTTTGTTTGTAAAAAAGAAAAATCAAAAATACAATCCAGTTGTGTTCTGTCATGGATCAGGATCAGGATCGGTAGATAATGTCACGGGATTTCATCCAGAATAACACAAACCCGTTCTTTTTCTCTTTACCATGTTTTAATTATTATAATATAAAATGTGATATATTTAGGTAAAAATTGATTAGAATATATTAATTAACTATTTAATATTCTAAAAAATATTATAAGTAATTAAGTAAGAACTATATATAGAGTTGATTATTTTGATAATTTGATAAAAGAACTCATGATAGTGCATGATTTACTTCAATTTACAAGTTAAAAAGGGATACATATTCATATCTGTATATACCAAATTACTAGAAGGTTCATGATATATATATATATATTTATTTATATAATTTGGTGTACATTATTAATTATATGAGATATGACAAGTGCATTGGAATTAAGATTTGGTTGATAATTGAGTGATGGAGTGAGTATAATATATATTTGGTTAGGTGCAATTGTCCCCATGATGGCCATATGATCTTAATTAGATTTGAGAACAAATATCACAAACTCAACCGATATCATAATTAATTAAACTTATCCCTACCTTGTTTGAAAAATATCTCTATTAATTTACATCATTTCCTATCTCCCAATACTGCCCCCCCTCAAAGGTCAGTAAAAAATGTCATAGTTTGAAGGGTACAATTGTGATATTTACCTGTAAAACCTAACAGTTTTATGAGATTATATACCACCATGAATTAAACTCACCCAAAACAACAATTTTGAGAGACTATTTTGGTTGCACATCTCATCCATGGAGTACATCTACCGATCAACTTTAGTGACAATATATATAAGAATTCAACTCATTACATTAGCCTTATCAGTATTGGGTTATTTAAAAGATTATGATAGGTGATTATATTAAAAATTATTTTTTATAAAAAAAATTGTATAAATATATAATGATTAAATATAAAATATTTTAATATTTTAAATAATAAATTAAATAATATGATTAATTAGAATGAGTGAAGTCATGTCGGATTAGATTGAGATTTTTTTTTGTTTTTCTTTTTATATATATAGGCCCAACTATAACATAAAAGCCTAAGACAACCTATGCAATTTCACAGTACTCCACCCTTTAAAGCCCAAATTTTACAAAAATATAATATTATTAATTAATATATTTTTATTTCAATTATATTAATATTTATTTTATATGTTATAAATTTTGTTATATAATAAATATTATAATTAAATTTTAAATTTATTTATATATTTTAATAGTAAAGATTGTGGGAGGAAAAAATTTGGGATAATAGAATAAAAATTTTCTTTATATTAATTTTTTTTAAAAAATGAATTGATTGGATTAGATTTTTTTTTTATACAATCAAATTTTCTTTCATTATTGATTTATTGAGAGCTCCAGAGTTCATATGGCCGGTCTTAAGAAGTAGAGACTCATGCAAAATAAAAATAAAATAAAATAAAAAATTAAAATTAAAATTGTTGCTCATAAAGAGAAACTAAAGAATAAGGATAAACATTGGACATTACAAAATATTAATATTTTTAATTCTGCTTAAAAGTATTCTAATATATGTGTATACATTTTGAAATTATGTCTAATTAAAAATGGAAAGAAATGAAATTCTTTTTTTTTCAATCTTTATTTTCAAAATATAACGTAAACAAATTGTTTCAATAATATTTTCAATCATGTTAGGATCTTGTAAATCTTATATTTGTTTTATTCATTATCTAATATATATTTTAAAACAAATATATTTATATATTTTATATTTAATTTATTATTTTTCTTATTATTACTTTATAAATAAAAAATAAGTTAACTGAACAAATAAATAAAATATATTGAGAATTTATTAATTGAGAGAAAAGATATAAATAACCTTTTTAAATTTTATTTTTAATTAACAAGTCCTAATTACCTTTCCATATTATTTATTTCTTATAAATCTTTTTATTCCCACTATAGTTACTCTTAATATATATAAATATATATATAATTAATTATAATATTATTATAATAAAAAATATTATATAAAAAAATATTAATATAATTGAGAGAAAAATATATTAATTTATTTATAATAAACGTTTATTAATTAATTAATAATACTATAATTTTTTGAAAATTTGAGAAATTTGTACCCAACTCTTGCAAAGATCATATAAGATGATCCATCCTCTCCTTTTTTATATTTGTGATTGTTATGGAAATTCTCTAAAGAAAAATGTTGGTTTTCGCATACTCAAGACTCAAGACTCGTACGTGGAAGAGTTGTGGGTCAAAAATATATCTTTTTATTATATCACATTTATTTATTTTTTGATGACATGTTTTGAATGGTTCAAGTTACTTATATGAATTTAAAACACCTTTGGAATATTTTATGGTTATTTAGTGCATGGTCCGTTTTTCGAGTTAATCTTAATAAGTCAGACATCTTTTTCTTAAATTCTATTTCAAATAGAAGAATGATGAAGTTGGCAAATATGGGTTCATAATTTGTGGTCTTCCGTCAAAATATTTTGGTATGTTATTAGGTATTAAATTACGATCTAAGGTCTCTTGCGACCCAATTATCACTAAAATTGAATGTAAATTGTCTAAATGGAAAAGAAAAATAATATCAATAAGGGGTCGGCTAATCTTCATTAAGAATGTGTTGTCATCTATGCCCACATGTATGATTTTTTTATTTATTCTTCCGAAGAGTGTGGCAGTGAAAATGGAGAGAATAATGTATAAATATCAATGGGGGTCTTCTAACTCGTCGTTTTGTCATCTAATTAGTTGAAATAAGATTAAATGTTTTAAAGATCAAGGAGGTCTGGATATTCGAGATCTTATTTCTTTTAGTAAGGATCTTATATCAAAATGGTGAAGTAGATTTGCAGCGGAGCCAAATAGTTTTTGGGTATCGACAATCATATGTAAATATGGTTATGATTGGTCTAGTTGGTTCACCAAAATATCTAATTATCTAGTAGGGTGTAACATTTGGAAGGAAATTTATTTAGAAAAAATTTTGTGAGCAGTCTTGATTTATTACATTGGTTGGTTCTTCGATTAATTTTTGGGACAACATTTGGTGTAGTGTTAAAAGTCTAGCTACGTCATATTCTAAGCTTTCTTCCAATGTTATATGTAGAATTGTCACAATTAATGACATGTTAGACATCTAATGGTTTCACTAGCTAAATTAGATATAGAATGAGATTAAACATTATGGAGAATTCGTCCATAATAGAGTTTTAGTTTTTGTAAGTCGTAAACAAGTGTATCAGTTTGAACAAATCGTTATGCATTGTCAATATATGAATAATTTCAACGTGGGCATTGGTATAAGTTTTTCGCTAAAATGATTCTATAAACACTAAAAATTTACACTCCAATTTATAATATTAAAATAATTATTTATAAATAAATAAGATGAAAATAATTAAACTCATGGCCAAAAACCTATTTAAAATAATTAATTATGATTAATTATTGTGCTAATTAATCAAATTAATTAGGGTTAAGTCCAAAATAAAAAATAAAATTATTTGGAATAAATGTTATACCCATATTATCTCAAAATAGTTTTAGAAAAATTAAAGGACAAAAATAAATAATTTCGATGAGTTGTTGTATCCATTTCATCTAAAATAATTATTTATTTAAATCCTAAAAATATAAAAAAATAATAATAAATTGGTAAAATATTTTCATATTTATTTTAATATTTTGCGTATTTAAAAAGATCAAAATTAAATTCAAAAGGGTGAAAGAAAAATCAATTTCAAACAAACCCTTAAGGTTTTAAAATAAAAATAAAACTGTGATCATGTGTGGCCGAAACCAAGAGAACCGGTTGCAGCACACGCTAGGACCATTGGATCAGTACTGAATTTTTATTTAGCGCCAAGAATGCTCCACGTAGCCGGTTGTAACCGAAGGAGCGCGCTTCCGGGTCACAGCGGAAAAATTAACTAGATGTTAGCTCCATTCTCCAAAATGCTAACGGGACGCCCAATCGTTAACGGAACGCTACAAACAGGCGAAACGACGTTGTTTTTGGCTTGATCGTCTTCCTGATTGCGACGCCACGAAGATAAGAACAAAAATCCGTGTTAATCTTCTCTTTTTGGAACTCGACCATTGGTCTATGGTTTTTACTAATTGAAAGCCTAGAATGATCACACTACGATGGTGATCATTTTACTTACAAGATTAGGCTTCGTCACTACCTGTTCCGGCGACTACAAGACAAGAACAGTCAAAAGTTATTAATGGTGTTCGACTAATTCAGCCCACTTGGCTTCTCCAACCGACTTAAAAATGCTATATATAGCTCATTCAAGTCATTACAAAGCTAATGAACCAACCCACAACCCTTAAAACGAAAAAAAATCAAAATCCTCCATTAAACCTTCAAAGCTTTGGATTTTTCAAATTTTCTATTTAAGGCCTTAAAGCTTGGATCGGAGCATCCAGAAAGCTTCTTTAAAGATCAAGGAGTGTTCTCTAATCCTTAGTAAGGTTTCAATCAACCTCTAATTCATATTTATAGTTTAAATTTGAAATTTTTATATTTTAAATTGCATAAGCTTGTATGCTTGATGTTTAAGTGTTTTATGGTTTATAATTCTTCCCTAAATGATTTATAAAGTATATGGATATGATAGAACCGATCAATCAATCTAAAAAACAAAACCCAAATTTGAATTTCAAAATTAAAAAAATGGGTTTGCTGTTCTTAAGTTAATTCGGTCGAATCACAGCCTAGAAAACTTCCCAACATAATTGTAATGATGTTAGACTACTATTTGGATCATGTTTGATCTATCCCGGTCATGTTTGATCAAAATCAAAATTTTCAAAATAAATTAAAAATTTTGAATTCTTGAATTGGTCAAAAAGAACATCAAGAGTTCTTATTTTGGTACTAATCAAGTATATGAGTATAGGGAAGCCATTGGATAGCTCCTTACACTTCAAAACGGCTTCAAAATTACAAAACTGATTTTTGATCACAAACTGTTTTAAACAAATTGATCATCGTCTAGGTCAATCCATACTTTGAGATGATGATCAACATGTTCTTGGGAGCTTTGTGAAGCATCCAAGCTCTTAGATCAAAAAATTAAAACTAAAAAAAACTAATTTTCAAAACTTGCACTTGTGTTTTTGAGAACCGAGGCTTGTGAGCCTATGACCGAGAGATCCGACCGATGAACCTCAGTCCGGACAAAGACATAAAACCAATGTTCTTGAGTTAGTACCGAGACCAATGACCGATGTTCTTGAGCTAGGACTAAGGGATCTGACCGAGGATTCTCACTTAGGACCGAGATGTCTGAGTTCGTGACTGAGACTCCTAAGATCCATGACCGAGAGGTCTAACCTTAGGACCGAGAGGTTTGAGTCCGGGACCAAGACTCTTGAGACCTAGGACCGAGAAGTCTGAGTCCAAGACCGAGACTCCTAAGACCCAAGACTGAGAGGTTTAACTTTATGACCGAGAGGTCTGAGTCCGAGACTGAGATTCCCAAGACCCAGGACCGAGAGGTCTAACACTAGGACTAAGACTCCCAAGACCTAGGACCGAGTGGTCTAACCTTGAGACCGAGCATCCCAAGATTGGGACCGATAGCTCCCGAGACCCTAACCAATGAACTTAGCTTAGAGCTAGCCCCGGACCGAGAAGGTTATACACTTCGACCGAAAACCTAGCCCCATGCTAGCCCAAGACCGATAGGTTTTTACACTTAGACCGGTAAATCAATCCAAGGACTGAGATCATTAGCACCTCGACCGAAGAACTCCGATACTTATACCGAGAGCTCCCGAGCCCAGATCGAGGGTCTCTAGACCCTGAACATTAAAAATGAACCCGAGCCTTAGGACTCCGGTCCTAAAGCATGTTTGGTTCCACTTTTAAAAATCCAAAATTATTTTTATAATTTTTGGACTCCAAATCATTTTCTAAAAATCTCGAAAAATTAGAAAATACATTTTAAATATTTTGGCATGTTTCCACAAAAATATTTCGACAAAATCTCATTTGGCGTTTATTTCTAAACACTAATGCCTTTAAAAATGATTGATATTCTTCAGGTATCTTCACCCTAATTATCATCCGCAACAGGTGCCAACATTTTAAATATTGTTGTTTTAATATTTTAAATAACGCTAAAACCTAGAAGCATTACTATGACTGAAAGAATAATCGGTTAAAACAAAAAACATTATACAACCGATTTTCAAAAACCAACTTTATAAGTAGAGACCGTTTTTAAAATGAGTACGGAGGATGAAGCGTGAAATTTTTTTCACGAGTATCACCAAACTATAACTAAAAAAAATGTGGTCAATACGTTTGTATACGTATGCCAACTTTTATTTATTTTTAAAAAAATCAATTGGCAACTTTATTTCAAAATAAATAATCTTTTAAATTAATTGTGTTTAATTAATTTAAACTAAAGGGTTTCTAAGCAATCAAACTGTGATTTGATTATCATAAATCCCATGATTATTTAAAATTGAAACCCGGAATTAATTGTTTTTAATTAATTTTAAAAATCTATCAGGAATTAGCGACATATTTTAAAAATAATGTTTTATTTTAAAAAAAATTCTTAACACGTAAACCGATGTTGAACTTCTCAAATCTCGAGCTTTTTACCGGAGGACCCGCTCCAGAGGGGGGAATTTTTCCGGGGGTTATAGATTCCATTTAATTTTTATTTGGAGAAACTTTAGGAGTAAAATATTCAATCCAAAATCTTATTTTTTGGATAGAGCATTATTCACGAAGGAATTCTTACATATGATATGTGCTTAAAAAAAGTTATATTATAACTAGTCGTATGTGTCATGAAGATGTTGAATTGGCAACTAACTTATTTTTGCATTGTCAAAGGGTGGTAGTATTTGGAGTTTTTGTAGAGTATTATTGGGATTCATTTGGTGATATTCTACTTTTTTGGTAGTAGCTGAGAAGTTTAGATTAATGCAACTGAAATGACAGGCCTGCATATTTGTGTTAACATCCCAATTATTTTTTGTTGAACCATCTTGTTTGAGAGAAATCGTCAAATGTGTATCATTCATAATAATATTATTACGACGTTTTCTTATATTAGTTCCGAAAATCCAGTATAATCTTCTCGAGAACTTACGAGCTCGATAACCTATTAAATTAGTTTTTATTTTTAATATATATAGACCTTTTTAAAAATAATAATTTTTTTTTTATTAATAATGTTTCCTCTTTATCTATTAATTTACAAATATATTTATATATTTCTGTCAACTTTTATATATATATATATATATATATATATATATATATTATTAGAGTAATAATAAATAAATTAAATTAATCAAATAATAATATATATGAATATATATATATGTTTTAAAATATAAGCAATGGTAAGGGAAGGAATGAGATAAAAAATAGAGCAATAGAAATTTTATTATTTTTCTAATCAATTACCTTATCACTTCACCTTTTTTTCTCTTATAAATTTCCTCCCAAAAACATTTCTCTTAAAATATATATTATATTTTTGAAATTAATAAAAGGGATAATGAATAAATCAAATAAAAAATTATTAAAGTAATTTGTTGAGATTTTGTTTTGAGAAGAAATATTGAAAATGAAAAAAAGTTAAATTTCATTTTTTTTTTTAATTCTAATATTCTCTTTATATCTATTTAGAGACAAATTTTACACCAATACTATATATTGAAATAGAAATGAAAGAGAGAATTTTGTCAAGGGATAACATAGCAGCAATCTGAACAAAAAAAATAAAATAATTTATCTTCCTTCTTTTTTTTCCTCACACTTCTTACTTTTTCTAACATGGCATGCATTCCCTCCTACATTTCCTTCCCCAAATTCCCTCTTATCACTCCTTATATTGAAATTGTTTTAAGATAAATAATGTTTTTTTATATTTTGTATTGAAAGAAAGAATGAATATTTTGATATTTAAAAAACTAGATATTAAGTTTTGTAATGCTTATCAAGTGGTAAGAGTGGTTCCTACATTATCAAATTATCAAATGTCACAAGTTCGATTCTCAGTTAGAACGCCTTAAATTGAAGTGAACTTTAGAAATACTTTTAATAGTTAGCCCTTCAAAAACTAATATAAAAATAAAAAAGATATACAATATTTATCAACATTTTCAGTTCATTCTTTTTTCAATGAAAGAGGAAAGTAAAGGGGAAGAGGAATACAACATGTTGAAACAATATGGAAATAAAAATCCTGATTGGAATAATTAAGATTTGATATAGTTTTGTAATTTTTATTTGTAATCTCTATTTCTTGTATGGTTGATTGCTACTAATCAGGTTCTTTAGGGTCGTTTGATTGTCATTCTTTAATCATAACTATAATTTGTCTAGTTTTGATTCTTAACCTTCCCACTTTTGGAATTTTAATAGATTCTTAATCTTTCAACTTTTGAGATTTTAATGAAAATAATTTTAACCGTTTTCCAAAAAAATAATAAAAAGGGCATTCAAATATCAACATATTCGAAAGTGAAATTGTGTTTAAAATAGATGAAATTAGCATTGTTGTTGTTTCAAGTACTACTTTGTACCATCTACACTAAATCACCATTTTTTCAAGTTCCTTATTTTACAACTCCACCCATTTGCTAAATTGACCACAGATCAATTAATACGAATTAAATCTCGTTTTCTAATTTTACTAGTTTACATCTGCCGCCATTTATTTGCGACGCATAAAGCTTCACCGGAAACAGGGTTCAAGACACTTTATTAAGCAACGGTAAAATTAAATAAAGTGTCGTCCAAGGTATTTTATTTGAGATTTATTCTTATGCGAATTGTTTTATCGATTTTTTCAGCAGATTTTTTTTTATTTTTAGTGTCAACATAGTACTATATTACACTTACAAATTTTATATATGCATGTTAAGAAAAGAAACTTCTTACTAATTAAAAATATTTTTGACATGGAAACATTTTTTTAAAATAAATAAATACTATATACATAATAGAGGATTCAATTATATGTATTTTTGGTTGAAAGGGATTTTCTTCCAATAATTGAACATATCATTATTACATATTTATAAAATTTAGATACATTTATTTGAACTTGTAATCAAATTGAACTGTGCAATATATGCTGAACTGGGCTACAAATTAATTATTAGTTTTTTTTGCAGGGCTCTAATTCTCATGAACCTAAGAATATAAAAGGAGATTATATTTAATAATCTCTGAATTATATAGGACATGTCTCTTATATAGACATTAAATTAGACTTATAAGAAAACTAATATAATATAATATCGATATTATATTATCACAATTTCTTATAGTTATATTATCTTTATATTATATTTCCAATATATTAGGTTGATTATATTTATTACACGCGCGCAATCGAAGCAGATGAACGATGTATGTTGAGATTGAATTGAAACTCTTCAAAAAGAACTCAAAGAAACCCCAAACAGCGATGATGCAGCAGCCGAAGCCGAAGAAGCTGTCACAGTCAGAGTAACAGCAGATAAAGATCCAAGCGCTACTGAGGTTGCAAATGATCTAAAAGTATAGATGCACTAAAAGGAGACGACGATGCACTAGTTATCATCCTAAAAAGAGGATATAACGAAGAACTAGCGACGGTTGATCCAAATTCTAATGAATGAGTGAATATATAATATAAAGATAATATATCTGTAATATATTAGATTGATTATATTTATTACCTATTACACACAAAATATAATTATTTATTTTTAATCTATAAATCAAGCCTCATTACCTTCAATGTCATTCTTTCATAATGGTCATTATATGTATAAGAGAAAAAAAAAAGTAAAATACAATTAAAAAATGAGCGTCATTAACAAACTGGTAAGCAAGGAATTAAAAAATAGCGGTGGGTTGGAAGTTTCAAGGAAAAAGTGTTTTTGCTGAATCCTATGTTTGGAAAAACTGAGGATATTTCCTTAATCATAAGACACGTGGCTCACATGCGCGGGCGGCGGCCACTCCTCTCAATCGTGTGCTTCAGTCGGCCCTTTGTCCTGAGTGCATTTTATTTATTTTATTTTATTTTATTTGCTTTGAGTCCTGATTTAGTCCAATTGACAGCTCTAATTGTCAACTCCTATATTTAACAGCTGTGCCTCATGTGCTCCTTAGGAATTACTATTTGTTTTTTTTAATTATTTGGTATTTCCTACACACAAAAAACGATTAAAACTCATTTCGAATGAGTGGAAATAAAATTAAGATTATTTTGTAGGATTAGTGTTGAAATTCAATTATACGAGAATAGACAATGAAAACGATTCAAATTCTTTGAAAATTAAACTATCAAGTGTAATTCAATTACAATTTATATGTTTAAAAAATAATTTAATATATATTATTAAGATATAAATTTAATACTTATTATGATAATTCAAATGTTAATAGTTTTGTTTAGTATTTGATTATTATTAAAAACAATATATATTGATTTGACATTTTAACTTTCTAAATAAAATAAAAATAATAATCGATTTATATTAACTTTCTAAATTAAAAAAAAAATATTACTTCGACAATATTAATTTCCTAAACTTAAAAAAATATCGGTTTGACATTTAAATTTACTAAATAAAAATATTTGATCAACACGTTTAACAACACGTCAAACAGACGTGTAGTAAATAATAAAATATTTTATTTAAAAAATATAAAAATAATATGAGAATTACTATCGGAGCAAAAATGTGAAATTGAGAATTATAAAATCAAATTGGTTTGTCATTAAAATTTTAATTTTAATTTTTAATCTTAAATGGCTTACTAAATTTAAGAATTATAATTACATCCCTAATTTCAATTCTTATTCTAATTTCAAGGTTACCAAACACACATTTTAATGGATTGTCGATCAATTTTCTTTAAAACGTTTGGTTTTTTCAAATACAAACTAATACTCAAAACCGAATGCAAAAACTGTTTTAAAATAGTTACATTCTTTTTATTATATTCATAGTTTCCTCCTAAATATAGTAATATTTCTAGACTTACATATCACAAAGTAAAATATTTAAGCATAGATCTACCCATATAATTAATTATATAAATATGTTTAATTTTAATATCATATTTCATTTGTTTTCTAGCCTAAATTTCAACTTGTAATTCAACTAATTAAAAATACAACTAGAGATCTATCAAAGAGTTTATTATATCAAAACCAATACAATTTGTTATTTTAATACTTGAAACTCTCTCAACTACAAAATATATATAATTTTTCATTTGAGCCCACTTGGATATATAGGTTAATAGGTATAAACCTATTATTAATATTAAGTAATTTATTGGAAAAAATTGAATGTTATACAATAATTTTTAGATATTTTTTTTTATAAATGAGTAAAACCGGGCGCATTGCTCTCTGATGAACTGGCACTACAGGTTAATACATGTTAATTAATTATTTGACTTGCATGGGTTGAACAGTTTAGAATGTCAATTTTACACACCAAGTTGTAAGATGGTGTTAAATTTACTTATTAAGTATCAAAATTTTATTTATAAATACTAACTTGTCAAAAAGTGTCAAATTTATTTTAAATAACAGAAAATTTTAACTGAGTTAAAATTTTTGCCACATTTAATATCCACATAACATTTAATATCCACATATTTTTTATTTGTTTTTAATTTACATTACTTTAATTCTTTTACCATTCAAACAAAACATCCAAATTTTTCCATATCCATTTTTTCTCTCTCTTTACCCCCAGTTCTTCATTTTCTTCACACTGTTCCTCTTCATATAATATGAGTAATCTATTCTTCACTCTCTCTTACCCCCAAAAACTGTGACGACGGTAAAGGTGGCGGAACAGTCGATGAAGTGTTTGAGATGCGATTCTCTAAACACGAAATTATGTTACTACAACAACTACAGCCTCGCGTAGCCGAGGTATTTCTGCAAGATATGTAGAAGGTACTGGACAAAAAGTGGGGCCCTCCGTAGTGTATCGATCGGCGGCGAGCCGGCGACTGTCGAAAAAACAGGAAAATGAAATCCAGATCTAGGATTTCAAACGGAGTTGATTCCAAATATTTCGGCGGTTCTTCATCAGATATGATTAATGGTGGGTTAAAATTCTTCCATGGCATTAATGGGATCCCACCTACTATGGATTTTAGCCTTTTATTTCATGATAAATTACTCATATTAAGATGAAGAGATGAAGATGAACAATTAGAAGAAATGAAGAAGAAGAGTTGGAGATAAAGAGAGAGAAAAATGGATAAGAAAAAATTTGAATGTTTTGTTTGAATGAAAAAAAAAGAAATAATTAATGTAAATTAAAAATAAATAAAAAATAGGTGGATATCAAATTTGGCAAAAATTTTAACTCCGTTTAACTTTTCCGTTATTTTAAATAAATTTGACACTTTTTGACAAGTTAATATATATAAATAGAATTTTGATACTTAATAAGTAAATTTGACACCTTCTTACAACTTGGTGTTTAAAATTGGCATTCTTCCCGTTTAGTTAATTAATGATCATGAAAGGAACAGTGATTAAATGTTAAGACTAATCCTAATTAATTAATTAATTAATTAATATATGCAGGGGCCATAAGTAATCTTCGGATCTAATTTTGTCTGTTTGTCCCATAAAATAAAAATCTCTTTTTGGATCAAAACATAGACATCACAGCTGGCATTATTTAGGTCAAACCTAAGGGAGCTGTACATATAATTTATATAATTAATATTGATTTTTGAAAGATAAAAAGAAAATATTGGCTTAGATTCTTTCAAGATATTTGTCACATGTTTGTTAACATTTGTGAAAAATGTTTTTGTATTGAAAATTAATAATCTGTATTTGGCTCTTTTTATCTTTAATAGATATGTATTCATTGTTTATTAACGGATCTTGAATATTTTAGTAGATTATAGATTGTGATCACAAAGTATTGTAAGGGGGGTTATTTGATGTTTTTAATTCACTTATTTTATTTTTTTTATTACTCACTTAATTTATTAATTAAGATACTAAAATATTTTTTATTTTAAAATTTTATTATATCATTATATATTAATATTTTTAAGTCTTTTTTATAAAAAAAATATTTATTTTCTCAAAATCATCTGTAATTATTACTTTTCCAAATAACAAAGTTATTACATTAACCCAAATCAACCAGACCTAATACATTGTTTGACAAACTTATGGTTGAGATTCACAATTTTTTTAGAATGTTAATTTGTGAGTAATTAAGGGTTACTTGATAAATCAATATATCATTCTCATTACCTTATTAGAATTTTTAGAATATTTTAATTATTTATAATATTAAATTTTACAATAGTTTAGTTCTTTTAGTAAAACAATTTAAATAATTTATTTTTAAATAAATTTATTTCAAATAATTTTAAATCAATTTTTTTTTAGAGAAGATTTTTTTTTAAAATAACTTAAATTCTTTAAAAAGTAATGATTAGTGATAATTTTGAGAAATAATTTTTTTTATAAAACAATACTTAATATATAATAATTAAATTAAGTTAATTTAAAACAAAATATATTTTAATATTTTAATTAATAAATTGAATGACAATTAAATTAAATACGTAAAATATTTAATTATTTAAATATCTCAAACTTGAAATAGTAGGATCCACTTATAATCAAATAATTAAAAAAAAATGAACTTCATTACTCTAAGCCAATTAGTTCGTTGCACGTCATCAACATCCTTGCCGACACATAACAATGGGGTAGCAGAAAACATCAAACCTTGTTTGTTTAGGAGAAGTGAATCTTGAAATTAACAATGTTAAGAAATAAATTTTATTAAGTTTAAGGTAGTTCCAAAGTTGTAAAAAAAATAATACAAAATTTTTTAATATTGTTTTTAAAATTAAAATTAGAAAAATGAAATTTAACTAGTACATTATCAATGTTTATGATAAATTGCTTAAAAAATGTAACCGACAGAGAAGATCCTTTCAAAAACTTTCTAGAGATAGAAGAAAGGACAGATGGATTTGTGCTCAGTCCCTTTCACTGGATTGTATGTCCCCTCCTTTTTTTTTTTCCTATTTATAAATGTAATTATAAAGGACAAGTGAATAATAATAATAATAATATTTTTCTAAAACAAAAGAATAGTAACAATAAAGTAAAATTAAATAAAATAAATCTTGTAAGTTTTGATGCCCATTGTCCATACCTATTTGTCCCTATGTATAACAAACAAGTAGGTGAATCTCCATTTTCCATTAATTTTCAGTCTTTACTTCCTTTGTATTTTTATATTGAATGTAATAATTGTTTCCTTAGAGATAATATTATTTGATGTATTTCTCAATCATATCTAGAAAAGGAAGTTTTACTAAATTTTGAATTACTAGATTTGGAAATGAATTGACAAATTCATAAAATTGACAAATTCATAAAAGTGTCTTAAAATATGTTCAATAATTATATCATTTGGATCAACTTTGTTGGTATATGGATCCAAATATAGGAAAACAAAATATTGACTATGAATTTGTTTGATCTTAGTTTTTGTCTTGGGATATTTATATAACAAAATATATTTAATAAAAAATGAATTATTTAAGAGTTTTCTTATGATTAATTACTAAATTGTTGTTTTTTTATAAAAATTAAATTTTATGAAAGTAAAATAAATATATTTTAATATTTTAGTTAATGAATGAAGTGATTTTAATAGTTATAATTAATGATGATATGAAACAATTTTTTTATATTTAAATAGTTAAAAGATCAAATCTAGGTTAAGTAAATTTAGTTTGAACTAGGAAAATTTCCGTACGATACGATGCACACGAATAAGGATAAAATAAAATAAATTAAAAAAATTATAATAATATTTATTTGTTTAAAATTATTAAAATAAAAAATATAACGCTCTCATTCCACAATTTATTCACTTCGATAAAACAACTTATTTTCTCACATGTTTCATCACATATTTTTTTCCGAATAATCTCTCATTTCGTGACATTACACTTTCATTTTGTCAATCAAATATTTGATTCATATTTTTTAATAATTAGCATCGTGACTTCACACTTTGGTCAATTAAATATTTGATTCATATTTTTTAACCACTTTCAAATGATACCGATCTATCATCCCTCGAAAAACCACATCTCAATCACATTTGGTTAAAGGTTGTATTTGTTATGTTAGGTTGCAAATTCGAAACCTGCAAATAATTTTTTAAAATTTATTTTTAACCGTTTTAAGTTTATGGGCGGGTCAACCCACAATCCGACTCAAGTATCCATTTACTCTCACATAAATATCCAAATTAACCACAACTCTCGACCCGGCAATCTGAATACTTTAAAAATTAAGCATCATTATATATATATAGATTAGTTAGTTAAAAATTTGAACTTTTATTGTTAAAATGTCTCGCGTTCATCAAATTTGGTGTTGAATCTTAAATATAAAGTGTTGTTAGCTTAGTTGGTTAAAGGATTGTACTTGTTTTGTTAGGTTGCAAGTTCGAAACCTACAAATACCATTTTTAAATTTATTTTTAATCGTTTTAAGTTTATGGGCGGGTCAACTCACAATCCGACCCAAGTATCCATTTACTCTCACATAAATATCCAAATTAACCACAGCTCTCGACTTGGCAATCCGGACACTTTAAAAATTAAGCATCATTATATATATATATATATATATATATATAATTTTGAACCTTTGTTGTTAAAATGTCTCGCGTTCATCAAATTTAGTGTTAAATCTTAAATATAAAGTGTTGTTAGCCTAGTTGGTTAAAAGGTTGTACTTGTTTTGTTATGTTGAAAGTTCAAAACCTACAAATAACATTTTTAAATTTATTTTTAACAGTTTTAAGTTTATGGGCAGGTCAACCCACAATCCGACCCAAGTATTCATTACTATCACATAAATATCCAAATTAATCACAACTCTCGACCCGACAATCCGAACACTTTAAAAATTAAGCATCATTATATATATATAAATTATGTATTTATAATTAGTATTTGTATAAGAATCTAGTCTAGACACGTAACCAATTATAAAAGTTGCTTTTATCCTATTATTTTTATTATCATTATCCATTTACTTCATTTATTAATTAAAATATTCTTTTTTACTTTTAATAAATTTAAATATAAAATGATTTGATAGTTCATCTTATAAAATTTTAAATAACATCTTCTTTTATCAAATGTTTTTTTTTCAAAAAAATTATAAAAATCCAAGATCAAATAAGCTTGTGGATTACAAAATTTGAATATTCAAAGCAAAATAGCGAAAATACAACATTTCATACATATATGGCCCAGGGCCCAAACTGTAGTCTCATGGATTGATAGGCCGAACTCTGAAAACTTGAAAGTTCAAAACAATAGCTTGGGCCACTAAATTAAAGGCTCGAATATTGTTTTAACTTGTAACTTTTATGGTTCGTTTGAAATTGAGCCTTATAGAATTTTATGAGTTATATTTTTCCGTAAAAAAAAATCTTATTTAATAAAAATTAGTTATTTAAGATTTATTTACAATAAATTATTCAAATATTTTTTATATTTAAAACTATTAAAAGTAAAATAAGAATAAGAATATTTTGATATTTTAATTGATATATTATATGATTTTAAATAATTAAAATGATAATTTGAGTGTTTGATTTGAAATAGAAAATTTGACTAAATAACAGTAAAGATGCTTATATTTGACTTTTTGATTAGCGCATAAAATTGAATGCTTGGATGACACATTTATTTTTTTTTTTTTTTTTGACAAAAATGCCCGTTGTAATTGACAATCGCGAAAAAAAAATAAAATTAAATTAAAAAATATATAGAATAAAAATTTTCTAGATTTCCGGTTGTGTCTTGTGAATGTGACATTAAAAAAAAAAAAAAAAGTGTGTCACCCCATTTCAAAATCAAAATCAAAAAAGAAAAAAATTAAGATCCAACAATTATGTAAATTAAATTTTTTTCTTTATTTTTTTATCTCATTTTAACTATTAAATTTCTCAAATTGAATAACTTGATATCTCAATTAATCTAGTTCAAATACCATAAATAAATTTACTTATTTTTTACTATGTAAATTTTAAAGATCAAATTAGATTATTTTTGCCATCATTCTTGCAATAGAATCTCTAAATAATTTGATATATGAATTTACCTTAATTAACATTAATAATATATACATAACTTTTATTTACTTGTTCAAAAATTTGTTATTTTAATGTTATTGGAAGAGGAGAAAACATGTGACTAGTTCAATTTAAAAAAATAATTTATTTTTTTCAAATATCATATTCTAATATTTTAAAATTTATTTAATATTTGTACGTAAATTGGGGGGAAATTTGAACATATTTTTCAAAAAAAAAATAAAAATAAAGAAAGAACATTTATTTATCAATAATTTTTGTGTGGAAATCCAACCGTCCGATGATTACATAGATATGCGTTCACTTCATTGAATTACAAACCATCTTAGTCAAATTCGAACGTTGCGGCATCGGCTCATATATTTAAAAAACATCATCCAGATCAGATATAGAGATATCTCTCTTCCCATATCTAGCCGTTACTTCTTTTGCCCTCTATCTCAACCATTCCTCTCTCTCTAAGACTTACACAGTCTTGATTTGATGACAATCTCAGTTGAAACTACTCCAGATGATCTCAACAAGGTTGGTTACTTATTACTGAATCAAAATCTCATCTTTCGCAGATCATGTTTCTGTATTTAAATTTGATTTTGTTTGATCGCAGGGACAGAAAATCTTGATGGGTTCATCTCCCATTATTAGCCCTCCTTCATCAGACAGACACTTATGGAGTGCTCTACGAGATCGGATCGATGTAATTCTCGAGAATCGTAACCCTGATGAACGGTCCTTTCCTCCCCCAACGGTGAGTTCAATCTTCTGAAACCCTTTCCTCCAAATTTGATGATCTTGTTTTAATCGTGTGTTTCTGTTCTAATTGAGTTCAGATTGATGAACAATCGGAATGCTCTATGCAAATGAAGGAAGATTCTGTTCTTCTTATGAGAGGATTTGACTCCATGTCAACTACTCTTTCTCATCTGTCTAAAAATCTGGATAATGCTCTTCAGGTGAGCGGTTAGAAACATTCTTTCTCTTAAAGCAAAACTCATCTTATTTGTTTTGACTGACGATTTTGATGTAAAGGGTGCAAGAGATCTTTCAAAGCCACCCACATTGACCGACATCTATCAGTCCGCTATTGAAAAGGCCAAAATTGAGAAAGAAGTTGAAACCCAGAAAGGAGAGACTGATGAAGGCCGAGGAAAGAAAAGGAAATCAGAAGAAACTTGTGAAAATGGCAACGGGTCGACCGATGATGAAGCAAAATTGAAGAAAGCAAAGAATGTTGGGGTTTTATCTTTGACACATCTGTTATAAATTTTAATCAATAACATGCATATTCTGACTGTGGAATGTTGGGGTTTGGTTTTCAATAGCTAGCGATTTCAATGGGGAAGAAAGCAGCTTCACTGGCCAGGGAAATAAAATCGATCAGATCAGACTTTAATTTTATGCAGGAGAGGTGTACCCTTCTTGAGGAAGAGAACAAGAGGCTTCGCGATGGCTTTGAAAAAGGGATTAGAGCAGAAGAAGATGATCTGGTAAAACAACATAAAAAACTATATGATATTTCAGTCTCTATGTATGAATGAATGTTTAGAATAATAGATATCTGATTGTGGGTTGCAGATGAGGCTTCAAATGGAAGCATTGCTAGCGGAGAAATCAAGGCTAGCAAGTGAGAATGCTAATCTTAAAAGGGAGAATGAATGTCTCCACCAGCTTGCGGAATACCACCAGTTAACTTCTGAAGATCTTTCTGATTCCTACGAAAGTCTAATTCTTCAAGGGGGTGTGTGCTTGGATTTCTCCTCCCCGTCTCTTCTGATAGAGGATGGGCATGATCAAGAACAGGCATCAAAGTCTCCTCGGATGGAGATTTGCAGGTTCCCTGATTTGACCAATGAATGATGAAATCTCCTCTTTGTAGTTGCTGCTGCTGCTGCTGTTTCTGATAATTCATTCATTCATTTTGAGATGCTTATTTTAAACTCTTTTTGTACTATGAAGTTGTTTCGAATGGGATTCTTAATCATTTCAAACATTGTTTATACTAAATGGGTTGAGAAATTGCACAATATCATTGTTTATTCTGAAAATAAAACTTCAATTGAAGGCATTTTCTTCAGAGTATAGGCTTGAACAGGAATCACACAAGGTTAGATTTTGAAAGAAAAAGATGTGGTGTTACTATGAGTTTTTCCTAATATGTGGCCTGAAAGGTTATGATTGCAATTGCAAATATTTTGATTAAGGTTGTTTACAAATGAAGAGTATCCATGGTTGTTCTTCAACATAATTGGAAATATTCTTGCAATGAAAGTGAATTAACATGTAATATTAACGAGTATTAATGAATGATTTTTCTTACGAGTCACGTAACGTGTATTAATGAATGTCTTTCTTACGAGTCACGTTATTAATGTGAATGTTTTTCTTACGAGTCACGTAACGTTTATTAATGAATGGTCTTTCGTAAAAGTACGTAACACGTAAAAGTTATGAGTTTGAACTTTCGTGACAATTTAAAAATAAACAGAAAAACAGCTGAATTTGAAGAGAATAGGAAAGTTCTTTATAAAACAATGTCAAAATATTTGGTATAATTAACCCAATAAAAACATGTTCTGTTTCAATGCTTATTTAGAAGTTATATGGAGGTTAAGCACAAGTGCAAAAAAGGCAGATAACTATGTATTAAGCAAATGGAAATGTATGCTTCTCCTGGAGGAGGCACATTTAGTGGAGGTTAATGTTATGATAGGTCTAAGTGCTGATTTGTGCTGGAAATTTGATTTGCTTAAACGGGATCCATGTTCACTTACTCTGAAAAATGTATGGATTTGTATTTTAGAGAAGGACGAAGACTGATTTCATTTCATTTGTTGGTTCGACCAAATAGTATAAGAGGGTAACTCCGTTGCAGTAATAAGGAACGCAAAATATGTTGAACTAATAACCCTAAATCCAAATGTTCAAAAGTGTGGAGATAAGCAAGACATGAAGCTTTTGTTTTGGAGAAAAATGACCCTTAAAAGCACTTTTGTCTAAAGAAATATCAGTCCAGCTTTGGATGCTCATTCTATATGTCACCAAACAAAGAATGCAGGACTACAGGTAAGTAAATGATGGTAAGGTTCTTATGAGAAACAATATGGCTTGCAAGGTTGAGGGAATTGGTTCAGTGAATCATATTCCAGAATTAAAGAAGAATTTGTTTATTCTAATATGATCAATGATATGGTGTTACACTAAGACAATGTGTGATGAAGATTACAAATTGAGTAAATTTGGTAGTGTTCAATGCAACTAGAGGCAAGATTTGACTATACATTCTTGAAATTACTTCAAAAGTTTGTATAGCAGTAAATTCAATGATGGACTCAATCAAATTGAGGCATTTTAAACTAGGGCACATGAGTTAGAAGGGTTTGGAGGATTTGAATAAGCAAGAAGTTCTTGGAAAGCCTAAACTTGAAGAGTTGAAATTGTGTTTGAAAAATCAACATATGTCAATTTTGTAGTATCTCAATTCAATAGTAAAAACTACATTTAAATGTTTGGGGACTATTCTAAATAGTAGCTCAGGGTGGAGATATTTTCTTGTTCATGAATTAAAGAAATGTTACATACTAAGATATACATTATGAGAAAGCTCTGGATATGTTGTTTTAGAGGATGTACCTTTTTATATTTACCAACTTTCAATCTCTATTATTTTTAACTCATCTCTCAACCTAAAAAAAAATTAAACTTTTTCTAAGGAGATTGAAGGTTAGTATATAGAAGGGTATCTGCAGTGAAATAACATATCCGGAATCACGCTATGAGATTAAATAGGAAAACATTACAAAATTAAAAGTTTATAACTCTTATGAAAAACAAAACTAAAAAAAAAAAATCAAGAAGTTAAAACTCACATTAATGAATTTGAATTTGTAAATAAAAAATTTAATGAACTATACAATAAAAATGACATTATAAGATATCTCAACAATATGACATACTCTATACTAAAATGATACAATAAAAATAATTAAATATATCAAATTATTAATCCCTTATCGAACTAAATACTAAGACCCATTTAAAAATATATTTGACCGCTTCCAATAAAACTTAATTAGGAAAAGATATTTCAAAAAACTTACTTTTATTTATGTATTGATAATGATATAATCAATAATTAATTAGTTGTTATGAATGAATTTATTTAATTGATCCCAAACATTATTTTTGTTAATATTTTTTTTTAGGAAAGAATCCTATATCAAACTCCAATTTGAGATTTATGTGATTGTTTCACAAAGGGTAGAGATATAGAAAGTGGGTTAGCTATAACTATACTTGTAATTAGTGTGGTTGTAGAGCTTAGGTTAACAACCAAAGACAACAGCCCGATAAGAAAAAGAGGTGTTTAACCAACCCATATCGCCACGTTGTCACACCAATTATATTATTATTTTTTACACATTTACTTTTTTGTCCCTATTTTAGTACATTCTTAAAAAGCTGTTGGAACCAACTTTCTATAAATATATATACATGAACATGATACACACCACACACACACACATTCCTCTGTCAATTGTTTGTTTGAGACATCTATCTATCTATCAATTATCATCTATGGCTACTGGAAATGCATACCCTTATCATCTCGCCTTTGAAGAAGAAACTTCGTCGCGGATTCTTCTTTATCCATCGGCACATCATTCTTCTTTTAATAAGGTACTAAACAAAATAATATCTATTTTAAATTTTTGTGTATCCAAATCTTGTAAAACGTATAATATAGTAGTAATATAAGTATATATTATGGCTCTAACCAAACATGTATTGAATTTACTGGCAGCATCAAACAACAAGATATCTATCAAAAGAACAGACAAGATCAGTTGTAAGACCAAGGCAAAGGCATTCACCAAATTGGATTTCAGGTGGGCCTGGAGTGCAAGTTATTTTTCTAGTCCCTAGCCCAGTATCATGTGGAACTGGTGTTTTCCTTCCTCAAAGGCCAGGCCCAGACCTTCATTTTCAGCCCAATAATACAAAACCTTCTCCACCTGCTGCTTCTTCTGCAGGTATTATTTATATTAATATATCTAAAACAAAACCAAAAACAAATCTTTAATCTCTATAAATATATATATATTTATTTATTTATTGATCAGTTTGTTTTGTTATTAATAAATATTAAATAATATATGCAGATATGAATAGGTTTAGAGATGTGAAAGTTGGTGGATATCAAGAGAGTGGCAGCAGTAATAATAAAAAGGGAAAGGGCGGCAGTAATTTTTCCTTACAAAGCCGCAACAAGAGTAATTCTCCTGCAATATTTCTACCAAAAGAATGGACCTACTAATTAAACAATCAATTAATTATCTCTCTTAGTAATTAATTAGTCAAATTTCCCTCTTGAGTTTAATTGTTGTAAGATATTAAACTACTTATTGAACATGATATAATAATAATAATAATAATAATGATGATGATGATCAATTCTTCATTTCATATTTTCTCTTATGTGGATGGTGATCTATTGTCCTTTTCTTATTCCCAAAACACAAGTTATATCTCATTTTTATGAACTTATTTTATTTATCAATGATTACTACATTACATGTTTTTTTTTAATATTTCTACCACAAAATAGAAGAATCAAAGATATATTTTTTAAATAATAAAATACATAAATTAAATATCAAATAGCTGAATGCCACAAATCTATTAACTTTGTGGCGTCATTTTTTGACGAAATTATTGACGAAAACAAATTTAGTGACAAAATTGCGACGTAAATAAATTGACCAGAGTGGAGAATGGTTATATGTGATTAATAGTTTGTAACGATAATTTGCGTCCAATCGTTTGTGACGATATTTTGCGATAAATTGTTTACAGCGTTATTTACGACAAATCATTTGTGACGCTATTGTGTGACAAATATTTATTTCATCGCAATTAAGATAAATTTTATTTTATTTTTCTTAAAGTTACAATTATTTTAAAATGAACTAGAAACAAAATTCTAAAAATATTAAAATAAGTAAAATTAGAATGATAATATTTAAAATTCAAAAACTATAACAACTCAATCAATTCTTAGTCAATCTAATTATGTATATATGTTTTTAAAATATTATAAAAACAAATTATCAATGTCTATTAGAAAAATGCATTTTTGAATGTTTCCGTGTTTGTTAGTTCAAAACAACAACAATTGAGAAGAACAACCTTATTTCCTTCAAAGGATCATATCAAATTCTTTCACAAGTTTCTATAAATTAAAGAGGAAGAAATATACAGCTTATCATTTTATCATTTTATCATCTTCGTCACTTAATTGTTTTAATTAAGACTTATATTATTATTTTTTATATAATAATTTGTTTTTTTAGTTTTGCCAGGGATACATTATTTGTTCGTAGAAACTATGTATCAGGTTTTGATCGGAAGAAGTAAAATCGTCAAAACTATATAGTGAAACAGTAGAATCTATATATCAGATTTTTAAATAAAAAATAAAAAATATCAAAACTATATATCCGGTTTGGACGAAAGAAGAAAAATCGTCAATACTATATATCGTTTCAACGGGAGATAGAAAATCGTTGAAAATTATATACCCAGTTGCGATGGACTAAGGAAAATTGTCCAAACTATATATCCGGTTTCGACGGAAAAAGAAAATCGTCAATTATATCATGAAATCTATACATTAGATTTTGACAAAGGAATTATATATCCGTCCAATCCCGGAAGAAGTAAAATCGTCAATTATATCATGAAATCTATACATTAGATTTTGACAAAGGAAAAGACGTAAAAATTATATTATGAAATCTATATATTATATATTTACCAAAAAAAAGACAGTCAAAAGTATATATATCAGATTTTAACATAAAAGAAAAAAATGATGTTGAAACTCTTCCAAACAAATTAATATTGCTTCATACATTTAGACAAATTACTTGTCAAAATGTTTTAACTATTTAGATGCTATTTATAACAAAATTACCATATCTAAGATTTTCATTGGATAATTTGTTGAAATATTTCAATGTAATTTTCAATAAATCAATTTCAATAAATTTAAGAATGAAAATTTTATTATTTAAACATTTTACATTTAAAAATATTTATTGTGACCAGAAATCTAATATTTTGTCACAAAATAAGTCGTTACTAATTTTTCACATTCTTATTTCATCATTAATTTATTTTAGTGAACATTATTTATTTGACCGCAAAGGCATAATTCCATAATGTAACTGATTTATTATTATTATTATTATTATTTTATTTTAATAAACTTAGTAGGTAATCAAGTAATAGAGGATCATGCCTCTTATATAAAAAAAAATTACTTTGAAAATATGTTAATATTATAATTATTTTGAAAATTTTAATAATACAAAGTTAACTACTTTAAGATTGTCTGTGATAGTAAATTGTGTTTTATAATACTTCCACCATTTCAAATTCCTAATGCCCATCACTCTCCTTCACTTTTCCTTCTAATTAAAATTTATTGATTATCCTAATATTCTATTATTTCTCTATTACAATTGTTATTCCATCATAAAAAAAAAAACTTGATTGAAATTTAGTTAGTAAATAATCCAATAATTTTCCTTCTAGTAATTTCATGTTTGAATTTCTTTTAAATTTTTTTTTTTATAAAAAATCTTGTTTGATAAAAAAATAAGTTATTTAAGTTTTTAATTAATTAAATTATTATATTAATTTTTTATTTTTAAAATTTAGGTTACAAAAGATTAGGTCTAATTAAATAATTAATGATATCCAGTATTTATGAAAAAGGAGAAATGAATAAAACGACGTCGTACTCTGATAATGAGGTGCAGCCTAATTTTGCGACACTTGATTCTGAGTTTTGATCTTGATCTTGATCGGCGGCCATATATACATTCAGAAGAAGAAGAAGAAGAAGGAGCGATTGGAGAAAGAGATGAAGTTCGATATAGAAGACGTAACTGTATATTTCCCTTACGACAACATATACCCAGAGCAATATGCCTACATGCTTGAACTCAAGCGATCTCTCGACGCCAAGGGCCATTGCCTCCTTGAAATGCCCACCGGAACTGGAAAGACCATAGCTTTACTCTCACTTATCACCAGCTACATTCTATCTAAGCCCTCCAATCCACTCAAGCTCATGTATTGCACTCGTACAGTCCATGAAATGGAGAAAACCCTAGCCGAGCTCCGTCTCCTTCATCGTTATCAGCTCCAGCATATCGGCCCTTCTGCTAGCATCCTAGCCTTAGGTCTTTCCTCTCGCAAGAACCTCTGCATAAACCCTAACGTAGTTTCTGCGGAGAATCGAGACTCGGTTGACGCCGGCTGCCGCAAGATTACTGCTAGTTGGGTTCGTGCTTTGGCTGCCGAGAACCCAAATGTGCAAACTTGCTCATTCTTCGAGAACTACGAGAAAGTCTCTTCTGATGCAGTCTTACCTCCTGGTGTCTATACTTTGCAGGTTCACTAAATTTATCTTTTTTTTAAAACAAGCAAAATTAGGTGGGTTCTATTCTTTAGTTCGCCAATTGTTGCAGGATTTGAGGGCATATGGGAAAGAGAAAGGATGGTGTCCTTACTTTTTAGCAAGACACATGGTGCAGTTTGCGAATGTGGTGGTTTATAGTTATCAGTACCTTCTTGATCCTAAGGTCGCTGGAATCATATCCAAAGAGATGCAGAGAGAATCAGTTGTGGTTTTTGATGAGGCACATAATATAGACAATGTCTGTATAGAAGCTCTTAGTGTTAGTGTGAGATCTCAAACACTTGAGGGCGCTACAAGAAATCTCAACAAGATGTCTCATGACATCGAAAGGTAATCGGCTTTAACAAACTGAGAAGCCTCGCTGAAATCTAGTAAATAATCTTTGTCTTGATTTGAATGGTAGGGAAGGTTGAAGGCCACTGATGCTGGAAGGCTGCGTGCAGAATATAACAGGCTTGTTGATGGCTTAGCACAAAGAGGAAATCTTCCTTGTAAGTGTGTTTTCCCTCAATTCTCAATTTGACAATGAAACAAAAATCCTTATGTTCTTGTCCTTTTTCAGTGGCGGATACTTGGCTTGCAAATCCCGCCTTGCCCGATGATATTTTGAAGGAAGCAGTGCCTGGAAACATTAGACGGGCAGAGCATTTCCTTTCGGTTTTGCGAAGATTGATTCAGTATTTGAGAGGACGGCTAGATACAGAGGAAGTTGTTAAAGAGGGGCCTGTTTCCTTTGTTGCTTCTATAAATGTGCAGGCTGGAATTGATCAAAAGATGTTGAAGTTTTTCTACGATCGTCTGCAGTCGCTAATGATGACGTTGGAGATAGTTGATACGGATGAGTTCTTGCATATTCAAACGATCTGCGATTTTGCTACGCTTGTGGGGACTTACACAAGGGGATTTTCCATCATAATTGAACCTTATGATGAGAGAATGCCGAGTATTCCTGATCCTATATTGCAGGTTTGGTTGGAAAATCATTTTTCAAACAATTTTCGCTCTGATTTTTTCATATGACATTTACAGATGCATTTCTTTTATATGATGATTTGCAGCTAAGCTGTCATGATGCTTCCTTAGCCATAAAACCAGTATTTGATCGATTTCAATCGGTTGTTATTACGTCTGGAACATTGAGCCCGATTGATCTCTATCCCCGTCTTCTTAATTTCAACCCTGTTGTAAGTCGAAGCTTTGCCATGTCTTTGACAAGGGAATGCATATGTCCAATGGTTTTGACTCGTGGAAGGTGAATAAAGGCTTGATTTTGATCAACTATCCTTGTCGTTCTTCCAGGTTGCTGATATAATTTTCATTGCCTCGTTTTTTCTAGTGATCAACTTCCGGTGAGCACGAAATTTGATATGAGAACTGATGAGGGCGTTGAAAGAAACTACGGGAAGCTTTTACTTGAGATGGCAGCCATTGTTCCTGATGGGATTGTGTGTTTCTTTGTTAGTTATTCGTATATGGATGGGATAGTCAATAGTTGGAATGAAAAGGGAATTCTAAAGGTATACAACTCTTGATTTTTGCCGTTCTTGCTCAAAGAAAGCATAAGAACTTGAATTTATATGAGATTTTCAGATCAATGCTCTAATTTTTTTTGTCTTGAATTATTATGTTTTGGGTTTCATTTCCTTGAATCTTCCTCATCCAAGCTTGAGGAGAATAGAAAGAGCAAGTATAAGTGACATGTTTTCTTGACTATTGCTCTGATAGGACTAGTTTTAGAATTCTTAATTGCCTAGTTGGAAATATTGCCAGGGCTATCTCTTAGAGATCAAAACGAGCCCTTTCATTCCATTATGAATTAAAGAATAAAGTGTGAATCAAATGTCCCTAGTCCCTAGCCATCTTCTCTCCCATTTAGCGATTGAGGAACAACCTTCATGCCTTATTTCATAGGTTACCTCAAAGTGGCTAATATTGATTTGGAGAAAGAATAAGAATTGTGAAAATATTTGGGTTTTTTCCTTCTTAATTTGGTTAGCTAAAAATCCAAAATTAATTTTCAGGAAATAATGCAACACAAGCTCGTCTTCATTGAGACGCAAGATGTGGTAGAAACTACATTGGCTCTAGATAACTATAGAAAGGCCTGCGATTGTGGGAGAGGTGCTATCTTTCTATCTGTTGCTAGGTATCAATTCCTTTCTTTCGTTCTTCCTTTGTTAAAGTCCTTTCTAAACATAGATGAATAATTTGACATTTTCAGGGGAAAAGTGGCGGAAGGAATTGATTTTGATAGGCATTATGGCCGACTAGTTATCATGTATGGCGTTCCTTTTCAGTATACTTTAAGCAGGTACAATTGAATGTTTCAGATTATTATTGGTGTGTAACCCCGTGATTGTGCATCTATCAACAAGATCTCATTTTGTTTTTTTTATATGAATTAACGACAGAATATTGCGTGCTCGGTTGGAATATTTACGGGATACTTTCCAGATAAAAGAAGGCGATTTCTTGACATTTGATGCCCTGGTATATTTCCATTTTCCTTTTATTTAGTTAATACGTATTTGGAAATGCTAATTAGAAGAAACCATTTGTAAATGTTTTGAAAACAGAGGCAAGCTGCTCAATGTGTTGGACGAGTTATCCGATCAAAGGCAGATTATGGAATGATGATATTTGCCGATAAAAGGTATGTAAACTAAAACTTTGAAAACCCGCGTTTATCTTTTCAGTTGTCTTATTTCTGTTTACTCATTCAGATATAGTCGCCATGACAAAAGATCAAAATTACCCGGATGGATTCTTTCGCATCTACGTGATGCTCACCTTAACTTGAGCACGGATATGGCTCTTCATATTGCAAGAGAGGTGTGTTCGTCTAACTTTCCATATTCATAACTGATATATTATCCACCTTAAACGTTTTCAATTTGTCTATTTCTTGCAGTTTCTTCGGAGAATGGCCCAACCTTATGACAAAACTGGTGGTGCTGGTAAGAAAACACTCTTATCAGAGGATGACTTGTTGAAGATGGGAAATGACTATTTTGCAGATTTGTTTTGATGAGTTCATTGTTAAGAACGATGTCAAATGAACTGTTTTGCATGTTTTTTCCCCAGTTTATTTATTAGCCTCTTAACATGATAGACATTTCTCTGTTCCATTGGCTTAAAAAATTAAACATTATGTTTTTGTTTTTCCTGTATTTCCAATATTGAGACATTACAGGTTTTCATTGTTCTGAAGTAAATGAGAATACATCAATAAATCTAAATGAGTCTGTCCTTAGAAAAGCCTTAAATGAGTTGAAATCTAAAGAGTAAAAGCCTTTGAAGATTGGTATTCATCTTTTACATTTTTTTTTTCTATATGTTGAACAATTTATATGGTAATTTTTTAAGATTACTTACTGAACAGATACCTCTCAAGAAGGTAGATTAGTTTTCAGTGTATATATAGTTAAGCTGATCAAGATCACTTCTCAAGAAAATACATAAAAACGAAAATACATAAAATCTTTGTAATATTGTCTCAACAGACACCAAAAATATCTTATCTCAGCATAACTAGAAAGCAGCCAAAGGCGAAAAGGAGTCGAGCCAGACCAGAACTCAACGACAAACCAGCAGCGTCATTCTGAGCCGGGCTGAAGTTGCCTCCAACCGTGTCCTTGGTTAAGATAACAACAACCCAATTGTCTTCTGAACCTATCCCGGCTCCACTAAATGTGCTATCATTCAAGTACTCCGAGTATTGACTTTGCGTGAAATTCGAAAGCACAAGGTCAGGAACCAGATTCGGAATGCAAGCAGGCATTACATTTCCCTCCCTAGTGTTGGTTATATTGAGATGGCATTTAACGAGTAGATCAGGATAGTTCGAAAACTGAGGCTCGGTTCCGGGGACAGTGTCTGCACCCGTCGTGTTTGTACAAGGCTGGTTCTTGAACTGTTCTGCTAACTCTTCGGCTAAACAGTTTGCATTTTTGTTCTCAGTTAAGGTAGACAGGTTTAAGGATGTTCTGTAACTGTTCAATTGTTGAAGCAGATTCTCCTCGTCTATAAAGACAACATAAACATCATATAAAAAAATCATTAAGCTAGAAAATTAAATGATTTTAAATAACAGAATTTCATGAATTAAGCAATAATTAGATTCATACTATCTATCTATCTATCATCTGAAATATGGCTGCAACAAAAGAATATGAACTTTTCTATGAGAAACAAGATCTCTGCTAAAAATGCCTAACTCCTTTGAAATGGACCAGAATCAAACAGGAAAAAACAAGTAAATTCTGTAAAAATCAAAATGATATGACTTAGATTTAGTAGATCCTAAAACCCATAAACGAAGATCCAACTTGATCTAGTAATCAACATAAATTAGCAACAAATCTGAAGGAAGAATCAATAAATAGAAAAAGATTGCTGTAGATTAACTACCCAGAAAGGGAAATGAAAATTTGAAATCTATATTCTGTACCCAAAATACATTACATCATTGGTTCAGATATATTTTGTCAATCCAATCAGTAGCAAGAACTATAAGTGGTGCAGACGAGTAAATGCATGTCTGGAAAGAAAAGAGAGAGAATACCCAGAGATTCCGCCGGAAAAGAGAGCGAAAGAACAGCAAGGAAGAGGACGAGTAGAAGGAGACCATGGTTGCGAAGAAGACCCATTTAACAATGGATCAGAACAAGGGATCCTCGATGAAGAAGATGAAGATGAAGATAGAGTTGACAAACACCTTCTTCCTGGATCTTGATTCTGAATCACTCACTCCTATTCCTAATTTCCTATATACACCACAACAATTCTGAATTAGTAAACTATTCATTTCTGCAGGGAAATAAATGTAAATTAAATTCAAACAAATAGACCATTATTTAAAACATTTTTTCTGTATTTATTTTTTTCGATATTGTATTTTAAATTTGAACTTGGTATTGGTTATTTCACATTTTAACAAATATAGACTTAGAAAGAAATAAGTGTTTTCAAATAGGCTTATTTCTTTTATTTTTGTATAAGAATATCTAGACTAATTTGAGCATATTTAGTATATAGAAACTTTCACAACAACCCATCATTATGACTTTCAATTTCAATTAAGATATTATTTTTAATAAAAATCAATCATTAGAACAAAATAAGGACATCCATAACTTACTTTCCAAGGTTTTATTTGGAAATATTATTTCATTTGTTTTCTATGAATATAAATAAAATTTTATTTGGTAATAGTATATATATTTAAACTCAATCTCAAATCTTAATAGACTTAAAAATATGTATATACGCATAAAATTGTTAGAGTGTTGATTAGGCACGAGAGACATAACTTTTTTTAATACAAATTTCATGATAATTAAACTATTAAATTATCAATAATAAGCGTTTAAAAGTTGTATTATTGACTATTACTTGTGTTTCAGGGTGAATGATTGAAATTCTTGGTCTTTGTGTATGAAAAAGGAGAAATTAAATGAGTTTTTAAAACGTAACAAAAAAAAAAGTAATAGAAATAAGATATATGGACTGAATTGCAACTTTTTAAAATTAGTTTGTGGGTATATTTGCTATTTTATTGCTCAATGTATATATTTGTAACTTTTGAGAAACTTTGTGTCTCTAGATGCATTTGTTTCCTTTTATAAACATGACTATATTAAATTTATGGACTTATTTGATATGTAAGCCAAATGTTGAGGTGATATTTGGTATTTTCCTGTGATGACATGGAAAATTGTAGATCTGGAATTTATTTATTCTTAATTTTAAATTTGAAGTTTGGTAGATTTTAATGGATTAGGTATAACCTCCATCCCTTCTTCACAAGCAAGGAATAAAAGCCCAAAAAGCCAAAATAAGAGATTAGAAAAAAAAAAAAAATAAAAAAAATAAAAAATAAAAGTCAGATCTCTTTCTTTCTTGCTAAGAAATATCTCTTCATGCATACTGTAGCTAGATAGCTCAGATTGAAAAAAAAAAAAAAAAAAAAAAACTTGTACAATCAACTTACCACATTAATATTAGTTTCTTAGTTTCAATTCTAATTTAAAATATTTATACCGACGAAGTAAGATTGTTACGATCAATTTAATGGTTATATTTAAATTAATTCGGTTTAATTTCTATTAAAACAAATTAAGTATAATAACTTAAATAATATAATTATCACATACTTAACAAATTAGATACTGACTAAGGGGGGGTGTAGTTGACTCAGCTGACCTAATCAACACCAACATGGTAGCATAGAATAATTATATGATTCAGTTTTAATGTGAATTAATTATATATAAAAAAATAAAATCAGATAAGCGTGTATGAAATTCCTTAAATATTCTATTTTTTAATAAACAATTTCTTAAATTTAATCTGATCCAACCCATTAAAAAATTTGACTAATTTTCTTTATTTTTTATTTTTTTTTCAAATTTTCCATTTTCTCTTAAATCCTATTAATTTTTTCTTTCTAAAGAATAATCTTATAAATCTAATTAGGAAGACTTGTCTCTAAAATTAGAATGTTGAGTTTGAATTTTACAATTTAATAGTATTACAATCAAGTAAATTCGTCATATAAAATTAAGGGATTATCTTTTAGTTATAATTTTTATTTATAAAATTTACAAAAATAAAGTTCTTAAATTAAATAAAGAAAATTAATAAGAGTGACAATTAACTTATTATTTGGTTATTTTAAATTTAATTTAATATTAGAAACATATTTTATTTTACTTTTGTTGAAAAAATTAATATATATATATAATAAAATTATTTAAAAACAATTTTGTTTTGTCTTCTTCTTTTTTTTTTTAATTAGGTTGATCAATTTTATCCGTTTAATTATTTCATTTATCCAGTTAATATATAAATAAAAATATATAATCTCTTATGTAAAATAAAGTACTGAGTTTATAAATTTAAATACATTTTTATTTAAAAATAATGTTTAATGTTCTTTAAATTAATTTAATTATTTTAAGACCTTCTTAGCAAATAAATATAAATAAAAATAATATATATATTTTTATTTGTCAGTACATTCGTTTATCTTCGTGAAATCGATAATTATAAGACAGGTTGTGACCAAAATTTCAAACCATAATCATTTACTTATAACGAATTTTATTTTTCCACGTTATAATATTAATGAATTAGGCTTGACCTACTGCTCCTTCACTCTCTATTAATATTGATGTTATTGCTCTCCCATATTAATTAATTAAACAATTATTTTCTATATTATAGTCCAAACATTTAATTAGTTTCCTGATCTTATCTTGAATAATTTGGAGACAGTCCTGAAAAAAAAAATTTGAAATGAGTTACAATAATAAATAATTCCCAAGATATATAGCCTAAGCCAATGCTACAAATTAATGCGCCCTTTATATATTTCCTAATAATTAATATTTTTTTATTTTAGTACAATAATTACGAATATTTCAACTCTCAAATTATTGATTATTTTATCCTAATTTATAAGAATTAATTAATGAAAATGGTTGTATTATATATATATATTATCTAGATTTTTTCATTATTTTTTTAAAATATTTTGGGTTATTTAAAAAATAATGATTATAATGATTCGAGAATTGAGAATGTTTTTAAAAAAAATATTAATATATAATAATAAAATAAAAAATAAAATAATTTAAAATAAAATATGTTTAGAATTGAGACAATTTGCGTGATGAATTAGAAAGTGAATCTAATAATGTTTGGGATCCTTATTTTCAAATATATAGCTTTTGGGACCCCTTATAGACTACTAGGCTACTAGCTAGATCCTAGGCTACTAGCTAGACCCTTTAATTTGTACGATTCAACCTAATAATATATTTCTTTTCAATTATTTGTACTACTAGCCTGAGGGATCGTTTGATAAGTTGTTTTTGAGTTTTTTTTTTTTTTTATTTTATAATTTTATCTTAAAATTCAATTATTTTTATTGACTATTTTAGTTATTTAATTATTTTTTATATGTTTAAATATCAAAATACTCTTTATTTAATTATATAAAAAATATAAAAGATATATTTGACTTTTAACCTTATAAATTTGAGATTTTAGTTTTTTAAGAAAAAACCAGAAAAACTCACATATGACATACCTATGGATGTAAATGAGCCGAGTCGAACAGTATCATGCTCGAGTTCCGCTCGTCTAGTATATATTCGGGCTCGAGCTCGTTTCGAGCTTTTACAATCGAGCTCGAGCTCACGAACCGCTCGTGCTCAGCTCGTTTAGAAAGCTCGTTTAAAGCCTCGTTTAGAAAGCTCTATTTATTAACCCTAAGTTTAATTATAGCTTTATAGGATATTATTATATTAATATAAATATAATCATGTAATAATATTAATTATTATAATATATATTTATATATTACTATTTTTTTAATAATTTACAAATTATATTTAAACAATATTATAATCGAACGTGTTCGTGAGCCTATAAACGAACTTGTTCACGAGCTTATAAACGAGCCTATAAACGAACATGTTCGTGAGCTTACAAGCCGAATATCGAGAAGTTCATGCTCGGCTCGTTTAAATTTTCGAGCTTTTAAACGAGCTTGAGCTCAGCTCGTTAAGACTAACGAACGAGCTCGAACGAGCTTTTTGTCGAGTCGAGATTCGAATAGCTCGCGAGAAGCTCGGTTCATTTACATCCTTATTACTGCATTAAAGAGCTTTTAGACCATCTCCAACCGAAAAACTCATTTTCAAACTCATTTTGCTATAAATATCACCTCAAACAGTAATTCTTCTTCAACCAAAAAACTCATTCTCAAACGAATATTCTTATAATATTATTTTTTATTTAAATTTTTATAATTTTTTAATATCACTCATATATTTTTAATGTTATAAATTATATCATAATATTTAAATATCACCTAATTATTTTAAATTTGATTATAAATTAATTATAAAAAATCAATAATACACAAAAATAAATATTATAAAAAATAATGTATAAAATAATACTTTGATAAAACAAACATTATTAAAAATAATATCATTAAATATTCTTTATTATTATAATTTTTTTTAACATTATTATAATTTTGTTTTAAATATTATTATCAATTTTGAACATTATTATAAATTTATGTTATATAAATAAATTAAAACAATAAATTATATAAATAAATAAGTTTAATGTATAAAATATACCTAAACTAAGTTTAGGGGTTGAATTAAAAATGGAAAAAAAAAATTGCGATAGTGAACCGTTGCAAAAGAGAGAAAAAGGGTGAAAACCCATTGTGAGTTTAAGAATGGGTGTCAGTTGGAGAAAAAATGACTAAAAATCCATTTTGAGTTTGGATATGAAATATGGTTGGAGATACTCTTAAGGGTTCTCGGTGACAAGCTCTAATTAAAATAAACATGTTTTAATTAATTAGCTAAAATAAAGAAGGGATGAAATCAAACAATTAATGTTAATTATACTTAGCTAAAACAAAACCCTTATCACATATATAATAAAGCAAGTTTTGCATTACAAATTATTAATCTTATAACTAGCTAGCTAATTAATAAACATTTCCCTTCATTTATTTATTTATCTCGTCGATCGACAATCACGGGTCCAATGCCAAACTAGGAGTAGCCTAGCTAGTACACAACTATATATATATATATATATATATATATATATATATATATATATATATATATATATATATATATATATATATATATATATTAGGAATTAATTAATTAGTACCGTCACAAAGTAAATTGCTTAATTAGTTTACACATATAAATATATATAATGACAATAGTTAGCATGCATGGACTTAACATTGTGGTATTATTCTGTTTATTGCTCTCTTCACTTCCGTTATGCTTGCTTTTTTTCCATTTCCATTTTCCTTCACCTGAAAATTACATAATCATATATTAGTTATATAACAACCTCATTGGAATAATAAGATTTATATAATTAATTAGTTACCTTGGCTCTCATCTTTGCGACGAATATACCGTTGGTCAACGACGATTGAACTGTGACGATGTCCACTCGCAACTCCCGGAGAGTGACCATCACGTCTAACAGAAGCCCTTCCCGATATGGGCATTGGAGCTCCACCAGGCCGTCGTTCTCAATTATCGAAACTTGCACCTGTAACGTTACACCCGGAGCTGGCTGTGGCGGCGGCGGCGTAGGAGCTGGATCCGGCGGCGAATCCACTACCTTGGACCTAATGACTCCTCCTCCGCTTGTCTCCACCATCCTCATCTTCCTCTTGTCTGATACTACCGGAGCAGAGACACCACCCCGGGATGATCGCAGCTCTGAACCGGTCTTGATCAAGAGATTCTGTGATTGTCCATTGCTTGACGTGATTTGTGGCTGCTCTCCTGATGATCTAGACCGGTTCTCGGATTCGGATTTATGTGTATCCGCCTCCAGTTCGTGGATTTTGTTTCTCAATTGTTTTACGTACTCGATTGTGTCCCCGAGGATGGATGCTTTGTCCATTTTAGTGACGAAGGGAACTAGGGATCGGAGGATGATGAAACGCTCGTTAAGCTTCTCCCTTCGACGACGCTCGGCCATGACATGGCTAGCGGAGAGCTCGTCTTGAGAAACGCTCTTGCGAAGACGAGTTGATATGTCTCCGGTGCCGCCACGCGGAGAGGACGAGTTATCTTCCTTAATATTACTTTTCGTGTGGAGTTGGGGAATGGTGAAAAGGATGTACTTGAGAAAAAACTGGGATTTCGAGTTTGAGTTGTGGTGGAGGTCGGACCGGTTTGTCCACTTGAAGAACGATGATTGCGACGAGTACGGGAGGTTTAATCCGGGGACCGTGGATGATGACGGTGACAAGTCCGACCACCGGTTCGATTGGTGGTTGAGTATGGTTGATACCGTTTGAGAGTAATGTGTGTCTTCGTGCATTAATTCTAATTCCAAACCGAGTGGCGGACCATCATCATGTTCAGGAATTAGGTTACTCCTTCCCAAAGATTGATCATGTACAAGTGGCCATCTCCGAGCTAACTCGGTTCTGAACGAATCAACTCGAATTTGATCATCAATAGAGTTCGCGACCGCCCCAGCAGACCCCATGCCTAGGAGTTGAAAGTCAGACTCCAATGGATTATTAGAAACCTCGTCCGGTGATCCGAGACGTATATCCTCCGACATCTCCAACTGCATGAGCTCACTCGGCTCGGCTACCTCAGCGATATTCACAATGGCTCGGAGGTTGTTTGCCTCAAGCTCTGAGCCGGTATCTCCTTCGTCTTCTTCTTCCTCCTCCTCATCTTCCTCTTCATCGTCCTCTTCTTCGTCGTCAACATCCTCGTCTTCTTCCTGCTGATCCTGAGCCGGGGCGTACATGGCAGGGAGAGGAGGGGAATGGAATCGGATGTGGTCAGACGAGTTGACGGGGTTGGAGGTGGACTGCTCGGATAGAGCCGGCTTGGGCGGTGGAAGGTGGTGGCCTTTTTGATAGTCATTGAAGAAAGTCTTTAAATGTTGTACAAGTGCCAGATCTTCTTTTACCTAAATAAATTATCAACCAAATTATATTGTTTCCTTGTATCAAACTACAAATTAAATTTACTTCTTTCAATAATATATAAATTTTTTTTACCTTTTCTGTGATGCCAAACTCAACCACACCATCAAACAAAGGAATACACAAAACTGTCTGTAAATTAATTAAGATATATATATTAGCAAAATGATAAATAAATAGATATTCTGAATTTAAAATAAAGGAAAAGCTTAATTATATAATTAACCTGTACGCGAGCGCTCTGAATTTCCATGCATGTCATAATAGTAAAAAAAAAGTCAGATAATAGAAGAATAAATAATTAAAAAGGTTGATCAATTAATTATAATTTATAATACGTACCTTGGCAAGAATAGCTCTAGTGAAGAATTTGCTATCAACCTCATTTGCTCCGGTGAGCCAAACATGATGCCTCTTTGCATAAGCCTTGCCTGGTAATCTATATACACATTTTATTCTTATTAGAATAAAAAATAAAAAAAGTTTGTAATTGAATTTTTTTATAAATAAATAAATAAAGTACAACAAATTATTAATGCAACCGGGCCGGTAAATGTAAAAGTACATTCAGTAAGAAAACAAATGTATTTAGATGGTCCTTTTAACATTAAATAGAGAGAAAAAGAGTTCATATATAAATAGGACAATAGACAAACGGTCACAAGAAATTCTTAAAAATTTTGAAGATTCTCAAAGCATCTGCTTTAATTTACTTTACATGGGAATTTCAGATCTAATATTAACTTAATTACTATAACTACTTCCACTATATATTATTTATATATATATATATATACAAAAAGTTAATATTGTTAACGACAGGACAGGAGATAGAGAAACTGGTCAAATACAAAGAGTTTCTAAAGATAGAGCCATCGTTTTACTGCGGTTAATGATTCCATGCACCAAAATAGCCAAACACAAAAAAGGCTTAAATTAATGCATCATATCCAAAACTTTTCTCTACCTTTTTTTTCTTTCAAAGATAAAAAACTGTAAAATAGTAATTTTTTTTTTTTTTAAATTTGAAATTTTTGAACAAGTAAATGTATATATGGACCAGCATTTAATTGAGAAACTCATTAGCCACCTCCAACTAACAACGATAGAGATATTAAACTAGCTAAAGTTAAAAATGATATTTATTATATTGACATTTAAATGAAAGTGAAAGCTTTTATAGTAATTAAATAATTAATGCTTACCCTACACCAGGAGGAAAGGAGAAGGAAACACACATGAGATAGAACCATTCCGATTCCGTCAAGTCCTCCGGCGACAATGCGGCGCATGGTCGCCGGACCTGCTGGCCGCTCGGCTCCCCGAGGCTGCCGCCGGCAGAAAGCGACTCGTAAAGCTCTCTTAACTGTTGACTTCTTTGTAGAGACGCTTCCTCTGCGCTCACTTCCATGGGTTGTATAGTTTTCCTCGTCTTAATCGCTCCGTTGTAGTACCCATCTCCCCATACTAGAATCCTAACAACAATAAATAAAAAGTTCATTTGTTTTCATCTTATAAATTGTTCAATTTAGAAAGAAAGAGACAAGTGTTCTTTGATTCAAACGTTTGTACAATGATAGTGATCAATTTATGGTGAAAACGATATAGCAAAAGGATAGTTGTTAAAATTTACACACACATATATTTAGATAAAGCAAAATATATACATGAAAGAAACAACTAAAAAATTCAGTGTTATTAATTTTCACATTTCAAAAAATTCATAATTAAGAATGCAAAAATTATAAATCTAAACAGTAAAACTTTATAGTAGGGTAAACTATGAAAACTCGACATATATCATCAACATCCCTATGATTTAATTCATTTTTTTTATACTCAGAAAAAAAAACATCATAAAAATATTGTGATGAATAATATGAAATGGGTATTAAAAAGATTTTATCTTCTTTTTTTTTTTTTTTTATGAAAAGAAAAAAACAATAGAATTATGAGTTTGAGTGAGATATTAAGATGATTAGAGTTACCCTTGTTGAGGACAGAGGTGCCAGAAAAGACTATAAGTCCATTGAACAGACTGCACCGCCGTCTGTAGCATTCTCTGCAGGCCGGAGCTAGGTGGCGCCGCCATCGGTAAGAAATATATATAACTTGGGTTTTTTCTATCTGGGAAATAGTTGTGAGATGTCCAGGAAAAATGGGTACTGATTTATCTGAAAAGAAAAAGGGAAATTAATTAATTAAAAGAAAAAAGGTGAGATCGAGAATTCAAACATGTGAAATTAATTAGGGTTTTAACTGAAGGCTTAAGAAAGTGAAAGACTTGCAGGTGAGGGGAGGTAGATGATGATGATGATGATGGTGAAGAAGAAGATGAAGACGAAGACTTTGAAGATTGAGTGGTGAATGGTAAGAAATATTATATATCCGTGCATGAGTTTAATGCCATGTTTGTTAGTACTGTTAGATCGAGTTTGAGATCCAAGAATCGATAATCGAAGAAAGTTGGTTAGGTTTGGGAAAATATATAGATGAGTATACAAGATAGCTAGCTAGTTAGGGTTTCTTGAGGATGGATGGATGGATCGATGAAAAGAAAAGAGATGAATTAGTTATAATTGACTGGTTGGTTTACCTGACAGTGTTGCCGGCCAATATAAATCGTCCATTTGTTAGTTGGCATATTCATCTCTCTTCTTCTTCTTCTTCTATAGCACGTGCCTTCATTCTTTGTATTATTATTTTAACATTAATCAGAGATTAGGTGGTGTTAATCACACTTACCTAAGACTGGGAGTTGAGACTTTGAGACACTAGATTTTTCACAAGGCCTTGTTTGGTTTACTATTTTTTGACAATTTCTGACATATAAGTGGATTTTAAACTCATTTCAATATATATATATATATGGATGGAATCATTCAAAGGGTACAAAAGAATTTCTTTAATTGGCACAAATCCATGTAGTTTGTATTGTTAATTACTATTATCGAATAAATAGTTCTTGATATGTATATTTGAATTAATTGAGCTTATTTTTTAGTATTAATTAATAAATTGTTATAGTTCTTAATTTGCAGATGGATTTGATTTGGGAGGTAATGTTTTATATCTTGATATTCTTTGTGAGTTGTGTGTGTGTGTGTTTTAGGGTGTTAGTACACTTTGCATAATTAGTAGCCACAATTTCTACATAAATAAATAAATAAAAGCAAGAAGTGACAAGTGATTAAATGAAAAAAAGCTAGTATACAACAATACATATTTTAATAGTAGATTTAGCCTAGCTGCCTAAACAAAAAATTAGTACTACAACAATCAAGTTAGTTGCAACTAAATTTAGTAACAAGTGATTAAATGGAAAAAAGGTTTTAACTTGTCCTAGAATCACGCCCTAGTTTTTAATTCTTTTATATTTGCATGGTTACCACAATATCAAGTTAGTTCATTATAATTTTTATTTTCTTTCAATTTAATTGTTGCTTGTTACTCTTTTCTTATAAGGTGTAACTCGAATGTTTATTCATGGAAAATAATATGAAGTTCCCTATCTCGTTTTCCTTCTTGTTAGTTAATTTTCTCTCATACATGGAACAAATCGATATATGCCTAAGGGGTAAACCTCGCCAATTGGGGGCTGTTTGTGCCAGAAGGGTGACGAAACAATCTTACATTTGTCTATGTTATGTGAAGTCGGACATTGACAGCTCAAACTATCAGTTGCATTTTGTTGCTGATCCGGAATTGAATTAGAGCATTCTTCTTTGATTTGGTAGCTTTTGGGACATCGTCAAAGGAAAGGATTGCTAGCTCATTTCAAATCGAATTTTATTTTACTATAACAGATATTGTATTTTTGAACTTTTACTTACTAAGACGTCATATGTACGACTTAGTGGCGTTAATGAAAAGTCGAATTATTTATTAAAATATTGACATTTCAATAAACACATGTCACACATTATTAACATTACTTTTAGTAACATAAATTCCAATAAAAGTGAATATTAAAACAATACTTTTATATATGTCAACATAATTACTTAATGATAAATAAAATAGTTTCTAAAATTGATTCCAAAATTGTGTTGTAATAAATTATATAAAGGGGTAGATAGTTCAATTACAAAAGTTTTACTTTAAATTTAAATGTCACACTTCCTAAAAATAATAAACAGATAAAATGACTTACCAGTTTTATAATAATAATAATAATAGATTATATTTTGGTTAATTATATGATGATTTTTTTTAAAACAAATTAGATAATTTATTTCATTGTCATATTATATAAAAATATAACACTTGATAAAAAAAAAAAGATCACCACTCCTATCTCGGGATATGTCCCTCTTTCTTTCACATGAAAGTGAAAAAGTAAAATAAAAATAATAATAATTACATTTTTATTCTTTCTCCGTTTCAAGACCAAGGCTAATTTTGTCATATAATTTTCTCTTATTCAAAATTTTCCATTCCAAAGCATTTGTGAATTGTGATTTCCTATGGTAAGATTTGTATTTTACAATCAAAACTACAATTCTAATAACCTTTAATAATTGTAAAAAAAAAAGTGATTTTTTTTATTTGATAAAAAAAGTATGATTTACCATTTTACCTTTGTTATCATTATTTATTTATTCTTAGTTTGTGCATAGGGATCAATTAATTTATTCTCTCTCAATTTTAAATAAAATTTATAATGAAGACATAATTATTATTAAAATTGAATAGATTTAATTTATAATTCGAAAATTAAGAAAAACATTTTGTTGATATTTAAATTCTGTATAATTATATAACTACAACCAAAATTCAATACATTTTTTTATGTACATTTATAATAAAAATAAAAAAACATAATTAAGATAAATTCATAAAATTAACAAATAAAAAGTAATATATTTTGTTCATACTGTCAATGTCAATGGATTGACTAAGTCCTCCTCTCCACAAATTATTTGCTTCAAAATATATTCATTTATTATTTCAACTTCAATATTATCTCATGCACAATAAATATGAATCTCTATCGGTAAGGGTACATATAAACATAATCTAGAACCAAGCAACCAACCATTCATCATCATATCAATTTTTGTAGATAGCCGATTGTGTAGAATAACAAAGATAAAAATAAATGTAATGTCTCGAAAACTAACTAAAGAGTACTATGCATATCCAAGAAACCTCACATGAATAACATAAATTTTTTTTTTTACATTTAAACATACATGTCTTGAAAATGGTTGCGCCGACAGAGAGTTGGAGGTTGAATTGGAGGTTGATATTAATGAGTGGTGATATATAGCTATCCAAGAGTTATCAGGTATGGGGAGAGATAGTTAATGAACAAGGGATATTAAATAAACGGTGGTATAATGGACTTTTAAATTATTTTTTTATGTATTTTTTAACTATATATTGTACTCAGGCTTGTTTCAATGGTGGTATAGTGGAAAATTTTGGCTTAAACTCTTGTGAAATCAGTTAAAAGTTGATACCAAATAAGTCAACTAAAAAAAATGAAGACAAGCTTACTTAGTAACATCATATTTTGTTATCTATAAATTTTGTATCAACTTCGCAAAATAGTTGATTTAACTCTAAACCATTAGATAAATAAGTTAGTACATACGCGGTTTCATGACTTAGAGTTGAAGTGAGGGTGAACTTAAATAATAAAAGAGAAAATTTAATTAAATATTTTGTAGAATAATGAAATAAATTGAAAAAATAGAAATTATGGAGTAATTTAACTTTATTTTATTATATAAAAAAAATAAGTAAACTTGAACCTACCGCATCCCTAACTTAGATCCGCTAGTTGGTCATGATTATCTATTAATTGCAATCTATCCACTTACATGCATCCACATTTATTTATTTTGATAGTACACACAAATAGTGATAATAATAAATTTTGTCAAAAATAATTTAAATAAGAAAATTATGAATAATAGGTTAAGAAATGGAAATTTTGAGATACTTTTTATCATTTTGTACCCTTCAATTACCATGGCACCCAAAACCAACTTAGTTAAGGTGATCAAAATATATGTGTGAGTTGTAACCCTAAACGAGTATTTTTTATATTTATTTTAGGGTTATTTGGATAAGTAGAATTGGAATTGAAATTAAAATTTTAATTTTAACATAAAATTGACATTAAAATATAATTCAATTCATGTGTCTGAAAAAATTATAAAATTATAATTTAATTTTAATTCCTATTTATGAAAAAAAAATATAATAAAAATAATTTTAATATATATTATATATTTTATTAAAATATTTGTTTGACACAACCAATTATAATACTTCAAGAGTGTAAAGATATTTTTTTAAGTTTTGATTTTTATTAAATAAAATATTTATTTAACATTTTAATTTAATTAATTTAATAGATTAAAAAAATATCAGTTCAATATTTTAACTTCCTAAATTCAAAAATAAAATATCAGGTCAATATATTAACTTCTTAAATAAAAAAAAACATGTTAACTTATTAAATTAAAAAAAATGACATTGGGTCGATATTTTAACATTCTAAATAAAAAAAAAAAAGATTATCGATTAAGAAATTTAATTGTGTTTTAAACGATTATTTCAAAAAATATAAAAAAAAATTATTTGAAATTAAATTTCCGAACTAAAAAAAGTGGAATTGAGACTATAACATTGCGTTTGATTGGATTACATTATAATTTTAATTTAATTCTTATTTTAATTCTTAAAATGAAAATATTAAATGGTTTATCAAATTTAAAAATTGAAATTAGAGATATATGATTTTATATAGTTAAAAAATATTTTTAAAAAAATAGTAAATTGAATTATTAGAGAGTCTTAAACCTTAGTTTTAAATAGTAAATTGAGTTATTATAGTCTTAAATCCTTTATACCTTCTCCCATTATCTTAATAAACAATTAAATCTGATTCATAATTAATTAATTGACGTTTCTCATTGGGGATGCATATAGCTAGCATACATACATACATACATTTAAGTCCATTAATATTATTGTTGTTTATTGCCGCACACATATGCAGTTGGAATTCTTTTCACTCCTAATATTTTACTTTCTTATCTTATCTTGTACCTAATAATTAATGATAATCTTAAATAACTTATTATTTTATTTAATATTTTTTTTTATCAATTATAACAATAAATTAACAACCAAATATAAGAATATGTTTTTCATTGTATTAAGCCTTTGCTATGTTTTATCTAAATAATTGTTTTTTTAATAATCTAAAACATACAAAGTTATTTGAAAATAGCCTATTATATAACTAATTAAGTAAGTTTCCAAACAAGGCCATAAATGTTATTGATGAAATAAATTTTAATTAATTATTTAATTTGCTTATATTATAGGATAGAGGGTGGGAGATGACACAATTATTGGTGATATATAGATTGGTTTCAATTTGGAATGTCAACTCAATCCGTATGATTAATTCGAAATTCGAAATTAATATTTATAATTTATTATTTAGTTTTTAAGGATAAAAATGAACCTTTATTAATATAATATAGTTTTTTATTAGGTTGATACTAATTTTCTTTCTTGAATAATCAACTAATTTTTTAAAATTAACAAATCATAAACTACAATATCTTACAATATCTGTTTTCTATATATAGTAATATTTTAATTTAATTATTTATAATATATAAATTTGCTTTAACTTTTTTTTTAATTAATTTAATATAATATAAATAAGAGTTGTTAATATTTAATGATAATAATAATAATAAATGAGTGACTTATAAAATCTGATTAACTTTTTTATTATTTATATATATATATATATATATATAAATAAAAGAGTACAGTATAAATATTTTACATTGAGAAGACACAAGTATTTGAAATATCTTATAATTGTTAATTAATGCTCTCTCATGCTTGCTTTGAATTCAAACAAATCATTGAGGTAAAATTCGAAAAATAATTTAATTATTATGCTTGAATTAATTGAATGTAGGCACAAACTGGAATTATGTTACAGCCGTTAAAATTCAGTATATGCATTTGATTGCATTAAAGTTAGATGGTTTTATTTTTTATAAAATTTATAGTTTTTATCAAATTAGATTCGAAGTTTAAGTGGTATAATATTAGGTTTGTGAAAATATGACAATTTTAACTATTTGATATAAATTTTCTTACTTTTATGTGATATATATATATATATATATATATTAATTAATTAATTTATCACTTACTTAAATAAAATGATATTTAAATTTTAAAATATAAAATTAATTATCATCCCCTTTGACTTCCCCTCCCTTGCACATACATTTAAAATTTTGATCTCATATAAGTTGTTGCAACCCGAAAGACACGAGTCCATTGTAGAGTGGCGTTTATTCGTTCAGAGTTAAAGATAAAATCGTGAATGACAACTTACCGGGATCGGTCGATCGTGACAACTTACCGGGATCGAAATCGCGAATGAATATATTATGGAGAGGAAAGTCGTGAATTAAAAAAACAATTTAATTTAATTTAAATAGTAATATTACAATCAAATTAAGAAGTAAAAAGTCCGGACTCTGCCTCTTATTTTGTGCTACTCATTCTGTCATTTTGAATAGGCAATTGAATGGCATTATTTTCTTTTACTTTCTTCAGTTTCTACTTATAGAAGAATTGAGAAAAGGTAGAAAGAATAGAATTAAATTGAATTTTTATTTGAAAAAATAACAGTTTTTATTAATTTTTGATGCAGTAAAAACTAGGACCGAATCTTTGAGTTAATTACTTACCTCCAGGAAGACGTCCTCTTAATTATTGTTCTTCCACTATTTAAAGAGTCTAATATGTATTTCACGTAAAAATTCAAATATTAGTTCAAGTTCACGGAGTTTTGATTATTATGTTAACATTTTATATGTCAGCAAGAAAACATCCTCTATAAGTTTAAGTTCTAATGAAGTCACTAATTTATTTTAAAAAAAAAATTGGTAAATTTATTTGTAAAATTTTCCTCAGAATATACAATATTTTTTTAAATATTTTTTTGCTTAGTAAATTGGTCTTTTTCACTTAGTAATTTGCTCTAGATGTGAGTCATGTGACATTATCATTGGTTGTGGATTTTAATAGACCTTTTGTCTTTTAATTTTGATATGTACATTAAACACATTTTGTCCCTAAAATCATTTTTGACAATTTAAAATATCTCGAAAAGAATATTTAATTTTAAAAAAAATGTGTCCATAAATATCATTAATTACATGCATAGATGTAACAAACAAATTAAATAGAATAAAAAAAAATAGGTTTAAATAAAAAGACAAACATTTTGTAGCCACAAAACAAAACTTCAAATAATTCAAACTATATATATATATATAATCCAAATTTTAAAGTAGTTATATAGACATGTAAGGTTAAGAATGAGCTGGTGAGTATCACGTGCATATTTTATATATTTTATTAAATGTGAAAATCATATGATGAGAAAAATGGAATCTAACTTTTATTTTTAAAGGAAAAAAAATTAACGTCAGTATCTTTTTTAGAATCTCCACATATTCATGTTTGTATTGTACTATTATTTATAATTATTTTATTTGAATGAATTTAGCACGTTACATAATTATATCATTCTTAACTAGTAACAACTTTGAAATTCAAATTATCCTATGATTTTTTACAAGTTTATGTAATCCAAGGAGCATCCGAGGATTCCCGTAACAGAGGATCGACCTCAATTGTCCGAGGAGGAGCTGGTCCAAGGCGACTATTTGGTCTTATAATAGACTCTCGACACTTGATTTATTTTTAAAACAATCGATCATGTTAATGATCAGAATTCCCAGTCAATTTCCTTCAAAAAAAATTAGTTGAAGCTTCCTAACTTTCTCACCGGTCATTCATTCTTTATCATTACCATAGTTGACCTTTTTTTTTACTTTACCCTTATTTTGTCTTTTCTCTTCTTTGTTTATAAAATTATTTTTTTCCCTTATTTGTCTATTCTCTTCTAGATATTTTATAAAGTATTTACAATAACAATTATCTTTTAAAATTATTTACTCTTTAATTATTATGCCATTTGAACCTAATTTGTTCTTTACAAAAATTAACTCTTATACAAACAATTGAGCTAGCCTAAGAATTATAAAGAATATGCATGTATAATATAATAAATACTTTTAGTTATTATCATATTTTAAAAAAATATATATATATAATTATTATTATTTTTATCAGAGTTTATTTTTGGAATTAAATATATTGGTTAATTAAAACAATATAATTTATATATATGAATTTTAAATATAAATAATGATTAACTTGTAAAGGTAGCTTGAATTTAGTCACTATAAAACCTGCACGTGACTTTCACAAAAATATCAAAAGATAATATAACCTGATTGTCCAATATTTCTTGCACGTGTTACAAACTCTTCAATATACTGTATAATAATATGTTTTAGTTCAAATAAATTAATGTCATAAAGTTATTTTAATTATAAACGAATTATTAATTTAATTAATGCTTTATTTATAATATTTAAAAGTATAGTTAAATTTCTCAACAATTTACTTGTTTTTGTTAAAAAGAATGAATTGAAAATTTTTTATTCTCTAGAAATGAATTACAATATATGGTATATTTATCCTTAATTTTAAGGTGAACTTGGTCTTTCGTCTACGAGTGTATTAAGTTAGTTCTTTTTAATTAAAAAAATATAATATTCAAAATAATGACAAAAATAATTACTAATAAATCAAAAATCACAAGTTTGATTCATAAATTAAACTGTTAAATAAAAAAAATAGGAAAACAAACACTACCGAAGCCTTGTTTGGAAACTCGACCTGTAGCTTGGCAATTTATATTTTTTTAATTTACTTAAAAACTATTTTTTTTAATATTTAATATTTATTAATTTAGATGAAACAAGGTTCTTATATATTTTTTTTTAATTAGATATATATTAACAAATTTAATAATATTTTTGTTTATTCAAATTCAGTTTCAGATGTAACATCCAAATAGGCCTATATGTTAAGGGTATCAACCTTCAACTTAATTTCATTTTAAAATGAATCTCACACATGAATTACTATTTGAACCAAGCTTTAAAACAGTATGATAAAAATAAAATCAAACACTTTTAAAATTCCGAGATATTAGACATTAGACATCCTTACTTTATTATTTTTCTAAACAACTTTATAGTTTGTTTAAGATATTTATTAAGAATATAAATATACTCAGGTGTCATCCTTAAGTTATATAGCAATATAAAATTTATGTTGTTATTTGTTTTTAATTTTTGCTAAATATTATTGTTTTTAATTTTGCTGGATATTGTTGTTATTTGCTTAGACTTTTAAAAAAATTAGCATGTATTTCGTGTATTTGCACGAGTAATGATATAAAAAAATCGTGAAAAAAGTATTACGGTAAAATGTGATAACATTTTTAATTTTATTTTTAACCGTTTTAAGTTTTTAGGCGGGTCAACCCACAATCCGACCCAAGTATCCATTTACTCTCACATATATATTCAAATTAACCACAGCTCTCGACCCGGCAATCCGAACACTTTAAAAATTAAGCATAATTATATATATAAATAACTAAATAATGATTTGTAGAGCAAAAGATGAAATATTTAATTTTAAATCAGTTATTTTTCTCTAAAAAAAACAATAAATTATAACTATCAAATCAATTCAATGATGTGGACCATTGATACTACCTAATTGTTGAAAACTTTAAATTGAGCTGTTCTTATTAATGACATGTTGGGCGGAATAAACTATAAAGCCCAAATAACTAAGGCCTTGTTTGACAAACAATTATTTGAATTTAATATATATAATTCTGAATATATTATTGATCATTTTTTCAATTAAATATTCAAATAAATATAGTACTAAAATATCTTTGTTTTATTTTTAAACAATGTTAAATTTATTAGTTATAAAAATATTTTAATTATTTCTGAAGATAACTCACACTCATCCATTCTCAATCATCTCATGATGTTTTAAAAGTTCCATATGATTTTCAAAGCAATGATATCTTGAATTTCTTCCCCAAATACGTGCACATTCTCATATTCAATCAAGAATCGCGTCAAAATTAAGATCGTCAACACGTTTGGCCCAATCGGTACGTTTGGCACAGTTGTTCGGTTGCGTGATTCAGTTGATTTAGTAGTCGGTTACGGGAAACGTGATCGGAGTAAAGATCGTCGGCACGCATGGAACGATCAGCACGATAGGTATGTCTGACATGTTCGGTACATCGGTAAAAATCGTCTAGGGTTTGAATAAGATTGTTTCAAAATTGTTGTTCTAACTTTAATCCCCTGTTCTGAAGTCTTATTGGAATATGGGTAAAAGGAAAAAACAACAAGCCAAAAGAAGTGGAGGATTTTGTTCTTAAAGGAGTCAAAGAAACTGTAGAGAAGGAACTGAACAAAATAGCTGAAAAAATTATTAACAAAAAAGTGTAGGAAATCAACAAAGACCCAATTGCTGCCCAAAAACCTTTGAAAAATAATGCAAGGATCAAGGAGAAGAAAGAAAGAGTTTGGATGATAGGGTATAATTAAAGGGAAAATTAATTTGGACTAAAAAACAAAACCACCAAACTCCTGATGCATGCTAAGAAAGGAGAGATTGTACTCAATAAGGAGAAAATACAAAACACAACCGTCCAACTTAACATTCACCATCTCCAAAACTGGAATTTACTCAAAAAGATGAATATGAAGTGATAGTAAAATGGTCTGTTGCAACAATGAGGGAGTTAATGAATGCTCATAAATCAAAGACTTATACTATCAGAAATAATTCTACATAGAAAATCAATGAAGTCTGGAACAACATTGGAAAAAAGGTTGAAAATCATGCATACAAATGAAAAATCTACTTGAGCAATGTACAGACAAAAGTGGAGGTACTGAATTATCCTTTTGAATTTAAACTGATAGTAGAAGAAAATTGTGTTCGGGAATGGAAAAATGTAGTGGTGGGAAACTACATAGGAAAGAATAGAGTTTCTTTCATAGTCACCAAATAGATACTTATGAAGCAATGAGAGGAAAAGGGATTGAAGAAAATTTCAGCGAATGTACATGATCTCTACTTTCTGGAATTTAAGAAAGGATCAATACTGGATGAAATTCTGGAAAATGGGCATACATATATTGGATCCAACTACATGAAGTTGGAAAGATGGTCTGAAGATTTGAACCTATTAAGCAAGCCTAAAGAAACAGCTCAGATATGGTTCAAACTTTGGAATATCCCTACACACATGTATAATGTAGAAGCTCTTAGTCATTTTGCAGGTTTATTGGGTACGTCATTATACATGGACCCAATTACTAAAAGGAGGAGAGCACCTATCATTTGCTAGATTAACATTGAGGTGCATCCTAAAAGCACACATTACCGAATAATATGACAGTAGTAGACAGAAAAAGAAAATCTACTGTAATGGAAATCACTTATGAGTGGAGTCCATACATATGCACTTTCTGTAATACCTTCCAATATTCAAGCCCAAATTGTAATTTGGCTAAGGAAGAAAATCAAAAAATTTATAAAGGACAGAAAGTAAAGATGCAGGAAAATAAAACAGAGGTACTTATTATCAAAGAGAAAAATGTGGTTAAAGATCAAGAAACAGAAAATAAAGAAAATTATGTACAAGACGAAAACAGTACGATGAAGGAGGTGGAACCTCAACCTAATTATATTGAAGAGATAGTTGAGGTTTCTCAATCCAATCAAGTTGAAGTGATTGCTGATGAAAACAGAGAGGAAGATACTCAGACTAATCAAGAGGAATAAGAGAATTCTAAAGTTGATATAGAGGAATCCAAAATTGCTGAGGATTCTAAAGCTGAAACTGAAGAAAATAAAGACAATGATCTTGAAATTTAAGTTGAGAACAATAAGGTGAAAAACTCAGAATTCCTGAAAAATAATTTTTTTCATCAAATTAGAACGGGTTCATATAAAGGAAAAAAAAAATCAAAATGAGAATAGGCAGTACTCATCATCATCAGTTCACCCCTCTTTCGTTACAAGAAGAAGGACAAGGGGAAGAGGAAGACAACTTGTTGAAACATCAAGTTAGTATGGAAATAAAAATCCTGATTGGGATAATTAGGATTTGATACAATTTTTAATCTTTGTTTGTAATCTCTGTTTTTCGTATGTTTGATGGCTACTAATTAATTTCTTTAGGGTCGTTTGATTGTTATCTTTTAATCATAGTTATGGTTTGTCTAGCTTTAATTATTAATCTTCTCTCTTTTGAGATTTTAATGAAATGGTTTAACCGTTTTCTCAAAAAAAAAAAAAAATAATTATTTAACTTAGATAATTAATTTTTACTTTAATAAGAGAAAAAAAGTTGAAGAACAAAGAAGATGATAATTATAATAAAATATATGTTTCTTACTTTGTTTATCACATTCAGTGTTTTTGATTCCTAGTTATTTTTTGCATCCCCTTTATCCAATAGGCAAATTCGTAAGTTACATAGTTCTAAAAGTCAAGATAATTAATCTTTTTTGTAAAATTGTTGAGCCGTCGGCTCTAATTCGGTTAAGGAAAGTCCTCCTCCAGTTTTCCGGAAAGAATCAACTTTCATTGATCGGGAAAAAGAGAGTATTACAAATATAGTAAATTAATAATAAATAAATAAAATGAAGTGTTAAATTAAAAAGACAAATGATTATCCGTTTAGGATAAAGATTCAAATGACTAAAATTGTGATATTTTTATACTCCTATAGCACAACTTTTAAGTTTAGTCTAAATATGAGTCAGATTGGTTAAAGTGGTTCACAAAACTCATTTTCAATACTTCTAGGATATGCTTGTCAAAATGTATCAAATTTAATTGATATTTTTGTATGGGTTGTTCTAGGTCGGAAATTGTGCCTCTATTTGATGTTATAACTTCTTTTATTTAAGAATTTGTTCACGAGTTTATTATCACTATTAATATATATAGTTAAACTTGTATTGGAGGTAGGGAAAGTGGTTTTCATGTTTGATTCAAAATAAACTATTATATGTATGCAACTTTATGAATGTATTGGTGGTCTGGGTTGGTTGAGGCCAGAATCAAGATAAAAAAAATAAAAAACAAATGATCATTTTAATGAATGTCTTAGAATTAATGGTGATATTTTAATCTATGAATAATTTATAGAGAAGGAAATTGTGTGGTTTATAAGTAATATTTGGGACTGACAAATCATAAATATGGAGTGGGTGATGGATGCTTTTGGAAAATTGCTGAATTGGTTGTTGTTACATGGTGGGTGTATAAGTGTATTCCAAAGATTCAATAAATAAATAAATAAATAGAAGAATATTTGAAAATAAGGATGATATTATCGTTTTTTTCTCCTCTTAAATTGGAATATTGTGGATCTCCCTCCCTATGACATCTTCTGAGACCACACTAGTTTTTGTCTGTTAGTGGTTCTATTTATTTTTTATTTTTCTGGTTAAATTATTTGAACAAATACAATATTGGAGTATAGTTAGAGGTGACTGGGTATTTCTCTTTTATCACAGCAACCAGGAAGAAAATGATTTGGATGTCTACTATGTCCATTTTCATTGGAAATTGGATTTCAGCAACATATTCGGGTGATTATTGTCCATTGTCCAAATGGTTGGAAATGAACATCTTTCTTAATTGCTTTTTGGGAATGGAACATTATCTGATCATGATATGATTATTTGAGAGGTGGTGGTGATGTGATGTATATAATAATAATAATAATAATAACCTAATTTTGTATATAACCTAATTACATAAATATACTCCATCTCCACTATCTATATACCACCATAATGCATGGCTCCGATACTTGTCATTTCTGAATCAACACATTTAAGTGCCCATCAATCCTAACCTAATTAATTACCTAAAACATTTGAGAAGATGATAACAACAACATTTATAATTAATAATAATAATAATAATGGCCTTGGTGCAAATCATGTCTCAATTTTCTCTACCCGAAGTCTGTATTCTCAAAGTCTTATTCGCCCTTTCAAGTAGCACAAAGCTCTTAACTCGAGTAAAATATGTAGTTATGTTCCTTCATTAATTTTTTGAGAAGGCTCTTCTTCGAAATTTTTTTCCTATGAATTTGAGAACTGCCTTCAACACATCCTACCTACCTTATTTCCATCAGATGTTCGTTCCTAGTCGGACTTAATTACCAGTCTTCACTAGCTAGGTCTCATTCTGTTAGGACTTTTAATTATGGCCGAGCCTTTCAAGTTCTTTAATTCAAGAAATGGGTTCTTGATGTTTGGGACCGATGATGGAATTCAACACTCTAGCGCAGCGGACATAGAATTAGAGGAGAATTTGAGGTTAAGGAGAGAAGAGCCGAGGGGAAGGGGAGAAATACCACTAGATCACACCTAGCGGTCCAAGAAGGGGAGGAGGGCCGAGAGATAACTTAAACACCAAGTTCCAAAATATCAATTCATAGCCCCAAAAAGTGGGGTAGGCATCACCATTTAAAGAGGCTGGTTTACCCAAGAGTATTCGGTTACAACAAACTTTCAAAATAACAGAATTCGGTTTCAAAAGAAATAAGAGAGAAAGTAAACAAAACAGAATTATTCCTTAAAAAAACATAAACTGGCCCATATGCACACTTGGGCCGAGAGATGGATGAATAAAATATTTTAGGGCCGAGGTTTTTGATGAGCCGCACGTAACATAATCCCCCCTTCGAGATTCGTCGCCCTCGACGAAAAGAACGTGGACTGGTCAGCCTCTAATATGTATCTTCAACTTCAAAATTATTGCTTCGGTAAGGCTTCGGCACATTCAGCAAAAGTCGCAGCATAAGACCGTATTTTCACAAAAAACTTTCGGCAGAATCGCTTCAGTAGTGGAACTGGCCCGGTCCTTGCGGTCCTTTGTGCTGTCAGGTCGCTTGCCACTCCGCCCCTTTCTGGAATTTCTGTGCACCCAAGGTCGAGTTTTTTCGTGTTTAGAGCTGGCCTTGGTTGCTGCAATTTTCCCAGCGCCTGATGCAAAAATAGTTTCTTCAAACTTCGATTAAACTCCATACTTGGCTCAAAAATCCAGGCCAAGTCTTTTTCCCGAACCAGCATAACAACAGCATCGAATGAGCCATATCTTCTAATTAGATCATTCTAATTAGATCATTAGGAATATCTTCCAAGGTCATTGCAGCGAGTGAAACAGTTTGGCCTTCGGGCTTACTCTTTACTTGCGTTTTGGCAGCAACAATATATTCATCTAAGGTCTTTTCCATCTGGTTTCCATGCATCAAACTGGCCTGCGACCGAGGAATCCCTTTTAGGACCGTGGTTCTGTCTTGCTTATCATAGGATAGGGTCAGCTTTTCAAAGTCCCAAGAAGACGGGCCTAGAGTAATCAACCATTCAATTCCCAACACAATATCATAACCGTCCATGGAAATTACCTTCATTTCTGTTTGGTATTCATTGCCTTCCATCGACCACTTCAAGTCCTTGCAAACACTAGAACATAAAACATTAGATCCATCAACCACTCTAACCGATTGTACCTGGGTCGCTATGCTTTTGTGGTCTATTTTCTCCAAAATCCTGCTATTGATAAAATTGTGGGTGCTTCCTGTATCGATCAAGATCACTACCGGCAGGTTCCCAACTTTGCCAAGAATCTGGAGCGTTTGGAAGGCTTTAGACCCGGTCAGGGCATATAAGGATATGGCTGGTTCATCCCTTGAGCCGAGCAATGAAGGTAAATCATCCAAAACAAGTTCTTGGTCAGGTTCTTGATCTTCTTGATTGGCCGAGACCATGAATAACTTTGATTTACACTTATGGTTTGGTTGCCATTTTTCATTGCAAGAATAGCATAGACCCTTCTTTCGCTTTTCATCCATTGAGGCTGAGTCTAATTGCTTAACATGGCCCTGGTTTGCATTTGAAGAGGACCCATATGATGAATTTTTGAATTCAGTATTGGTGCTCGGCCCGGCTGTGTTGATATTGGATGGCGTGGGCAGAAATGATGCTTCAGCGCTGTACAAGTTACCACTGCTCATTAAGGACCGATATGTTGCTTCTTGGACTTTAGCCATGGCCATTGCTTCATTTAAAGAATCTGGAAATCGCAACCTGATGCAGTTCGCAATCTCTTCCCTTAGACCGGACAAATAACAATCAATGACGTAGTCCCTTGACATATGTAATAACTTTTGAGAGATCGACATGTACCGGAGGTTATATTCTTGAACCGACCCAACCTGTTTTAAATTCATTAGCTGTCTCATTGGTGTATCATGTATAGATGGCCCGAATTGAGTCATAAGGTCTCTCTTGAACACGGCCCAAGATAGGGCCTCCATATGATTTCGGTTTTGAAGATATGACCCGTACCACATTCTTGCTTCTCCAGAAAAATGAATGGGGGCGATTTCTAATTTAGTGGCATCCTTAGTTTTGTCCACTCTGAAAAATTGCTCTGCAGAAATTAGCCAGCCCTCGACATCCGACCCATCAAACCGAGGAAAATCGACCTTGGTTAGCCGAGTAGGAGGAGCATAGTGTTGATCGCGGTTCTGGCCAGGGTGCAGGGGCCTAAATGGTGAAGGACCGTGGCAAGAATTATCATCATAGGGTCTGTGGCGGGGTTCTTGCACGTTTCCAGATGCCCCGCTCTCAAGGGCCGCCATTCTTTCTTCAGCAACATCAAATCTACAGTCTATGGCAGCTTGCATTGCTGCTGTTTGTTGTGACAAGTTTTCAATCAGGGCCTTGAGCGCATCCATTTCCGATTGCTGGCGAATTTCTACCATGTTGAGAATCGGCCAGCTCTGATACCAAGATGTTAAGACTTTTAATTATGGCCGAGCCTTTCAAATTCTTTAATTCAAGAAACGGGTTCTTGATGTTCGGGACCGATGATGGAATTCAACACTCTAGCGCAGCGGACATAGAATTAGAGGAGAATTTGAGGTTAAGGAGAGAAGAGCCGAGGGGAAGGGGAGAAATACCACTAGATCACACCTAGCGGTCCAAGAAGGGGAGGAGGGCCGAGAGATAACTTAAACACCAAGTTCCAAAATATCAATTCATAGCCCCAAAAAGTGGGGTGGGCATCACCATTTAAAGAGGCTGGTTTACCCAAGAGTATTCGGTTACAACAAACTTTCAAAATAACAGAATTCGGTTTCAAAAGAAATAAGAGAGAAAGTAAACAAAACAGAATTATTCCTTAAAAAAACATAAACTGGCCCATATGCACACTTGGGCCGAGAGATGGATGAATAAAATATTTTAAGGCCGAAGTTTTTGATGAGCCGCACGTAACACATTCCCAACCTGTTTTTAATCTATCCCCGGTCGTGGGAATCTATTCTCGACGTAATCCCAACACATTGTTCAATCCTGCCCTCCCTCTGTTCAAAAGATTACCTTAACTCTGAAGGATTTTTCAGCTCTCAAATGGACCTTCCTTTATTTTATCACACTATTCATATTATATATATTTACTATTTTATATATTAAAACTAAAATATTAATGATCATAACTAATAGTTCATTTATTAGATCTTTAATAATATTAATTATTATTTACAAATTCAATAACATAACACTAAATGCATGTGAATTCTCAAACTCAAATGCAGTAATAAAATGGATATTTTCAAACTAAAATAGAGCTGCTAAGTAATCTAGTCATACGCAATTTAAGATAAGAAAAGTTTTAAAATATTTAAGATATATTAGTTTTTTTTAACCTCGTAGTCTCTTAAGTCAACTCTTACCACTGAGCTACATTGATAGAGTGTCTAAGTCGAGCACTCTCTTTTCTTTGTCCAATTACCAAATTTCTTACCAACCGGATGGAGCGCATGGAAAGATTGCTGGACCAGATACGAAGAATGAATCTATATCTGTGCACGGAAGGACCGACGACTGTTCAACTCTTCGAGCACAAAGCAGATCAAAAGATTTTTCATTTCTTATCTGGTCACTTAGTAGTAGAGGTGGTGATAAAATATTTTGTAAAGTTGTACAAACCATTTATGGCAAGCTTGCTTCAACCACAAATTAATTTGATTATTACAAGGCACAATAAAGGCCTTGCAAGTTCTCTTTTGTATCTTCACATTTTTATTTCACTATTTGAGACTCACTAAATTTTTTAACCTGTGCCACATCTCCAGTATAACAAATTACAACAAATTATGTACAATTAAGTTTAGTTTATAAATTTTATTTAAATTTGCTTAATTATTTATATTTATTGTAGCATATTTTTTCCTTAGAAGAATCTCGAACATTATCTCAAGTTCGATTTTCACCAAGAACGAAATCATGAATATGTGAGGTCACTCTAGGCTCCCTAAGATTAAATGCGGGTCTTATAAAAAGTTATTGAGTAAGCATATACTTGTCAAAAACCCAAATGAATTAATAACATTGCAACCAAGATCCACTAGTGTATTTGAACTGCCTAGTCAATCTTTCATCTTTAATTAGGTAACTTGAGTAAAAATCGAACTTCAGAATATTAATTTAATAATACATCAAAACACAAAAGTCATTCAAACCTGAAGGCCGTTCATATATAAACATTAATTGCTATCATTAGACACCTAATCTAGTCATCTATAATTTATAGGTATGTAATAGTTAAATTAGTAATTAGGTAAGTATTCTTAAAATCTTAATCATAACTGCTGCTCAATCATTTCTAGATCTAGATCATATTTTGAGAGACAACCAATTACGAAAAATTCAATCACAAAACGGTGAAAATGAATCCACGGGACCTATAATTTTATCTAGGGTACTTTATTTTGAATTATTTTTAACATTGTAATTTGAAGAAAATACCTAACAACTATATTTCTCTTAAAGAAAAGATAATTATACTTAAAACAGATTTCAAAAAGTATAACCTAATTGTGCCAATAAACAAAGTGCTCCAATGGGAGCAAAAACTGATGATGAAAACATAATATGAAAATAAGTAGCATAAGCCAACTCTATAGTCAAAAAAGACAAGTACTTACTAATCAAACAAATTTGGTAAAGCCAATCCACTACCCCAAATATCTATATGTTAAACTAATCCATTCATAAACAGTAAACAAAGCACAAAACCCAGAGCTAATAGGACTAAATCATAAAGGTTCAGCTCATGGCTTCCAAACACCTCGCAGCAGTTTGGTTCACACACAGAGAAGCACTATCACCTACTTTGATGACACATTGAGAAAAAGTACATAATAAAAACATGATTCCTCCTCATTTTATCAATTCAACACGCCTAGATGATGATGGTCGAGTGATGTTATGTGCTCAACACTAGGGTTAAAAATGATACTCCGCCAAAACTTTATTAATACAATTTTTTGAACATTTAAAAGAAAATCACATATTTATCATATCTGGGCAGGTTTGGGTCAAGATCACAGCTCTAAATGAGTTGCATCCAACCTCAGCAATTTAAAAAAAAAAAAAAAGGAAAGCAAAGCAAAGAGACAAATTAGTGGCCAACAAAAATTGCTCATGATCAGATAAAACAACATACTGGAAGAAAATTAATAGTCATAGGGTACATTAATAGCTTAAGTGGGCAAGTCACTCACCTGAATTCTTCCCCCACCAATAGTTGCGCGTATGGAACGTGTGTGATAATATGCTGTCATCACTCTATAAGGTATGATAATATTATTTCCAACTTTTCCTCTCCTTTTTGCTTTTACTAAGTGAGCACTCAGCACTAGCAAAGTACGGATTTCAGTACAATGATTATGAAATGAGAAAAATGCTCTTCTTCTTTCTTTCTTTCTTTTTTTATTGCAAATTTCCTTTCTCTGCATAAAATACCAATTTCACATATTATTGTAAGTTGGAAAACTAACCTTCTAAGAAGATTAAAGCTTTTGCTACTTGGAACTTGGAATGTATAGTCACGTTATGCCTTGTCTTTTTCTACAAACACCACCACCGTACTTATCAAACAGTGACAGCCAGACTCATATATAGTTCCTTTCTATATTAGCTTATGAGCAAATTAAAGTTACCACAAAAAATGATGCATGCTTAAGGTTGACTTGTAAGTTAGTTACACATCCACCTCTCAAATGAAAAAGAAATTTGAAGTGGCCTAACCATTCAATTCTCACCGAAAGCATCTAGATTCATAACAGCGACTGCTAGAACCCAGGAGGATTAGTTGAGGTGCTTGCAAGCTGATACATACAACATGACCATCAAAAGATTGAATTTTTAGATTGTTGACATATTAGTAGAGTATTCATATCAAATTACCAAAATACTTATAGCTTGCAAAAAATAAATAAACGGCAATACAAAATAAACCCACTCAATGTGGATATTAATTTGCCTTCCACGAGTAATGTTTTGTTAATTGACGGCAGGAAATATAATCAACAATATGACTTATTCCAAGACATATAATCGCACATAGAGGGGTCAAAATGAAGCTTTTTGTTATGCAATAGGTAAGAATTTAACCCTTGGCGTCCCACTTTTTTTTTAAAAAAAAATATATATATATATATATATATATTAGCCCTTAACCACCCATGTAGAAATTTTCAAAGCAAATAAACTAAAGGAGGATTTCTGAGTCCTTGTGGAAAATTGATTATATGTTTATTAAACATTATAGTATTTTAGAAGCAATGTCTAGAAGAAAACAAATAAAGCACTGAAGTGATTAGGATTTGCACCAAGGGACTAATCAATATTTAATACCCAGAGAAATAATTAAGAGTATTTAAATAGGCTTTAACATTGAAAGGAGGATTTCTGAGTCCAGCCACCAATTAGTGTAACCACAATAAGCATGCTATATGTCACATAGCCATTCAGACATGTAGACAACATTGCTAAATCAAAACTCTATCCCAATCCAAGGTCATTATCAATTAAGGTTTCTGATACGGTAGTTCATTCCCAAAAGTATTTCCATCATATCAACTTGTGCATAGAAAGGTTAAGCATGAGATATTAACATAATGGAGCCTATCATGACAGGATATGCCTACAATTTGGTACATTTAGGAAGATAAGAAAAAGAAATTAATAATCAACGATTGAGAAACAGAAAATGAAGAGAGTGCGGTGCACAGGGAAAAGACACGATTAAGAATAAATATCTCAAGGTGTGAACTATAAATTCTTGTGCAAAGATGAGATAGACCATATTGTTGTTGCTTGGCCTATTCTTCTCGAAGATAATCTTAGGCTCAATAATGGACATTTCACACAGACTTATGCGAAAAGACTACTCGGCGCATTATATATCTTCTAGGCGTGCTTGGATGGGTTAAGTGTCCTTGCATGAGTTTATGTTGAACTAAATAAAAACAAGCAAAATGTAGTCTGGACTCTGTTTCCTTTTTCAGCCAAACCTATGCAAGAAAAATTGAAAATCCTACCTTTTTGGGTATGTGCACTTATCTCCCCCACTTTCTACCTCTATGAAGCTTCAGTATATATAATAAGTCCCTCTCCAACTCAAGTTCCTGCAAATTAAAGTTTTATTCTGTTCAAGGAAAGAGAGAAGTGAGTTGAAAGAACAATCATGAGTGCAACAGTAATAACCATTTCTGATGAAGGCCAGGCTACTCTTAAATCAAAAAAGTTTCTCCTATCTGTTACTTCCCTTATAGTACCAAAAAGAAAGCAAGACAAGAGAAAAGTCTTTCATAGTGTCAAGGTTGGATTTGCTTTGGTATTGGTTTCACTTCTCTACCTACTTGATCCACTGTATAAGCAATTTGGTGACAATGCTATGTGGGCTATCATGACTGTGGTAGTGATCTTTGAATTCTTCGCAGGTATTTATCCATACAGAAGCTACTCAAAGTGTTGTTTCGGGAAATATCTTCTTTGTTATTTATTTTCTTAAGCTAATTTTGTTTCTTAATATGCACCATGCACAATTTCCCATAATTCTAATATTTATGCCAGGTGCCACACTCAGCAAAGGATTGAATCGTGGAATCGGAACAATAGCAGGTGGTGGGTTGGGATGTGCAGCCGCATTCTTGGCAGATGAAACTAGTGGAATTGGCAATCTCCTTGTCATCGGTGCTTCTGTATTTATTTTTGGTAAGGAAGCTCATACATAAAAAAAATGAAAATAAAAAGATTTCTCTACTGTGATGTCAATGAAGATTCTAAGTAAGCAATATATGATTAAAGTATAGGAGTTATGACATTACCAATATTATCACTAAAAGGCATGGAGTATATATCTATTTCGATGCACCCAAACAAGATAAATAATAATGAAGTGCCTACATGAGAGGCTTCGGGTAGAAAGATACAATAGACATAGGCTCTAAATTTCAGTAAATACAATAGACATTTTATGTCATTACTATAAAGGAGTCAGAAAAGTGAAGTCACTCAACATGCTTTGTTGTTGACAATAACAATATACCATAAAATACTATTAAGTATTTTTTCCATAACATCTACAATATAGTGGGGGGAAAAACTGACTGCATGATAGAATCTTTTTAAGCATGAAGGAGAGAAACAGAAGCAAACATATAATATTCCACTGATAAGGTATTAGATTTCGATTTCTACCTATTATATTGTTCCATGCAACGCAGAAACTGATAAAATATTGATATTCTTGTGATAGGAGAAGTTTATCCTTTCTTAATATTAATTAATTTATTTATATCATTACCAGGGGTGGCTGCAACATACACAAGAATGATACCGAGCATTAAGAAGAGATATGATTATGGAGTCATGATTTTCATCCTAACTTTCAATCTTGTTGTAGTATCTGGTCTGCGAGCTGATGAAATCATGGAACTAGCCCTTGATCGTCTTTCAACCATTGGCATCGGTTTTGTCATCTGTGTCTTTACAAGCCTATTCGTCTTTCCAACTTGGGCTAGCGATGAACTTCACGATTCTACTGTAACAAAATTTGAAACTCTTGCATGTTGTATTGAAGGTATGTCTTTTAGGAATTCAATATTATGGAAATAGAGATCTTCAGAATGTATTAGCGGAACAAAAGAGATACAACTTTCAAATGATTGTAATAAGTCATATGATAGTCCTATAGTGACTCAAACCACGATAACAAAAGCTTCCATCCAGAATCTTAAAGTAGACTAGATTTGGTTATTTCACAAGATCTGTCATCTTGAGCATAAAATATCTACTTAGTTATTAATTCAAATATATATTTTATGAACATAGGATGCATGGAGGATTACTTCAAAGCTGCAAATGAGAATGAAACACAAACGTCTACCAGCTTCACTGATTGCAAAAAACTGTTTTGCTCCCATTCTAACGAGGAGGCTCTGGTATGTATTACAAAAATAATATTTTATAAACATTTGGAAACACTCTGGTTTCTATTTCTGTATTGGTTTATGTCAGACTAAATTTTATTTCCAAACGTTTTGTACCTGGAAACATTTTAAGATACGGAAACAAAAGTGTGATGGCATGTTCTTATGAGTTTACATTTGTTTTGAATTTGAACAGTATTAATGAAATAAATGAGTTTTCAGGCAAATTTTGCAAGGTGGGAACCATGGCATGGAAGATTTGGATTCTCCTACCCATGGGAAAAATATCTTCATATTGGGAAAGATATTACAGAGCTTGCTGCAACCATATATTCATTGAAAGGGTGTCTTGATTCCCCAACAGAGGTCTGGTATTTACATTTATCTCTTTCTTTACCCTATCAGATAAGAAACAACATGTCATTATTCATAGAGCTTACTTAGTTCCTACTTCCTATACAACTTTGTGATTAGACATTTTCAACTACTCAAAGACAATCTATCAAGGAATCGTGTGAAGTGGTTGGGTCATCACTAGCGTGGACTTTGAGAGAGCTCGGTGAGAGCATCAGGAAAATGGAGAAAAGCTGTTCAATGGCCCAGATAGGACCAAAGTTACAGATAATGAAGAAGGAGCTCAGTCAAGCTTCATTTCACTTACAATTAGGAGAGCTGAAAACTGACAACAGGCTTGCTTTTTTGTTCTTGTTAATTCAAGTGGTGGAGAAGGTGCAAGTACTAGCAAAAGAGGTTGAAAAGCTTGGAGAAATAGCTGAGTTTAAAACTAAATAAATGATCCCTTACAAATCTAATGAGCATGCTGTATATTAAAGCCTAGCTATTTTGGAATGAGATGCAATAGAAATACCTTTAAAAAAACTGTAGCTTTATACAGGATAAATATTACCTCTAAAGGAAGTACCATCTTTATCCCCGATTACATGTCGGGGGCATAACAAATATATTTGTAAGTGTGTGCTTACTAATTTCAATGATAAACAACAAATTATATTGAAGAGGGACTCAATGAATAAGAAAGAAACATAGAATCAGACTGGATAAGATTTCGTTTCAGTTTTGATTATATTAGCAACTCAATACAGCTAAAGAAATTCATAGAAGAAAAGGTACCGAAATCCACAACGGAACTCAAGCATTGTGCACAAAGTCTCTTTATTGGATAAATCAATTCTATTTGCTGGAAAGCCGTCAAGACAACTTCTTCAGACATACATATATACAAAAAAAAATAAAACCTTTGTAAGAACCCAAACCGGGAAACCTACGACATGCGCCGTAGATGCCGAACGGAATGTCGCTTTGGCGAGCAGTAGAGATTGGACGTTGGAACTATGGCGCGCGGGAGAGGATCAAAGCTGAAAATAGCTTCCTTTTATTTATTTATTTATTTTCCTTTGTTGTTTCTGTTGGGCCTTGCCACAAGGTGGATTGATTAATAATTTAATATAATGTACAAAATAACTATATTTATTTTATGGGCCTTTTGGCCCATTAAAACTAGAGATTCCGGTCCTTCTTTCTTATCACAACGAATCATTTATCTTTTTCTTTAAACTTTTTTTTAAATATAAAATATATTGATATTAATAAAGTATATCAATTTTTTTTTACAAAATTTTAGTTTATTTATATATTTATGAATTTCATCTTATACGAATTTGAAGTGATATTTAAAAATTTAAATAAAAGAGTGTAATTGTTATATATGAGCTTATTTCAAATAGTTCTATATTTATTTTTAATGTGAATTTGATACAAAAATGATAAATAATTTTTTATACTTAATTTTCAACTGATAAAGTATGTCAATTTGTTTTCAAAATTTTATTAATTTTTATTTACAGATAAATTTAGTATGTCTAAATTGAAAAATCAAAATAGATACAAGATATTAGATTTTACAATAATCTAAATAAAAAATTTGATATAAACAAAATATTTTCCCTATATTTATATGTTATTATTCTTAAAATAATTTATGGAATAATGGTCATTTCAAAACAACTTTATCTTAAACAACACTAAAATTTCCAGAATATATATAAAGAAAGGTACACAGACAATGGAAAAGACACTTTTTTTTCTTCTGAAAAAGGTGCAATCTGTTTGTTTGCAAAAAGCAAACACAATCCTGGAAGAAAGTTCATATAATACATTAATTAGAGTATATATTTCTACTCTACTACACATCATCATCATCATCCCACCTTTGAAAGAGAAATTGATTCATCTGCTTTCTTTTGTTTTGACTGTTCATCATCTTCATCATCATCATCCTTCACTGCAAGCAGAATCAGCAACGCCAAAAGTGGATAACTTATAGTCGTCAGCGACCAGTTTGTAATAAATTGAGCCAAAAAAGATGTCTTTTGTGTGTCCAGTTGCCATGCAATTGCTGCTCCTGCACTCTGCACTCCCTTGTAGAATCCTGTATATCTGTGATCATCCAAACACCAAATCAACATTTCAAAAAACACTTTTTAGATCTCCATGATACATATGATCTTGATGCATAGTACCTGCTGAGAGTTTCAGAATCATTGGCTAGAGCTCCGATCACCCAATACACCATTGTCTGAAACATAGCATCAAGAAGACCATAGCTAAAATACAACACAAACGGACCAGCAAATACACTGCCAGAGTCCTTGAAATCCAGGTCCCACGGCTTATCATCCCGTTCATAACGAAGCTGATTCGCCAACCCGCCGCCCCAAATCACACTACCCAATACCCCAACAAACCCAACTCCGACCAACCCTCTAACCCTTCTGCTCTTAAAACTAAAATCCATCACGTATCCAATCAAAACTGACCCAATCATCTGAGCTCCCCAATAAAACACATTGTTTAGCCCTCTAGTTCTCAGGTTGAACAGAAACTTGTTCACGTTGTTGAATTGATAACTGTAGAAGAAATTACTCGCCCAAGCCGCCGGAAACATCAACAGCATCTTCCAGTTCAAGAACAGCTTCAGAATCTCTGCTGATTCAACTGCCACGCTTGAGTATTTTATGTTCGTGCACCCACTTCCGTCGTTTCGAATCACCTTACTCGGATGGAGGATCACTAGAGAGAGTAGGGTTCCGGCTGACATGAAAGCCATGAATCCAATATAAGTCCCGTCGTTCACGCTGTCGGCGGTTCGATGGTAGTTAAGAATGAAAGGGATGAGTCCTCCCATGACGCCGCCGAGATTGAAGATTGTCCAGAAGAGAGAAATGTAAGTTCCTTTCCGATTAGTCGGTGGGTAAGATGTCATGATCGCGCCTTGTCCAGCCCAGAGAAGGCCAGCGCCGACACCAAGAATGGCACCGGAAATGATAGCGAATGTCTGATGTTTGTAATGATTGTAATAGAGGAAAGCACCGGCGTAGAGGACGTAGGTTGAACATCCGGCGAAAAGAGTGGCGCGTGGGCCGAGGATGTTGTAGATCCCACCGCCGAGGACACCGAAGACGGCGAAAGTCGTGTAGAGAGCTGTGTTTGCATTGTTAGCAGCGGTGGAATCGATCTGACCTCCACCTCCCATGCCGGATAATGCATTGAACATTCCAGGGCAACAGAAACAGACCACACCGATGAGGCTGACTTGAGCCAGCGGCGAATTTAGTCGAAGAGATGATAATTTCTTGACAGGAGGCGACATTTCTTCATCTTTAACCACTGATCCCATTATACAGAAACAATCTAGCTAGGAAGAGGAATGAATTCTGATCATCAATTTGGTGAAACCCTAATCAAGAAAGAAGCAGAACAAGTAAAAGGAGAAAGGGATACCTTAGATTTCAGCAGCAATGATTGTTGGGTATTTCAAATGAAAAGGCTTTCTCGTGATTCAGAATCAGTGAAGCCGGAGAATCTTTTCGATGATGATGATGAAGATATAAACCCCAAAACTATACATACATATATAGTGGATCCCGTGAGACACCACTAGCCAATAAAATAACGACACCTCAGCAACACGGTGGCACTAGGACAGCAATGACGATGACATTGACAATTGCGTTTGTTTAGACTACCCACAGCAGGGTGTTAAATTTTTTCATTTAACACCCTGCCACGTCAGCTTAACACCTCTTTTAACACCCACTTTTTAACATGTCATACAGCAGCGTGTTATTCAAAGTATTAAAATTACTTTTTCACTTTCTCTCACTTCCACATCATTTAAACATATACATAATTTCATTTTTTTTAACCACAAACAATATTATTCATCACTTGATAAATCAAACATACAAATATTATTTAAAACGAAGAAGAAAACAAACACTCTAAACAAGGATGAAAGAGTTTGAAGATTTTAAAAGAAAGGTGATACAAACAAGGATGATAATATGGTAGAAAATTTCTGAAATTTTTTGGTGTCCAAATGACACAAACCAAGTCTCTATTTATAGATCGTGAAAAATAAAAAATATTGATATAATTTTTTTTTTTTTTATTGATCAATCATTATTAAAATGTATTTTTAAAATAAGAAAAGTAAAATCAAAAGCCTGCCACATGGCAGGATCTTATTGGACAAACAAAATTTGACACCCGTGTCAAATTTTGACACCCAAAATTTGACACCCAAAATTGCCCCCCTGCTGCCTCCCACCCTCCTCTTTTGACACCCAAATAACCCCTCAAATACTCCCCTGCTGCGGCTGGTCTTACAAATGAATGTCCTGTCAAAGATTAAAGAATAAATTATTTGATAGAAATACAAGTCTGTTAATAAATTTAATAATTGGATAATTTGAAAAAAATATATGGATTTTTTTTTTTTTGGTAAAAGAAGAAGTTCAAACAATTCTAAAAATAATCTAGAAACGCCTTAATTAAAATCAATTTATGATTTCATTATTTTAAATACATAAAAAGAAAAAATGTATTAGTGTGTTTCTTTCCAACTAGCATTTAACCCGTGCATTTGCACGACTAATAATATAAAAACCGTGAAAAAAAATTACGGATAACATTGTTAATTTTATTTTTAACCGTTTTAAGTTTATGGGTGGGTCAACCCACAATCCGACCCAAATATCCATTTACTCAACATCATTATATATATATATATATACATTAGTTAGTTAAAAAGTTGAACCTATATTAATATTAAAACGTCCCGCGTTTATCAAATTTGGTGTTTAATTTAAAATATAAATTCTTTGTAGCCTAGTTGGTTAAGAGTTGTACTTGTTTTTGTTAGGTTGTAAGTTCAAAACATACCTCTAGCATTTTTAATTTTATTTTTAACCGTTTTAAATTTAAAGGCGGGTCAACCCACAATCCGACCCAAGTATCCAAATTAACCACAACTCTCGACCCGGCAATCCGGACACTTTAAAAATTAAGCATCATTATATATATATATATATAGATTAGTTAGTTAAAAAGTTGAACCTATATTAATATTAAAACGTCCAGCGTTTATCAAATTTGGTATTTAATTTAAAATATAAAGTCTTTGTAGTCTAGTTGGTTAAAGAGTTGTACTTGTTTTGTTAGGTTGCAAGTTCGAAACATACCTCTAGCATTTTTAATTTTATTTTTAACCTTTTTAAATTTAAAGGCGGGTCAACCCACAATCTGACCCAAGTAGAGATGGCAATGGGTACCCGTATGCCCGATACCCGTGGGTACCCGATAGTCGGGTTCGGGTATTTTAAATCGGGTTCGGGGTCGGGGTCGGGCATGGGGAGAGGGAGAAGGTACCCGATCGGGTATGGGGTCGGGGATGGGGAGTGTGCTAAACCCAAACCCGATACCCGATACCCGGTTATATTAATATTATTGATTTTTTTTATTAAAGTTTAATGTGTGACTTTTCAAAAATGCTTCATCATTGCAAATGTATCATAAATATGCATCATTTAATTTGATCTTATCCAAACTTCACTCCAACCATAATCATAAATACACTACACTCCAACTTTAATTATTTTATATATCCCAAAACAATATTTCTCTACATAACTTCAATTTTTATTTTAATAACAAAATATTACTCTCTTTCATACTTCTTCATATTCAATCTCTAGTTTTTTTTAATGTTCATTCTACTTTTTTTTCCACTCTAATTTATCTTCTTCAAGATTTACAAAAATTATGAGGTAGGTAAGTATTGGTTTTATTTTTATTTTTAATATTTTGATATAACTAATGTTAAAATTATTTATTAAAGTTGTGTTTCTTTTTTTTCAAACTTTATAATATTATAAGTAATTTAATCGGGTAATGGGGTACCCGTCGGGGATCGGGTACCCGACGAATCGGGGATAGGTATAGAAGTAGAGATACCCGTCGGGTTCGGGGTCGGGGTCGGGTAGTGAAATGAAAATCGGGTTCGGGGATGGGTACTCCACTACCCGTCGGGTAGGTACCCGTTGCCATCCCTAGACCCAAGTATCCAAATTAACCACAACTCTCGACCCGGCAATCCGGACACTTTAAAAATTAAGCATCATTATATATATAGATATAGATTAGTTAGTTAAAAAGTTGAACCTATATTAATATTAAAACGTCCCGCGTTTATCAAATTTGGTGTTTAATTTAAAATATAAAGTCTTTGTAGTCTAGTTGGTTAAAGAGTTTTACTTATTTTGTTAGGTTGCAAGTTCTAAACATACCTCTAGCATTTTTAATTTTATTTTTAACTATTTTAAATTTAAAGGCGGGTCAACCCACAATCCGACCAAAATATCCAAATTAACCACAGCTCTCGACTCGGCAATCCAGACACTTTAAAAATTAAGCATCATTATATATATATAGATTAGTTAGTTAAAAAGTTGAACCTATATTAATATTAAAACGTCCCGCGTTTATCAAATTTGGTGTTTAATTTGAAATATAAAGTCTTTGTAGCCTAGTTGGTTAAAGAGTTGTACTTGTTTTGTTAGGTTGCAAGTTCGAAACATACCTCTAGCATTTTTAATTTTATTTTTAACCGTTTTAAATTTAAAGGTGGGTCAACCCACAATCCGACCAAGTATCCAAATTAACCACAGCTCTCGACCCGGCAATCCGGACACTTTAAAAATTAAGCATCATTATATATATATAGATTAGTTAGTTAAAAAGTTGAACCTATATTAATATTAAAACGTCCCACGTTTATCAAATTTGGTGTTTAATTTAAAATATAAAGTCTTTGTAGCCTAGTTGGTTAAAGAGTTGTACTTGTTTTGTTAGGTTGCAAGTTCGAAACATACCTCTAGCATTTTTAATTTTATTTTTAACCGTTTTAAATTTAAAGGCGGGTCAACCCACAATCCGACCAAGTATCCAAATTAACCACAGCTCTCGACCCGGCAATCCGGACACTTTAAAAATTAAGCATCATTATATATATATAGATTAGTTAGTTAAAAAGTTGAACCTATATTAATATTAAAACGTCCCGCGTTTATCAAATTTGGTGTTTAATTTAAAATTGAAGTCTTTGTAGTCTAGTTGGTTAAAGAGTTGTACTTGTTTTGTTAGGTTGCAAGTTCGAAACATACCTCTAGCATTTTTTATTTTATTTTTAACCGTTTTAAATTTAAAGGCGGGTGAACCCACAATCTGACCCAAGTATCCAAATTAACCACAACTCTCGACCCGGCAATCCGGACACTTTAAAAATTAAGCATCATTATATATATAGATTAGTTAGTTAAAAAGTTGAACCTATATTAATATTAAAACGTCCCGCGTTTATCAAATTTGGTGTTTAATTTAAAATATAAAGTCTTTGTAGTCTAGTTGGTTAAAGAGTTGTACTTGTTTTGTTAGGTTGCAAGTTCGAAACATACCTCTAGCATTTTTAATTTTATTTTTAACTGTTTTAAATTTAAAGGCGGGTCAACCCACAATCCGACCAAAATATCCAAATTAACCACAGCTCTCGACTCGGCAATCCAGACACTTTAAAAATTAAGCATCATTATATATATATAGATTAGTTAGTTAAAAAGTTGAACCTATATTAATATTAAAACGTCCCGCGTTTATCAAATTTGGTGTTTAATTTAAAATATAAAGTCTTTGTAGCCTAGTTGGTTAAAGAGTTGTACTTGTTTTGTTAGGTTGCAAGTTCGAAACATACCTCTAGCATTTTTAATTTTATTTTTAACCGTTTTAAATATAAAGGCGGGTCAACCCACAATCCGACCAAGTATCCAAATTAACCACAGCTCTCGACCCGGCAATCCGGACACTTTAAAAATTAAGCATTATTATATATATATAGATTAGACATTAAATTATACATAAGAAATTACTATAATGTAGTAGTTATATTATTATAACATATAAGCTTTCTAATATTATTATTATAAATATATATATAAGAATGCCGGCCACAAGAGGCAATCTAGATTCTAGACAAACAGATAAATAAACATTAATATTCTTTCTATATATATAATTGTATTTAAACTTGATATAAATTAATTAATGGATGCACTGGATTGCATTGTAAATGCCAAACTAGAATCTATTATTATAGGTCAAACAGGCGTCCGAAACCGAAGGAGACAGGTATTTTTTAAGACCTAGTTTGATTCACATAATAAATATTTGTAGATTCACACCATCAAATCACTTAGTAATTCAACATTATCAAAATATCAAAAATACTTTTATTGTAATTTTAAATATAAAAGAAATTAATAATTCATCTTAAAAAAAATCCCAAATAACTTATTTATAAAAGAAATTAAAAAAATATCAAACAAGATGTATTAGTAACTAGCACATATGATATGATCAGTTGTTCTATATCCGATTGCCGGCCGAAAGAGGCAAATATTAATTAATTATAACAGAGATAAATAAACAATATTCTATAAAGTTATATTTAAAACTCGACATATATAATAAATTAAATTAATGTACGTCTTATCTTGTAAAATCCAAAATAGCTAGAAAGAATCCATTATAAGTAAAGAAAGTTCCAAGTTGAGATAAATTATATATTATTTAATTGATAAATTGTATATTAAGTAAGAAATTACTACATAATTAATTAAGTAGTTACAATTGCATGCATTAATGTGAAAATCCAAAATAGTTAGCAGCAGCTGGCCACATCTGGAATGGAGTTCCTCGATTAAGGCCGGCAATTGACACTGCTCCAACAGCAAAATGATATCCTCAACCAATTATTAATGTTTTATCAATCATCATGGCCTCATCTGATCTTTGGTTTTTTTTTTTTTATCTCATCACAAATCAAATCAATCATTTTATTAATTAAAATATTCAAATTACCTCTACTTAAATATTTTATTTTATATTAATAATAAATAATATATATATATATTATATTATTTTATAACATTATAAAATTATTTTCATATAAATTAAATTAATAATTTATTTTATTTAAAAAAATTATATTAAATATAAATAAAATTATAACCTACTATATTATCTAAAATATCATTTAAATTTTAAATAATTTAAATAAATAATTATATTAGAAAATAAAGTGAAATATATTTAAATAAAAATATTAATTAATTTATAAATATATTTCATTTAAATTAAATATTTATAAATAAATTTATTTAATTTTTTTTAATATAAACTAACTTTAAACTATTATTCTAAATAAATATTCTAATAAATTTGTTCGAATTTTAGTTATTATTTTATAACATTAATTTCATGTAAAATTTTTATATTAATTATATTAAATAAAAATAAATACACAATATAAATAAGATTATAATATACCATATTATTTGATGTAATATTTAAATTATAATAGTAGTTATTTATAAAATTAGTATTTATTTAAATTTTTATTTATATATTAATAAAAGTTAATATTAATATATTTATAGTTTTTTAATATTTATTTATATTTTAAATTTTTTTTAATATAAATTAAATTATTTCATTTAAAAAATATTATTAATCATAATATATATATATATATATATATATATATATATATATATATATATATATATATATATATATATATATATATATATATATATATATATATATATATATATATATATATATAAAGAGAGAGGAGGTGTGAGAGGGGGAGAGATGGGTAAAATAGGAACAAAATTTAAAACCTAGATTTTTACCTAATTTGGTCAAACATGGTTTTTTTAGAAGAAACCCAGACAATATCCTGATAACCCAAAGATCAAACGAGGCCCATGTAAAAGGGTTAGTTCTAGGAACGACCCAGGATATCGAACTGGGGTGGACTTAAAATAATAACGAGAAAATTTTGAAAAAAACAAGTATATAAAAGTACGTTTTACCATTTTTTAATAATTAAATAAAAAAAAACAATAAATTATATTAAAAAAAAATTAAGAAATTAAGGGTAATGTCATATTTTTACCGTAAAATATAAAAAAAAAATCTACCGTATAAATTAAGGGTAATGTCATATTTCTACCGTAAAAGTTTTTTTTTTCGGGGTGGGCTTCAGCCTACCCGAACCCTACATAAATTCGTCCCTAGTTAGTTCGATGCTATTTATATAGACAAGGTCTGCATCCATTAAGGCATCGTCACATGTATAAAGAGAAAAAAAAAACAAAAAAAAATGAGAAGGATAATATATGAGAAGGATAATGTTTTACTTTTGTGTATACGTCTCATTTTATGAGTGTAATATAGGCCGTGCCTATTTCGTATGAGTTATAATTTTATTTTATTTTATTAAAATATGTGTTATTGAGATTTGTTTATTATAAATTATTAAATTAATTTTTATTTAAAATTTAAATTTAATAAAGATATTTCTATTTATAAATTAAGTGATTTAATAGTATAAGAAAGAATGAAAAGTCATTAGTATGGCTTTTCGAACCGGTTAACATTATACCCATGGGTTTTCGTGGACCATCAACTTCAGATAAATGCTACAGTTAAAAGACTAATGTTCTAGAGTATTATGGTTAATTTTTATTGCTAAAATGAGTGAAATATTATTAATGTTTTAAGCCAAACGAGTAAAAGATATGTATAAAATAAAATGATTTATTTATGATGCATTCAATTGTAGCTACATGTAATTCACATACACCAAGTTTGCCCAGATCTTGTATAGTCTTTGACAACAACTCATAAGAAGTCCATTTTGTGAATCAACTATACTCTCAACTTATATAATCAAATAATGAACCATAACATACACCTAATTAATTAATTAGCTACACAATTTTCATCTTAGGATTCAAAAATTGTCTGGTTCAAAGACCTCCAAAACTATAATATACCAATCTCAAACCAAACCACCAAGCCAGACTGTCAAAATCTGAAGCAATCAATAGCCAATGATCATATCTATCTATAACTGTCACCCACTATAGATCTAAAACATACCAGAGAATACTAAACAAGAAGGAAGTCTAAACAAAAATAAATGAGATCAAAAGAGACTATAACTGTGAAGGTCTTCAGCTCAAATTTTGTTTTGAAAAAGTTTTAAGTTTGGGAAAGGAGATTATTTAGTAACAGAAATAGAGCACCAAGTGGTCAAAATATTGCACAAACAAACATGAAAGAATCATCCCACAAGAGCAATATTCAATATCTTTTCTCTGTATTTAACACAAAATCCTCAACACTGTTTTACCACTATCTTTTCTCAAAAGAAGAAGAAAAAGAAAGCAGAACAAATGACAACTAACCTTATCCATCACTGTTCTTATGATAAAAACTATTTTTCTGAATGTAGAGGAGGAGGAGGAGGAGGAAGAAGATTAAATAATTGATGACTAACCAGGTAACACCAATAAACAAATATATCTTCTTGTCAAGCTTTTCATTACTACTAACTACTACTTTCATGGACTTCTTTTTCCACTACAGTAATCTAAATTAAGTAATGAACCTCTAGAACCCCATTCGACCAGCAAGCCTGCTTGCAGATATCCTCATGTCTATAGCTGCATCAATTGAGCTCATCTGGAACATATAAGCACAATACATGTCAACACATCAACTTGGACAGTACACATTAAGATCTATTAATTTGAAATTTCAAATATACATAAAATAAAATAAAAGTGTACTCTAGTACAACATTGCTTCTTTGTCGTCCATGACAAACTCTGGAAGAGCTGACCTGGGGGGGAGCAAGTTGACTTCACAGTTTAATCACAAAAAGAAAACTGAAATATAATACCTACTTGGATCATTGGTAACCATCAAATGTGGAGAAGAAGAAGAATGGTAAGAATTGCAAGCACAGTACACTTCCTTTAATATTAGTAAAGGAAGAAAATGCTTCTTGAAGTGAATGTGTGTACAATTTATAAGTGTGAATGTCTATCATTCTTGTTAGATGTGCATACCTATACAAAATAAACACAAGTACAAGGTAATCGTGACTTACCTGGCTAGTTTCATCATGCACCTGATGCTTGAGCAAAAGCATCCGTCTTTCTTCCTACATTACCGAAATTATGTGTTGGATCATATGGGTATGTCATTCCAAGTCTCTTTAAATAGTATGAATAGAGTACAAATGAAAACTTACCATAGACATTGGCTCATCATCCCAGACTAGATACACCTCATTTATGCCAGGCTGTATAGAGGGGGCTTTGTTTGCGATTACAGGTGGAGGTCCAATCGAGGGGCCATTAGTGTTTGGACCAGATGCATAAGAATGCAAGCTCACAGGTGTTCCACCTGAAAAATATATATATATAAAAAGGTTTTAACTACACCTCCAGTTCGTACTCCAGATCTATCCAATTTTAAGTGTAACATTAGAAAAATTAAAAATCTAAATAGGGACAAATACACACATGTACTGAAAAGAGAGTACAACTACACAAACTTTATTAGTAAGGTGAAATCAACCATTTGTAAACATAATTGTTATATACATTAATAAATCTAATTTAATTTAAGGGAAGCTTAATTTTGTACGTTATCAATGATGTATGTATAGCAGAATACAAATCCAAGAGCATTTATAGAGAATCATAAATAGGAAACAAACCTTGAATGTCATGAAAGTTATAGCTACTTGCCCCAAAAGTATTATTTGCAAGTGGTTCACTCATGGGCATCGGTTCTGGTTGAGAGCTCAGAGGAATATTCGGTGATAAAGATGTGGGAAATGCTGCACTTTGTGAAGTAATATTATTATTGGCAGCAACAGGGAACAAAGGTTGAGATACTGGAACAGAAGGGGACATGGACGGGATTCCGGGAGGACCCACAGGCATTGATTGTACAGGAGGCCTCACAGTCTGTATAGGGAACAACTGTTGTTGAACACCTAATGGTGCAGTAGGAAGTGAAACAGAGGGGTTCTGTGGGAACCAGGATTGAGGACGAGGAGGAACTTGCCAACCAGCTTGAGGGAATTGGAATGCAGGATTAAATCTGCACAAAAGAACCAAAAAACAAGTTTGAAAATATGTTGTTTTTAGATTGAAAAGAGTTGCATTAGGTGCCAGAATACAGAGAGCACAGTGGACAGCCCATGAGCCAAAAGATTAGGAAAAAAGGAATAAAAATAGATTCTTGATTCAATTCTACTCTTAAAAATCTCAAAATCAAGAATAACTCCTACACGATATGACTACAGATGTCCAAAGTACTTACACTGGAGGGAATCTATTAGACTGAGGATAGCTAGGCGTGACACCGCGGATGTATTGAGATGATGGAGTATCAACTTTAAGCAGCTTAGAAGGGGTATCATCCTCTGAAGTATAAAGAACAGTCAATCAGAATGATGTGCCATATCAACATAGTTATAATAATATCAATATGCAAAAAACTAGACTAAATATACAGGATAGAAAAGGTATCATCAATGTGAGTGAGTCTCAGTTCAACCAAGTTCAGATTTTTAGTCGTAAAGTACCTTCTTCTCCATAATGAGCGGCTAAAACATCAGGCGGAATCCCTTGCATACCATATATCTCGATGTCGGCCGAATCACGCCCATCTTTAGCATTTGGAACCCTGGAAATTAAGGAATAATGTAAATCTAAATGGGCAAAAGTTGAGCAAGAAGACATAAAACGGATAGAAAAGGAGTCATTACTTGGCAACAGTCTCCTTGTGAACCTGGAGGACATGGATAATCATGCCGCTTGCAGTTGAAAGCTTCTTGTGGCAGGCGTGACACTTGAAATGCTTGGCCTTTTGATGCTGGACGAGTATCTTCTCGTCATCGAACTCCCGATCGCAGTAATAGCACCATACCTTATCCACTGCTCTCTTCTTTTTCTTACCCATTGCTCAAATCGGCGGCACCGTGTGAAGACGATTGATGGCCGTCGGTGAGAATCCCTCCGTTGGAAGTTGAAATAGGGAAGAAGAGAGAATGAAGGCGGGGGTAGATCGGGAAAGTGGACAGAGATCGATCTGCAGCCAGTTAGATTGATGGATTCAGAGAAATCGATCGAGAGAACTCTGCCGTTGGTTCTTGGGCTGGGAGAGAAAATTAAAATGAAAAAGTAAAAGTTAGGGTTTTAGATGTGCGCGCGGGTCCATAGGTAGTGGGTGGGGCGACCCGCAGGAGAGCGGAGACGCGTTTGGCCGCGCGACAAATAATTAATGCTTACACGACCCCCATTTAATTGTTTTATTTTTTTTAATTAAACTTATAATACTTTTTTCATAAAAAAAAAATTCATAATTATCGCACCACGTTTCACCCTCAGGGTGATGGTCAAACAAAAAGGACAAAAAGTAAAGGATACTTCTTCTACAGAGTTGTGATTGTAACAAAAAAAAAATATATATATATATAAAATAATATATATTATTTTATGAAAGGGTGTTGTCCACTATGTATTAAATGGGCAGAGCATGGGTGACACTCCACATTACTCTTTTTTTACTTGGTAAAAATCTTTTGAGTGGATTAAAGAAGAATGAGAAAAAGAAATTTTGGTTTGGCTTAGGGCAAAAAAGTACTAACTAGGTATGTAAATTTCATTATTTTTTTAGTCTTGAATAAGTTAGATTATTTGATATTAATGATAGGTTGTTAAAGAGACTAAGAATACATTATGGATTTGAGACCATGAAGTATTGATAAAGAAAAATATATTTAGTGTTGAGACATGGTTTAGTAGAGGCCAATTGGTGAAGAAATAATAAATAGGATTAACATGTAGGAAATGTGAAGATTAGTAGAATGATTTCACGAAATGATGATGTTTAAAACTGTTTGAAAGAAATAATGATGTACAAAATGTGAATGTTTGAAGTATTTAGAAACATAATAGTTATTTGATTATATGGATATTTGGAGTATCGAAATAAATTAGGGATATATGATGATATGATTTAGATTAAATATAAACATTAGGAATAGTTGAAGTCGTTATAGATTTATAATTGTAGGACTATATTTGGAGAGAATTATGAATGTTTGAAATGATTGAAATAGTGAAAGATATTTGAGGAAATAACTTATATGAATAATGAATGCTTCAATAGTTGAAAACATTAAAGACATTTGATTATATGACTTATTTAAAATATGAATGTTAAAATTATTTGAAGACATTTGAGATAGTCGATTGTATGACTATATGTGAAAGATTTATTCATTATTATGTATATGTGATTTAGCTGAAATGATTTGAATTTGAAGAACATTTCGCCGTTATGCTACATGTGAATCTCAAGGGCTTAAGTCATTATGCTAACCTTTGAATCTTAAGCGATTATGCTATTATGCTAATATTTGAATTCTAATGGTTTTGAAGGTTGTTGAACCGTTGATCCATCATTAAGAGTTTTATGCTGATAAGCTAACAAATGAATAAATATGAATATTGTGCTTTTAAGTTGATTCTTAGACTATTAAAAGTAACTTTTAGAATAATAAAGTTCATAATAAATTTTGTTATGTATATGTAATCTAATCAACAATATAAAGTAGATGGATGATGATTCAAGGCAACATAATTTTGGAAAAAGGATTTCATTTAAAGTGGAGGATTTTGAGTCAAATGTGATTCCATATGTAAGCTTTTCATTTTTATCCACTTATCCATACTGATTTATGATTCCATACGTACGCTTTTCATTTTTATCTTTACTGATTTAGACCAAATTATATTATTTGGGACATGACGCAAGAACACATTATGAGTGGTGGAGGCAATAGCAAGTTTAGGCATATACAATAATATAACAAAAGCAACATATACCAATTTATAATTCTTCCACAACAAACACAGAAACAAAAGTGAGGAGGCCACCGTCTTATTTAGTCATCAGTCATGATACAATATATATTAATATATTATTATGCATGCACCATCTTCATCTATACCCTCAACTCACTATATATTTTTTTTAATCAAGAACACGGATTAATTAATAGTTGTTGTCCCACCAGAATTGTGATTGAAGATAATCGGTCACATCCTTGTCAACTTGAAAAGCCTTAGTGAGTACATGGGGAGATATTTTGGGGTCTGAACCAAACACCGCATTTGCAATCGTGATTGTTCCTGGATTTTGATTACTCAAGCCCGCAAAAGCAATTGTGTTTGTTTCAGCTATGTTCTGCTGGAAATGAACGAGGCCTTCTGGAAATACAAAAACGTCACCGGCGTATAATGTTTTTGTGAATAATCGATTCTTTTGGTTCGGAATGTTAGACGTCACAAATCCCACCAAAAGACTCCCCTCTAGAACTAAGAGGACCTCTGTTCCACGAGGATGAATGTGCGGCGGATTCAACCCATATGGTGCAAAGTCAATACGCGCCAAGGATATTCCAAGTGTATTAAGACCTAGTATATCATGAATCGTGTTATTAATTCTTGAGTACTATACAAACAATTACCACGTACTTGAAATGAAATATACCTTTTAGCTTTATCACAGATACCGCAGTAACCTCTGATCCAAGAGGATTGAAGGTGTTTCCAGGTTTGTTAAGTCCCGTGAAGAAGAAGTCATCAGCATTAACGAGATTAGGGTTCTTGCAGCCATTTACAAACACTATATATAATATAATAATTAAGAATCTTTGGGCAAAATGAAAAATGACAAGTCGAAGAAAAAAGTACGTACGTACCAGCAGCATCTTTTGGATCATCAGTGGCAACACAAAAGTCTTGAAGAGGGGATGGATCGGAAGCATTGACAATAATTAGTGAATAAGCCAAAGCCAAGATGGATATAGGTACTAACAATTGTTTACCCATATCTCTCTTAAAACTTATAATGATGATCAATTAAGCACGAAAGAGGCAGCTATTTATAGGGTTTTGAGAAGTCCTAGCTATGATTCATTATTACATGTTGCCTAATTGGTTAATTATGTTTTGGTTCAATATTTTATTCTACTAATGGGGATGCTCTAAGTAGTCTTATACAAAATTATTGTTTAATTAATATCTATATATACCTTTTTACTGACTCTATATATACCTTTTTTTTTTTTTTTTTTTTGTGAACCAGCCTCTTCTTCATCATTGTCATAAAAATTAGAAAATATATATTACTAAGTTTTACAATTAGCTTTGAAACTAACTTAACTGATTTTGCAATCTTAGAAACTCAATTGCACATTAACTTGAAAGTTGTCAAAGAGTTGTGTAAAATTATTAAAGTTTTTTAAACATGATTTTTTTTTTTGTTATACTTAACTATGCAAATATACTTTTTTAATCCACTTCAAATTACAAATTTGTTTATGTAAATTATTAGTTTATTATATATATTGTTTCTGATAATATATATATATATATATATATTAAAAATAAAAATAAATAATTAACTCGTTAAGTTAATTGTGATATAAGTGATTCCTAAAAAGACTAAAGTAACATCCACTATTAAAAATAAAAAAAATAAAAAATTATCTTTTGTTATACCTCTACCAAAATGTTGATATAATTATTTATTTTGATTATGTAAGTATATATCTTGTATAAAAGAAGAGAAAATTCTCCTCATTATTTGTGTTGGATTTTGACTTATTTTGTTTGTCTACATTAACTTCCCCTGGTGGAAGATCACGATTCGTGCTCATCTATTAATGAGTTTAACCTAATTAATTATCAATGTAAGGCCTGTTCTTTGCCACAACTAAGTCTTAAATAAAAATATATATAAATATATCAAATTAAAATTTAGAAATATCTATTTTTATATTAATATTTAAATACTAAAATATGTACACGTATAACTTATTATTTATAATCAAATGGATTTATTGCAATCATCTTTTATTTTCAACATACACGTAATACAATAACTTAATAAGAAAATAAAATTTCAAAGGGATATCATATATATATATTTATTATTCGTGTTGATTAATTAATTTATTGAGTAAAATTGAAATTGGCGCAAGTCGTCCTCCTTCCCAAAAGAGAAAAGCTGAAGCCGAGCCTGGAAGCTGCTAGATCAAACTGCAGCAAATTATCTTCAATTTGAAAAGCTCCGATGACAATTGAAGTTCTTGAGTTCGATCCTCCGTCCAAAAATCCCAGGCACAAAGTCTGATCATTAGGCTGCACAATCAGATTAGAACCCACAATGTCCCACCTTACATTCTCATTCTGAAGCCCCAACGTCACCCATGGCACCGCCCAACCCAGTCTAGTCACAAAAACATTCTTTGAACTAAAACAGACATCGAACGGCGCCACCGCCGCCACTCTCGTTATGTTCCTCGCCGTCGCCGCCTTAACGTAAGCGTCCGTAACCGCCTTGAAAATCGAAGATTCTAGAACAGTGTATGGGTTTACAGTGCTGATCTTTGTCCCGCCGTTACCTTTACTGTCAATCCTCAGCAGCGACGAGTTAACGGGAACGGTGGTCCCGTCGACTTTGATAGACCTGACGCCGATGAAGTAATCGGCAGATGGTTCGCCGTTAACGAAGGCGTTTGAAGTGCTGACTGGGTTCAGGAACAGGGGAGTGTAAGTTAGAGAAGCAGAGATTTCCATTCCGGGTTGTAAAAAGTAAGGTCCGTCGCCGAAGATGGCAACTCCGGTCCCGGATGAAAGACATATAGCGAATTTGCGATGGAAACTGAAGGCGGATGAGAATTGAGCCGGTAGGGAGACCCGAGTTCGACCTAAACCAGCCATACCTGAAGCTCCCTTGGCTAAACCTTGGAGAAGGAAAGGTTGTGCGCAGGAGAAGATAAAGCGGTTAACCTGAACAGCCCTACCCGGATTAGACCCATTTGTGGAGTTAAGAGAAATGACATCCTCTGCTAGCTCTCCGCCGGTGACGGTGCGGGTGACGGTGTTATCCGGTGTTACCCCACATGTGTTCTTGTTGCAACCAGGGCGGGAAGGTCCTGAGCATGTGCCGCAGCCGTTTGAGCGGGCAAGGTTGCATTGGGCGGAGTTACAAGGAACAGGGCGATAGGTTGATGAGACGTAATTGGTGTCGCAGTCGAGCCATAGGTATCTTCCTCCGAGGTCTAGGACTAGGTTGATTGGGACCAGAGGGGTGCGTTGGTTGAGTTTTGTGACGTATTGATTAGTGGAGGAGTCCTTGGTCACCGGGACTATTAGGGCGGAGGGACGGAATGACGGCTGGCCGGATGAAATAGAGATCATGTGGATCATTGTGATTGAGAGAAGGAAATATTGAAGAATTGGGGAAGCCATTTTTGGTTAAAGGAAGAAGAAGAAGATCGAATTGATGAAGGGAGAATGGGATGGAGCAAATATTTATACTAAAGGTTTGGATCAAGATACGTGCAAAATTGCATATGTTTGCTTTCTTTGACTAATTTTATTTTTTAACATATCCTTTCTATTATATTTGTCTAAATACAATGATGAGTTGAAGTACTTTCTGTTTTATTATTTTACAAAGTTACAATCCAAAATAGAAAGTTATCATGATTCCATCGTAAGAATTGAAAAACTAACACCTTTCATCCCTTTATACATGAATATATAAATAAAAAGGTTTGAAAATTAATTAAAATAAAAATTTTATTTTTGTTTCTTAACTGATTGACTATTTATTTTTCCTTTATGGGCAATCTGACATTCCATTATTGATCAACTATTTGAATCTGAGATTTGAGAAAGTGTTGATTCATTATTAAACACACATATATATATATATATATATATATATATATATATATATATATATATATATATATATATATATATATATATATATATATATATATATATATATATATATATATATATATATATATATATATATATATATGTGTGTGTGGTAATTAAGATAACACATATTTATACATTTTAATGAAACTTTTAATTTAATTTATATTTCGTTAGGATAATTTTAAAAAACAAATAACCCAGCATCTATAATCCACAGATTAATTTGGTCAAAAGTTAAATGGATAAAATATCATCCACAAAGTTTGACCAGAACAACCCCCATAAAATACACAAGTGCTTACATCAATCCGTTAGTCGGTGATTGTCTTAGATATTATTTATAATAAAAAAGGTTTCAAACTAAAAAAATATATATATATATCTAAAAAAAATATATATTTGTTAGAATTAAAATTAAAGACAAACACAACTCCTAATTTTGTTTAGTCTATTTACCCAAAAGATAATTAAGTATATTCAACCAAATTAAGGGGCAAAAAATAGAAAGGAATTATAAAAATTTGGTGTTTGAGATTGCATTAAGTTTTGGCTACCTATTAAATTTTGACAATGTCCATTATGCAAAAGTAATAATAATTAAGTTTAATGAATAGCTGAAAATTATAAAAAAATAATAATTAATCTTGTCAATCCTATAATGAATGTCACATAGTATCATAGAATTAAAAAAATATCATTTAAAAAAAAGTAAACATTACTCAGAAATCATGACAGTAAATAAAGAATTAACTAGAATATTAACATCTTTGTTATTATGAAATGTAGTAGATAAATTTTTAAAGATGGATTTTTACTGATTACTGTTTTCATGAGAAATTTAATTAAAACATTATTTTCAAAATACCGCAATTGTCTTTTGATAGCAAGCTTTGTATGGTATATTTGAAGTTTCATATATTAATTATATACATTAAGAAATTAAAGTTCTTAGTTATATCTTGCTAGCCTTTTAATTTCAAAACAATTCATATTTATTTTCTTAATTCTGATTCTGTTTAGAAGAAAAAAAAAACTTTCGAAACAAATTATTCATCCAACATTGACAATTTAACATACTTTCTAGCCCATGGTTTCATGATAATAATTAAATTGCTGTATCACAAATTAATCATTTTAAAAGTAGCTATTTATAATTTCATTTCTTTTAATATAATACTCTTTAAAGTCAAAAATAAAAACTCATTTTGTGTACGTAAACACATCAGATTATTTGAGTTGTTTTTACCTATTTATTTTCAAATATATTAGAATTATCTCTATTATTATTATTGTTTTTTTTTATAAAGCATACAATTAACGTCATTAATCCGATAGAGTAGAAAATAGTATTAAGGTATATTTGGATTAGTGAATTTTGAATTAATCGTTTTTCTCGAACATTACTAACTCAATAATTTATTGAGTTTTTTTTTCTTTTTAGGTTATGATTTTTAGTTGTGTTTAAACGAATTTTTTCAATTTTAATAATTACATATCTTTAAAAAAAAACTAATTAGATATATTAATTTAATTTAAGTTGAATTTAAAATTTTAAAACAGTTAATCTAAATAATAATTAAAAAATATATTATTTTAAAAAATATTTAATTTTCAGTTTAATAATAACTTACTTTATCAAATATTGTTTATTTTCACGTCTTATTGCTCCTTATCGAAATTCAGGATTTACAAAAATGTCATCCACAAATTAGTTTGGCCACTACAAAGTTTGACCTTGACCACAAAATAGATAAGTGCTTACATCATCAATCCGTTTGTCTGACAATAATTTAAAACAATATGAAACAAAAGCGTACAAGTTTAAAATTTTAATTAAAAATCTTTTTTTTTATTAGTAAAAGGTCAACCGGATCTGTCACACAGATTTCCATATTAGGGTTTGGAACACTTTTATCCAATTGATTGTATTTAATTAGGGTTTGGAACATTTTCCCAATTAATTGTATTTAATTAATAATGAGATTGAGATTTTATTTTATGTTCACTTCTATAAATATTAATAAAAATAAATAAATCTCCTTATTCCTTACCCGATCGTTTGACAAGCTAAATGCATTGATTACATGTTTATTATTATACTCATAATAGTTTAACAATATTTATGTTACAATATTGAAGAAGAATATATCTTACTTTTAGAATCACTTATCCTAAAGGGTCAAGTACTAAATTTTATGATTGAACTTATGAAATCAAATTACAAGATGTATTTAAAAAAAACATGACAAGTAAATTTGACATGACACAAAAATACGACCTGAATTGAACATGAAAAAAAATCAGGTTTTAGTAATTTATTAGTGAGTTCAGGTCGAAATATGATCGACATATTTAACCAAACTAGACTCGTAAATATGTTTATAATTTTTTTTACATATTTTTAATGAAGTTTTCGATTTAACATTATTGTTTTTTTGTGTTAATATTATTTTAATATTAAAATATGCGATATTAATTACAATTGGTTAAATTGGATTGATTCGAGTTGAGTAGGGTCAATCGAGACAAATTACATAACAGGTTAATATTATAGATTTTGCCACAAATTACTGAACATGTCACGGTCATTTTAGTATCGCTCAACCCTTTAACCTTTAACCAGAACTTCACCATGTTTAAAAATATATTATATATTAAAAATGAAAAAAAAAAAAAATCGTTTAAACACATCTACAAAGCACAAATAAAAATAAATAAATAATAATAATAATACTTAATAAGTTATCGAGCTCGTAAATCTTCGAGAAGAATGATTAATTCCCAACAGACTCTACTAGCTTTCCTGAACGAATCTCATAAAGCATAATAATAATAATATTATAAATAATACGCATCGAACGACTACGATTATTAAAAGTTCAACGATTTCTCTCAAACCAGATAGTCCAACAAAGAATAATTGGGATGGTAACCCAAATATATAAGTATGTCATTATCAACTACATCAATTCAAACTTTTCAGCAACTACCTAAAGATTCGACATCACCCAATTAATCGCAATAATACTACACAAAAGACTCTAAATAATAATCACCTCGACGGTACAAAATGTAACTAAAGTTACATTAAAAATAATTAAAGTTAACAAACTACATTTACTTTTACTATTTTCTAACTCACCTCTTAGGCTTTCCCGCAGTAGTTTAACAAGCACCAAAATGAACCATTTTTTTTTCAAAATTAATCAAGTGGCCAGTTTATTTTTTTTAATCACATCACCCTAAAATGAGTCCATATAGCATTATTTTTCCTTTATTCAAATAAATGCAGCAAATTGATCTGTGGAAAGATCTAATAACTTATTGAATATATTATTACAATATCTGATTTTATAAACTAAAGTTTACAAAATACATACATTTGTTTATTATTTATTTTCTAATAAAACAAAGCATTGATGATCTTCAAATGAAATTGTTCTACTACTCAGCAAGGCCTTGGGCAAAAGCGGCGCAATTTGTTCTACTCTGCAGTAGAGTAGAGCTGAATCCCAACCTGGAGGATGCTAAATCAAACTGCAGCAAATTGTCTTCAATTTGATGCCCTCCGATCACAATCGAAGTCCTTGAGTTCAATCCACCGTTCAAAAAACCCAAGCACGAGGTCTCCTCATTAGCCTTCACAATCAGATTGAAACCCACAATGTCCCAACTCACATCCTCACTCTGAAGCACCAACGTCACCCTCGGCACATCCGGACCAATTCTCGTCCCAGATAACTCCGACCCTTTGAAACATATTTCAAACTCACCCACCGCCTCCACTCTCGCTATCTTCCTCGCCGTCGCCGCCCTAACGTAAGCGTTCGTAACCGCCTTGAAAATCGAAGATTCTAGAACAGTGTATGGGTTTACAGTGCTGATCTTTGTCCCGCCGTTACCTTTACTGTCAATCTTCAGCAGCGACGAGTTAACGGGAACGGTCTCCCCGTCGATTCTGATAGATCTGACGCCGATGAAGTATTCGGGAGACGGACGTTCGGGGTTAAGTTGAAACCCATTTGAAGCGCTGACAGGATTCAGTAACAGAGGAGTGTAAGAAAGAGAACCCGATATCTCCAATGATCCTTGTGGGGAAACAAACGGGGCGTCGCCGAAGAAGACAACGCCGGTCTGGGACGAAAGACATATAGCGAATTTCCTATGGAAACTGAAGGCGGCTGCGAATTGAGCTTGTAGGGAGACACGATTCCGACCCAATCCAGCAATACCTGAAGCTCCCTTGGCTAAACCTTCGAGAAGATTAGGATGGCCACATGTGAAGATGAAGCGGTTAACCTGAACATCCCGACCTGGGTTAGACCCATTTCTGGATTTAACCGACAGGACATCCTCTGCTAGCTCTCCGCTAGTGATGAAACCGGTGACAGTGTTATCGGGTATGACTGTACATGTGTTCTTGTTGCAGCCAGGGCGGGGAGAAGGGCCTGTGCAGGTGACACAGGAGAGTGGGCGGGCGAGGGAGCATTGTGCGGAGTTACAGGGAACGTGGCGATAGGTGGAGGAGATGTAATTGGTTTCACAGTCGAGCCATAGGTATTTTCCGCCGAGGTCTAGGACTAGGTTGAGTGGGACTAGAGGGGTGCGTTGGTTGAGTTTTGTGATGTATTGATTAGTGGAGGAGTCTTTGGTCACTGGGATTAGAAGGGCAGAGGGACGGAATGATGTCTGGGCGGATGAAATAGAGATCATGTGGATGAGATTGAGAGTGATGATTGAGAGGAGGAAATATTGAAGAATGGGGGAAGCTGCTGCCATTGTTGGTTAATGATGATGAAGATGAAGTATGAATGGGTATTTTATAGCTTTGGCTTGAACATGAACATTCACCATGCCTCGTATAGTTAGTTGCATTGTTTTGACTAGTTTTTTATTTGAGAAAAGTCTTTAAACCAAAAAGATCTGGTTTGATAATGGCACATTGTAATATTTTGAAAATAATTTGTTGAATAGTTTTATTTGTATTTGGCGTAATCAGATTGGATTCTAAATGTTTGATAATTAATGAGAAGACTTCCGCAATGTAGCCCCAAAAGTCCATGTCACCTCTACTTTAGGAAATATTACAAGACTAAATTAAAATTTGAGTATTATGACAATGATTAATGATGTAGTGTTATATAGTTATGTAGAGTTCAAAAAATTAAATGGATAAAATTTCATCCACAAAATTTGACCATGACCATAGATTGCACAAGTGCTTACATCATAGTCAGTTTGTTTGTCGATGACAGATATTAGTGACAATAACTTATATGAACCCTTTTTTTTTTTCAAATAAACTAATAAAGATTTTCATTTCTTCCCATTTTTAGGAACCAAATCCGGGGCTAAGCCATAACATATGATTATTATTTATTACAATATATGTTATATTTTTACAATCAGAAATTAAAAACGGTTCCTACAAAATGTTAACTTATTCTAGGTTTATAACTTGCATATATTTAGTGTATGAGTATCTTACAAAGTGTTAACTTACACTAGGTCTATAACTTGCATAAATTAATCCTAACAAAGTTCAATTTTCTTGCTTTATTAACCAAGAAAACTGATTATTTCCATATCAAGCCTTGTGTAGTTAGAAATATTCATTTTTGCCCATATTTCTTCTTTATTTGCCATCCATTTCTAATTTTTATAATGCATATATAAGCATTGTTATTTACTATCTCTATCATTCCATTCTATTCCATTCCATTCCATATCAATAATCCCCCAACCAGTATTTATGTGTGAGTCGTGACATTGTTAGCTGTCATAAACATATTTATTAGGTCACCCAAAACCCTTAATCTTCACAATGTATCAGTTCAATATAATTCAAAACATTTGTTTGTAATATGTTGAAATGCTTTAAATCATATTAAAACAGTTAAGATACAATATTGTAAACATATACAAATACTATTGTGTAGAGTCGAAACCTAGTTTTATTGATGTTCAAAATTGTATATGTAGCCGATTTTCATTGCTGACATGCGATGCGAGACCAGCAGACAGACAGCGGGCAGGCAACAGCATTAACAATATTAACATTAACTTGAAAAATGATTTAGCCAAAAAAATTTACATAAGGTTCTTCACACTATGTTTTCTGCAGGCGTTTCTTGCATGGTTAAGAGAGGCTTGTGAAGATCTGAAGATGAATATGACAATGTTAAAATTGACGAGAGCTGTGGTGAGTGAGAATTGTTCATGTTTCCCGTAATAAGCGCATTCTCTAATGACAACTTTGCCAATCTGCTTATGTATATCATTATCATCACTGTATATATATATAGTTAGGATTTGTATTAGCCATCTCAAGTCATAATTAATAATAATTCAACAAACACAAACATACCTGATACTGTGAAGCCAACTGCTAGAACCATCTGTGTGAACAACAACATTTAGATTTTTAAGTTTCAAATCATATGTTCTTCAAAATCAGCATTTTTAAAAACAAATAACTGCACATCTAGAAGTGTCAGTTATTAGGAGATTCAAAATACAAAGTCAGTTTTATACTTAATCTTCTCAAATATTTTACAGCATTATTAAGTAAGTGGTTTATAATTGTCCTCACCCAATGAGTCAACGAAAACTCGCTCCAGTCATGGTTCGTGATATCCGACAAGTCCTTCAGAGTCGTCCCCACATAGACTAACACAAATGTTTGCGGCTGCAGCTCCAACAAATGTGGAAATCATATAAAATATGGATAAACTTTACAGACCAAAACAATTTAAGGACAAATTAGAAATTAATAGTACCATAGTTCCAATCCAAGTAGCCAGCACATATTCTCCAAGGCTAATTGGAGTAACAGCAATCAGATAATTCAACATGTTAAATGGAAGTAATGGAATTAATCGAAGAAGCAGAACAATCTGTTATTTCAAAAAAAAGGGAACATGAGAAATCCACATTTAATCTATTCTATCAGATTAGTTTAATTATATTTCATCAAGATACAAACACCAGTTACCTTAAAGCCAGATCTTTCAATTGCTATAGCTATTGCTTGAAACTTGGGGAATTTGTTCAAAATAGACGTCACATAAGATCTTCCAATCTACAAAAACAAACCAACCGAGAACAAAACCTTACAGAAATAGAAATTTTGAGCATCAAACATAGATGTATCAAAAAAAAACTTACGGTTCTTCCAAGTAAGAATGCAGCTGTAGCACCTGCAGTTCCACCAATGGAGTCAACAGCAAATCCCACAGGCAAGCCAAATAGATAGCCACCTCCAAGCTGTACCATTTAACTAAAAAATTGTAAACTCATAACATAACATTACATTGGGACAATTGCGTGAGAAATTTGTGCTAATGAAACAAGAGAAATGAAACTATTAGTTGAAGTTACCGTGAGTATAGATGCAGGAACTGCCAAGATTGTTAGAGGAATATAGGTCACAGTTCTGCACCAGACACAAAACATTGATAGTCAAAACAATACAAGATTATGTACATCTTTGAAAACAACTTACAGCACAAGAGGACCCCAAAATCCCAGATCTTTCTCCACCCATAGCAGAAAATCTTTAAGCAACTGAAAAACGAATTGAAAACAGTGAGTTCACAAGCATATATATAGTGTTTAAGAAGAAATTAATGAAACCCCAAAACTCCAAACAATCTACAGAATCTACATAAGAAGATCGTCTTCGTGACAATGATCTGTTTGGCCTTTAATTTACATTCTAACATTGAAGCATTAATAACAATCAGGGATTAAAAGTGTGATTCATTTAGGGGTGATCATATCAAAATAGGCACTACCTTCTCTAAGGGAAGGCTGATGAAGGCGAGAGAAATGGCGGTGACAAGGAGGATGAGGAATAGGGTACGGAAAGCGGAGGACCAAGAAAGAGATATCGCCATCGCGAAAACGAGTTGTCCGGTCCAAGGACGGCAATTGTGGCCGTCGTCGGGTTGGACGCGCGATGGTCGCCTCTCTCAATCTCAATCCACCTCCTCCGCCCTGGTCAAATTCTTCCAAATTTCTGTCTTCCAAATCTCCAATTTCACCACCTTCAACCGCTCTTTCTGTTTATACCGTTACAACTGAATTTCAATTTACATGTTTATTTCTAAAACCACTAGTTAACTGTTGGTTGGATTTAAAAATTAAAAATAAATCAATGAAAATATATAACTTATTTAAAAACTAATATTCTGTAATAATTTTTGTCTCAACTTTAAATAAAATCGTTTATATATTAAGATTTTTGTTTTTAATAATGATTGAGATTAATTTTTTTTATCATTAATTTATTTCGTTTATATTCTGAATTTTTTAAATATAAAATTTACTTTCCAATATTGATATATATTAAGAGAAATTTTACATTATGATTCTATTCAAATTTTTATTTTGATTTTTTAACATCACACTTCTTATTTAGATGTATTTCCTCTCATAGTAATCTTAATCACTAAGAGCAACTCAGCAAAACCCATTATGCGTGCGCTTTTCTCCTCCAACCCACCTAAAAAAAAATTATTATGCGACTGAGTCTTCTCTCCTCACGCAAATACGTATGGACAGTTCATTATCACCATTTTAGACATTTTTAAAAATGACCCTTACACTTTTTTTTAATAATTTTTAACTTTTTTATATGTAAATTAATCTTTTAATTTATATTTTTTACTTTTAAGATACAAAATTATAATATTTTTTAAATATATAATTAAATCATTAAATTTATTATACTTAAATTTTATTTAATTTATTTTATATTTATGTGTACCAAATGTTTTTTATATATAATATGTTTGTTTATTTAAATATATTATTGAATTATTTTGTTGTTTATGAATTATTTATATATAATTAATTTTATTAAATTAATGAGAAAAGATTAAAGTTAAGTATATAAAGTTGATAAATATATATATATATATAATATTAATAAGGTTAGAAAGTTAGTGTAAGAAATAATATTTTAAAAATATTCTTTTGAGTTTGAAAATAAGTTTTTGGATTGTAGATGAATTTGACGTTTACTGCATTTTAGATTTGAAAATGTATTTGTGGGTTGGAAATAGTCTAATCAACTCATAAAATTTAGAATTTATTTGAATTTGTAATAGTTTAATTTAAAAAATATTAGTTATATATTATTATTAATTATATATAATTAACTATTTTATACCTAATCAATTAAAAAAAATTATATATTCAAATAAAAAATTAATTAAAAAATAATAATAAGTATTATAAAAATATATTTATAAAATTAATTATATTAATTTATTTAAATAAATAATAATTTTATTTTTAATTTATAAATATAAATATAATTTTTTTAATGTAAAATAGTATAAAATCGTGAAATCGAAAATATTTATAAACTTATAAAATCTTACCACTTTATTTTTTAAATTTTAAGAGTTAACTTGAGATTTTAAGATAATTGATCCTAACTATGGTATTTATATATTTAAATATAAATAATAAAAAATAATTTTTTAAATTAATATTTTATTACAATTATTTTTAAAATTATTAAAATATAAAATAGAAGTAATTTTATTTTTATTTGGTATACAATATTTAATTAAACTTTTTAAAATATAAAATGAATGAAAAAAATAAAATTTTCACACAAAATTTAGATTCTATTACATAAAAATATTTTGATAAAATTTTCTTTATCAAGATGATTTGTTTCAAATTTTGAAAAAAAATAAAAAAAAATAATAAAAATTACATATGATAAAATTTTCTTTATCAAGATGATTTGTTTCAAATTTTGAAAAAAAATAAAAAAAAATAATAAAAATTACATACTAAATACTGTAAGTTTATAATTTAATTTGAAAATATATTTAAATTTGTAAATAATTTATTAATAGATAAGTTGTAGTGGTCTCTAATATCTATCAATATTTCTTATTCAACTTTACGCGAGTCAAACACGCTTCCATGATACAAGGCATTGATTCTTGAATGAGATTTTTCTAATATCGTTTTCTATATCTTTATAACAAAAAAAAAAAAAATTAATGTTGGTTGGAATAATAAAAAGACAAAAGACAAATAACAAGAAAATAAATAACCCTTGAGGTTTTGATAAGTTGGCTACCGTACACTAGCAGTCTAGAAGTTCCCAATACTTTAAAGTAGAAAAAAAGTATTGTTTCGTTTATACATTTTAAGTTAAAATGAAGAAAAATATAATAATTTTTTTATCCTAAATTAAAACAAAACGATTATCTTAAATAACCTAAGTAATACATTATTATTAATATTATATATTTTTTGTTGGTATGGAAAGGGTCTAGGGCAGTGTTTTAAAACCGGAAGGGGTGGTCAACTTGGTGAAGGTACCGAGTCACTGGGTTAAGGGTCGACAGTTGAATCGCATGATTAAAACCGGAATCACATGACTTAGACCCGGTTTCTACCTCACAAAATTTAAAAAAAGGTATTTTTTTTATCAAATTCATCTAACTTCATCAAACTTTAAACTTCAAACAATTCTATAAAATCATAAACAACACGAATATCTTAACAAATAATAAAATCATCTCAAACAAAATAATTATCTAATTCCATCTAATTTCAACTACAATACATATTATTTCTCACAAAACACCTTCTCATACAAATCCAACAACAATAACTCAATATCATCATTGTATATAAATTTAAACATCATTCATTAGAAATTATAGTCACAAATTAGACTATCCAAATCAAAACTCAACAATAAAAATATAGAATCACAAATCAACGTATAAAAAGAAGTGTTTCTACTTACAATCCTTGTGGCTAGTGAGTACACTGAGAACAGCAGAAAGTAAGAGAAAGTAAAAATTAGAGGCAAGTGAGAAGTTAGAGTAGATAGAGAGTGTTAATAATAATAATAAAAACTTAGAGATCCGTGCAACAAGGTGGAGAAACCCTCGGTTCCGGTTAGCCTTGGATCTCGGTTCGATCGGTCGACCGACCGGTTAAGGCCGATTTAATACGGATAAGTGCATTTTCAATCTGAAGTTTGGCTCGATTAAGTGAAACCCGATTTCCGGTCCGACCGGTCGGGCCGAGCCGGTTTTAAAACACTGGTCTAGGGAGTGACCCTGTGCGAATTGACTATGACTCTCATGTGTCCGGCTTACCATTAGGCGAGCTCAATTTTAATACAAGTTCAATTTTCTTAAAAATATTCATAAATTTGTCCTCAACATTAAAGACTTGTTCTTTTTGTTTTGTTTTTTTAAACACAACCCAAATCAATTTTTCAATTCACTTCTCAACAATCACATCACTAATTTCATTAACCAAAATACCTTATACTTTAAATTATTATTTATTATTTTATATATATATACCAATACCTTTTAAGTCTTTTTACTAAAAATAATCATCACCTCCTCAAAATCATCACTAATCATTATTTTTTTCTCCCTCTAAGTTTTAAAAAAAACAAAACAATCCAAACAAAGCCTAAAATTAAGTATAGATTAGGGTTTAATCTCTAGAATAAAATGGAATACAATAAAATAAAATAGAACTAATGTAACATGCCACATTCATTACATTTATTTCAATAAAAGTACATTCAATTATATTCAAACTGTATCTATTTAAATTATTACAAGGGTATAATTTGTAGTTTTTCTTTTATAAGAACTTATCATCAAGATTATACTTTAGAGCAACTTCAACCGAATACAAATACTCAAACTCAAAATGAGTTTTTCTCATTTTCCCTCTCCTATTTGTTTGCACTATTCATGAACTCAAAACTTTTTTATTTTTAAATTTAACCCCTAAATTTAATTTAGGTCAATTTTATACATTAAACTTATTTATATAATTTATTATTCTTAATTTATTTATACAATTTAATTCATTTATATAATATTTTTTGTATAACATAAATTTATAATAATATTCAAATATATATATATATATATATAATAATAATGTTAAAAAAAATTATAATAATATTCAAATATTATAATAATGTTTAAAAACATTATAATAGTGAACCATAATTTTTTATTTAGTTTGTGTATTGTAACTTTTAAATTTTTAATAATTTATTTATAATCAAATTTAAAATAATGGAGGGATATTAAAATATTATGTTGTAGTTTTTAATATTGTAAAATATATGGGGTGATATTAAAAAGTTATAAAAGTTGATGTAAGTAAGAATATTATAAAAATATTATTTTGGGTTTGAGAATGAATTTTTCGATTAGAGAAAATTTAGTGTTTGATATGACATTTACACTCAAATGAGTTTAAAAGAAATTTTTAGTTGAAGATGATTTTAGAAAAAAAAAAAAAAAAAGTAATAACACTGTTTTACTTCCTGTCAATATATATATATATATATATATATAAGGAGTTTATTTATTTTGGGCGAAAAGGAAGGGGTTTATTATTTCAAACTTTAACTATAATTTATAATTTTGTATATCCCCTACTTTTTTTTATTATAAAAATATCTCGTAGCTTTATAAGTGGTTGGATTAAATGGGGGAGCAAGAGATAATGCAAGATCTGGACTCATTACAATTAAAAAATCGAGAGAGGTCACAATCAAGAAGATTGCCATTTAATAATGATTTATTTTATTCTTTTTAATTTATCTCACTTTTTCTCCATCATTGTTTTCAATTCAGAATTAAAAGTTATATAATTTTGTCTCATTTGTAAATGTATTTAAATTTATTCATTTTAATACAGTTTACAAATGTTCTTCTTAGTAAAAATATTTGTTGAATACAATTTTTTAACCATAATTTTTTAATTTTGTTATTTTAAAAAGAAAAAAACATAATCTCATAGTCATAATTTCTCACTTCATTTCAAAACAATATTAATAAGAATTCAATATATAACTTTTATTCATTTAAAACATAAATCTTTTAACTTAAACTATTATATTAAATTACAAATGCATCATAAGTGTAAAAATAATAATTTTGAAAAAAAATACATATAGTTGAAAAAAACAACCTCAAACTGAAGAAAGAAACATATTAAGCAACAACCTAAAATATGAATCATTCAAACAAAATTTGATTATTTAAATAACATTGATTAATTTCGGTTATGAAATTTTGAGTTATTGTGTAAAAGTTTATATTTAATACAAAAAAAAAATAAAGAAAGAATATTTTAATTAATAAAAATATAAATAAATTATAATAATTATTTAAATAATTGTTATCAAATAATATTTAATTAAGTTAATAAGTTCATCATATACTTTTAGAAGAATTTTCTTTAAGATTCATCTCGCTACAACCATATAATTTAGCATTATATTAATTATTTATTATTAAAAATTATACAACTATAAATCCAATATTTAATGTAACTCAACTATTAGGAATCGTTGATTCTTGTAGTCTAAATGATAGACAGTTATTGAGCTCGTAAATTTTTAAGAAAAACGATTGTCTCTTGACCATGTTAGGTTGTAATTCACCTTCATAAAACAAAATATTAAGAGGATAAAAAGGAGTAAAGTTTAATGTAATATTTCTTAAGCCTAGATTATGTTGATAATGAATTATTTAATGATGATCATAACTCATAAGTAATCTCATAAGCTATATATAGATATGTGATGCATAGATTCGTAGACGAGAAATTTAATTATTTATTTCTCCACCACGTACACAAGATCACTACATAGCTAGCTAGCTAGCACTTTGAATGATTGTGATCATAAATTAAATGGAATCCAGCATTATCTCTACTTTCTTTCATTATATTTTGCTTTAATTTCCCCTCAAAGTTGTTTCTTTTCTTCTAAATATAAAATTATTCACATCAAAATTTTGCATATGGATTAATATTGTTTCTCAGAATTTGAGTTGTTATCTAATATAATTTTTTCTTAAATATTAATGGTAAGATTCAACTTAAGAGATCAAAATATTATAAATTCGATTTTATCAAAAAAAAAATATTTTAAGTTTAAGCGGGAACCATATGTGTAAATTGTCGTGCTAGTTCTCTTCTAAAATTAATCATTTTTATCGTTCAACTACCTTTGAGAATGTTGACATGGAACAATGATTTTTTAAACTTAAGACTTTAAACATTTTTTAGGTTTTGTTTAGTTTTATTGTATATTTTCGGATCTATAATCGATCTTATAACAAATTTAATATATTTTTTTCACACCGATTATAAATGAATAAAAAAACATACTTTTATTATTCTTAAATTATACTCTCTTTTTTTATATATATTTTGTGGATATCATTTAAGAAATTGTCACATTCAAAAACACCCCTTCTTTGTGAAGGTATTTACCAAGAAGTGACTAATATGAAACCTACACACAGTTAACAAAAATGAATAATTTGTCTCTATTTTAATAAATTATTATTCTTTCCATAAAAAGAAAATTTATTTGATTATTGGCTCATATTTGTTATATTTGATACCACATATATATATATATATATATATATATATATATATATATATATATATATATATATATATTATAATTTGGTTATAATAGTTAGATTTCAATCATATTTTAAATTTAGTCATACACTTGTTCCATATTTTATTGATATTTTTCATCCATGTTTTATTTTGAACGAATCTATATGGAAAATTGCAGAAATACATCCACTTTTATTTTGAATAATGATTTGGGGCCGAGGGTGGGGCTCAGATCATAAAGCGAATCTATGTGGCATTGCCACGCTGGATTTTTTGAATTAAAAAAAAAAATAAATAGCTTTAATTCGCCTGCCCTTCTCTCTCATTACTCTCTCTTCTCGCTCCCTCCTGTGTAAACCTTAGTCGAGCCGTAGTCTAACCATTGATTCTCTCTCATTACTCTCTCTTCTCGCTCCCTCCTGTATAAACCCTAGTTGAGTCGTGATGTATTTTCTGTCTCACCGTGGAAGCGCTCAACCATTTCCATCAATCTCTTCTTGCCGCCACTTGTTATCCGTCTCGCTGTGGAAGCCCCTCGTCTCCTCTTATATTCTCGCCGTACGTTTTCTCCAATACTCAATCTCTTCTTGTTATCTATTCTCTAAGATCAATGGATTCTGTTACCGATATCAACATCCCATCTACCGTCCCCCTAATTCCGACATTGTAACGACTCCGAATGCACGAAAGAGGAAGACCAACGATGTTGACAACCAAGATTTTGGAAGGTAAGTTATCTTTTGCGTGTTATATTTCGTAATAACTAGTTATATTGAGCGTAAAATATAGTTATATGAAGCGTACTAAGTAGTTATATGAAGCGTAATTAATAGTTATATGAAGCGTAATAAGTGGTTGTATGGAGTATAATATGTAGTTATATGGAGCATAATAGGTAGATATATGGATCGTAATAAATAGTTATATGGAGCGTTCACCTTTGTCATTTTTTCAGTTCGAAATTGTCAAAAAAAAAAGATTGCCGAAAACAACGATTCCAAACATTCGCACTTCTCCTCAGGGCCTATGTAAACTCGTGAATGGACTGTCGGACCTCCAGAAGCAAGCTGTCAAGGACATCGGCTTCGGCTCTCTCCTTTCCTTACGTGTCTCCAAATTGCCATCCTCAATTGCAATGTATTTGTTTGAACACTTCGATAAACTAATGTGTTCCCTGAGTCTGAGCAACCATCAAAATATGGTTATTGACGAGTAAAGCTAAAAAAAACTTAATATAATGCTGAATTATGCTCTATAGTTTATTGTTTGTGGTATCATAGTCAAATAATTTATTTGAGATCTATATAATGAGGCAATCAACTCAATATAACGAAGCAACAAGTACAATATAACGAGTCAATGATCTCAATATAACGAAGCAATAAGTACAATATAACGAAGCAATGATCTCAATATAACGAAGCAACAAGTACAATATAACGAGTCAATGATCTCAATATAACGAAGCAACAAGTACAATATAACGAGTCAATGATCTCAATATAACGAAGCAACAAGTACAATATAACGAGTCAATGATCTCAATATAACGAATCAACAAGTACAATATAACTACAATAATGTGGTAAAAGAGAATTAAGTGAAGACTATTGTTTGTGGTATAGTAGTTGGGTCATTGAATTGTTGCGCATCTGTTGGTTCATCCCGCATTTTTTTCTATAACAAAATTTAACAAGGCAATTAGTTAAATATATTACATCAATATATAACTAGGCAATGAACTCTATATAACGAGTAAATGAGCTCAATATAACAAAGCAACTAACACAATATAACAACTCAATGAGGTAAAACTAACCTTTGTTGAATGTTGGACCTGTTAATTACTTTTTCTACGGCAGATAATTTTCGTTTCGTTAGTGGCCTACCTCGAGCCCTCAATCTAACCTTAGTGTATTTAGATCAATATATATGTGTATTGAGCTCAATATAACCGTGTATTTAGCTCAATATATCCGTGTATTGAGCTCAATATATTCGTGTATTGAGATCAATATAATGATGTATTGAGCTCAATATAACAATGTCAATATAAAGTTGTATTGATCTGAAGATAAAGGAAGGATAACGATTAAAGATAACGATGAAAAAACACAATATCAAAACATAGTAGTCATATGGAGTTACCCGAACAATGTCAATATAAAGTTGTATTGATCTGAAGATAAAGTGAGGATAACGATTAAAGATAATGATGAAAAAACACAGTATCAAAACATAGTAGTCATATGGAGTTACCTGACCACCGTCGATATGGTTCTCCGGAGCAGCCACCGTCGAAATGTATTTATATCGAGTTATATCCCGGCCGTCGTCGATAAGGTTCTCCGGAAGAACTGAATCTATTCTAGGGTTTACAAGAAAGGTTGTCTGTGAGAGGATAGAGAAAAGAGAGAAAGTAGTTCCGTGCGTTTATATTTCTTTCTCAGATCATAAAACGAATCTATGTGGCATTTTTTTTACAGCCTGGCAAAGTACACATGGCAGCCACGGAGGATTCGCTGTATGGTCGGAGGCCAGCATCGGCCTCCCTATCACAGCCCTATATTTTTTATTTTTAAAGAAAATTAAAAGGAAGCAAAATAGAACAAAAGGTAAATATTTTATTTGAGGCAATTAGTATGTAACATTATATGTGGACAGAATAAGTTTAACAGATTAAAAAAAAAAGAAAAAAGAAAAAAGAGATGTCGTTTTCAGAATCAAGAAATGAGTTGACAACCATGCATAGTCAAAACTTTTTAAGGTTAATATGTTCGATTCCACCGTCCAAAACCCTACCCTAAACCTCCACCAAACTCCAATTAAAAATAAACCATTTTTTTAAATATTATTTTACTAATATTCTCTTAGTATCTATATATAATTAAATACTTCCAATACTCATTGTAATTTTTTAACCAAGCTTTCTTGTATCTTATATATTATTTAATGTATCTTAATAGCTAGTTGGAAAAAAAAGACACAAGAGGTTACGTCATACTCTTATCACTAATCTTAATTTCAGTAAAGCCAATAGAAAAATGATAACAAAAAGAAACAAATAGAAAATTTAGAACATTATTCTAAACAACATCTTCTTATAAATAAATATTTTCATTAATTTACAGTAAAAGAGTATTGTAAATAACACACTTCTACAAAATAAGATATATATTGTCATAAGTAAATTTGTATGGAAATAATAATTTTAAAGATTCAAATGGTTTATAATCTATCTTATCCTCGAATTGTTTATTGCCTAGCTTAGGCATGGTTCGGTTTGAATTATTTGAATATTCAAAACCAAAATTTATTACTTTCCCTTTCATTTATCACGTCACTCAATTTATTAATAAAAATATTTAAAATAACATCTATTTTAAATTATTATTTTTTATTTTATTATTATATATTAATTAATACTTATTAAGTCTTTAAAAAAATAAATCTCCATCACTTTAAAATTATTATCAATCATTATTTTTTTCAAATAACCAAGTTAATGCTATCTTCAAAATTATTATCAATCATTATTCATCAAATCTCACATCGTATCGTATGTACTAGTTTACCAATTAGTGCCGATTTGAAAATATTCATTCAAACAACAACTTATGAAAGTCAAATACATATTTTTTAGTATTCAAACTTAGAGCTTTCTATTCTTTGTATAGAAAAGATGCTTATATAAGTAGAGCCTAACTAAGAATTTTAATCATTCATATTATTGCACCAATGATTATGAATAGTGATAAAAAAAAATTTATATGATGTGACAACTTAAAGATTACTAAATAAAGGAAGAAGAAGAAGGTCAACACATTGGTCAACACACTTTCAAAGTAACATGACATTGAGTAACTTAAAAATTTGATATTTTGCTATATAATCACTGTTACATTTAAGTCTCAGTTTTGTACCAGATTTTTTTTAATCATAATCCGGACTAGGACTAGGGCCGCAAATGAGAAAAGTCGTGGCAAGTCAACTTGATTTCGAGTGGAATATTTATTAGTTCGACTCGAACTCGAATGAGTTTATAAAATTGAGTTCAAGTTCACTTGAAAACTTGAATTAAAATTAAATTTTCAAATATTGTGAAAAAAATATTTATTTTAATTTTAGATTTTAATATTAAAATAAATAAAAATATATATTATTTATTATCAGGTTCGAAAAAGCTCGACAAGTTATCGAACAAATATTATATGGACTCGAGACTCAAATATTATATGAGCTCGAACTTGGTCAAAGTCAAACTCAAATCGAGTTTTGACCGAGCATGCTCTAATACGTTATAGTAGAGTAGTTTTTAGATTGATCCAAATTATGAACTTAGACTCGTCTGCTTCCCTAATACATTATAGTAGAGCAGTTTTTAGAAGACTTATGATCCAAATTATATTTGTGACCATACATTAAATTTTGACCAATACATATCTTTTACATCATAAAATATGAAAGATTGGACATTTTATTCTCATGGAGATTTGTATAAACTTATTAGGATTCTTCACCACAATTTTTAATGAAGTAACTAATGAAAAGTCTTACTTAAAATAAAAAAATAAAGTATAATATATATATATATATATATATATATATATATATATGAAAGGGACATTTTGGCTCCCCGAGAGAGTGAAGGACAGAAATAATTAACAAGATTATCTCACCAATAATTAACAAATAGACAGGTACTGGTTAATTAGTGGCATGAACATACAAACAAATAATAACATCGATCTAAATAGGACAAGACAAAACTCCAAGAATAAGCCTATAATTTAAATCATAATCTTGTCAAACCCCCGTACACTCACCAATATTTATTCAATGTATTTTCAACCACCATATATAAATTAAAGAGAAACAAACAACACATAATTAATTTATTTATATATATATTATAAAACAAACAATATAATTTCAGTAGCAAGAATTAACTTAAGTGACCAAAAAGTCACAAATTTGATTCTATCTATTAAAAGAATCGTTTAAACCCTAATACCCTATTATTAACCCACATAGAGCTCATAAAAACAGGTGAATCTACATTCTTATGGTGTTCAAATTTAACATTTGTGATTTACAAATTTAATTTAGTTCATAGAAAGAAAAGAAAAACAGAGGCATGTGTTTGAAGAGACAGTTTTTCTCTATATGAATAAATTGACTCCAATTGGAAAGGTGGGCCACATCAAAGAAGCTTATTGAAATGAAACCATAGAATCTACCAAAAAGAAAGAAGTAGAAAAACTCCAAACTAAAGAAGGATGCATATAAAAACAATATATAAAAAGGAGGGGCACTACATATTATGAATCTTATTCTGCAACTTGGTGTTGACTATTTAAAAAATTCCACATCGAGGACAGATTATAAATACCACAACTCATCAACTAATTCCCATTATGACTTGTGCCTTTTCGATTGTATAGTTTTTCATTTAACCCCACCAAAACCACCATCATGGTAATATCAACACTTATTTCCAACCAAATTATTCAACCACCCTTCATTAATAATAACAGAACACTCAACCTTCAGCTTCTCCGGGTCCAGCCCAAGGAGAAGGTGGTTGTGGTCATGGGCGCCACAGGAACCGGAAAGTCGCGCCTTTCCCTCGAGATCGCAACTCGTTTTCCAGCCGAAATTATTAACTCAGACAAAATACAGGCCTACAAGGGTCTAAACACAACCACCAACAAGTTGACCCATGAAGAAATGAACAACGTACCCCACCACCTCCTCGGTGTATTGGACCATGACCAAGACTTCACCCCTAGTGATTTCCGCCACATGGCAACCCTAGCCACGGAATCCATTACCAGCAGAGGATTACTTCCCATCATTGCGGGAGGATCCAACTCTTACATTGAGGCCTTGCTCGATGAAAATAATCACGAGTTTCATTCCATGTATGAGTGTTGTTTCCTTTGGGTGGATGTTTCCACCCGGGTGTTGCATTCTTTCGTTTCTGATCGAGTCGATAGGATGGTCGAGAAAGGAATGGTTGATGAGGTGAGAAAGATTTTTGACTATGAAAACCATGATTACACGAGAGGAATAAGGAAAGCCATCGGCGTGCCTGAGTTCGATTCCTACTTTAGAAGGTCGATGGAGTTAGGCCTCTCGGGGGAGGAAACTTGTTCTAAGCTTCTTCTAAAAGAGGCCATAGAGAAAGTGAAGGGAAATACACGTAAATTATCTTGTCGTCAATTGGACAAGATTTATCGGCTTAAGGATAAAAAAGGGTGGAAGTTACACAGGCTTGACGCGACAAGAGTGTTCGAATTGCAAGGTGAAGGAACAGAGGAGGAAGCGTGGGAGAGACATGTAGCACGGCCAAGCATGGCGATCCTAAGACGGTTTCTATTTGATCATGACAGACATCCTAATAATAACATGTTTTATGAGAAAGGACCAGCAACTGTTAGACAAATCAAATCCATGGAGGCAGCAGTTGCAACTGCAGCTCATTGAAACATAACAAAACAAAACAAAACAAAACAAAACAAAATACAGAGAAAATACAGAAGAAGAAGTTTACATGCAACAAATTAAGGAGGAGACTCACAGTTTTGGTGCTTTTTTCACCAGCATTTAATCACTCGATCGATCGAGTGTAAAATAATGCTTTTTGCTGTCAAGTTTGATCTGAAACTTAGTGTTGTTATGTGACAAACAGCTTTTTTTCACTGAGTGAAGAATCAAAGATAAGTTTAAGTAAATGGTGGTGATAAAATAATATATCCTCACAATGATGCTAGCTAGCTAGCTAGCTCTCTTTATGCGGTAGAGAATGAGAATAATAAATAAACAAGAAAAGACAAAGGAACAAAAAGTGCGAATGGTGGTGGGTCTCTATCTAACACTGATCTAGATATTGTTAACTAATTAGAAGCTTGCTGGCTGGAGGATCATCATGTGCTGTGACTTTGAGTGATCAAGCCTTAATTTCAAGAGTACGGACACTTCGATCAATTGTGCATGGGGTCCCATCCCATTGCATTACATTACATGTTGCCCTTGTCATTTTCATGTCATCATCCATCCCAATATTATTATTGATTATTCCATTCTTCTCGCATGTGGTGCCGGTTGGTTTTACAAAATTTGTGTTCTAATAGATTATATTAAAGGTTATATAGAATTTCATAAGTTATGTTTAATATATATAGAAATTATATTAAACTGGTAAGAAAACTAACATATTATATTTTAATATTGTGATAATATCCTTCAGAAACTTAAAAAACTTAAGATGGAAGGCATTTTGACAACTTGAGGTTGAAAACGATATTATGAAATGTTAAGGATATATAATTTTCAAGAGTAATTGTGATAGGGTGAGCAAAAAAATTGTAGTGAATGGGGCAGCGAACGATGTAGCAATGCACATGTCACCTTAGAAAAAGTAATGATAGGGGAAGCGAAAAATTGTAGTGAATGGGTAACGACGAATGATCCTCCTCATTCACTACAAATCTTTCGCTCCCCCTATCATTACTATTTGAATTAGGCTTAGTCATCGATCCTAATCACTTTTTCACATAATTCGTTACACTTTCGCTACAAAATTTTAGCTACCGGTACCCTATCATTACTCAATTTTCAAACTTAATAAACTCAATAGTGCTGAGATCCATCTAACAACATTATCAAAGTGTATTGATTAAATAAACCAGAAAAGAAGATAAAATCTAATAAAAACAAAATGGTATGGTGAAACAACAATTAAAAATAAATTATGAGATTATGAGAACCGAAAAAAAAAACATCAACAAGAAAATCTAAATGAAATGTACTAATAAATTTATTAGTCTTTCCGCCATGGTTAGAGTAACTATTGATGTGATGAAGATAACATTAAGACTATGACTATGACTATGACGGTTTGCTACTGAAAAACAAAAACAAGATTCTATTACTATGTTAGAATATAGAAAAGAAAGGTATTATTGTATTGAATGTTATACGAATTGTATATGTTATTTCTAATATATAAACATTATATTTATAAGTTTATAAGAAAACTATATGTTAATATGATAATAGATTCTAAATAACTCTATTGGACTTTCTGAACCAAAAAACTAAGAAATATTCTGAATAGACTTGGAAAAATGAATATAAAAAATGGTTGTTTAAGTAACGACAATGAAACAAAACATCAAGACACGCGTCAATGATGTTCTCGAAAGACTAGTTAATATCAAAACACGGAGGTCTCACCTTGTTGGAAAAGGTTGTCATGTTCCTCTCGAGCCAAATGAATGGACAATGGAAAGTATGGAGAGTGGAAACCAGTACATGTGCCTATCTGATTAAATTGGGGACTACATTACGTACACCATTAAATGGGAATATCATCATCAGATTATATATATATATCTTCAACTAAAAGGGGGTCCAAAATTCTATTGTCTTCATCTGAAAAAATAAAAGTTGCTTTTAGTTCGTCCATTATGCAAAGGGAGTCCCTGGGAGAAGACACAAAGAACAAATAGATAGATAGGTTAATTCCCATAAATGAGAGGGCAAGCGGCAGGCACTCAAATAAGTCAACCATATATGGACCACAAAAAGTAAAGAATTATGGAATATGTGATCTGATCAATCTTGAGGAAACTATAAATTAATTTGAGATATATCATTGACCTACAATCACTTGTTATATATATATGAACCTGCATGTTTAATTATTGTTTTTCTGGGACATATTGGTTTATGTCCATTAGTTAAATCAAAGAATAGGAATTAATTAAGGATGTAATTGATTTTGTATTTTGTAATATGGCCATGCATATCCAAATTTCATTATTTTTTCAATAGTTAATATGATCAGATTATTATATTTTATATTTTGGATGATTATTGTAATATTGTATATTTTACTTGGAGGATTATTGTGAATAATGTGTATTGTATTGAATATTTGATTAAAGGATTCTTGTAAATAATATATATTGCGAAAATTTGAATAACTATATATTTCTCATCGACACGACGAGCATGACTCTATTCGTTACAACTGTCCTAACGGTTACAGAGATGACAATGTTTTGTATCCTAACGACCACAGAACCTGTGTTTAAATATCACTATGACCATCAACATAATTATTTCCTGTCTTTTAACACTAAATAAGAGCATTGAATTATGTTTAATATATTATGTAATAATAATACTAATAAAATATATAATCTAAAGTTAAAACTCAAGTGGTATAAAAAGATTGTAATTACAATTTTATATCACATATTAAATATATGCTCAATTATTATTTAGAGTTCGAATTTGGGTAGTTTTTATCAAATGTGGTTTGAACTTTGAATTGAGCGATATAAGGCTTAAACTATCACAATTAGTCACTCGAGATTTTTTAGTATTTTCTTTTTATGAATTAATTTATCATATTTGTAAAAACAAAATAAAAATTCTCTATTTTTTCGATTTTTTTAATTATTCTAATAATTTTTTTAAAACATTCAAACCATATTCGTCAATTTTGAATGCGTATATCTCGAAAAAAAATATTTAATTTAAAACACAAATGTCCAAATTTTTAAACCGTACACAAAATTATGTTGTTTTGAAGTTTTTTTAAAATTAAATAAAAAAAATCTATCTCTATTCAAAGTTTTCAAATATTTTATTATACTACACATTTTTTTAGTTAGTCAAACCAACTCGATAGATTAGAATGTGTAATTCCCCAAATAATATTTAATTTTAAAAAAATACGTACAAAACGTCTTTAAATTTTATTTCATTTAAAAATGTGACAAATTAATTAAAAAAATAAAAATAATACGTTAAAATCATGTGGACGTTTTGTCAATTTAGATAAAAAAAAATGGGCTAAAATTTTGATAATTCGAGTCACATATGGACGTTTGAACCATATTTAGTAAAAATTTGAACCTCAAATAAAAAATGAGTTATTAAGACATTAAGTATATGTTGTATAATGATATCAATTTGTACCAATAATAAAAACACACCAAACTTCGTATAAAAACGTTGATTGTTATAACTTATTATAGGGATATCAAATGAGTACCCGTATACCTGATAGTTAAATTCGGGAATTTTAAATTGAGTTCAGAGTAGGGAAGAAAAGAAGGTTACCCAATTGGGTTAAGGGTCAGGGATGAGGATTGAAGAGGAGAAGGTTACCTGATCGGGTTCAGGGTCAAGGATGAGGATGGGGGAAGGTTACGAAATGAAAAGTGTGCAAACTAAAATTCGATATCTAATTATATTAATATTAAAAATATATTAAATTTTATTCAGTGTTAGAGTGACTTTTCACGTTAATATCATTTTTTTAACAAACAAGAAATACTCCTTTCATCTTCAACATTGCTCGTAACTATCTTTCTTCAACATTTATTATCTGTCTTCTTCTTCAACTTAGTTAATAATAACAAAATTATTATATTTTTCATTGTAGGTTAGGTAAGCTTTCATTTATGTTTTTAAATTTTAAAGTTGTTTATATTTAATAAAATTATATTTTACATTTTAATTGAGATTACTACTAGTCTTATTCTATATTAAAATTGGTATACTACTGCCCAAAACTAACTTGAGTATATTAGGGAATTGGACCTTATAACATCGCAAAAATTATCTTTTGGGCTTGATAAATGACCCATTTTTCCTTAATATTTTTCTTTTTTTTTCTTCATCTTATTTTTTTATATTTTTTTTTTTTACTATCCCGAACAAACAAAACTTCCCAATCAGCTTTAAGGTCATTTTGTGTTCTCTTGTGCATTAGGAATAATCGCGGAAAAGGGAAATTTTGCTTGATCGGGAATAATCGTGAGGAGAATAAGAAAAGAAAAAAAATGAAGAAATGACAAAAGAGAAGAAGAAAAAACATTAAAGGTAAATAAGTCATTTGTTAGGCCATAAAGGTCCATTTTGCAATAAATTTTTGAACTAGATTATTTTTGAAATTTTAGATGTTATAAGGGTCATTTCATACAATCTCCCAAACTAAACAATAAACATTATTAATGAACTAAATAAAACATTAAAGAATATAATTAAATTAAACTAAGATTTGAAATAAAACATAAATTTTCCAAACTAAATAAAACAAAAAGTAACCATAGTCAAATTAACTGGAAACAATAGTAGCCAAGCTTATCTATTTATATTTGCTACCTTAAATAAATCCAAACATGCCCTTATATTAAAACATACTTAATGACCATTTAAAAACACATATAATTATTGACATGTATTTTATTAAACTCAAAACACAATTACAACTCTAAAAAATATTTTCAAACAATTTTAAAAAATATTTATTTATTAAAAAAATTATTTAAACAAACGATAAAAACATAACATGTAAAAAATAATAATTATAAATAGAATACATTAGAATAATTAATTGACTTGAGAATCTTTAAAAAAAAAACAATAAAATCTCAACACAAATTCATAAGTTTTTCGAATCTAACACGTTTTTTGATTTCTTTCTAACTAGTACAGAAAAAAAATTATAAGAATAGAAACTCATATTCTAAGTCTTAGAAGTTAAATGATTATGAATAGAAACAAGTGATATAAATGAAACCATAAACAATAATACAAAAACAAGGAACATACATGTCGATTGAAAGTGAAATGTGAAGTTTCTATTGTACCAGGCAGGCTTAGTCTATAGTTTGTTTTTAAATTTTCAAACTTATATAAACCCATGTAATTTGGTGGGCAATTTCGCTTTCTTATATCTTAGTGAACCCGAAAAACCAAAAAGATTAATAATAATTTTGGAAAAGAATGAGTAATATAAAACAATATAAATATAAAAGGGGCAATGAATAGCTTAGCTTAGCTTAGCCCTTACGGCTTCTTCCATTTTACCGGTGGAGAAAGGAAAGGGAGGGAGACACCAGAAGACGGACTCTGTTATTGCTGCGTTTCCCCCCTCTCCTCTAATCGCTCTTATCCCCCATTTCCTTTATCTATCAAGGGAAAAGGAAATCTGCGATCAAAAGGTATATATATATATATATATATGCAATTCCATCTCTTTCTTTTTAGGTTTCCCGCGAGGTTTTTTCATCATGGGATTGTATTTTATTGTTTGACAAAAACATTAATGTTGTGTCTTTACGTCTTCTTCTTCTTCTTCGCCTCTTCAATCATTCGATCAATCTAGAATATACTCTCAAGGTTCTCATTTCCCGATTGAACACGCTTGAATAGCCTAGGTTTTCTTATTTGCATTTGGGTTTTGTTTCTTCTAGGGCGTTTCATACAAATAATAGTATGTTGCATTTCTGGCTCAAATGTTATTGATAATATTAACCTCATTTGTGCAGGTACTCCTGATGGATTTCAAATCGGTTTATAATAGTTTGCTGGAGGTTTTTCCTGAGGTACATCCCTTTTTTTATTGTGATGTACAACTTCCATTGATCTGTTGCTTACATATTCTTGATAATCTAGGGTAGTGGCTATCTTTATCATGGCTGTATAACCTTCTTACATATGATTAACCATATAAATAGTCATATGAGGTCGTTTGTTGAATCATTTAGTGTCCTCTGCAGCTCATGTCTGTAATGGTACAATCGAGGTTCATATTTTATTGGATTGCATCTGCTTTGGTATTAGCTCACTGTATATTTACTCAAATAATTCGTTTATTGGATTTCAATTGTTTTTTCTTCTAGTTACTAGCTTCTGTATATGTTGTTAATATGTTCTGTTTTCCCCTGCTTACGATGAACGTAAACACATGTAATAAAAATATAAATGTATTAGAGGAAATGAACACATGTAACAATGCTCTTCCCTTTGTTCCATGATGAACACTAGTCCCTTGTACCCTTTGTACACAATGAAAGAAATGATGAATTGTTCCATTATTAAACATGTTTTATTATTTCCTTCAACAATTTTGCAATGTTTAATGTCAACAGATAGACACACGTGTCCTAAGAGCTGTAGCCATTGAGCATTCTAAGGACGCAACCACAGCTGTGGAAGCTGTTCTCACTGAGATAATACCTTATTTGACCAAGAAGAATATTTCATCTGGCTTTCCTTCTGGTGAGTTGTATCTATAGTTGTTGCTTTAACTGTCTGAATTTGATTAAATGTATAGGGTCGTAGAAGTTTCTTTCTCTGGATGTTTTGTGTTTTAGCTACCTTATAAGAACTTCAATGCTTTTCATGCTCATCTTCTATGGACTTAATACTCCCCAGGTGTGGAGCAACGTCCAAATCTGCCTACTCTTGGGGATGATAGAAATTTAGTTGAGCTCCCAAGCTTTGCTGCAACTGCTAATGCATCAGATGGATCTTCCAATATTTGTGCTATAGGTGATTCGAGTAAATCATATGTTGAAGATGTGGTTGTAGAATCAGTTTCATCGGGAACACAAGAAGAAAGCTTTGGCACACCTATATCATCAGTAGTCAATTGTAGTTTGTTTCATGAAAACAGTGTCGAGTCTGATCTGAAAGGTGAGGATATTGTTTTCCTTGTTGTTTAATATTAACATCAAAGTTTGTTTCTGTTGAAGGTTTATATTTTGCACCACCCATTTCAGACTTCAACACTTCTAGTGATAATGGAAGTGAGAAAGGTAATCAATGCATTGATAGGCAAGATTTTGGTGAACTGTCTGTGATGGATGTCCAAGAAGATATTTTAGATAATTCACATTCAGATTCCAATCAGTTGAAGAATCCCATGTCTGGTGAGCCACAAGTGCCTGCTCAGGAATTCACACCAGACACTTCAACAGAAAATTGTCTGGAAGAGCCAACTAGGTGTGATGATTTTGAGGAATCACAAAAAATCAATTCATCTAATGAGAATGAGGAATTCACACCAGACACTTCAACAGAAAATTGTCTGGAAGAGCCAACTAGGTGTGATGATTTTGAGGAATCACAAAAAATCAATTCATCTAATGAGAATGAGGAATCACAAAAAATCAATTCATCTAATGAGAATGAGGAATCACAAAAAGTCAATTCATCTAATGAGAATGAGGAATCACAACCAATTGTTGCTTCTGCTGGAGATGCAACAATTAGTGAAGTGGCTGATTTTGAGAGTGAACATTCCTTGAATACTGTTGTTACACGTTCTGGCCAACTTTGCAGAATTGATATGCTTGAGGATATCATTGAAGATGCAAAAGATAACAAGGTAATTTGGTCTTGTCTTATTGGATTACCAAATGAATTGTTTTCTACATCCGACTAGGGAATAATTGATTTTTGGTTCAGAAGCTCTAGATGGAAATATCTAGAAATATTTATACTTAATTGATTTAATATCTACATATTTATAGGAGTTGTATATTTTTTTTTATCAGAAGCTCTTTATTGAAACTAGAATTCCAAATGTGTTCAAATATATACAAACGTTTCAAATTAATTGATGTTCACCTCTATCTCTTTATGAAAGAAGGATGGAGTTGTCATCTATATTCTTCTATAAGGATTTGTAGTCTTAATATGGTGTTACAATCTGTTTATGATTTTAATAATTAAATCTATTGCAGAAAACTTTGTTTACATCAATGGAGATTGTAATTGGCTTGATGAAAGAAGTAGAGCTTCAAGAACAAGCTGCAGATTGTGCCAGGAAAGAAGCTGCAAAGGGAGGCTTGGATATTCTCACCAGGGTTGATGAACTTAAGGAAATGTTGCTGCACGCAAAGGAAGCAAATGAGATGGTTGTCCTCTAGATATTTGTTTTGGTTTTTATTTTTTCTTTATATAAATTTCTCAACTTAAACTGTGCTGATTTAGCTACTTGTTTGTTGCAGCATGCTGGAGAAGTTTATGGAGAAAGAGCCATCTTAGCTACTGAAGTGAAGGAGCTTCAATCTCGTCTTTTCAACTTGTCTGATGAAAGGGACAATTCTCTTAATGTTTTAAACGAGGTCTCTTATATTTCTACTAGTTTCTGAATCTGGGAATTAAACTGTTTAATTTGTTTTTTTGTTAAGAAATGTATCTCCCTTTGACTTCCTCTATTTCCATATAGATGCGTGAAGCATTGGAGCAGCGTTCTTTAGAAGCTGAAAGAGCGATAAATACAGCTAAGAATGAAAAGCTGGTAAAAGAAAATGTTGCGAGAAGAGCTCTTACTGAGCAAGAGCTCGTAATGGAGAAGGTGGTGGAAGAGTCTAGGATACTGAAGCAGGAAGCCGAAGAGAACACCAAGGTATAATGTCTCAATCTTTTTAAAATTTTGTGTATGAATCATATAGGCTGTACCTAGAGCGACAATGACTTTGGATTTTGATATCTTGCAGTTGAGTGAATTTCTCATGGACCGTGGTCGTGTTGTTGACACGTTGCAGTGAGTTATTACTTTCTATTCACTATTAGGATAGAAAGTTAATTTTACTTCCTTCTTCATCAACCTAATTATATGGGTAATTAATAATTGCAGAGGAGAGATATCAGTGATATGTAAGGATGTAAAAGTGCTGAAACAGAAGTTTGATGAGAGGCTTCCACTATGCAAATCTCTCTGTACAAGCCAGACAAGCTGTCTTTTGGCTTCTTCGAACTCGTCTCTGAAGGGGGGCAGCACCATTTCACCTGAAGAGAATACAGTCCCAAGAGTTGGAATTGCTTCTGAGGATAGTCCTTCATCTCCTGTGGAAGAAAAGATAGCCCCCTCTGGTAGCGAAGTAGACTCTCTTGTGGAGGACGGTTGGGATTTCTTTGATAACCACGAGCTTGAACTTCCGTGTGATGGTTTTTAAGATCTCGAGAGGATTGGAACTTTTTGTTTGCTTATGTTGGGTTGGTTAATAATAAATAAAAGCTTTTCATCAGCTAGCTTGTTGGTGTGTGGTATTGTTGTATAGCACACTTAGTAGAGACGAATTAACTAAAAGTTAAAACATATATTGTTTTTGAAGCAAGTTTTGTTATCTTCTTCTGTACAGATGTTTTTGCTTGGTTTGCTGTACTTGTATCCTTATTTCATAGTAGAGCTAGCCTTACAAAGAAATGAATATGATAATATATTAATGATATTATCTTAAAATATTGTATTTTCAATTATATATTATATATATGCCAACATATCCTCCTTCAATTTATAAAATTTAAGATATGGATACTATATTACTTGAGACAAACAAGTAAGAAATTCAACCACTAATTTTGATTATTGATATTAATTCTCTTTGCATGATAAAAACGGTAAGTTGAGGGAATATATTTTAACTATCAATGGTATGCTAAAGAACAAGAACATATCTACAATATCATGTTAAAAAGTGGATAAAAAAATACTGTAATAAAAGATCTGTTGAATTATATATAGTATGTTTGTTCTCTAAAGTGCATATAAAGAAAGTGTATTTATAACACTATTATATATTATTACATACGAATCAGCATATATGCATAAGGCAATGATCACTACTTCCTTGGTCATACATGTCAAGTTTGATTCACATCTTAAACTTTGAAACTATAACTTTTTGTTGCCAATAAGATGAATCAAACATGCCTGCAACATCTACTTCTTCTTAGTGATTAAGCTTACTAAAACAGACATAACTATGCAAATAAACTTCTAGATCAAATAAGCTGAATCAAACTAAAGCCATAGACTGGTGAGATGCATATAAATAGGAATCTTAAATCTACAACAGAACATAAGACCCCATTTAGATTTAGTTGCAAATATGTATCATAATCATCAATCATCAAGAAAAACCATCATTTGAGTGAGTTGAAAACGTTTTCTACTCTGTCATAAGCTAGAAAAGAAGATTGAAAATATATAATTGTGTATCATCATCATGGACATCATTCAATATGAACAATCTATTATAAATTAATCAAAAACCATCATTCTTCACACCTAATTAGTAACAACTCATATCTTCTTGTCCAACTCTTTCTGAATGTCTCCCTGTAAAGAAGAAATCGTATATTACTATGAAGGGCACATAGAGAAAACACGGTAGAGAAGAGAAAGATGAACTAACCTCCATAGATAGGGGAGTTGAAGTTGGGCCATAACGACGAACAACCTTTCCTTCCCTGTTAACTAAAAATTTGGTGAAGTTCCATTTGATTCTTGATCCAAGAAATCCCCCTTTACTTGATTTCAGGAATTTGTATATGGGTGCTGCATTTGCTCCATTAACACGAACCTGTACATGCCACGCCCCCCACAAAACATACATTAAACTTTTCTTTTTCCTAAACAAAACAAAACAAAAAAAGATATAACACCTTCTTGAAGATTGGGAATTCCGCTTTGTATCTGGTACAAGCGAATTCTTCAGCATCCTCGCTTGTACCTGGTTCTTGATGCAAGAACTGATTACAGGGAAATGCTAAAACCTCCAATCCTAAAATCCCACAATCCATGACCCAACCAACAACAAAATCATTTGTCCATACTAATTCCAGATGCGGAAAAAACAAGAAAATACAATAGGTAAAGTAAAGTTTCTACCTTTCTCCTTATACTTGCTGTAAATGTCTGTCAGTTGCTTATAGTTTGAATCAGTCAATCCACTGTTTAAGAAAAACTCAAAATCAGCAAATTGAAAACCCTTTACACAATTAAAGGAAATGAAAGAGAAACAGAGATGATAATCTACCATTTGGAAGCAACGTTAACGATGAGCACCACCTTCCCCTTGTAGACACTGAGATCCACGTCCTTTCCCCGACTATTCTGAACCATCAACAACAAAACATGATTGGGAATTTAACTTGAAGAAGGGGATTAGAGAAAAGAAAAGAAAAGAAAACCTTGACTGTGAATTCATGGATGGAATTCTGTGGGACTGATTCAGAGGCACCCATTTCGATCTATCTCTTCTTCTTCTCGAAAGCAAAGATTTTTTTTAACTTATTTTAAGACCGCTGCTTTTGAAGACAACTCAGTGGGCACGATCCAGATAGGCAGACAGGTAAAGAAGACAATGAATCTCTGTTTTGACGTTTGACTCCTCTTCCTATTCTTAATGGTGACGGCAGGCACCGCTTCCACAAAAATATGACAACACCCAATTAAACAATCAAACAAACAAACAAACGTTCCTTAGCTTTCACTCATATATGTCCGTCCGTTACACACTTTTTTTTTTAGGTTAAAAAGTTTCTTTCTTTCTTTGAGGAATAAAGCCATTTTTTCTTCTTCAAATCATCCTTTTTATATATATTTTTTGACACTTGTTTCACCTGGTTTATATTCATACTTATCAAATAATGTTTTTGGGGGTTTTTCTTTGAATTTGTTAGTGTTCAAAAGTCAACTATCAAGTAAAGTCGTTAAATATCTTCCCGTTTAATTTGATTTAGCGCGGGTAATGTTAATAATATTCTCTATTTTAATTTGATTTAGCGCGGGTAATGACAATAATATCCTCTATTTTAATTTGATTTAGCGCGGGTAATGACAATAATATCCTCTATTTTAATTTGATTTAGCGCGGTAAAGTCAAATAATATAGTTCTCATGTTTAATTCAGTTTGACGTCCTGTATTATAAATATCAAATTTTTTAACTAACAAAAGTAAATTTTTAGAGTAAAAAAGTTTAAAGTATTAATATATAAAAAATATTATTTTTGTTAAGATTTTAATATTTTATTTAATAAATAAAGTGATATGAAATTAAGAAAGAAAATAAATTAAAAGACTTTAGTTTATTTAAATTTGATAGTATAATTAAATCTTTGACCCTGATTAGTACTCTAATTTCTCACGTGGATCCCTTAACTTTTCATTTAACCATATTATTGACTTTATTAAAGATAATATTCTCTACAGATCTTCAATTGCAAATTATTGAATAAGATATTAGATATCAAATAACTTTATTTGGCATTGGACACGTCCCAATTTATCATTTTTATTTATTTATCTTTGTTCAAAACACAATTTTTAATTATCACTGACTTGTATAAGATAGATTTTGATTTTGATTTTGATTTTTACTAAATTCGTTTTAGAGATTATGAATAATTGAGACGATGATACTGAAATGAAAATCTAGACTATATGATTATTGTCTAAATAGTAAACTTAAAATATGATAAACTTATAAACACCATGAAATATATGATTAATTAAAGTTGTAGTATCTTTATTTAAATTCAATATTTAATATAATATACAAATATTTAATTCAATCTAGTTTGACTTGATTTTTTTTTTGTCTCTTAACCTGTAAATAACGCTGGCATTATCTAATTAGTATGTGTTCCTTTTGGACAAGTTTATCAATTAATTAATGATGTTTGTTTTATTTGTGAGTTTAATATTCATAAGCTTATATTCAGTTTATTCGGTTTACTCTGGTTTATGTTTGATAGGATTTAATTAGTTTATACTAACTTATTCGTTCCAGATTATTCATCGTAATATGAAGTTGGAGTGAAAATTGTGTTTACACACAAAATATATTTAATTATAATTTATGCATTAATTTATTATGCAAATGCTAAATGCTGTGATTATAAGTCGAATCAAATGAGCCCTTGGTTTGAAAAAAAAAATCATTTACAAAGAAATTTTTCTTTTTAAAAATAAAAAATAAAAAATAATCATTTACAAAGGAAAATATCCGGAGATTCCCGACAAAACCCACTTATTGTGGTCTGGACTGGTTCTAATCCGAGACAAACAACCTCTTGACTAATATGGCTTAGTTTGATTCCCAAAAAATGAATGGAGTTTTCGATTGAGCTAACATAACAATATCAATAGTAAAAATTGCAGCAACTTAAACTTAATTGGATCAAACGCCACGTAGCGATAATGATTATAATCAATAAACTTGTAGTGTTTATGGCTTAATAAAAGAAAACTCAGCCATATTAAACTTATGAGTGTTCAATTAAAATTTATTTTAATAAATTTTAAATTATTTAAAAAGTAATGATAGAGAACTTAAATTTGGTGTTAAGAATGTGTCAACATGACAATATATAATTAGATTTAAGAGAAATTATATTTTTCAACTTAGCCACATTATTTTCAACACCATTCGTTAAACCAAATTTTTGTTTTTTATCATTACTCATATTTAAATTTGTTTAATTAGTATTGATTTAATTGAATGATATTTTTTTTTATAAAATAAAAATCAAAACCTTTTAATATAAAAATATTTTAATATTTTGATTAATAAATTAAATTAGGTAAAAAAAAATTTAATAAAATGATAAAAAATAAAAAAATTTAAAACTTGTTTGATCGGTCAATTCTTATAACTATATTTATCATAAATTAAAGGTACCTGAAAATGATAAATGAACCTAGATAATTTTACTTTCAAACATGTTTTTTTTTTCAAATCCAATTAATTAAGATCAAACAAATTAAAGGTACCTGAAAATGATAAATGAACCTAGATAATTTTAGGTTCAAACATGTTTTTTTTTTTGTTTTTCAAATCCAATTAATTTAGATCAAACAAGTTTTTTTTGTGGGACAAGGGAATCTAACCTTAAAACTTATACATTTTATCTATTTTTTTTTTTATCAATTAAATCATTATTATAAACAAACAAAATACTCTATCATTTAATTATTTTATAAGTAATTAGATTTTTTTTAAATTAATTTTTAATTTTTACATAAAACAGAGTTTTTTATAAAAAAAAAAACAACTAATTTTATCTCCAAATAACGAACATGAAACTATCTATTATTAAAAATGGCTGAAATAAGCTCCTCCATTAAATTTATGCCTCCAATCATAGAGATTCCAAACAGTCCCACCACCGTTGACAGATGTCTAAAGTCAAGGTGGGACACGCGTCTCCTTTTTAAGAAGCCACGCCTCCAATCATCATAATTTATTTATTTTTTCCTTAAAAAATAAAATTAATAATATTCCCACCAGTCACCTCTCTACAGATATTTTAAATCCACGTATTATTACCGCGTTAGATATTTATATATGGCCAATAAAAATGTTTTTTTGGATAAGACACGTGTTATCCCCTAATAAATTTTGTATTAATCTTAAAATTGTAATTATAAGAAAGCAATGTGATCAGACCACGTGTCCAATCCACCACGCGATATCCGACACGTGTTAGAAATGAGTGCGGGATATTGTTTAGTCCGTCATCGAATTAATACTCGCCACGCGTCCTTAATTATTTCTTGAAAGTTCTATATACGGAAACCTTCCATCTTCACGCCGCCGTAAAACCCTTGGAGAAGAAAAAAAATGAGTGCGAATCAGAGACCCAGACCGAGTGAAGAAACCGACTCATCTGACGAGTCAGGAATTCTCAACGAACGAGTTCTCGTCCTCGTTTTCGAGTTTCTCAAATGGGACATCCATTCTCTCTGCCAAACGGCGTCGGTTAGCCGCCGGCTTCGAGCTATTTCAAAACGAATCCTCTGGAAAAACCTCTGTTTCTACCGGGCGCCGCGGATGGTGGGCGCATTGACGGGTCAAGTCAGCTCGAATGTCCGAATCGGAGGCGGATGGCCGGCTTTGGCTAAGCTGCTTTATTTCTGTTGCGGCTGTCAATCGACTAGGAATTTCCCTATCAACGAACAGTTACCGGGTCATTTTGTGAACGCGACCCGGTTTTCGAAAACATCGGGTCAGAGTTTTTTGACGAAGAAGTGCAGGGGAGATCTTTTATATGTAAGTGATCCGTGCGAGCATCCTCCGACGGGGGCGAGAGAGGATGATTTGGGGATTTACAGAGGGGTATTTCGGGGATTTAATAGATCTAGGACTAGAGCTTGTTTGATATCGAGACAGGTAGCTTTAGAGGAGAGTACCCGATGCCCGTATTGTAGGGTTCGGGTTTGGAGCATGACGGCAGCCCGACTTATACCCAGGAGCGCCGCTAAGAGACTCGGGTCGGACGGGGGATTGGAGTATTTTGTTTGTCTTAACGGTCACTTTTACGGGGCATGCTGGTTGGTACCACTTTCATCGGAGGAGGAGGAAGAGGAGGATGATGAAGAAGTGTGAATTAATTAAGGGAATGATGACTATTTATTTATTTTTATTTTTTTATATATTTATGTCGTTGTCTCTTCCTGCATTTAGAAGAACAATAATGAAATTTTGTTTGAATTATGATGATGAGATTGATTAATTATGTTACTAAAGCTTTTTAGCTAAGGTAACTAATTTTGTTGCAAACAATCCCGACAGTATGATGATTTTGACGCAGTCTTTGTTTCACATTTATAGTATTTTATTTTAATGCTTATAAACTATAAGTTACTCAAAACTAAATATGATGATTCTGATTCAGTCTTTGTTTCACATATATATTATTTTATTTTAATGTTTATAAACTATAAGTTACTCAAAACTAAATATAAGAACACGATCTATTGTTTATTAAGCTGGATCGAGCTTTAAAGATGAACCATACAGCAAAATATACCCTTTCTTTGCCGTTGTGAGTGATGATTGATAGAAGTCCTGGATTCGCGGATATTAACCGGGAAACTTCCCGGATAAAAGATTTTCGCTTTGTAGACGGAATCGTATACTCGGAGTGATATCCGGTTTGTTTTAGCGGCTTGCTTTATGATTGGATTTTCTGCCTGGTGGGGGTTGGCTCCGTCACCCTTGCTCGAAACCCCGTCAGCTATCTGCGCACCGGATCTAAAATTGGTATCTGGCGTGGTTCAGGACACTTTTATAAACCGCATTTGTAGTTCTCATCATGTCACTAGCCCATGCGAATGCGGAGAGCCACTCAATAGCGTGGCTAAAGATCTATTTGAGGAACCTGCTACCCTATCGGTATAAAAAAAACGGGTAGGGTAAAGGCGCTTTCGGTCTATTTCGCTTCTATACCCTATCGGTATGATTCTATGGAAGGATAATGGGCAGATCTATCCATTACTATTTCTCTTTTAGCAGCGAAAACGAACAATAATAAAGATATTATTATTGCCTATTTTATACTAATTTATTTTGGGCCACCCACTTTAACCTAGATAGTCTTATTGGTAGAACCGTCCTTGACCTAGACAAATGTTCAATTGAATGGATATAAATGTGGTAAATCCAATAATTAAAATATATATGGATATTTTTTTCTCATGCTAACAAATTTTATTTTATGTGAAATGAGAAAAAATATATATATATATATATATATATATATATATATATATATATATATTAAATTAGGGCCTTGTTTGATCTTAGGTTATTGGGATTTTATCAGGGATTTATTCCAAATAACTTTGTTTGTTAAAATTAAGAAAAAACCAATTTTTTAATTTTTATTATCAATAATACCTCCTAGCTCTATTCTCCTCTTTCTCTCTCAATACATTTTAAAAATATATTAATTTAATTTATATTCAAATAAAATTTAAAATATAATATAATAAAATAAATATTAAAAATTATATATATATATTAATATTAACTTTTATTAATACATCAATTAAAATTTAAATAAATATTATATAAGATAATATAATATATTATAATTTTATTTATATTGTGTATTTATTTTTATTTAATATAATAATATAAAATTTTAAATGAAATTTTTTTTATAATATAATAACCAAAAATCAAACAAATCTATTATAGTATTTATTTGAAAGAATAATTTTAACTTAATTTATACAAAAATATATATATATATATATATATATATTTAATTTAAATGAGATATATTTATAAATTAATTAATATTTTTTATTTAAATATATTTAATTTTATTTTCTAATATAATTATTTATTAAAATAAATTTAAATTTTAAATGGTATATTAGATAGTATAGTTGGTTATAATTTTATTTATATTTTGAATTTATTTTTATTTAATATAATTAATATAATTTTTTAAAATGAAATAATTTATTGATTTAAATTATATGAAAATAAATTTTATAATGTAATAAAATAAATATAAGATATATATATATATATATTAATATTATTTTTTAATAATATAAAATAAAATATTTAATTAAAGGTAATTTTAGTATTTTAATTTATAAATGGACTAATTTGATTTGAAATGTGATGATTGGGTTTTAGGATAAAACCTAAATTTTATTCAAATAACCAAAGATCAAACGATGCCTAGGATATAGTGTTTGATAGAGCCGGCCGTGTCAATTCCCTATCTAGAAAAAGGAAAAAAAATAATCTTATTTTGGATGAATGAAACTGGCTGAGTGACAGCGGGTCTTTGACTCTTTATAATTAAAAAATATATATTTAATAATAATAATTAAAAAACACAAAATTTTAATAAAAAGATAAATATTTTTAGTTTTAAACCCACTAATTAAAAGAACCATTTCTTATTCTATTCATATTTTAAATAATTTTCCACAAACTGTCTATTTTTTCATTCATTTTTTTAAATTACCCAACTTCTTTCTCTAAAATATTAATTAATCCTTTAATTACTCTCCCTCTCTCTTAACTATTAATTAAACTCTTTCTCAATTAACTAATTAAATATATTATATAAATATTAAAATAAAATAATACATATATTTTAATTTTATTTAAATTTATAAATATAATATATATTCTTTTTTTTACATTATAAAATTTACTTAAATTTATAAATCTTTATTACACATTTATATTCTCTTTTTTTTTTACATTATTTAAATTATTTGAATTTAATCTCAATTAATTCATTTATAATATTTTTGATCAATTGTATAATTTAATTTATCTTTCAAGATGTTAAAATATTATTTATTTATTTTCAGATTTATTATTATTGTTATAAATTTATTTAATAGATTGTTAATTTAAATCATTTTATCTTGTTTTATCATCAAACAAAATCGATGTTAAATATAAAAATTACTTAATAATTTAACTTATAGTCCCAAATAATAAATTTGTTCAAATCTTAATTTTTCAAATAACATCTAGATGGAAATAATGTAAGAAAAAATAGTAAATGTATATAAATATTTATAAATTGAAGTAAAATTTATAATGTAAAAAAAATAGTATATATATTATATTTATAAATTTAAGTAAAATTAAAATATGTGTTATTTTATTTTAATATTTATATAATATATTTAATTAGTTAATTAAGAGAAAATGAGTTAATTAATAATTTAAAAAAAATTGGAGTTTAATTAATAGTTAAGAGAGATGGATTGATTAATAAGTTGAGAGAGAGAAATTAATTAAAGGGTTAATTAATATTTTAGAAATAAAATGTGAATATTTTAGAGGAAAATGAGTAATTTGAGAAAAATTGTTTGAAACATTGTTAGAACAAGAAATGGTTCTAATTGAAATGAGACTCTAACTCAAGGCCTGCAATAAGCCCGTCTACTCCGTCCCATCACAGTCCATTTTTATTAAAATAATAAGTTATTTAGTGAAATTATTTAAAAGTAGGTAGTTCAGTGATTTAAAATAAAAAATTAAAACTTTTATTTGATTTATGGATTCAAATTTCACTAAAAATTATATATATATTTTTTATCACATTTTAAACTATAATAAGGGCAACAAAAATATATCAATTTTTCTGTCAGAATAGGGTGGGTCGGTACGGTATATCTTAATGTTTTATCCATACTTTATATTTTATCAAAAATTTCGGTTGTAAAAAATTCGTGCATTACTTTAACTTGATTTTGGTATACCTAAATTTTAGTACGGTATCGATATTATACCTTTGATACCTAAAAAAATATATTAACTAAAAAAAATCAATCTTACCTAACTCATAGGTAAGGTATAGGTAAGGTAGAGATTGTATATATTAAATAACATTTCAGTATAATTATATTTTGATATTATTCAAAAGTTATATTTTTATAATTAAATTAATATTTCTTATAAATATTATATATATATATATATATATATATATATATATTAACTTATAAATACTATTTCGGTATATTTCGTTATACAAGAATTTTAAAAATTTCATACCTTTACTGTACAAATAATTTTGGTATCAGTATCATACATTACATTTTTTTCGGTATACCTTAAAAATCAATATTTTCAATATATTGCGGTACGATATTTTCAATATTTTTTTCTAATTGTGTCTTTGACAGCCAAAAACACGGAACCGACTCTGAGCTGAATTTACAAATTAGGTAAATTTATAAGAAAAAAAGAGTTATTAATTAAGTCATATTACTTTATAATACTATAAATTCTAATAGACACATTGAAACAATAAAGTCAATTTAAGACTAAAATTATAAATTATAATAATATTTGAACAATAAAACAAATATATATATATATATATATATTATTTTAAAAATTTATATTTTATCACCGTTACCATTATAATCACTCTTAAAATTATTAAAGTAAAAGGTAGAACTGATTTTATGAAATAAAAAGTGAAAATAACATGAAAGTTTAAAAAAGGCTCCATTAAGTGAGCCAATTCCAAAAGTAGAACTGATTTTCCACTTTTTTTTTTTTAGAGAAAAGAAGTGATTTTCCTGCTAGGTTTATTTAATATAAAACTTTACTTTAAAAATAATTAACACATAGCCACGCAACACTCTTTGATCTAGAGTTATGCCTTCTATATAAATGCTAGCTGTTCTTATTTATTATATCAATATTATATATAAAAGAAGATACTAGAAACATTCTTAAATTTGAAACTACTTTACCTTAGTTTTACTTATTTATGGAATTAGTACTTGTATTCAAATACAAATTTAACAACTTTTTAAATTTTAAATACGAACAATTATAATTGTTAAATGTTTTTCCTTATTCGAAAAATTGTGTAATAAATAAATTTATTTAACAATTTATAAATAGTATATAATAAATTACTTCATAATTATTTGGATTTATTGAAGCCATGGACCCTCAAAGATTATATATTTTATCTGGCATTATCTTGAGACGCGGCATTATTTGACATAAAAGCACTTCATGTAAATATTACCAAAATGTCCTTGGCATCATGCTTTTTTTTGGACCAATCAATTTTATTCCTTGAAAGCTGTACCATACACTAAAAAATAAAGTACGCAATTGAAAGGTACATTTATTTAAAAATATAATATATATGGGAAATGCGATAAAAATTGCGTGCTTTACTTTCCCTTCCTAGATGTTCCGTGCTTAATAAAAATTGCGAATTGCGTAAATGACCGGTTTATATTTTTCGGACAAAAATATCCTGTCGCGACAATACTCTAATTCGTCGAGTGTACCGTAACGAGACAAAAATATTTTTATTCGAAAAATAAAAAATAATCATTTGCACTATTGTTACATTAAGACAATTATTAGAATCATTTCATCAAATTTTCCATATATATTTTAAGGAAAGGGTAAAATGGACATTATAGGGTCTGAAATATACTGTTATTTGTAACGATACAATCGGAGTGACCCGTATTTTAAGGCTTTGAGAGTTCAGACCGTTTCGTTGGTTGCCGCCCTCCTCACTCTTTCCTTTCCTTTCCTTTCTCTCCTGTTCTCGAACTTCGATGTCGAACCCAAAAACAGAGCAAAAACCCTAGCTTCATTGAAGCAAATCGAATATTAATACATCATTTTGTTCGTTTTTGGGTTTCATGCATTAATATCACCCTGAAAGTTCATCGGTGTACATTTCTGAGAAACCGGAGGGGCGAACGGAGAACAAAGGGGATAGAGAGATCATAGAGCTCGGAGTCTCCTGATCCTCCAACATCAGGTGACTCCGCCAGCTATACATCATCACTGCGACCTTCGTTGAATACATAGTTGATCCCGAGGTACGTGATTTATTTATTTATTTATTTATTTATTTATTTTGTTTATATACGTGATGATTTATTCAAGATATTTGACTGAAGCTAAGACTTCATAATTGCGTACTTGTTGGAATTCATGCAACTGCTTGTATTATGATTCTGTGTTCAAAGATAAACGTTGAGTGTACAAGCAATAGTATTTTAGGAAATTATTGCATTAATCAATGAATGGATTTTAGTGTTGAATGACTTTAGGTTATTATGCTCAATTTACAGGAATTTGGTAAGCCTTGAGAAACATGGCTACTGTGCAAGATATCGGCCTTTCAGCTGCAATTAACATCCTCTCTGCAATTGCATTCCTTGTGGCTTTTGCTGTATTACGACTTCAACCTATTAATGATAGAGTTTACTTTCCAAAATGGTACCTTAAGGGTATAAGAGGCAGTCCGGCACACAACAGAGCTTTTATGTCCAAATTCATTAATGTAGACTTGAATACTTACTTAAGGTTTTTGAATTGGATGCCTGCTGCATTAAGGATGCCTGAACCGGAGCTTATAGAGCATGCAGGTTTAGATTCAGCCATGTTTGTTCGGATTTACCTTCTCGGGTGAGTTGTCTGGTGTATGAAGTTTGTTGGCGTTTATTATTGGAAGACTGCTCAGTTGTGAATTTTTGCAGGTTGAAAATATTCTTTCCTATAACTGTCCTTTCCTTCATGGTCTTGGCTCCTGTAAATTGGACTGCGGAAACAGTGCCACGTATTGGGGCATTGAGATTGAGTAGTATTGACAAACTCTCAATATCAAATGTACCTCATGGATCTAAGAGGTGAGGGTGTCTGGTTATTGATATGTCTATTTCCAATATCATAGCACTCTGTATTCACATTGTATGTATAAAACATGATCTTGTTTATATGCTGTTAGTAAAAGGTAAGGAATCATTTCATGTAGTGGTATTCTCATATTCATTTTTATTAATATCTGCAGTTTGAAGCCATATATTTTTGTTGTTGTTTTCTCATCCTTTTTACATGGCTAATCCAACTATTGATATGTGAGAACCTTAAACTAAATTTGAGTAGAAATTAACATATCTGATAGCTTTAATTTACATATTGAGACACGAAAATATGAAGAGGTGTTTCCAAATATAGGGACTGATTTATACCATTTCTTATTGTTCCTTTAGATTTTGGGCCCATGTCATTATGGCTTATGTTTTCACATTTTGGACATTTCGAGTGTTATACAATGAATACAAGAGTGTGGCCAGTAAGAGACTACAGTTTCTTGCTTCAGAGAGTCGCCGTCCTGATCAATTCACGGTAATTTGATATCTTTATAATTGTAGGTTATCACAATATTTGTATGGATTTTTTCATTTTTTGAGCTTGTTTTCCATCTCTACTTATAATTTGGTATATGAAACTCTAATACAGGTTCTTGTGAGAAATATTCCTCCAGATCCTGATGAGTCAGTCAATGAACATGTTGAACATTTCTTTTGCGTAAACCATCCTGATCATTATCTTACACATCAGGTATGCTTAATTATTAAGACATTTTGTTTAGTTTTTCAGTTTTTTTATAAATCCACATAGGTAAGTTGATTGAGAAACATTACTTTGCTAGCAAGATGATCCTATACTATTTATGTATGGATCAATCTTTTGCCTGGTAAAGGTCAATGTAATTGAGTCGATTGACCACAGTCCGAGGAAGAGAACGAAGTTGTTCAAGAAGCACTTAAGTTGAAGTTATGTCCTCTGAGTTTGTATTTGTTGCATAAGATTTGATCCTCAATATTCTTCGGCAACATTCATTTGAAATTGTGGTATAAAATGAAATTTAGGCTTAAATCTCTTTGATTTTGTAGAATATTGAGCTCTTGATAGTGAAATTTGATAATGTTATTCAAATATCAACTTATAATTTACATGAGAAATGAGTGATATATAATTTGGTGTCGAATCGGCCACTAATGAACTCTTTCAAATTTCTAAGGTCTTTCATCGTTCTCGGTTATAATGATGTCATCAATGTAGACAATGAGGATTGTGGTCTTTTTATTCGGAGCAATCATGACAAACATAGTGTGATCGGCTTGGCATTAAGAGAAGTCATTCTCGATGTTGGAGATTGAGAACTTTTCGAACCATGACCTTGGTGATTGTTTGAGACCATAGAGAGAATTATGGAGGCGACAAACTTTCTTAGGTGAAACAATAATACCAGAAGGCACATTCATGTAGACTTCTTCTTCAAGTTCTCCATTTAGTAAAACATTTTTACGTCGATTTGATGTAGTTTTCAATCTTTGTCCGCTAGAGATAGAAATATTCGGATGGTGTTGAGTTTCACAATAGGCTTTCTATGTAATCACTCCTACCCCTTCAAATTTAGACTATTCTACCTAAAGTTAGTATTATACTTTTTAAGAAGGTCAACTTTTCATTAAATGAAATATTTGAGGGCTATCAAGATTACATGTGGGGGTGGGGAGAAAAAATGGAAAAAAAAAGCAAAACAGAGCAAGAAATTGTATTATACTTTTTAATAAGCTAGAGAAATAAGTAATCCCTGAAAGATCTTCTATTGTTGCTGAAAATCAATTTTTTTTAATTATAAAAAAACAAGGTTTTGTTTAAACGCACTAAGGGTCGAATCAGAGACGTCTCACTTAAAGCACTGAGCTACACTACATTGGTCAAAAAATAAAAGGTTCAAAACCACGATAGACCATATACAAGATATATCTGGAAAAACTGTATTTTGGAATTAGTTGCTGTGCCTGAGATTCATGTTATTGGATATCTGCATGAAGCTTGTAATGACTGCAATGTCCACTTGTAGGTTGTACGCAATGCAAACCAACTTGCTAAATTGGTAGAGAACAAGAAGAGTTTGCAAAATTGGCTGATCTATTATCAAAACAAGTATGAGAAATATCCTTCTAAAAGGCCAACTACAAAGGTAAATTCCTCTATAAGTATGATTAGTTGTTTATCTCAATTAGTCAATGTTTGCCTACTTGTAGGTCTTTAAGACTAAATGTATTATCATCAAGATATGAAAAATGATAATCTCACATTCTGACATTTGTAGACAGGTTTCTGTAGCCTTTGGGGAAAAACTGTGGACGCAATCAATTATTATGCTGCTGAAATTGATAGATTAAGTGAAGAAGTAAGTTTAAATTACAAATTGTTTGCCGTTTGTTTCGCTTCGGAGCATAATACAATATGTTACTACTTTTTGTACATATAAGTTATTTTTGTAGCAATTTATGGGTTTCAATACTCAACTATGGATATGACCAGTTTCTAGTTTCTTTACTGACCTATTTTCCAACCTTGTATAATGACGTGCATAGCCTAATGGATGGACAAACAAAATTGGTGTTCACTTTTGTCCATTTCTTCTAATCAAGAGAGAGGAATTGAATGCAAATTCACCTACAAAGCATGTGAATTGTCAAAGTGAAGAAAGTGAATTCTATATTCTTTGTTATGACAAAACTGCAAAATAAAATGATAAGGGCTTGATACCTTTAAAATAGTTATTAGTCAATAGGAAGAAAATATATTTGAACTAGGAAGCCACCACAGAATGCTTAGAATGGCTTACTGGGCCTCAGAGAAGGTTGTGAAAGAGTTCTGTGCTTTTATCTAAATTTTCTACTATGAATTATGTGCTCCAGACCTTTTTTCTTTGGATAGTTTTGCTTCATCTTTTCTATAAACGAATTTATCGATTTTGGAGAATTTTTGCAATTCATGATGATTGAAAAATAAATGAGTTACTTCTGGTTTCCTCTGTGAAATACCCTCTGATTGCCCCATGGTATAAGCTCATGAGTAACAGGAATACAGTCCGACTCCAGCAACTTAGAGTGGCTATTTGACTTCAAGTCAAACATAGCAGGTTTCTCTTTTATGGATCTCAGGAACATCCTTCATTTAATGGAGATACCACATGGGAGACAAGCTTCTTTTCTATCTTGGCATTTTATACATGCTGATTAGTTAACTGGGTCACTTTTTCTTCCAGACTCTTATCATTTTCTGTCACATTCTGTCACTGCTTGCAATTTGGATGAAGATGGATTAGTTGATAAGGATACTTTGAAACAAGATCTATTGTCTTCCTAGAGGCTGTTCAGCTTCAATATACTACATGCATCTAAAGCATAAATTGAACATTGTTGCATGTGAATCATAAATGTCACTGAGTACTGGGGTTATAAATCTTTTGAAATTTATATCTGCAGGAAAGGGTAGAAAGAGAAAGGATTCTAAGTGATTCTACAGCCGTGGTCCCTGCTGCTTTTGTTTCATTTAGATCCCGATGGGGAGCAGCTGTGTGTGCTCAAACTCAACAATCAAGCAATTCTACCATTTGGTTGACAGAATGGGCTCCAGAGCCACGTGACGTGTATTGGAATAACCTTGCAATACCATACATCTCATTGTCTATCAGGAGACTGCTCATGGCTGTTGCTTTATTTTTCCTGACTTTCTTTTTCATGATCCCTATCACTTTTGTTCAGTCTCTAGCCAACATGGATAGCATTGTGAAGGTCCTTCCATTTATGAAGCCACTTGTTAAAAAGTAAGTAATCTAATTGCCTCTAGCTGATTAACCTCCGTTTTGGCGGTTAACCTTTATCATTTAACATGTTATTCTAATGAAACTCTTAAATGGCTATTTTACTTTAAAATTACTTTATGCGTATGGAGAAAAAGTGAAATATGTTATATGATCTCTTTTGTCTGCTTCTGTCTTTTATCTTGAACTGCTGCCCCTCTATAATGTTTGTTTTTCCTAATCTCTTTGTCCACCTATTCTACTGCATCATCTAATTTCTCATTATAGTACTTTTGGTATTGATTAAGGAACTTCTATGTTCTAAATGCATAAGATAGATATGCACATAAAAAAATAAAAAAGAAGTTATCTTACCTAATGTCAAGAATATCTGTTTATTTGAAGAATAGTTATTTCATCACACATGGAGATTCTAAGAAGTAACTGCTGCTAATTTTATGAAGTGGTTCATCCTTTACAAAGTTATAATCTCATTGTACAATGGAACTATACTATTGACATTGTTGCTATTCTTAATTAATAATCATTTTATTAAAGCACGGCAATATTTCCAGAAAAGATCCTCTGTTCCTCCTCACAGGGAGGGGACAAAATGGTCATATTTAAAAAATAACTAAATAATTATTTTTTGAGCGTTTTGCCCCTCACAGGGAGGGGACAAAATGGTCATATTTAAAAAATAACTAAATAATTTTTTTGACCGTTTTGCCCCTCCCTGTGAGGGGGAACAGAGGGGATCCCGATCCTTTCTGCAATATTTCTCAACTCTTAAATGGCATTGTTAAATGTACTGTTTCCAGGATATGATTTTGGCAGTGTATTTTTTAACATGTTCCAAATGCAATCTTACTTCTTTTGGTTTCATTTATCATGCATTTTCTCTTTTGCAAATAACGTTTTTTTTGTTTGCATGAATAGAGAAGATGAACATATTCAATTCTGAAATATTTTGTTTCAGGAAACTTATTGCCTCGTTCATTCAAGGTGTTCTACCAGGCCTTGCATTAAAGATATTCCTCATTTTACTTCCGACAATTTTGATGATTATGTCCAAAATAGAAGGATTCACATCACATTCATTCTTGGAGAGAAGATCAGCAGGAAAATATCATTTGTTCATGCTCATTAATGTTTTTCTAGTAAGCGTAATTGCGGGAACAGCACTTGACCAGCTGCATTCGTTTTTGAATCAACCTCCATCTGAGTATGTATTTAATATTCTATTTTGCTTCTTTATTTAGAGAAAATAAATCACATAGATGGGTTTGATTAGCACTAAGTAAGGTCTGTAAGCCTTCAACTGCTATGTTTTTCTTCTCTTCTGTTGATGGATATATTCTGTTATAATCAAAAGTCTTGAACACATATCATTCCAATCTTGTCACAGGATCCCAAAAATAATTGGAATAGCAGTTCCAAGGAGTGCCACATTCTTTATCACTTATATAATGGTTGATGGTTGGGCTGGAGTAGCTGCGGAGATTGTCAGATTAGTTCCTTTGGTTATCTTCCACTTAAAGAATACATTTTTGGTTAAAACAGAAAAAGACAGGGAGCAAGCAATGGATCCGGGTTGCCTGCAATTTGCTATATCTGAACCTCGAATGCAACTCTATTTCTTGCTGGGACTCGTGTACTCTGCTGTCACACCTGTACTTCTTCCGTTCATAATTGTATTCTTTGCATTTTCCTATATGGTTTATCGTCATCAGGTATGCTTCCAAATTCAAGTAATCTTCTTATTCTGATCAATGCATCAAAATATGTTTATTTTCATTCTTTAACAACAAAAAACTTATCTTCTTAGGCCTAGTTCGTTGTGGGTTATCTATTTGACACTAGCATCATTCAAATCATCATTAAAATATCCTTATTCTTTTTAAATTTATTTATTCATTATATATTATACCCCCCTGATCTTTTTATAACCTACATCAAACAGGGTTATTTGAAAATAACTAGGTGATTATTCAAATAAACCTAGATCAAACAAGGCGATACATTACATTGAGAGTTATGTCATCTTTTAATCATTTTTCTTGAAACGTTTGGAGTTTTTATTAAAGCTACAGCGGGAACGAAAGTCACATCCACATAGAAATAGTACACGAACTACAATTCAGAATAAGCAAAATAAAAAATCAACAGCATCATAACTTACTCAATTCAGAATTTCCAACTGAGTTACTGCATAAAACCGCAAGTCACACTTACTTGAATCAACATAGTAACTTGGGCTTCTCTGTCTCTACCAATATATCCATTCATTCATTCATGTTATTTACCTTGTTTTGAAATGATATCTTCAAGTTTGATACGGATTCTTATATTTGTAGTGATGATGAGAATCTGAATTGAGTGATTTGTGTTGTTGCAAGATTATCAATGTATATGACCAAAAGTATGAAAGTGGAGCAAGGTTTTGGCCGGATGTGCATCGACGCATTATTATTGGTCTAGGAATATCACAGATTCTACTAATGGGCTTGTTGAGCACCAAAGAAGCATCACAGTCAACACCAGCCCTTATTGCACTTCCGGTTTTAACCATTTGGTTCCATTTTTTCTGCAAGGGCCGGTTTGAGTCTGTATTCACAAAATTCCCGTTACAGGTAATGAGAAATTCCGCTACAAAATTCCGGTTTGAGTCTATTCTTTTTTCTTTTTCTTTTTTGTTATTAATTATTATTTTTTGTTTGATTTGGACAATGCAGGATGCAATGATAAAGGATACATTAGAGAAAGCAACAGACCCGAATTTTGATTTGAAATCGTATCTCCGTGGTGCATATATACATCCTGATTTCAAGGTGACTGAGTTGGAGCAGTCGCCGGAATGGATAGAGGAGGAAGATGACCATTCGCTCGTTCCCACCAAGAGGTCTCAAAAGGGAAGTAAACGTGAATCGGCTGAGAGCAGTATTGGGAGCTCCTATTGTTGAAAATTTCCCACCAAAAAGAAAGAACAAATCATAGAAAATGTCATTTGGTTAACATTGATTATATATATACAATATCAATTGTTCCATTTTTATATATGGATAAGAATGGTATTCCTTTTCCACATACCTATAGAGCCAAATTGGTACTATAAAACTATCATTAAGAATCATTTCAGACAGATCTACCACATGTAGGGGGTGAGTGAATATACAAATACGACATATGAATAATGAGTTATCACGATACGAATAAGTACATTGACACAAGTTGGCATTACACAAATGTGAGACACGATACGAATGAGTACATTGACATAAGTTAGCATTGCACGAATGAGTATATTAACACGACACGATTGAAAGTTTGGCAAGAAATGTCCGAGTCGGACAAAACAACTGAGTCGGCAGCAATATGAATAAAAACAGAGTGAAGCTAATAGAGTATACATATTTTAAAAATACTGCCTATTAATTTATAGTCTATCTTTGTGAGTTACAATTTTATTTAAAAAAAGTCAGTTAAATAATATATGAAAAAAAAACAAAGGAAAATATAAAGCATAAAAAGACATTAACATTATCGTTGGTACCTAATCATAAAAATTAAGAAGATTAGCTTCAAATGTGAAAAAGAGAAAAAAAATTCAAAATTTGGAAATTATGTAATCTAAATTTTATTTTTCTTAACATGTTGGATTCTTCAATTTGGCCACACCTAGATTTGAATTCTTGAAACAAACTACAATGATTTAGAAGATCATTTAATTTACTTTCAACTATACCAAAAAAAAATGTATATATTACCATTCTCCATAAAAATTCAAGTCACAAATGATACAATCGTAGTAAAAAAAAAAAAGGTTTCTAAAACTTGGCATCAACAATCAGCTCAGCAGCAGCCCCCATGGCATCTACACCACTAATCGCCAGCAAAGCCAACGCCAACTCATCCTCATTCCATTTCCTCAAGCCTTTACTAACCCTCTTCAACACCTCCACGTCAACTTCCAACATCCACGTTGGCGTACACCCCACCATCAAACTCACAAACCCCGACACATAAGCCCGCCACGTCGTACTGTCGCACCCCAATGATATCTTCCCATCAACAGCGCTAGCCACAAACTCTAAATGAGTCCGTAAAATATTCCTCCTCCGTTTGGAGGCCGCCGCTACTGAATCAATCCCCCATGCAAAAGTCCCCGACAAAACCGCAAAATATGCGAGTGCGTACCCTCTCAGCATCGCTATCAACAAATCTCCATCTTCGGCTCCTTGACTCGATAAAAACCACGATGGCAACGTCTCTTTGATCAGAGACTGCACCAAGCTTAACCCACCCGCCACCCATACTAACGAAGCCCCCAAAGAAGCAGCCACCTTTACATGTAACAAAGCCCCCGTCAGCGAGACCTGACCGTATCGCATCCCAAGCTTCGTTTTTCTTCTGCCCGTTCTATCCGTAGCCAGCCCTCCTCCTCCTCTAGTTGCGATGTCCTTCACCGCTCGCATTAGAAGAACCAGGATTTCTTCTGTTACAAACGTTACATTTCTGAGCGTTCGATGGAATCTTAGGTACAGGATTCCTGGGGCCACCGGAGACATTCCTCCCGTGTAGTGGGAACCGAATCCGTGGCCCAGAAGGGCTCCCACGCCGCCGCAGCTGGAAGTTAGGGAAGAGTTTATACCAAGAGTGGAATTGAAACAGATTCTGAGGAGCTGATGAACTGCGTCGTTGTTGTGATGGAAGACTGTTCTGGAAGCAGAGAAGATTAGGAAGTCACTCCAACGCTTAACTTTCTGGGCCCACAGTGAGGAAATGATGAGCATGCATGGCCAAGGGCAACCAGCTGCCAGGCTGTCTAAAGCCGGACCAATCATGAAGAGTAATCGTTCGCTGGCTTTGTCTAGTTTATAGGTTATCGTCAGGCTCACAAGAGCAGCCAAAGGCAATGGAAGAGTTGTCGGAGAACTTCCTGTTGTAGAATATATAACGATTTTAAAATATATAAACAATTCCAAAGGTAATATTTTTTACACCATGTTACCTGCAGAAAGACTTGGAACTTCAACACCAGTACCAGCCAGAATTTTCTTAATCTGTTGTTCAACAGTAGACAAATAGGCACCAGGGCTTGGCCAATCAGTGCCATTCATAGAGGCAGGTTTCCAGATACCACGAGTCACCTCAGCGGACAAGTAACTCACTATGGTAACCATCGATGCAGGGAGAAAATCAGCCAAATCCTTTAGACCTGATAATTCATTACCAAAGTAAAGGTTTCACAATCTGTTATGCTAAAACCAGTCCACAATGTAGTACAAGATGTTAGAAAAGGACAACAGCAGTTCTTTGTTTGTGCTACACTAATCATTGTAGGAGGTTGCACACTTCACACTTAATCTGGGTTTTGAATGTCAATCAAACATGGTGGTAAAAACCCCTTAGTCTAGGGTTTGTTTGATAGAACTGAAAAATATTTGTTGAATAATGAATTATAACTGCCCATATAGTTATTTTGAAACAGTCAAGTCTATGGAAATTGAAAGTTGAATCAACCAAAATAAAAATATCTAAATTTTATGTAATTTTAAGTTGATTTGATCAAATGTAGAACTAATCTTGTAGAATACTTAAATACTACTTTACGTCTTTACCCTTATAACAACATAAGTTGATTAATTTTCAGGAGCTAAAATTGTCTTTTGGACACTCTTACAGCAACATTACAGTGTTAAATAATTTATATATTACTAAACAATAGCAATAAAAAATGAATTTAAGTTATTCATTTTTATTTTTAATTTTTTGAATAAGAGAGAACTAGCGTGACACCCCACAGCCATGGTCCTCCGCTTAAACTAAAAAAAAAAATGAATTTAATTTTGAATAAGCATTTTCACTTATATTAATTGATAAGTTGTATTATTAAACACAACCCAACCTCTTGCGCCATCTAAGCTATACCCATTATGGGTTGACAGTTTAAGCCAAAGACAGCTGTCTTTTAATCATGTGCCGCTAGATAAGTTTAACCTTAGACCGCTTGCTTCTCTTGGGGATGTATAACTCAATAAACATACTTCAACAACTTCAAAGTTCAAGCTTAGGAGGAAGAGCACATAACTAAAATTAGTCACAACTAGGCAAGCACAAGAACTGAAGTTTTATCCATACCACAACCATTATAAAGCGTGATTTCATTATAGGAAAAGAGAAGTGTTCCTTTATGCATATAGATAGATGATATATAGAATCCGAGAATGTGATCAATCATGCATAATAAGTATTAAATGTACACTATATTATTAAACACAGACTAACCTGTCACTAGTTCACGTGGAGACAATCTACCATGAGCACAGGCTGTCAACCCAGCATCAAGAACAAAGGGAGTTGCTTCTAGAATGTCCCACGCAGGCAATTGAAGTTGAAGAGGAACCTCCTCAACTGCAGATCCACTTGAGTTGGTACTACCAGATGTTGTGGAAAGTGGCTGACCACCACCACCTCTATTAGCTTTTTTGAACATCATGTTTAACAGACCCTCAACAGTCTGATGCACTGGACTGCCATTTACTAAAGCCGATAAGGTTGATGCTATACATTCTTGATGTTGGCGATACCAGCGCTTCAAATTAGGAAAAATGTCCATAAATATTGGTTCCAGTGATGTTGGAGTTGCATGTTTCGTTAGTTTCATGTTTTTATTTTTATCCTTTAGTGTGTTTGCATAGGATGCCAGCTGTGCATTTCTTACGAGCAGAAGGTACTCGGGAGTTAGCTGAGATCCAACTGGAGCAACATCTCCATTAACATGTTCAATAGGTGGTCGATCAAATCTCCACAGTTTTAAGAGGAGTGTAAATGCATTGGAGAAGATGCCATATGAAGATATTTCCTCCCCTGAAGGAAGAGTCCATGAGAATGTGGGTGCACAAGATCCAAATACCTCGCAGATCGGCATCAGAGTGCCAGCAAGTGAAGGAACCTGGGGCGCAACAGAGCAGTATAATTGAATAAGAATAAACAAATGTTAACCTTGTTTCTCCCTCACTACTTCCACTCAGCCATACACAAGTCATTCATGTATCCAGTCTCATTTTAACTCTGAGATCATGCTTAATATCAAATAACAATATGACCCCATATGGAATAAAAATATGACCCCATATGGAATAAAAATATGACCCCATATGGAATAAAAACAAATTTGTTAGATATCTTATACGAATGTGGATCCATATCACGTTTAGAAACAAAACTTGTCATTAATAAATTCAAAAGTTTTTCATCTAGATTCAGATTCAGATCCAAAAATAGAATGTTAATAAGATTGTGACTTTGTTGCAGAACAAAGAAAAGCTTGGGATAGAGACCATAACCAGAAGATTGTTACTCAAGTTCAACGTACCACGCCATGTAACGAAAATATCTGCACACATTCTGCAGATGATATCCCAATGAGAAGAGCATTCAAAAATGGAGCATAACGTATCAAATGGCTCTCGCTCCCAGTATGATCTATTGGAACAGGAGGCTGCAGCATCTTTGTAATCAGAACCATGATATGTTCCTGAAACCCATATAGAAAATTATACTAGGATGTAAGATCATGAAAATGGAAAAAGAGAAATAGAAAAAGAGAATGGAAAAATAAGTTCATAGTATTAAGCAATAAATTACCTGTATATTCCAACCACGTGTCAGAGATGCACCACAAAAGATAGCAGCAGCAGAAAGCTTCTCATCATCGGATCCATTGATTGTAATCTCAAATACTTTCTCAATTTCTGCTAAGCTTCCATCAAATGCATGAGCTTAAATTCAGTTGCCTTATGACTGTAATTTACAAAAGAAATAAAAGCATCTGATGCACCTGGCTTCAGGAAATAGAAGGGTTTGAAAAATTGGCTGAAGACCAGGTTATAGATAAGGAAAAAAAGAAGTTATTCTCTTTAGGTACTCATACATTGTCTAAATATGAGGGTCAGCTCTCAGAAAATACAAGGCGATTTAAATACCTAAACTCCAGCCTAAACTTACACCAGCTAGAGCCCTATGCCCATGCTTCTTCTTACTACATCCACATGTATATTAGCATAGTGATGTACCAAGCCAAGTGACCCTTTTTTCAGTAATGCAACACTTAATAGCAGTACCAAGGTATAAGTGCATTTGAGGATTGCATATAGAGTTGGTTAGTAAAGCTTTGACTTCATGAAATTGAAGGCTATCATTTCAAACACAGTGATTAAGAGCGTACAACACAAATTTATTTTACAGTCTGGTTGTCAGTGACCTAAGCTACTTGAACAAAGTTCTTAGGAACTTAAATTATTCTTGCACCAATGCCAAAAAATGGATGAAGTAGAATCCATATCTTGCAAGGGAAAATAATAAGGTAGAACTAAACCCTAAACCAACCTCTAAACGAACATGTTCACAAGCCTCTCAACGAACATGTTCACGAGCCTCTCAATGAACATTGTTCATGAGCCCATTAACGAGCCTCTGACGAGACGAATATCTATAAGCTCTAACTTGGCTCGTTTAAATTTTCAAGCTTTTAAACAAGCTCGAGCTCGACTCGTTAAAACTAACAAACGAGCTCGGACGAGCTTTTTACCCTGAGCCGAGATTCGAATAGCTCGCGAGCAACTCTTGTTCATTTAAATCCCAAATTAAAAGTATTATGATTCTTATATTTAATTATTGTTATTTATAAGTTACTCTGAATAATGTCTTTCCTATTTAAAAGGATGATATTTATCTTTTAGTTTAATAGGATAGTATTTATCTTTTTAGTTTATTAGGATAGCATTTAGCTGTCCAGCCTGTCCTTTTAAAAGGATATATTCTTCTTTTTCAGTTTAGGATTAGACTAGTATAAAAACATATAATAAGTTGAATGAAAAGTTTGACTATCTTTCCTATTTAACCTTTTTTTTAACTAGCTTTCCTATTTAACCTTTTTTTTGTTTTAACTAGCTTTCCTATTTAATAGGATGATTATTAAATGAAATTATGAAATGTTCTAATGAGTTTCATTACATCAAAGGAACCAAAATAGAGTGATAAATAAGTTACAGAAATTATATGTGACTCCCTACCTTGAAGCTGGAGATGCAACTAGGGCATTCACCATTGCAAGCGTTAAAGGGCCCCCCTTCATAAATGATGACCAACCAGGCATTTGTACCACTGGATTGCGAGGTAGCTGGTTAGCACGACCTTTCACATAACCAGGCCACATATATGCTGATGTATCCAAAAGATTTCTAGCAATACAAGCCTCCACAATGAGATGCCTCATGTTTCCAGCTGAAAGAAAATTTAAGTTGGTCAGAGGACTCCTGAATCTAGATTGTCATGACATCGCATGAAGCTCGTCTTCCTATATTTTTGGAAAGCAGACATTTCCAGATTCTAATGAACTACTTGATAAGAATATAAGGAGCATGGCTATAAAGCTCAAACTCATGCTTAAAAAATTTCATAAACTAACAATTGCAAACTATAAATTAAAATTTAAAGCATGAAACATCTAAGAAAATCAAAAATGTATTCATGCGCCTGAAGTATTTCGAAGTCGTACCAACAAAAGGGAGGTTGAGAATAGTGAATGGGCCAAACAACAGCAATAAGTGACATAAATTAGTTATTTCTAAATACTAACTAACAATATCAAGTTACTCACTTCAAAGACTACATATGTTTTAGTTGAATACAGAAGACCTATTTACAAACAATGATGATGATGAATGTCAAGACTAGAATATGAACAAAGTTTATAGTCATCATGAACAGATTATTCGAGGGAAAATAAATTCAAACTCACAACAGTGGACTGGCATGTCGTTTAAGCTAACACAATCAAGGTATCCACTTCCAATAGCTGGGCCTGAAAGGCACATCATTGCTTTTGCGACAGCCTGATTGGCCACTTGTACTACAGAAAGAGGTGGACTCAACAAGCCTTCATTATCACCTAGTTGCTGTAAACTGGAAACTAAATCTTTCCTGCACCTTCCAGGGACCTGTTTCTCTTTCTTTTGATTTGTGGAGCTACAATCAGCATTATTAATCAGGGATGTTTCTTCCTCATCGACAATATGCCAAATTGCTAGTGTTGTCACAGACAATAACATGCACAAACATGTATCTAGAGGAGGTGCAGGTCCTTCACTGGGATCTCTTTCCTAAATTTAAACAAGATGTGAAATCATTGGAAAAATAATGATAAAGCAGAGCAACTATATAAAGAAATAAATAGGCTAAACTAAAAAATACACCGTTTAAACAACTCAGATAGATAAAATGACCAAAACATTGATAAAGAAATTCTTCAGTCAACTTGAAGATCAAAAGACTAACTTCTGCATGTGACAAGAAAGCATGCAAAAGTAACAAAAAGAGAGTTGTTTAACGACAATAATCTAAGAAAATATGGGATGGGAGATTTTTTCAATAGGAATAATCTCCCTTACATAGCTAAAGAATAGTCTGAACAAGTGGCCTATAGGTCAACTCGGAAGCATTGGGGGAGAAGTTTTAACATTTTCATGCAGTTTATCATGAAATAAGAACATTCTTAATGGAATTGAACAAACTCTTTAAAGCATTTTGTATAGTTGGTTTTGGGGAAAGTCATATCTTCTAAATCTTTATCATCTCTCTTACACAATGTTACAATGAAACTAGAAAAAAAAAAGTATGCTTGTATATAGGGACAGGGCTAGAAACTAGAGTTAGGGAGAGCTTGAACATAATGTAAGGAAAAAAATTAGGAGGATTTGAACTTAATGTAAGAAAAAAAATCAAAAATATCATGGACTTGGGGAGAATCGAACCTAGGGCAAAATATATATTATTTATCTTAAATACCACTAGATTATTAGTCTATTTAAGATTTATTTGGATACATAAATATTTAGCAGATAATAAATATATTTCTTTTTCAGGTTGGCCTTAAGCACAATAAAGCCCCTACATAGATCCGCCCATGCTTGTACAAATTGTAGATTTTGCATCCTAACATCTATACTTTATACACAGCTTATAGTCACTGATTGACTACATTTTCAAAGATGCTCACCCTTTGAACAAGCCGTAGAGCTGCAATCCACAAAGCAAGAAATGTATCATGCCAAGAGGCTTGATTGATAGCTCGAAGAGCTTTTACCAAACCTACCAACATATACATACATCAGTTAAAACCAGCAAATATGCATAATTAAGCTCCTCTTGATTTGAGCCCAAACAATGGAGAGCAACAATAACACCAAAAAATGTACCAGTAAGAACTTCAACAGCACTGGTAGCTGCCACTTGCGATGCATCCAAAGAATCTTCTAAAAAAATATCAAAAGGAAGCCAAAGTGCAGAACGACTAATTCCATGGCATTGACCGGCTGAAATCATTTGTCCCCCTAACGATAGTACTGCATGCAACTGTTGCTGAGGATTTGCTTTGCATAGACGGTGCAGTAGCCTACGTGTATCAGATGTTAATTGTAGAAGACCTTCAGGAGTAATATCTTTCATATTCCTTAATATTGATGACTTTGCAGCAAGCACTCTTATGTTTGATAGAAAATAGTCCCAATGTGATGGCCTGGAAGGAAAAAAAAAAATTAGAGTATCAACTTTGTTTTCTAACCAATAGAACAATTTCATCCAATGAAAAAATTTAGGCAGCAGAATATATTATAACATCTAGGAAAAGGGACCATAACATACAAGTTTCTTCGGGCAAGGAAAAGAATTCTTGAAGTGTCCTTATTTTTTAAATATTCTCCAACTAACTGAATAGCCATAATTGTATTTGATTTGTACATGCTATCACGATTTTCACTCCTCTTCTCATCAAAGTTATCATGACAGTCAACGTCCATATCATCTGGCATAGCTAACCACCTGGACTTCTTTTCCGGAGTAAGTTCTAACAATCTTTCATCATCCAATGATGCATCAAGTAACTGCCATACAATAGAAAGGATAAATAACACCAAAAGTATTCCTGGTTCAGGATTCCCAAGACCAAAGATCTGAGAAAGATGAAGAACATCATCAATTGATTTCATGATCCTGCAAATTGCAGCACACATCATCAATTCAAACTCTAACATCAGATCCAGGTATTGCGATTTAAACAACACATTAATGAGATGGTGCAGAATGTTTAGCTACTCTTAACACATTTACAAGAGGATAATTCAGACATTACCAACAGTAACCTAATTGTGCATGACTATCAATAGAAGCTAAGGCACAGAAGGGGAAACATAATCCAAACAGCCTGTGCCACTTGGCAGACAAAGTAAAATTAAAAGTTGTTTCTAAACTGCTAAAATCACATGCTAATGGTGACAGCACAAAATCAAATTTCAGTAATCAAAATTGACTTGGACTCACTTCTCATAATCAGGAGAGTTGACATAAGGTGACAATGAAAAGGCATGTCTTTTAAGCAATTCCATATAAAGCCTGAATGCTGCAGGATGGAGCCTCCGAACAGGAACTACCCTGCACACAAAAGTGAAAAATGAGGAAGTTATAACTAACTTGTATCCTACTTGGCGCGTTTCAAAAATTAACTAACTTGTATCACTGGTAATCTGTTAGGATGTTACTAGGAGTCGTTAATTTCAAAACCCGAGTCTTAAATACTTCTAAAGCTATGGTATGTTAATTAGTTTATTTCAAATTCCCGTAATATATGATCACCCCTTCTTATATCCACCAAAGATATTTAGATCTATGTGTGTATACACCATTCAAAGTAAAATGGATATGAAAGTCTCTTAATGTCATCCGCAAACTTAAATTTACTTAGAAGTGTTTTTCCAGTATCTACACGTTGATCGGACCTGCTCCCATAGAAGGTTAACAACCAGGTACTGGGAATTTATTGGAGAAAACTGAATCTCATGAAGAAGTAATGAACTTCCAGCAATATACAAGTATAATGTAAAATCCACAGTTACTAAGAAAATTTCACATCGAAAAAGCATTGACTATGAAACTATAGTGCACTAATCAAACTAATCTACACACTATATCAAATCCTAAATTTCATGAGAAAATTTATGAAGTCTTTAAAAGGAACGCATTCTGTAAGATATCCATATAAGGGAGGTAAGCAGATGTATTGAATAAGTGATAACGTATCTTGAGCCGCCCATGTTTTATAAATAGGATACCAAAACATACAATAATTACATGAAAAAAGAAAAACTTTAGCCTACCCATAATGCAACAGACTTCATACACCCAAAATATGGAGAATCATTCACAAAATTGTTCGGAGCACACAGGTTCAAACATAAGTTTATGATAATTAATAACGTTTTTCTGTTAAAACCGAGCTCCAGTCCAGCTATTTACAGACAAAGGCATATAGAAAGAGAGAACGTGCATGGAAGATGAACATACATACCTCTTTGATAAAAGGGCTAGGACAATCGTCGGCGGTACGATTTTCATCATCAGTGCCATATCAAGAAACTTCCATGCGATAGGAACATTGTTATCCCAGCATATGTGAGAGACAAGCAAGTCGGCTAGCTCCGGTGAAGGGAGAGGAACACCGGCTGAGGTTAGCGATGAATAGAGTTGAATCGCCCATGGGAGGGATTCACTTCCACTATCCTGAGCCGACTTGGTGAGTTCAAGGACGCTGTCCCACATACTTGAATGTTTTATGGATTTCGCCATGGCTGCTTTCCTGCCTGCAGATCTAATTTACCTTCATACAAGACTGTGTTTGTGACTCTCTCTCTAGTCTCTCCTGCGTGTAAGAAGAGAGAGAAAGGCTTTAGTGCTCGTTTGATGGGATTGTACTGTTTTTTTTTTTAAACCTAGTTTGATTAAATTTTCAAGAAAAAATTAGTTTTTATTATTGTTGAAGACAAAACTATGTCCAGTTTTTTTCTATATATATATATTGAATGAATAGAAAATAATTAAATAAAGAATAAAGAATAATTTTGAAATTTTAAGGATAAAAAATAATAAGATATATGAAGTGATGATGGATGTTGGATAAAAAACCAAAATAAACAAAGATCTAAAGGGTTAGAAAAAAAAATACCCAAAATTATTAAATCACTTCATTTTTTTATTAAAATATTTTTATTTTATTACAATAAATTAAAAAAAAAAATCAACCAATAATTTAATTAAAATAATGTGAAAAACCGAATATCAAACAAGCTACAATGAAGACCGGTTATGAGTCATGACTTTTCAACGTAGAAAAAAGCAAACTTTTATTTATTTATTTTGGGTGTTTCTTTCTAAGAAATGGGGTAAACTTTCCCCAACAAAAATTATCTATAAAAGAATCAATTAATTTTCACTCTATTTCCACCTCTGAATAAAACTAATAAAAATCATTAATTAGAAATAGATCCATAGCAAACAAGGCGGCAAATAATTCACAGCTCACGCCAATAGCCAAATAAAGGAATAAAAAGACTTTTCAAAGAAATAAGGTTATTTGTGAACTTTACTATGGAGAACTATTTAAAAATTAATTAAAAAATCTGTCAATTAAAATTGGAATTAAATTTTTGTTGAGACCCCTAAATTTAAACATGAAACATTTGATTTTTAAGCAAAACTTCAATATGTAAGGTAAGATTTGAAGATTTGTAAATAAAAGTAAATAAATATGAATCAGATTTGTAATCAACATTGAATAAACAGGAAATAAACCAAACACGAGTGAAATATTACATTAGATGATGTGCATTGATAGAGAAGAGAAACATCATGAAAACAGGGAAATGGATATTGAAACTAGATCTAATAAAAGTATTAAAAGGATAGTAGTGATGAGGATTTCAGCCACCCCTTGCTTCTCTTCTTGTGGCGTCATGAAGCAGTTCAATGTCGACTCCATCTGGAGGCAACTGAACGTATCGAACAACTGACCCTCTAATGAAACAGTTCCTCACCGATAGCTGCCATAAATAACAAAAGAAATATATAAACAGACAGCCAATTTCCAACAGTCAAAAAGCAAAATGATTGAGCCCAAGGCATTCCAAAATAGTCTATAACAACATAATAATACATTTATATGTGACCACTCTATAATTTAGTCTCTTCTAGTAAGTGGGCGTGGGAGCTTTAATTTGAATCATTCAAGGAAAATTGGTTGCTTAAATCTGTGACATGATCATAAGGCTAGTGAGGTCCGGCGTAACTAAGGTGAGGGTGAGTCGTGGAAGGTTCAAGCCACAGTTCAGCTGTAGTTAAAGGCAATTAAAATCCATCCAGGTAGTTCAAGTGGAAAGAGTCTCGCTCGCCTTCACCTAAGTGATCGACCAGTATAACACCTTACAAGTCCCTTACATTTGGGGAGATACAAGCTAAGAGAAGAAAAGGGTCTCTGATTTATATTTGATGAGAAGTATACCGATTCATGATAGAAGGGATTGATGAGGCAGAAGAATGCAAACCAATGGCAGGGAGTTTGATGTTTGAAGAAAAGGGGATAATTGTTGTCAATATACTCAATGAAATCAGAGGAGACAAAATCAGTGATACCAAAAGAAGGGACAGTGAGAGAAGTCATCCAATAATATCCAAAAGTCTTTGCAGAACCAAACAAGTTGCTACTAAAAGGAGAACAGATCATTCCATCACATTCGTGTCAGGCAGTAAACCACCAAAATCAAAGGCCTTACAGATCTCATGTGCAGAAAACTGAAATTGAAAATTTGTTCCATGAAATGCTAGAACCATTCTCTTGTTAGTAAAAAAAGATGGGAGGTGGTGTTTCTGTGTGGATTATAGAAAGTTAAATGAAATAATTATAAATCATATTCCAGGGGTAGATGAATTACTTGATGAATTAGACAGGGACCTGCAGTTTTTCAAAACTGGATTTAAGAGCAGGATATCATCAAACTAGGGTGAGAGATGAGGATGTACAAAAGACTGCTTTTAGAACTCATTCAGGAAGGTTATGCCCTAGCCACATTTCATTCTCTAGTGAATGAGTTTTTCAGACCTAGTTGAGAGAGTATGTATTGGTATACTTCGATAACATATTGATATATAGTAAGAGATGGAAGAACATCGAAAACACCTGGGAACTGTGCTGAAAATTAAAACAAACTCTTTGAAGCTTTCCACATTGTTCTGTTGGCCAAGATGAGTTGGAATACTTGGGACACCTCATAAGCCCAGAAAAGATGGCATGTATAGTAAAATGCCCTACTCCAGTTAATATCAAGACTTTGACAGAATTTCGTAGGTTGGTTGGATACCATAGAAGATTTATGCAAGGAATTAGGGAGTTCAGTAGATCATTAATGTCATTATTAAGGTTCAGGAAGTTATAGTTGGAATGAGGAAGCTGAAACACCTTTTGAAAGCCCAAAAGAAACCCCAACTCAAACACTAAGATCATTGCCTAAATTCACCTTTTCCCTCAATATAAGTCAGGAATTTCAAAGGAGAATGCCTATCTGAAGCAACATCCTTATAAAATCGATTAAAGCTCTGGTATTTTCTCATTCATAAACCATGAGGAAGACTCAAACCCAGATCACAAAACATTATATGCGAACACGGGGCTTTTAAATAAAGAATTATATCATTGATCTATAATTCTCATGAACCCTAGAATGAAAAGATGGGTAGACAAAGAGATAACAAAGCGGAATGACTAATGATAAATGAAAAAAGAAAGCGAATAAAACCTAGAGAAAGAAAAGGGGAGAAAGACAAATACCATATGGGGATACTTCTCCTGATCTACAACTCTAGTATTCTCAAGCTTAATGTTGAGATACTGATCAACGGAGTAAAGAGTACCCTTAATAGCGAGATCATTCTTCAGCTCCACAGTCACTTCTCTTCCCACGAGGTCCTTGAAATATGAGAAGAACAACTGCAACAAAATATAACCCAGACGAAATCATCACAATCGTGTACTATAAATCTAACAGAGAAAACGATACAGAAAGTTGAAAGTAGAATCACCATTTTCTCCGATTATATTTTCAAGCTCGTCGTCCTCAAAACCCCTCTGCTATTCGGCGCGCAAACAGACGCTTCTCTTTCTCTCTCTCCTTTTGGAGTTTGCCGGTGTCAGTATTTTCAGTCAACCAAAAGTGGCTACACAGAAATTGGGCCTTCATATCTGTGAGCCCAAAATATCTACGACTGGCCCTATTTGTAAGTGTTCAATTCTTAAGCCCAAATTGATAAATAGATAAATAAAAAGTTGGTTTTTGTTAGATAAGTGGAAATTGTATTTGTGATTCTTATACATATTTAAGTTAGAATAAGATTTTTTCTTAAATAAATAAAATTTGTTTCATTTAAATACATTCATAAACATTGTTGTTTATTTATTTTAATAAAATTATTATTCATTTTTATTTTTTTTGTTTAAAAAAATAGATGTAGTCCATATCCATTTATAGGGGATGACAATTTTAACTTTTCACAATAAGCTGAACCCAATTGAATTTGTAAATCTTAGGCTAAGAATAAATTTGGAGCAAGGAATAGGAAATGGAATAATGTGACGCAATTTTATGGAATGTTAATATATATATATATATATATATATATATATATATATATATATAATATCTCTTCTAATATCTCTTCACGTTTCTTTTTCTTTTTTCCAACTAAGTGTAATATTAGGTCATTCTTTTTAATATTCTTACTCATTCTTTAATAAATTTGAGATTAAAAAATGAAAATCAAGATTATTGAGTGCAATTATATTTCTTCAAAAGAATAAATTTTAATTTTATAAAATTAATTAATTTTTAAAATATAAAACTTGAAAAAAAAATGTATTTGAATTGTAAAAGAAAAATCACCAAGATTGAGATTGAAACCAAGATGGCCCTTTGGGGATGTGAAATGGACTTTAAGCCTATGTTTATAACAAATGGACCTTGTAGATCAAATTACAAAGTCTAGGGCCTAGGCTACCACAATTTGAACTTGCCTAATTTGGCCCAATTATCAATTTATTCATTTTGAATTTAGAAATTTAGGTGTGTAAGCATCAATTAATTAATATTGCTTACAAACATAATTAGCTTGTCATAGAAAATTAATTTAATGATAGATAATCTACATTTCCTTTTTTTAATGATGATCATATTAAACATCGTGCAATTGAGTGAAAATATGTAATGGTTTGTGTCCAGGCCATGTCTGGTTCAATTTTCCAGTCCAGGGTTAAGATTATGTGTTTATTAATATTTATCTTAATTAATTTATTTTTTAAGTCTTATAGGGGACTTAGTGGAGATTCCTTTGGCTCTTGCCTCATTGACCATTTACAGGGAATAATAATTTTTGTATGCAATAAATAATATAATAATATTTATGGACACATTCATTGGTGTTGACATTACTTTTGGGTTACTCTTAGAGACAAATGCTTCTTAATTAGGCTCTTTATTTTTAATTAAGTATATATGATCTCATCTATCAGCCTTTTGTGGCATGCGCAGTTCAACTCTATAAAATAATTCCCCAATATAGAATTTATCAATCACCTATCAAAGACATATTTTTTTAATGTATTTAAATATTACTTACAACACATCCTTTAAAAAAATATATATCAGGTAAAACAAAATATTACAAATCAATAGTTATTTTATTAAATCAAATCAAAATACCAGACCAAATACGAATCAAAATACAGCTAGTTAAAAGAATCAACTAACTCTTAGGAATCATTTATAACAGAGTGATTTATTTTTGTATACAAATTATCAGTTATGATTTGATAAAATAAATAAAATTTCAAATTAGGTCAAGTGGTAAAAGTTTTATCTAAAAGATTAAAGGTAGTGTCAATATTAAAAACTTTAGTGTTACTTTAAATTTGAATTTAAAATTTGTTAACTATCATTATTATAAATTAATTTATGTAAGACCTAATAAAAAAAAGTAAACAATTAAAAGAAATATTTGAGTTTGTTCAACTCCTTTTTCTATATCAAAGTCCATTTGGGTTTGGTAAAGGAGGCCTTAGGCATGCTATTATGTTTTTTACAGCAGTAATTCCAAGAAGAGTAAAAAAAAATTCAATGAAAATGATTCAAAAGCTAAAAGATTATTATCATTTTGTTGTAGCTTTTTCAGATTTTTCTGATTGTATTTTTATAAATTGTCTATTCATGAAGAAAAAAATAAAGAAAAAGAATCCATTTAAGGCATAGGTCAATGCCCTTTGGGGCTCCAATGGTTACTTAATGGTTCAAATAATTAAATACAAACTTGAATATTCACAATCTAGAAAATATCAAATTCAAGGACATTGAAAGAAGAGGCATGCAGAATGACAGAAGGAGAAAAAAATTAATAATAGACAGCTGATATTGACTTGGATTGTATTGTTTTTATACTTCTATATTTCTATATTACATGTGATTTGGCTCAATTTAATATCATGTTGAAATCTATTTCCCAATTAATATACCTAAAACTATAGTCATCTACCTATAAGAGAATTTGAAAAATAATTTAATTAGAATATCATATAACTTAGAATATTAATAGTTTAAAAACCAAGAACTAGTTTTATATAACCATACCGACAAAACTCAAAAGTTTATTAGTTGGAATTCTTGTTTTTATTCGTTGAATATATTTTTAGAATAATATATTATTAATAACTACGATAACTTACCTATAAATCATATATCATTTATGTTTTGAGGAGAAATAAACGATTGTAAAGCATTGTAACTATTTAAATGAATCATCTTAAAGTCTTTCTTAAGATTTTGTGAAATTGATATGTTATGGGTAAGAAAAATTTGTCCAGAAGAGAATATACTCTTTAATTATTATTAGAGTTGGATACTTAATCATGTTATATTTTCGACACAACACAAATGAAAATAAATAAGTACAACACTAGACAACGGATTTTATAATTTCTTGATATCTTTGCACGAATAAAACATGATATGTGACGCGACATTAATAACAAAGGCACATTTGGTTTTAATACGTGAATATATTATATATAGAAACCGATCAAACTATTTTAAATAATAAAATTTAATTTGAAATGGTTTAAAAAAATTTAGATTCTTGACTATAATTTGAGAACATACAAGAATTATATTTTAATTTTATTTTTAAAAAATGTTCATTTATATTAAAAATGAAAAAAATCGTTTAAACACAACACTAAAACATTACATGAAAATAACAAAGAAAAATATATATATAAAAAAAACTATACTTACAAAGTTATCGAACTCGTAAATCCTCGAGAAGAATGATTAATTCTCCGACAGACTTTACTGATTTTCCTGAACAAATATATAAAAATATCATAATAATAGTATTACGAATGATACGCATCAGACGACTACGATCATTAAAAATTCGACGATTTTTTTCCAACTAGATAGTCCACCAAAGAATAATTGGGATGATAACCCAAATATGTAGGTCTGTCATATCAGTTGCATCAATCCAACCTTCTCAACAACTACCTAAAGACTCGAACATCACCCAATGAATCTCAGTAATACTCCATAAAGGCTTCATATATTAGTCACCACTCGACAATGCAAAAGTAAGTGAATTGTCGATTCAACCTCTTCTTGACACATACGACAATGACTAGACATAATACAACTTTTTTTTATGCACATATCATCTGTTAGAATTCCACCATGAATAACGCTACATTCAAAAAATGAGATCTTGAATGAATTTGACTCCCAAAATTTTTCTCAATAAAAATTATATGGAATCATCTTAGCGAACAACTTGTAGCAATGCCCCACATGGAAACTATCAATATTTTTCCAATGCATAATGTCTTGTTCAGACAGTGACACTTGTTTACGTCTTACCAAAAGTAAAACTCTATTATGGGACGAACTCTCCATAATGTTTAATCTCTTTCTATATCTAATTCGGCTAGCAAAACCCCTAGACTAAGGATCAAACATGTATTTAACTGTGATATTATTATATATAGCAATGGAAGCAAGCTCACTATACGTCGTAGCTAAAACACTATAACAAATGTCGTCCCAAAATCTAATCGAAGAATCATCCCCACAATGAATCTAGACTGCTCACGAAAACTTTTCCATGTAATATACAAGAATTATATTAAAAATAAATAAAAATAAAACAAACAATTTTTTGTGTGAGGAGGCATGACAAACAGATGGACTGTGCAATATTAATAGTAAGCACCTCACAAATGACCCGTGATGTGGCAAAGTACGAATATATTGGGTTGTATTGTTCAATGCCTCTCTACTATTATCATTTAATTGATCATTTAACTAGAAAAAAAACTTAAGAATCTTTGTTGACAAAAATAAAATAAAAAGACAGTTATAATTCTTTAAAGTTTAATTTTTTATTTATTACCACCCATGTTAAGGGTATGTACAACATGGAGGATAGATATCGATCCTCTTAATTGGATGCATTGTAATTTTTTTTAAAGAATTCTAAATGGAAAATCATATTTTTATTACCTTTTCTTAAACTGGACATTACTAACTACTAAGATGTAATTAATGAATGTGCCATAACTAATTGGCATAAAAGTCTATTTCTTTTATTTTGTGATTTTATTAACAGTTTCTCCTTGTTTTATTCATTGCTTTTTTTTTTTTCTGGACTTTTATTGTTTTATTTATACAACAATTTTAAATGAAATTGAAATAAACATTATTTAAAATGAAACTTATGTTAAAGATTTTTATCACTTTAGTTTAAGGATATATTAGAAATATGAAATAAATTAGAGGACAAATGTTATAAATTAAAAAATGGTACGTTTGAAGAAAGGGAATGTCAAAATGAACAAGCTAACTTGTATTATATTAAAAACAACAATCAATTAAAATAACAATAGGGACCGTATTTGTGGGACTCCCTTGAGTGTAATGTGTTTCTAATTTTAATAATTGATAACCTAATTAGATTGTGACTGATGACGAATTATCTTTTTCTTTTATATTATATATAATTAAAAAAAAACTAATTTATTTAACTTGCTTAACATTTTATATAGATAATTAAAAGGAAAAGAAAAGAATATATGCCATAAAACGAAAATTAAATAAATCAAATATAATGACACAGTAATAATTTTACGATAACTAAGAAAATAAAATATTTACGGAGCAGAAATATTAACTTAAAAACAAAATAAGTTTTAATAGTACAATGTTTTTTAATATAACAAATACTATTTAAGACGGGCAACTCAATTGAGGTAGTTCAAGTGGAAACAATGACTTCTAAAATATCATATCACAAATTTAATTATCACTTATAATGTATTTAAATGAAAGTAGATGTATGTAATGTATTATTAAAATAATGAGAATTGTGGTATGATCGCTCTAAATATTCATCACTTTAATCATTATAGTTAATTAATGTATATTGTTAAAATTTGTTGAATTTAAGATAAAACTTTACACATGTTTTAAATTAATATTATTAATATCATAAAAAATTAATTATTTCTAAAATAAAATTAAAAAGAGCACATATGAAGTTTATTAAAATTTTCTTATTTTTTCTTTCAAGAAGACGTTGTAGGTATTAAAAATTACAGTAACAATAATAATATTACACAAGATAATTGTAAAAAAAATAAAATAAAATAAAATAAGAGTTGGGGCTCAAACTAAAATGAACAAAATTAAATAGTGAGAAAAAAATAATGATAAGACGAGCAAAAGGTTCTCACATGTTATGATTTTCTTCCTTGAAAAACTCTTCCATTATATATATTTTAATCAGATAATGCACCAATGAATTTTCTTATAAACCATGTTTAAATATGCTTGCTATATATATATATATATACATAAGTTTTAATAAATTTTATAGAATTACAAAATCATTTATAAAAATAAAAATAAAAATAAAGTTAGTTGAAGATATTGAAAGTATTTAGAAAAGAAACATCTCTTTTAGAGATCATGGGATTCATGCTTTTTATTGTTGATTTTGATTTAAATAAAAGTTGTTCAAAAGATCACTTTATGGTTCATTTGAAGCCAAAAACCCCATGATCACTTCTAGATTTATACAACCATCTAGAGGGGGTGAGATATATATGCTTCAATTAATAATAATATATGTCTCAATTATTGAATTTCCAACCAACCATATAAATCCCAAAATCAGAAAATTTAAAAAAAATTGACAAATGGAGAAGCATTTTCCAATTCAAATTAAAACTCTTCAATTTTCAAATTTCAACCAACCATCACAAATTTCACATTATACAATTTGATATCATTTTATTGTCTTTCTTTGCCACTTATAATTAAAAAAATAAAATCAAAGTCTAGTTTTTCAATTTGTTTCGTGTCTAGTTTTGCTTCTGTTTTTAGAAGTTGATCAAATGATTTTTCATGGCTGGTTATAGGTTAATTTCTATAAAAAAAATATATTCCATCAATTTCAAATGAAGTGAAAGAGAACCTTTGGTGAAGGTCATTTGAAACAAGTATAGAGAAGATTAGTGAATACGATCCACCAAATGAGTCAATGGCGCCCATGGTTTCCATATTTGGAAAGGTATCAACAATAAGTAGAAGTAATTAAAGATAACTCAAAGTTCAAAGTGTTATTTGTAATGATAAATGGTGTAATATTAATAACAATACTTTTGCTTCGGCTTTTCCAAAGCTCCTAGACTCGGCCATTTGAACCGGTTAAAGAAATGATTGACCAGATTGGTGGGGATTTCAAGGCAAACATAAGATTTCGAATAAGACATGATCATATCATGGAGCTAGTTATGCTTAAAGTCTCCAAGAGAGGGTTTTGAAGGATATGTTTGAATCTAACAAAATCGCTGAAATATTCGGACTGATATATCGATAAATTGCTATATTTGTCTTTTACACTAAGGTGATCATGTGGAAAGAGTCGACGACCTAAAAGACCAAAGTTTTAAACGGAAGCCGAGAGGGTTGTGGATTGTTGTGCTAATTCTCCTTAGTTTTATAAAAAAACACTAAGGAATGTCTTGCACAATGGAACATCAAAATGTTTTTTTTATCGAATTGTGCGTTCTTAATAGGGTATTTTGAACAACGACAAAATCTACACATTAGGCGTAAGAGTATAAAGAAAGTTCAGTTAAGTCGTTTTTTACACTAATATGCATAATTGATTGGCGTAGGTTTTTACAAATCTCCAACCATCGATATTAGTCGATTTTATTCCTTATTAAACTCAACAACTCAATACAAAATTAAATAAAAAACAGCTCAAATCTACTTAAAAAATAAGACTTGCCAAATATTTGAATATGAAAAAGTGAGGTGTTTTTGTCAAATATTTATTAATGATTGAATAATTAACAAGTTATAAATAAATCAGATCCAATGTTAACGTATATTATTCCTACTAAAAAAAACATACTTTAGTTGAAACAGGGTATTACATTGGATTCCTACTAACTCTCTAAAAATAAGTTTAAATTATTTATATATAAATTGTTTTTTTTATAAACTTTTCATTTATAAATTAGTGAGTAGACTGAGCAATATGTTCAATAAATATAAAATGATCAATTTCAGTTTGTTTCATTTACTTGCATTTTAAAACTAATTTTGATTTCTTGACATACAATAAATTCGTTTTATTGTTTAAACTTTTAGAAAGTGTTGAAATTACATATTGTTGACTATTTTTTTTATTAATTTAATTTGTTACGTTTTTAAATTATCTACATAATTTTTTCTCTCGTGTTTTTTTTTTCATGTTTAAAATCATAATAATATCCATTGGAAAAGCTTAAAACAAGATTAACCAAATTCTGATGACATCTTTGGATGACAAGTTAGTGGTTACCAACCTTATTAATATAATAATATACTTTGTTGAGTTTTTGTTTATTTAAAAATACTTTATTTTATTGATTTTTTTTAAAAAAAAACTTTAATTTGAATCACAAGTTGAATTTAAGCTTTTAAAAGAACAAATTCAAATTAGATAGGATAACATGATCACATACCAAAACACCCAAATCAATTTAATTACAGCAAGTAAAGTAAATTATCTTTTTAAAAGTTGTTTAATTTTTTTGAGTTTGAGAAATACATTTTGAGATTAAAAAAACATATAAATATATCAAAAAGTAATTTATTGAATGGATATGGTTTGGTTTGTAGAGTAGTTCAACCAAACAGCTATTTTGCAATTTAGCAATACAATTTGCAATATTCATGATTGAGTATGCCAGATAAATGATTGTGGCAGGCAGCCGCAGCATCCAATATTTTGTGTAGATAATAAGCAAATTTGGGTATTTGTGCCTTTCTAGATAAATGAAAATAACTTTTTGGCTGCTTTAGGATATTTTTATATTATTATTTAATTCATAATTAACATTATTTAAACCACTTTATTATGTAACAATAATACAAATAAATATATGGACACTTTTTTATATAATATATTTCAAAAAATTGATAAAAACAAAAACAAAACACTAAGGATCCACGTATACATGCAATAAACAAAAACAATGTACCCCTAAAGCTAGAAGCACTAATACTAAACCAGCCGTTTCTTTCTCTGAATTTAAATAAAATTAGTATTAATTGATCAATAGCGACGGTTGAAGTATTCGTCGCTATCGGGTCCAAATAAATATTTGATTTGTGAATTGAGAGTAGGTTGAAATCAAATATTAATGTAAGCTAGCTAAATGAAATGTGCGGTGGGCATTTTTACTTGGTTTTATTAATTTTCTTGTAATAGAAAGTGATAAAAATAAAATTGCTGAAAAGAAAGAGAATATGCTCAATCCACAATAATATTGTTCTGATCATATATATATATATATGCTCTAAATTAAACTATCATCCAATTAATATATATTTTAAACTATTCCTCCTTTTGCTTTCAGAGAATACAAAAGTAAAACTTGGACCATCCAACTTGAGGTGTTCTGTTCTTTCCTCTCTCTCTTTTTGGGGGCCCTGAAAAAGAATATTGAAGTTATTTAAAATAGAATAATACTTCATTTTGAATCAAGTAAATTTGAACAAATATTCATGTTTAATTTTAAACAGATGTGTGCCAATTTTTGTTTTAAAAAACCCCCAAAATTGTTAGAATTCTGTAATTTAAAGTAACTCAATACTATAGTTTAAATAATAATAAAAATTAAGTTTAATTCCTTTTTAATAAGCTTTAAATCAAAGTGAAAAGTTACCAGAGTTTAAAATTATATTATTATTTTTAAATAATAATAAAAACATGTCCTTAAATTTAAAACAGTTTTAGGTATTATTTAATTAACATGTTATTTATTTTATATTAAATAAAGTTATATTGATTTGGATTGTATGTTTAAAAAACTATATTTGTTTATTGATTTTTATTTTAAAAAAAATATTTAGTTGAATTTATAAAAATGACTTAAAATTAATGATGTATTTAATTTTCTTACCTAGTTATATATATTTTTTCTACTCAGACCATCATCATAAGTTGAAGTAATGACATGTTCTTATTCTTTTAGACATGCACAAATCCATAATTCAAAGTTAGAGTGGGTTAAAAAAATTTGAATTGACTTAAAAGAATTACGAGAAAAAATTGATAAAATTAAGTGGATAAAGTTAAGTTTTATTATTTTTTTAATAATTGGATACACAAATAATTAATTGTATTGAAATATTTTAAGAAATTAGGAGGTAATGTCATATTTTTACCTTAAAAAAATTTTCTTTTTTTTCTGGGATAGACTTCAACCCAACTGAGCTCATACATAAATTTGCCCTAAGTCTATCACAAGAAAAACAAAAACCAAGTTTGATTTATCCAATATTAAACGAGAGCTACAAGCAAATAGAACATCCTTCCCAGGAGTATCGATGCATTAATGTGATGAATCAAAAAATTGATCACAGTTAACACGAAAAAACATATTAATATATTTGTGTTATTCTATTAATACTTGTACTTAGCTCTCTATTTTAGCTATCATGTCAACTGAAATAGAGGTTATACTAGTGGAATCATGCTAATTTTCTATTTAAAATATATACAAATTATTAATAAATTATGTACACTTTAAAATAAACAACTTATTAAAAATTAACTTCTTTATTCTTTTTTAATCTCTCCACCTCAATTGTTTTTTTCTCACTTTACTACATAATTTTAAAATAAAAATCAACTTTTTTAAAAAGAAAAAGATGAGCTACAAAATGACTTTTTAAGGGTCCCGTTCTATTTACTCAACTCTGGTTGAAGCACACTTAATTATTTAAGATGGTTGTAATATTTGTACTATTTAGTTGTTACTTTCTATATTTTTAATTAAATTTATGAATTTATTTAATATTATTTAAATAGGTTATTTTCACCTGATGTTATTTTTTTTTTGTCACGTATTTAAATAATATGATAGTTAGCTATTGATAATTTCATGCATTTATTATAAAATTATAATTACTTAATTATAATAAAGTTTTAAACAACAATGGAAATATAAAAGATTAAAAAAAATTAACATTTTAAAACAACATAAGTTTGAATTATAATTAACTTTAATATTTAATGGTCATAACTTTCATTATCAAGTTTTTTGACCTAAGTTTACTCATTCCTAATTGTCTTCTCATCTCTCCCAAAACTCTATTCTCTTTTTTCTTTTATCTTTATTTGTGTTATAAGAAAACATTTTAACTGCAATTTTGTTATCACTAGATTGAACTTTTCAATATATTATATATATATTAGGATTAATTAAAAATTGGGTTTAAATTAATAAAAAATATAATATTGTTTAATTGTGTATAGTGGATGAAGGTATGAAATGGTGGTGACCATCCAATTTGTTGGCAAGGCTTAGGAGAAGGCAATTAAGAGTGGCCTCTCATGTGAAATGCTATTGACTTTACACTATCCATAAAGGCATTCAAAAGTATGGAACCTGAAACCCATTTGCCTTAATTGTTCCTACTTTTGGTTAGCATGAAAAGCTAAGCTTAACCATGGTCACATTTTAACTATAGTTCATTTTGATTCTTTCTTTTTTTTAACCCTAGAATCTAATAAAGCTAAAGCACTTACTAGATAGAGAAAAGGTTTTTTCTAAAAATAAAAAATGGTTGGTTGTGTTCTTTTGTGTGTAAGGGAGAATAATAAAGGTGTCAAATGCTTGTATAGATCATATGATCTTATTGCCTTTTAGAAATAAAGCTTTTCTTTTCATAATTTATTTATTTATTTTTGCATAAAAGGACAGTAAAGAAATTACATGAAAACGAAAAAATAAATGATAAAGTTTAAAGTTTTACCACATACATATCAAACAAAAAAATCAAAAAAATAATCGATTATAAACTTCTTGAAGACGAAAGTGTCAAAGTGATAGCCAGAATGGAGAAGACTCAAGAACCATAAAAATTCTCAGCTAGTATATTTAAGATCGAGATAGTAAGGATTTGAACTCGGGAAGTTCTAACCCAAAAAAATTATCATCTTCTTTCAAACTAAATAGTCTACTAAATGATTATGATAACTGAGGGATAATGTTTTTCAATCACCAACCAATCCAAGTCTTCCACAATCTAGAAAACAAGATATATAAATTAATAACATTCCATAACATAACCCAAATATTCTCACACAATCGAACAATGAATCTATATATAATTAAATGATTTATCGTCTTCAAATACCATTCTTTGGCAACTATTACAGAATCGAGTTCAAACTATATCGTTTTGATCCGATAATATATGAATAAAACCCTTTTTGTTCTTTTGTTTCTTTCATAGACAAGCAAGAGAATTCGAACATCAGTGTGACAATACTCGAATCGACCATAGCTGGTGGAATAATTTAAAATTGGTCCCAAGAACATACTTTGCAAAAGCCTGTCAATGTTCATTGGAAGAAGAGATTAAGGTTCTTGTAGATAAAAAGTTGTGGTTGTAATAGTAGTAGTGTACTTTGGAAGAAAAAAGAAAGAAAAAAACATATTTTCATGTTTCTTTCCCATGTCTAGGGAATAAAGACAACACACATTATTTTTGTTCTAAACTCATTTATTAAATGAGATCATATCTTATTTACTAATTTTAAAGTTATGTTTATTTGTATACAATCACTTTTTACTATATAATTGAGACTTTCTGATTATAAATGTGTGGAAAAAATAAGTAGAATTCTTGTAAAATAAATATTAGTCATTTTGGAAAGTTTGAAAAATAATTTTATTGAAAATGTCAAGGATTTTAAATTCTAGAAAAAAATATTAAAAGTAGGAAGAGTGGTCTCATACTTGGACCAATTAAGAACCCCTTAAGTTTGATTATTTTGTTTGTTTAATTTATTTTCACTTAAATTTATATAGAATTTTTTTTATATATAAAGTTATATGTATGTTAAAAATGAAAAAACTCGTTTAAGTGCAACAACAAAGAATGACATAAAAAAACGATACTCAATAAGTTATCGAGCTCGTAAATTTTCGAGAATAAATATTAACTCCCCCGACAGACTCTACTGACTTTCCTGAACGAATCTCAAAAAGCGTCATAATAATAGTATTATGAATGATACAACATCGAACGACTATGATCATTGAAAGTTAATGATTTCTCTCAAACCAGATAGTTCACCAAAAAATAATTTAAATGATAACCCAAATATTTAGGTTTGTCATATCAGTCGCATCAATCTAAACTTTCCAGCAACTATCCAAAAACTCAGACATCACCTAATGAATCTCAGTTATACTCCACAAAAAACTTCAAATACTAGTCACCCCTCGACAATACAAAAGTAAGAGAGTCGTCGATTCAACATCTTCGTGATACATACGACTAGCCATAATACAACATTTTTTTCATTCACAAATCATCCGTTAGAATTACACCATTAATAACGTTTCATCTAAAGAGCGAGATTTTAGGTAGAATCTTTGACTCTTAAAGTGTTTTCCAACAAAAATTATATGGAATTATTTTAGCGAACAACTTGTAGTAATGTCTCACATAAAAATTATTTATATCTTGTCAACGCATAACGTTTGTTCAAACGGTAACACTTATTGGCGTTTTTTTTTTAGTAAAACTCTATTAGATTTTTTCTTAATTTGATTTTTATTATTAAAATAACTCTGAGTTGTTTTTCTTAAATATATAAATATATATATTTAAAGTTGAGATGGAGTTTCCAACCAAAAATTGAAGACTCGACATTGGAAATAACTATGGAGTAAAAAAACAGATCGATCAAGACTGGACAGTGGACATGGGAAATTAAATGATTTCGGTCCCTGAATTCTTAATAAAATGACAATGAAATATTTCAACGCAGTTAAGTCATTAAAGACCGTGTATAATAAAAAACTTTCATCAGTGCACTTATTACTGTAACTTTGGATTCATCGTCCTCGACAACACACAAATTTTAATTTTAATTTTGACATTTTTTTTTCTCAGAAAGATCATTTAGTTATGTCTTGCTTGAATTTGGGTTAGTGTTATAATCTGATTATTTAAAAAAATAATGATTTCGAAGAGTTTAAGAATTTAAAAAAAAAATAAGTTAAAGGTTATTAATATATAAAGATAAGATAAAAAATAATAATTTAAAATAAAAATATTTTAGTATTTTGGTTAATAAATTTAATGATGTGATAATGAGAGGGAAGTAAGTTAATATTTTCTTAATTTATGTCGTTGAATCGGTCCAGGTTATTTAAATAACAACATGGAGATAGAAAAATAGGATGATTGGTGATGATTTTAAAGAGATGATAATATTTTTTTGATAAAAAGATTTAAAAAGGTATTGATATATATAAATAAAATAATTTAAAATAGAATGTATTTTAATATTTTTGGTGAATGAATTGAGTGATTTGATAAACGAGAAGGGAAGTGAAGTGATGTTTGATTTTCTGGTTATTAGAATAATCCTAATTAGATTTTTTTTGTTGAGTTTGATAAATTTGGATTAGTCTCAAAATAAATGTCAATCTAATTATATATTATATTAATCATAACAAAGATTAATAGCTGATCTTATTAAATTGGTCTTTTTGACAAATTTTACTCCATGAATTATTTGAATTTTATAAGGATTCAAATATAATTTTCATTTGTCATAATATAAATTTTTTTTATAAACCTCTATTATTAAATTATTTTTAACTAGCACTAGATATATCATATATTAAGTTAACATGTAGTTTGAACATATTTCTAAACTAATTTTAAAATAGTTATACAATATCTAAACAAAATTTAATATAATATTTTTAAAAAATCTTATTAAATAAAGATATAACTATTGTAATAAATAATAATTGTTTGAATAAGATTTTTTTATTATTCTAGTTTCCTTAGATGATTTATCATCACAAGGTTTCGTTTTTATTTTCATCACACAGGTTGGGTTGGAGTTGATGTTGCGTTTTGTTCATCTGGATCAATATTTCCGTTTTAAATTTTTATAATTCGAATAATACTCATAATCATTGATGAGTTGTTTACCACACCTTCCGATTGTGTTCGTGATCTTTTCTCGAGTCTGTGTCTGTGTTTTTCTTAACAGCAAATGAGATAAAATAATCGGATCTAAAATTAATTTTCACTTTCAAATTTTTTTTATTAAATTTGATATTTTATATGGAGAACCTCTTACATGAATTCTCATGATTTGTATGAATTTTTCACTATTTCAGTCATATATAGATGATATGTTTTCATTTGACATAATTTTGTTTACCTATCTTCAATTAAGTATAAATTATATTACCGCTCAAAATATTTTGTAAAATTTTTTCTGAAACCGCGTTGATTTGTTTGTCTTACTCTATTTCAATAATTATCGTTCAAAAACTCGTATGAGTTCATCTTTAGATTAACCTACAACAAATTGGTCGTTGAATTTTTTCATTGAGAGTTTTGTTTTTGTAATATTTTTTAATACAATTTAATATCTAGATTATTAATAATTTAGTTTAATTTTATAAATGTTATCTTATATTATTTACTAATCAATTTTTCATATAAATATTTAAATTTAATGAGAATTATTTTTTATAAATAATAATAATAAGATTTTTATTCAATAAATATGAAAATAAATAAATAATAACTATAAAAAATATAAATAATTAATTAAATTATTCAACAAATATAACCTTCAACAACAATTTAAGAAAAATAATTTATTCATATACATAGTGATTCTCATATTTAAAATAATTTATTATATATAATAATAAATAAAAAAATATTTAATAGATTAAAGACTATAAATATTAACTTATAACACAACCTATAAATTTTAATATTTTAAGAAAAAATCTTAATGAATGATAAAAATTAATTAATATATATGGTTGTATATAAGGTTGGTTAGGTTCTTTGAATAAAGTATATATATTTTACTGTATCAAAATTTTGTATTATATTTTTATTCTAAATGGGTTCGATGTATCTGTTGTACGAATTCAAAACCATTTTTATAAAATAGAATTATTCAAGAAATTAAAGAATTTGATATAGAATGATTGATTTCATAAAATGAGTATAATATTTAATTAATTATGAAATTATAATTGTTTTTTTAAATTAAATTAGAAAGAATAGTTGAAACCGAACTAAGAAGAGGCTTGAGCAAGTAGCAAGACACCAATGCGCTGCGCAGTGCGCACTCCCAGTTGATCTGGGCCCCACATCTTACTTTACTCTCTGGACCATCCATTGCGCCGTGGGACCTACGTTATTCGTCAACTAAATCAACGGTCGAGATGATGACGCATGAACTTAGCAATGTCCACTGTCAAGTTCCGGTAAGTAAATGATTTTGTTGTCTTACTTTATTAGATTTTTATCTTCTGTTTTATTCCATTTAAATAGTTTTTAATAATTTTATTAATCATTTAAAAACAAAATTATACGTAATCCTTATCTAGAATGATGTAATTATTTTTATAAATAAAAATTATATTATGAAAAGTAAAAACTTACATATAAAATTTTGAAAATAAATTGTGAGATAATATATAGATATTAATTTATTATACAAGTATATATTTTTTAATTAAAATATTTATTAAACAATATATATTATATGTGTCATTTCTTTAATCATACATATTTATACTGATGTGAATATTTAAATTAATAAGATTACCTAATTTGGTGATCAATAATTAAATATAATAAATATGAAATACAAATTAAAATCTAGCCATCAAAATGAAAAATATTGAAACTAATTATGTATATTGATCCATAATTGTAGTTTTCTTAAAAAAATTGTTTGGTCAAATTATTGTTTTTTATTTTATTTTTATAAAGGACTTAAAAATGAGTAATCGACCAAGGTGGCTAAATGGATAATCGACCTACAAGACTAAAATCTTACGATTCGGTGAATAATTTGATTAATATTAAAAAAAAAAATTGTTATATATTTACCAATTTTAAGAATCGATGTCTAAGAGATCAAAAGTAAGAAGTTATCTTAAGTTAAATTGAATGTTGTGACTATTAAATCGCGCTAACTTCATAATTAAAAAATAATAATTAACCATCACACCATTCAAAAATAATTATTTAGAAAAAATTACTAACTATTTTTATAAAAAAAAAATTAACAGTCCACCAATTTTTTTGTTGGCTAAAATAATATATTAATATTATACAAATATCAAATTATTCATGTCATAAGAATTATAAGTTAGTTCAAAATTATTATCTTTTAACTTAGTAGTCCTATAATTATTTTATTAAGAGTTCAATAAAATTATGTTATTAGTGTTTTGGTTGTAATCAATTGCCCAAATGGTTTTATTTTTTATTTTGTACATATTGATCAATTCTTTTAAGAAACTAGTACAATTCTAAAATAATGGAATTATGTAATCTATCCCTTGACTCTATGATTTATATATAAACTAAACAAATTAACCTAAAAAATCAACAAAATATATTTATTAATATTGTGACAAGGAATAGTTCTTGTGTTCAAACTTTATTTACATTTTTAATAATTATTAATAAAAAAATATGAACTAATTATTTATATTTGAGATTAATGAGAAACAAAATAAATTTAGAATTTTGTAGTTTTTTTTTTAGAATTTAGGGGAAACGGTTAGATACATTTCATTAAAATTCTAAAAGTGAGAGGGTTAGAAATCAAAGCTAGACAAACCCTAGTTATGATTAAGGATAACAATCAAAAGATCCTAAAAAAGCTGATTGGTAACATTCATACATTCTAAAAAAAACAGAGATTACAAACAAAAAAGACTACATTCAAACTTAATTATCCCAGTCTAGCATTTTCTCATGCCATCCGTTTTTATTTAGAGATCTTCTTCCCCTTCCTCTTCCTTTTCTCGTTTCTCTTATGATGAAAGGAGGTTGTATTGAAGATGATGATGAGTATTAAAATTTTTTAGTTAGTTCGTGTTAATTCATACTAATTAAACCCCTAAATGTTTGATATGTAATATTTGAATTTTATAAAAATAAATTTAACATTTTATACCAATAACTTATTATGTTATCATGAAAATTGTAATTAATTAAAATACTTAATAATATATATATATATATATATATATATATATTTGGATACAACGTTATTCACGTAGTATTTTAACACATGATATGTGCATGAAAAAATGTTATATTATGGTTGATCGTATGTGTCATGAAGATGTTGAATTGACAACTCACTTATTTTTACATGATCGGTGGGTGACTATTATTTAGAGTCTTTTGTGGAGTATTATTGAGATTCATTGAGGGATTTCTAAGTATTTGGGTAGTTGTTGAGAAATTTGGATTTTTATGCGACTAATATGACAAACCTACATATTTGGGTTACCATCCCGAAAAAAACAATTTAACTGTTTATTTGTGATTGACCCGAACCTAACTCGTTTGACCCGATTTACCTAACTCAACTCGAACCAAAGCAGGTGTAATTAATTCACATCTCTATATTTTAAATTAAAATTATATAAACCCATAACAAAAATGAAGCTAAATCACAAATTCGCTTATAAAAAGTTTTATAAAAAGAAATGAGTGAGTGAATAATAAAGAATAACACAAAACTCAACCAAAGATATTTGTAAACGAGTTATCGAGTCTATTTTGAGTCATTTCAGATCAATTCGATTTTGACTCGTTTATTAATCAGGTTAAATAGAACGACCTGATTTTGACCCGAATAAAAAAAATACATGACTCTAACCTGATTTTTTCGTATTCGGTTTGGATTGTGTTTTCGTGTCGGGTCTAAAATTACCAACCCTACCCAATATTTTGTTATTAAGTGTTATTATTATTATTATATATTATACAAATAACCAAATAATACAAAAGTAATAATTTATTGTGAAAACATTTACTTTTTAAGTATAATAATTAAAAATAGATATACTCCTAACAAATATCAACCTCAAATTTGGCATACATATATTTATTTTAATTTTTATTTTCAGAGGGCTTAACCAATATTTCCACGTATGCCGGGTTTGTTTGGTTGCATGTAAATTTATTATTTCCTTCAGATCCAATTGACCACGTGTAAGTTACTTATATTACGAGACTCATATACCTAACACTATCAATACTAACCAAGGGCAATTAAGTAATTTTATGGTCTGCCCCATCTTAATTCAATCTGCTTAGAAAAACTAACCACCTTTCAAGCTCCCAATTAAAGACCACCAGACTTTCCCTTCAGTCTTACACGTGTAATTTCCTTCCTCATAAACGGGCACCCCACAACTACTTTTAAACTTTGAAGTTTTTTCACTTTGAATAAAATGAATTGTTATTTCAAATTTAAAACTTAATTGTATATATAAATTCATAAATTAACTATAGTCTTAATTTTATTATTGTTTATGTAAGAAAATCCAAAAATTTATATACTTATTTCATAATTTTTTTTTTTATTTAAAAAACAAGCTTTAAATGTGAATGAAATCAAATTCCAACGCTTTTAAGAAACAAACAACGTATATTAATACTAGACAAAACCAGTGGTGACTACAGAACTGGCACAATACAGTTACGTGTATTTATATCGATTAGTTTTTTATTAATATTTTTAAAATTTTGAATTTAATGTTTATATTAATTATTTTTTAATTAATTATGATATAACAATTTTAATATTTATTTAAATAAATTCAAGTCTTAATTGATACAATTTTAATAATGGAATTTAGTTTTGAACACATTCAACTTTATAATCTTAGAGTTAAAAGTTTAAGAAGATATAGTGTACAAAAAAAATTGGTTAAAATAATGATTGAGTACTAAATTGCATTTTTATTAAAAAATAAATAAACAAACAAGTACAAATAGATAATACGAAATACAATTCAACTATTGCGGTATATGTTATGTCATGTTTAAACATTTTATCGAAAAATATACACGATTATGCGCAATATAACGATAATTGTATTGTGTCTAATTACAACTTTACCACCTTTAGGTACAAAATGTTCATGTTGTGAATTTAGTTTGCTAAATTTTACATTTTAACGAGTCAATTATATAATATTAGTGTATGAATATACATTGTTTAATAAATGATTAAGGCTAAATAATTTTTTATATATATCAACAAATTAATTATTATTTTATCTTAATTAAATTTGAAAGAGATTTATTATCTTTTTGTAATTTTAAAAACATTATTTGAAATAATATTAATTACAAAAATACTATTAATTTAAATTTTTATTTATATATAAAAAAATATACAATAAAATGTAAGTCAATATAGAAATTTATGGTCATATTTAGTATATAGAAAAGTTATAAATATAATTTTATTTTATTTAAAATACTAGAATGAACATCTATATGAATATGTGACTTTTAATTTCTTAAAAAATAATATATATTTTTCATTTGTTTTAGTTAAATTTAATAATTATTATTTTTGTATAAAAATCAAACAGACTCTAGTTTTTCGTTAATTATAGAAGATAAGTTTGATTAGCCTTTTCAATAAATTCAAGTTTATTCATTTTAATCTCAAACAGATGTATATAATTAACTTATAACCAGTTTATTTTTTGAGTCTATTTGTTAGAAGAAGGTAGAGATAAAATTAAGTTTAAAGATAAAATATGTTTGAATTACACAAAAATTAATATAATAAACTATTACGTAAACTAAATCCTAATAAATATAATAAACTATTACGTAAACTACGCAAAACGCAAATCCTAATAAAAAAAACTTGTTCAAATATAGATAAATCAAAATATTTAGTAATTTAAGAATGAATTTGGTAAGGCCCAAATGTGAGTCTACTAAGAAAGGAAATAGAGAAATAAAAATTGCATAATATTATAATAAAATGAATGAAAAAAAGGAAGAATTTAAAATATTGGGGAAGGTAATAAAGAAAAAAACATAAAAAAGTTTCCACCGCATAGTGCGAGTGGTAAGTGCTATATATAAATGTTATAGAAAACCCCTTGAAGCACCAAACCAAACCCTCGCTGTCATCCCGACCTTTTAATTTGCTCTCTCCTCTCATCTCCTCTCCATCTTTCTCTCTAATTCCGAAATATTTGCAACCAGAGAAAAGACCGATTCCATTACACTACTCTGTTTTCTATCATTTATCAATACTGAGGATTTAAAACTATCTCTTCCTTTCAAGCGGATATGCCGCCGGCTGCCGGACCTGCGATGCCATGTGATAGACTCACCGCCGGGCCAATTGTTGTCCCGGCCACCGTTCAGCCACCGTCGGCCGTCGTCACCACTGAATCCTACGCCAAAGATGCCATCATTGCTTGGTTCAGAGGCGAGTTTGCAGCTGCCAACGCTATTATAGATGCTCTGTGTAGCCACATCGCTCAGTACGGCGGTGCTGAATCGGGATCGGAGTATGAACCGGTGTTCTCTGCAATCCATAGGCGTCGGTTGAATTGGATTCCGATCCTTCAGATGCAGAAATACTATTCGATTGCCGATGTGACTCTTCAGCTTCGACGAGTCGCGGAAATGGCTGCCAAGAATGGAGATGGAATTGCGGATTTGAAGATTTGCCAGCAGGAAGTGAAGGTGTTTACGGATGATAATACAGAGAAGATACGTGAGATTTCTGAAGGCGAGACCATTGAGAGCTTCGAAAATGGATGCGATGTCGTCGTCGTCGATGAAGAAGATTCAGTTCCAGAGGTTCAAATCACTGATTCAGGTATAATCATATCATTTTCTCTTGATCTATCTATCTATCTGCATTCTTTCTCTCTTCGATCTATATATCTCAATCCAAATCTATCTCAAATCTAGTTTATTCAACGATCATAAATCATAAATCATAAATCATAAATCATAAATTCATAATCAATCTGTATTGTTGTTCTTATGGATCTTTCAATTGGCCTTTGCTATCCTCCATAACATAACTTGATTAATTAATATATATTTTTACAAACTATTTCTTCTTAGTTTATGACGTTATTTTTGTTTCATTCTCTGTATCTTTATTTATTTATTTATATATTAATATTACAAATTGATTTATTTTATTTTTAAACGAATCATGAGAGATATATTGTATAATGACTGTCAAGTAATTAATTAGATTCACTTTATGTCTTAAGAAATGTTTCCTTCTCAAGGGCCTTTCACTTTAGGTCCTGTTTGGATACAGGAAATATTTTCCCACTAATTATATATTTTTTAATGGGATTTTATTGTATTTTAAAAAACAAGGATGCTCTTTATTATGACTGTTCTCACCAACCTCCTAAAAGGTCAACTAGTGCTTTCTTTTTCTTTTTCTTTTGCAGTAATTTATCTCCAAATTAATTAACTACAACAACATGCATGAGACAATAAATAACCAAACAATTTCTAACTAGTAAGGGAAAAGAGTAATTAATATTATTATTTTTTTATTAAAAAGAAATATATTTTGGTACAAAATTGAATTAATATTGGATTAGGAGAAATGAAATGAAATGAAAGAAGAGAATTGTAACAAGTATTGTGTGTGGGTGGGTGAGTGGGGTCAAATGGGTACACCATTGGAATGTGTGTTGGCCAATTTCTTATGGTGGGGCGGCACATGTCACGTTCTCTTCATTCTTAACCGTCTGATCAAATTCAGACGTTAGTCTTGTTCTGGCCAGTCATCTCCGCCGCCGCCGCCGCCGCCCTCCTTTGAACGCTAACTATTCTAATGTTATGACCGAGATTTGTTGGTCTCCATTTTTCTAGGACCAAATAGACCGGAACCCTTTTCATTTTTTATTTTTCTTTTTAATTATTAACTCCACTGTAATAACATCCATGGAATTAGGTGAATCACGTGGCAATTATTTAGGGTTTAGATCCAAACAAGTACATGTAAGACCTATATTTGGATCTGATGATAATGTCGGCTGCCTACCTTAATTTGATGTTTCTTTGGTTATTAGAGTAGGGAGCTTTAATTTGTGAAAGTACATAGTTTTTAGGTTATTAATTTTGTGGATTATTATTATAATTTGAATAAAACCAAGCATCCCTAACATGATCTAAGCTATTATCTGGCAATTACATACCTAACAGTCAACGAACCACCATTAGCAAATATTGATTTTATATATATGTCAGCATTGATTTCAGGCATTTCTAGTTTGCATGCTCTTTCCCTCACAGATTTGATATTAAGATCACTCATTTAATGAATGCATGCATTTGCAGGCTCACAAGAAATACAACCCACTGACGGTAGCATCATTAATGTTTGTTTTAACCATGAGGAGTGTGAGGAACGTCGCTCCAATATCAAATTGACAAAGGGATTCATAGCCAAAGAACCTGTCAAAGGGCGCACTGTAAGTTCAATATGGTTTAAATAAAGATGGTTTTTAAAACTTAATTTTTGATTGATTTTTGGATTTGGATTATGATTAACAGGTAAACATTGTGAGAGGACTGAAGCTGTATGATGATATATTCAATGAAAAGGAACTTTCTAAGATAAATGAGTTTGTAGAAGATCTTGTAATTGCTGGCCGGAATGGAGAGCTCCCAGGTGGATCCCCAAGCTTCGTGCTACTTTTGTAGTTAACATTCTTCTTTCCTTTCGTGCCAAGATCTTGAGATCCCTCCCTATAGTTGTGTTTGTGACCTCAGGTTCGGCGGCTTTCATATTCACGTTATAAATTAAAAATTCACTTTTACCAAAAAATAAATAATAATCATCCTCCCCAGGCTTTATGGAAAATAATGGTGAACAATAACTAATTGGTTTATCCTTGGCAGCTGACTATATTCAAATAATAACACTAGATAGATAGATGGGTAAAGCATGCATTGATGATCACTTGAGCTTTATATATCTTGGTTTGTTTGTCTACTACTTTGTAATATGCTGACTTGCTCAATTTATTACTGCTGGTAATTTCTGGATGAAGAATTATTAATTTGGTGCAAATCTTTCATCGATCCTAACCTGTCATTATGTATTTTGTTATGCTAATTATAGGGGAGACATATGTGTTGTATAACCAGCAGACCAAGGGAAAGAAAAGAGAGTTAATCCAATTTGGGCCTCCTATTTTTGGCCACATTAAAGGAGGAGATGTAGCTGAGAAGGACGAAACAAGTAAGAACATGATCCTCTATCTATATATCCATAAGGGGTTAGTTATTCGGTTGTATTTATCTTCCTTTCTCTCAACTTGTGCTTGCAGGTCATATAGAGCCGATACCTGTCCTTCTTCAAAGTGTTATTGATCATCTAGCTCAATGGCATCTCATCTCAGAAAACAGGAAGCCCGATAGTTGTATCATTAACTATTTTGATGAGGTAATTCACCTGATTCAATTTCAAATGCAGTTTGGTTTGGTTTGGTTTGTGTGGTTTGATCATGATAATATTTGTTCTACTAATACAAAATACAGGGAGAATTTTCGCCTCCATTTCTAAAACCTCCACACTTGGAGCAACCAATATCTATACTAAACCTGTCTGTTTCTACAATGGCATTTGGTCGGACACTTGTTAGCGACAACGATGGCAACTACAAGGGGCCGCTCATGCTTCCTCTGAAGGAGGGGTATGTTTTTTTTCATTCCAATTTAAGCAATTATTTGAAATGTGACACAATATTACAATAATACTAAGCGACAATCCCTTGTGCAGATCTCTTTTGGTGATGAGGGGAAACAGTTCTGAAGTGGCTAGGCATGTAATGTGTCCATCCCCGGACAAGAGGGTGACGCTAACGTTCTTCAGAGTCCGACCAGACTCTTCCCAAAACAATCTTGTATGTTCTCCTCAAACCATGACTAGTAGTGTGTGGCCGAGCCCCGGATATGGAGTTCCTAATGGGTACGAGGAAACAGATATGATACCCAAATGGGGTGTTCTTCGTGCACCTGTTGTAATGTTGGCCCCGGTTGGACCAATGGTAATTAATCCAAAAAAGATGTTGCCGAGAGGTGGTACTGGAGTGTTCCTTCCATGGAGTATGCGACCACGTAAGCCAGCAAAACACCTCCCCCCACGTGCCCAGAAAAACCGACTTCTGTCTCTACCACCAACGCCTCCGCCGCCACCTGCTGCTGCTGCTGCTGCTGCTTCTGTTGCTGTTGCCGAGGATGAAAAGATGTCTTCTGGGATTGAAGAGGAAGGGGTAAGTGTAAGTTATTAATAGTAAGCAAGGTGGAACAAAGGGGAAAAAAAGAGTTAGCCGAGTAGTAATCATCTCAACGCATCTTCTACTTTAAAAAAAAAAAGTATCAAAAAAAATATGAAGTTTCCTTTTCTTTTTTTTTATTCAAATCCCTTCCTTTCCTTTGGCCAGAAATTTAGGTTGTAGTAGTTAGTAGTGTTGGTTGAGTATGTCTTATTTATATTTTGAACGACAATCGTGAGCAAAGGCGGCTGTAGAGGTGAGATAGATGTCAGACGTTGACTACGACGAGACAACCTATGATGTGATGATGATGATGATGAGGTTTAAGGTTAAATTGAGTGTTTGTGTGTGGTCTGACTGATGAATCTGGTCTGATCTGATCTTAAGAGAGGGCTGAGTTTTGTATTTAAACTTATTCCCATGTAGTGTATGTCTTTACTCTTTGTTCCTGAATTAATGGAAAAGAAAACTCTCTTAAAGAAGGAAATATATTTAGACTCTTTAAAATAAATTGATTTCAATTCAAAGTCATTTTCTTTAATTTATGAAGAAAAGGAATATGCTTATTAGGATTATTCTTGATTCTTCCATTTGTCTGTGTTTATGGAATTAGGCCCCTACCTAATTCTCTCAAACAGTAAATAGGAAGGTGGTTATAAAGTGTAGTAGGCCAAAGTTTCATGATAAAGACAAATACTAACCTGTCTTGTTGAAAGGGTGGTGGTGAAGGAAAATGATTTTTGTGTGGACATCTAATTCAATTGATTAGAAAACTGAACTGCAGCCATCCATCCATTAACTATATTTGACCCTTGGCAAAGACAAGGACAAAAGAACAATCAACCATCACCCACCAATAAAGACACCACCAGTTTTTCACTTTTCTTATAGTTGAGTTTTTCACTTTTCTTATAGTTGATCAATCAAATGGTTTGTACTATTTTGATAGAACCATAGTGAGAATGATAGATGCATGTCATTCTTGTGTATTAGTTGTTTAATTTGTTGTAATGGAAACACAATGTTGAATGACAACAATAAAATTTACACAGATTTAACGTGGTTCACTAAGATAAAATTTGACTACGTTCACCTAGAAGAGAAAATATTTTTAAGGAGATCAAAATATAGATTATATCATGATAGACTAGGATTATGACACAATTTTATATAACACTTTGTCTCCTGAAATCCTAACAGATATAGAACTGAGACTCAAGACGATGCTTTCAAGACAAAGGCTTCAACTTTTTAAAGTGTTCGACTATACCTTTAAATAAACTTTAAGTTAATACAAATATATCTTGACAAAAAAATTAAGATTATACACTAAAAAATATAATTTTCTTTCTTCAATATTCTCTTTACTTGCATCACCAATTCAAGATAACTCAACAAATCTCCACTATGATTTGAATTCTCCAAAATGCTCAAAATGCATTAATCAATGCTTATATATATATATATATATATATATATATATATATATATATATATATATATATATATATATATATATTATATTTTCTCTCTCTGATCCATAGTTTCCCTAAGACAACTTAACATATTCATTTGTCAATACTGGATGACCAGATAAATTCGTCGATATCGAATGACCTAGATGTATTTGTCAATGGCGGATGACCCATATACACTCGTCAATGCCGGATGATCCAAAGCACTCGTCGACATCGGATGATCTAGATGCACTCATCGATGTCGAATGACCCAAATTCACTCATCGATGTCGGATGACCTAGATGCACTCGTCAATGTTGGATGTCCTAGATGCACGCGTCGATGTCGGATGACCTAGATGCACGCGTCGATGTCGGATGACCTAGATGCATTTGTTAATGTTTGATGAACTATATGCATTAATCATTGTCGGGTGACTCAGATTCATTAGTAAATTTTGGATGACCCAGATGCATTCGTTGATGTCGGATGACCTAGATGCACTCGTCAATGTTGGATGTCCCAGATGCACTCGTCGATGTCGGATGACCTAGATGCATTTGTCAATGTTTGATGGCATATATGCATTAATCAATGTCGGATGACTCATATTCATTAGTAAATTTCGTGTGACTCAGATGCACTCGTTGATGCCGGATGACCTAGATGCACTCGTCGATGTCGGATGACCTAGATGCACTCGTCGATGCCAGATGACCTAAATGCACCCGTCGATACAAGATGACCTATGTGCATTCGTCAATGTCAGATGACTAAATGCATTAGTCAATGCCAGATATGGTTCAGATGCATTAGTCAATGCTAGAGATGACTTATATGAATTAGTCAATATTAGAGATGACCCATATGCATTAGTCAATTACAGAAATGGCCTAAATGTATTAATCAATTCCATAAATAGACTAATATTGACTAATGAATATGAATTTAAGTCAATTTATCATCTCTCTAAATTTGAGATGACCCATATGCATTAGTCAATTCTAGAAATATTAGAGATGACTATAATGTCGAAATGGCTTAGATGTATTAGTCAATTCTAGAAATTGCCTAGATGCATTAGTTAATGTTCGATAGTCTAGATGCATTAGTTAATGCAAGATGACCTAGATACATTACTCAAATTTAGAGATAGCCGAAATTAATTAGTCAATGTTAGATTGCCCCAGATGCATTAGTCAATGTCATATATGACCCATACTTAATGTTAGAGATGGTCTAGATGGATTAATCAATGTCGGATGACTCAAATTCATTCGTCAATGGTAGAAATGACCCAGATGCATTAGTCAATGTCAAATGTGGCCCAAATGTATTAGTCCATGTTAGATAACTCGAATACATTATTTAATGTAAGATAATTCAGATGCATTACTCAATGCTAGAGATAACTCAGTTACATTAGTCAATGTCAATGTTAGATGACCCATATGTATTAGTCAAATGACTAGATGCATTACTCAATGTTATATATGTCTCAAATGCATTAATTAATTTCAGAGATGACCCATATGTTTTATCATCTCTCTTTTAGATTTAGAGTTGTCTCCGTGATAATTTAACATTTTTCTTGTTAATCCAAATATTCAAGTCTACTCAATAAATCTCCATATTGACTTAAATACTTTAAGATGTCTCATATGTATTAGTCTCATTTTCTAAGACCCCGATAATAACATTATCTACAAGACACATCAGAAATTTTGAATGTGTCTTGTCCTCTAGAATGATCATCTCAACAGTTGTTCCTACTTTTACTAGAAACTTTAACGATAAGACTTGCTGTTTCATTAGAGTTTGTATATTGATTTATCATACTATTTCTCGAGAATGACCACCTCAACGGTTATTTATGTTCATATCAATAACTTTAGTAACCTCATAAGCCTTATTATATTAGTAGAGTCTGCATCTTAATCTGATATACTACTCATCAATAATGATAATTTAACAGTTATTTTTGTTCATGCCGACAACTTCAACGACCCCATAAGCCTTGTTATTTCAGTAAAGTTTGCATCTTAATTAGTCATACTATTATTATTTCTCTACGTGAACTTGTCGATTTTAATTTTTACTACTATCATCTCAATTGAAAATAAACAATTGAATTAACCTCGCTCTAATATCAGTTTGTTGTAACATAAAAATGGTAAGAGTCGACGTAAACGATAAAAAATAACACGAATTTTAACGTGATTCACCAAGATAACTTTAACTACGTTTATCAAAAAAAGAGAATATTATTAATGAGACTATAACAAAACTTACATCATAATAGTTTAGAGTTATGTCACGAGTTTATATAATACTCGGTCTCCCTTAAATCCTAACAGATATAGAACTGAGACTGAAAGTGATGCTCTATAGGTAAATAATTCAATTTTCTAAAGTGTCCGACTACACTTTTAAATAAAGTTTAACTAGGTTAACAACAATATTTTGATAAAAAAAATATCAAATTTTATTACTATAATAAAATGTTAAATTTTCTTTTGTGTTAATTTTATTTTTTAAATCAAGATTATATATTAAAAAAAATATTTTTCTTTTATTCAATATTCTCTTTTTACTTAGGCCACCAATTCAAAACAATTAATCATAACTTATAAAGAGTGCTAAAATAATGTTATTTTGTTCTCCAGAATTACATCTTAAATAAGTGACCTAAACTAAAGAAGAATGTTGAGATCATGCAATGAATCAATTCAGATTCAGTATAAGAATATATTGCTTATGGGTACATAAATGAAACATAAAATGTTAGTTTTCATTAAATCTCATAGCATCTCTTGATCTACGGATGAAACAAGTAATTCAAGCACAATTTTACTTTATACCGTGATTTATGACATGCTCATCATTATCTTCTTCAATGTTCTAACTTAAATCAGATACCTCATTTCTGTTCTTAAAGATTCTTTTTTTTTTGTTTCATGGCTGCTCTTAGGATCATCTAACTCATCCCAGCAAATGATGATGAATGGTTTATTGTTACAATTTTATCCTCGGGGCCCAAGAAGTGGGACAACTTATGCAATTGAATAGGTCTCAATTTTTTTTTTTTTTTTAGAGTAACATTTTTAAAATATAATATTATTATTTAATTAATAAATATAAATTTTTTATCTAGATTATATTAATATTTTTTTTCTATATTATATATTTTTTGATATAATAGATATTATAATTATATAGTTAATTTATAGTTTTATACATATAATTTAAGGGTAATGATAGCTTTAACAAAATTTTTTAAAATAAATAATGTTGATAGGTGATTAGTACTTACTAACCAAGAATAAAATTTAAAAAGTTTATTTATTTCTTTTCTCCATTAATAATTTATTTATTTCTTTTTTATTAATAATTTTTCTTCATTTACCCCACCAAGGTAAGTTAGTGGTAAGAGTCGACTTAAGAGATCAAAAAAATCACGGGTTCGATTTCATCTGAAAGTTTTGAATTTAAGCGGGTCATGATTTGTGGGTGTTATGTTAGTTCTCTTTTAATTAAAAAAACACTCTCTTTTACCTATTAATTTTTTTTGGATTAATTATCGAATTTATTGAAAGCTTTGATATTTTACTATCGATTCTCTAAACTTCGGTATTCAAACATTTTAATTAGTTGAAATTCGACAGTTAAATTAGTGGTATATATATTTTATTATTTATTTATAAATATTGTATAGATAATAAGTTAACAATGTTTAAAATTGTTAAAATAAATATTTTTTTTTATAAATTTAACAATTAAGAGTTCAAATTTAAGAAGAGAGATCCAAAATCTCAATTAACCTTTTATAATCAATCCAATTTCACATTTTTTTTTTCATAAAGAACTAAAACAAAAAACATAGTGATGAGTTGTGAGACTATTTAGTTATTATTGTTATTGTCGACCCAAACAAGTAAATTATATATTATTACAAGTGTTTGATTGCATTATATTATTATAAGTTTTTGATTGCATTGGTTTCGAATCAACAATAATATTTTAATTAAGGAGATCGGATTTCCCTGTCCACTACCGGACATAAGACGATCGGTTTCTGATTTTTTTAGAGACAAAAAAAAATCAAGTAAAAGATCATTGACAAAAAATATTGTTAATTATTTTTGTATTATTTATAGTGGTTACATTAATCATTTAAAAATATATAATTATAATTTAGATAAAAGAATATTTTTAAAATTTGATATTCTTTTAGTTAAAAAAAAGGAATGAAATTTGAAAGAGATAAAAACACGTAAAAATCTTTCTATTTTCTCACCTTTTATCTCTTTTTCACCTAGTAATATGATGTCATACAATTCTCTATTTTATCTCCCAATAGCTTCAATAATTTCCATGTCTATCCAATTTTTATTTATATTTTCTAATATACCTAGATTTTCATTCATTTTCTCATAAAAAATACACGTTGTCTAACTAAATTCATTAATTAATCCCCTAATTATATATTTCTCTCTTTAAATTTTATAATTTCTTAAGTTTATATATAATATATATAATTAAAATTAAAATTATTTTATTATATAATTAAAATAAAATTTAAATATTAAATATTAAAATAAAATACATTATATAAATATTAACTTAAAATATATTAAATATATTATCATATTTTATCTTTATTTAATTTTATAAATATAATATGTATAATTAAAATTAAACATATTAAATTAAATAATTTAAACATATTATAAATCAAAATAAAATATATTACATAAAAGATAAAATAAAACTTAATTTTATCTTTATATATCTTATTTTATTCTTAATTTTATATTTTACATAATATATTCTTTTGAATTATTTATTTTTATTTTTACTTAATTTTATAAATATATTATATTTAATTTCATTATAGACATGAATTTATTTAGATGGTTAGGACATAATTCAATTTTATTATACAACTTAATTTATTTTTATATATTTTATTTTAATATTTATATAAAGATATTTATTTAAATATTTATTTAATTTTACAAATATAATATATATAATTAAAATTAAAATATAGTCTTAAAATTTCCAACTATTCAATTAAAAATGATAAATGCACTTTAAATTAAATAAATATCATAAATTAAAATAAAATAAGTAAACATTAGAATAAAATGTATATTTATTTATATAGTTTAATTTTATTTATATATAACTTTATTTTAACGCTTATGTATATTTATTTAAATTATTTAATTTAATATGTCTAATTTTATTTATATAAATTATAATTATAAAATTAAGTAAAGATAAAATATGTGTATAGTTTTAATATTTATACATTTAATAAAAATGTGTAATTAATGAGTTAATTATGAATTTACATAAAATTTGAATATTGTGAAAAAATGAATAAAATATGGATATATTAAAAAACTAAATGTAAAATAGTTAAACAAGAAAATGGTTCGCTAATTCTTTTTTAATAAAATGATTTGAATCCAATTTTAGGCTGGTGATTTATTTAAATAATTTTGAGTAAAAAAGTGATGATTGGTATTGATTTTTAGAGGTGAGAATATATATTTTTTTTAAAATTTAAAAGGTATTAATATATATAAATAAAATAATAATAATAATTTAAAATATAAGGTATTTTAATATTTATTTAATGAATTGATAGACAAAGGAGAATAAAGTAATTTTTAAATTTTTTAGTTATTTAAATAACTCAAAACTAAACAAGGCCTTAAATAGATAAGTTTAGTTAAATATTTAAAATTTTGTATTAAAATGGTTTGAATCCAATATTAAACTTAGGAAATGGAATTAGAATTCAAAATTTTAATTTTAATTTTAATTTTATATTTAAAAACACACCTTAAAAGATATTAAAATAATTTTACAAATTTTAAATTTCTATGGTTAGATTTGCATATGTAAAAAATTGAGATAATAATATGTTCTATATTCTATATTTTCTAAAGTGCAATTTAAAATGAAATATACTATCAAAAGTTCAAAACTATTTATTCACTAAATGAACATCCTTTAAATTAATTTTTGTTAAGTAGGGAAAAAAATAATATTTATTTTCGGTACAATATCAGAAGTTAAAAAAAAAAATCTTAAATAACTGATTTATATAAGAAATTTAAAAAAAAACCCAAAATCAAACTAGCCCTAGGTTAATCTTTTAACGTTTTGTGCATTTATAAGAATTAAGAAGTCATTAATGGTAAAAAAACTGGAAACAGCCTCTTCAGTATCTTTCTTTCTTTCTTTCTTGAGAAAGAAGAAGCCAAGAAGGAAGAAGGTAAAATGGAAGATCCAGAAATAGAGAAGGAGAATAAGGAAGGAGTGCCGGTGATAGGAATAATGCCTTACCGACACTATTATCCTCCGGTGAGCACTTATTACTACAATCATCATCATCAAAACATGGAAGAAAACCTTAATGCATGTGTTATATGCTATACAATTGCAGTTTCTTTTTACTCTCGTTATCATGTTTCATTCCCTCAAGTTCTCTCTATCTTCTCTGTAATGACAAAATTGAAATCGTATATGGAACTTTGCTTTCATTGTTTCATCTATTGTTTCCTCTTCATTATCCAGTCACTTTCTCTGTCATTTTGCTGGATATACCATCCATTTACATTGTCTAGTGTTTAAATAACGTTTTACTTTTTGGTATATCACATTCTCTGTGATTTTCATGATAGCGGTGGCAAAGCGATTGGTGTCATCTGGAAGGAGATTTCAATACGTGGTACAATGTGGTAGCTGTTAACTTACAAAAGGTAACATTTTCACAATCATTGAAATGAGATACTTGCATCTCTTTATCCTAATTAGATTGGTCTAAGTTTTCTATTTTCACAATATGAAAAGAAGTATAACTTATTGCTTGAACTATGAATGAGGTTTGCTTTCTGATTTAGGTTGATGTTAAATATTCATTTTCTCAAGATGATTCTGACATTATATTTGCTAAGAATTTATGATTTCAACCATTTCTAAGCCAAGTGCCATTGTGAAATTGGATTCTCGTGTCATTTAGGATAGTAGTCGATGTTGGTATCTACAACAATGATAAGGAAGAAAGGAAGGGATTCAACTCAACAATCAATAACTACCAAAACATATACAAGATTGGTAGGTAACAATCCATTACTAATCTAAAAATCAGATACGAGTAAAATTATACAAACAGTTGGATATCTAATATGATCCTATTGACCTTAAGATTTATAGAAATAAATATACTAACATGAATCCTATGACTAATGCCTAACAATTACATTGTCAAATTTCTTATCTGTAAATAAAAATAAATGCGTTTTTCTTTACATTTTTTGAAAAGGTAATTAAAAAAATGAAAGCTCAAAAATTTACTCTCATGCCTGATGAAGGATGCTACAAAGAGGTTGCTTTGTTGCCCGTAAAATGTCAAATAAAAGGCATATAAAGTATCATAAAAAAAGAAAATCTGAAAAAAAAAACTTGGATCACTTGGATGAAAGGCTAATTGTTGATCTTCCCACATAAATCTTGACCTGTATGAACATGTACAATGGAGGTAAGAAATGGACCAGCTAGATATATGAACCGTGTGTTACTGTGTGATTTGTGGGCCTTAATTATTTGAAACATAATCCAATTTTCTATTCCGCACAAAATCCCCTTTTACGAATAGAAGCGAACGCGTGAAGCATTATCTTTTCATTCTTTCAGCATCAATTTTTTTCTCTTGAAATGTTCTTCTATTCATTTCTTTCCAAATTGTCCCCACATAATGAGGGATGTGGGATTCCAGTCATTGACAATGTTATTGTTTGCTCCCATCTGATCCATTTCCTCCAAAAGTCTGTGACTGTAAGTGGCACGTCCCAATGAAAGTTGATGATGTTTTGCAGAAGAGCCCACATGTCTCTGGCTAGGTCGTAGTGAAGAAGAATGTGATTGATAGTTTCCTTGCTTCTCTTGCAAATGCAACACTTGCTAGCCAAGTGCATCCCCCTTTTCTGAAATTTTACAGTAATCAAAACTCCCTTGTGAATTGTATCCAAAAAAATTAAGAAAGAAATCCTAGATGAAATTTTGGCTTTCCACACTTCCTTCCAAGGAAACCGAGTTGATGCCCCTTGGATTGTGGCGTGGTAGATGACATTGGTCTTGAAATCTGGGGAGCCTGTCATAACGAAATCATCATCAGAATCCGGTTGAATTGTAACTTGTGTAAGTGCCTCCACCAAACTAGCCAGTCTGTCTGAAAGACGATGAGTGAAGGTGATTCTCCATTCAGTGAGACTATAAGTAAGTCTATAACAAGTCTATAACAGTCAGCTGCCCTAACTTTCTTCTTATTGGAGATCTCGTAAAGGTCCCAAAACGAATCAATCAATTTCTCCCTAGGGTGCCACTTGTTCCAGAAATCAATTCTCTTACCATTACCCATCGAGAAGGTGAGGAGAGGATAATGGACTTCTACGTCCTGGTAATATACTCCCGAAGACTACTACTCTTTTGTGATCTTCCCCAAAGAAGCATCCATTCATTGTTGTGAAGCCCGTACTAGGCAATAACATCATTGTATTAAAGACTACTGCTTTTATTTTTAAACCTCCACCACCACTTACAAAGGAGAGAAGTGTTGAAAAGAGAGATGTCCTTGATCTCAAAACCACCTTCAAAGATTTTGAGTTTCGTAATGTCCCACCTGACCAAGATGAGTGGCCCTTGCTGACTTGGAGTTTCCCCAAAGAAAGTTTCTCATGATGAATTCCATTATGTTCGCCACAGAGACTGGGATAGGGAAAAGGGACATGGTGAAAGTGGAAATTGTAGCAAGAGAGTTCTATGCCTCTCTTCGAAAGAAGTTTGCTCTTCTGTAAAGCAGGTTTAGCCTCCATATTCTCAATTATAGGATTCCAGATGTCCTTCCAACTAGCCTTGGCTCCACGGGAATCCTAGGTACTTAAAAGGAAGAGAGTCAATTTTGAACTCCAAAATGTCAGCTAACGCTCGAGTGTTGGTATTGTCACCTATGAAAAATGTTCGGACTTGTCTATTTTAATCTTGAGGACTGAACACGCCTAAAAATGATTATCTTCCTAAGAATATGGAGGTTGTCGGAAGTGGGCGCTGTAAGACAAAGTGTATCGTATGTGAAAAGAAGGTGAGAGATAAAGTTGGCCTGTCTCATCGTTTCCAAATTTATCCCCATGAAGAGCTCCGCGGTGGTTGCCCTCTCGAAAAGCTTAGATAAACCTTCATAACAATCATGAACAGATGGGGCGATAAAGGACCCCCTGTTTAAGTCCCTTCGAGCTTTTAGAAAATCCGCAAACTTCGCCATTTATAATAATAGAGAACCTAGGTTCCGATATGCATGTTTTGATCCATATTCTCCACTTCTCCCCGAAGCCCTAATTTTCATGTTTAAATAGGAGGAAGTCCCAATTATCATGATCAAATTCTTTCTCGACGTCCAATTTGCAAAGACAACCCCTATCATTTCTTCTAGTGACAGAGTCGATGCATTCGTTGATGATGAGGGAAGCGTCAATGATCTGTCTTCCCTGCACAAAAACATCTGATTATGAGAGATAAGGTTCGTTCGAAGGGCTTTAAGCCTATTTGCGAGAAGCTGAAACAAAACTATTAGGCCTAAAGTGTTTGAGATTCTTGGCCCATGGATCTTCCTAATCAGAACGAGTCAATGACAATGACAAGTTGGCATCTTTAGTCAGTAATAGACTTTGGTATACTTTTGCACATATGAATTTGATGCAGATTTATTTTAAAGAATCCTAAGAATATAAGTGTCAGGGTTTTGTTTACACTGATGACTGAACTTTGTGTATATTTTGTTTATGGTCCCGTTTTCTTGTTGGAGAATTTATAATAGTTTTTGATTTAGATCGTTTGTTCTTTCGTTTTCTTGCACGGTTCCTACCTAGTATAAATTAATATCAAGATTTGGATATATATGTTAATTAATAAAATCAAATGCTTTATAAATGTATAATATTTCCTTAGTGTTCAACATTGCTTACTTTTATTTAATAAATATCGCAACAACAACGAATAGAAAAGACTAGTTAAAAGATCTCTTAACCAAACATCGCCAGTTTTTTATTTTATTTTTCAAAGTTACTATACTTAAAAATAGTAACAAGCCAGTATAGAAGACTAGCGACCATATCAAGTAGACCAAACCGGGCATTAGTTTTTTTTAAATGATCCGGGTTACGAAGACTCGTTTAGGTCAATGGTACGGTTTTTATAATGGGCGTTAGTTCTAATACCCTATTTTGTTAGCATAAGTATTAAGGTTTAGTATTAGTCATTTGACCTACCTAGTTCCTTTCTCGTCTAGGGTTATCTGTCCGCCTGTTCTATTCTTCTACCACAATTTAGTTCTCTTGGTTACGGGCTTCCTGTACCACAATATGTTGTAAGTATTTACATTCTTCTAACCTTTGTTCATTAGTGTTTGCTCGATTATCAGTGCAATATATTGATACAAATCTTTGTAAATCTCTTGATCATTGATGTGTTCAAAGCAGGATTTCCAAATCTTTGATGGTTTCTGCTTGACCTTGATTGAGGGTTTGATTCCTCTTCAAATCTGTGATAGTTTCATGTTGTTGATTCTCAAAGATTTGTATCAATACCACAGACAATTTAGTTCTCTTGGTTACGGGCTTCCTCTACCACAATATATTGTAACCTTTGTTCATTAGTGTTTGCTCGATTATCAGTGCAATATATTGATACAAATCTTTGTAGATCTCTTGATCATTGACGTGTTCAAAGCAGGATTTCCAAATCTTTGAGGGTTTCTTCTTGACCTTGATTGAGGGTTTGATTTCTCTCCAAATCTGTGATAGTTTCATGTTGTTGATTCTCAAAGATTTGTATCAATACCACAGACAATTTAGTTCTCTTGGTTACGGGCTTCCTCTACCACAATATATTGTAAGTATTTACATTCTTCTAACCTTTGTTCATTAGTGTTTGCTCGATTATCAGTACAATATATTGATACAAATCTTTGTAGATCTCTTGATCATTGATGTGTTCGGAGCAGGATTTCCAAATCTTTGATGGTTTATGCTTGATCTTAATTGAGGGTTTGATTCCTCTCCAAATCTGTGATAGTTTCATGCTGTTGATTCTCAAAGATTTGTATCAATACCACGGACAATTTAGTTCTCTTGGTTACGGGCTTCCTCTACCACAATATGGTGCAAGTATTTACATTCTTCTAACCTTTGTTCATTAGTGTTTGCTCGATTATCAGTGCAATATATTGATACAAATCTTTGTAGATCTCTTGATCATTGACGTGTTCGGAGCAGGATTCCAAATCTTTGATGGTTTCTGCTTGACCTTGATTGAGAGTTTGATTCCTCTCCAAATCTGTAATAGCTGTTGATTCTCCGATCTGGGCAGTACTGTCTTGATTCCGTATTGGTATTTCTTGCCTTTTCATTCCTGATTCTTGATCTCCATTTGATGTACTTCTTATTCCTTGATTCTTGATTAGATATTGGTATTAGTGTTAGCAGGGAGTGTCTTTTCTTTCATTTTCTCTGGAAGCCATTGTGTTGTTTTTTATTGCCTCCTCTATTAGTCCATCTGTTTTTGATGCCTCTCGATAAAATATCATATAGCTGTTATTATTCAGGAAGTGCAAGATTGTTTATTGCTTATATTTTTAACTGCAAGGATATATAAAAAAAAACAAGTACAATTTGCAAATTCATGTATTTAGTCTTTTCTATAGCAAATCTAATAGCTTCAATTTTAGCAATAAGAATATCAGTCCTGATTTTTTTAGACTTTTGATCAATTTTTTGCCCTTTTCTTGTACAGCATATGATTGCAATATAGCTTTTCCTTCAAGTTGGACCACTGTTGCTTCAACTTGTACTATCACATTAGCAACATCTTGTATGGGAACATCAAATCATTTGTGTTCTTACCATTGTTTCCTCTTTTAAGCTAACATGTAGGAATCCTTGATTTTCTTGATTCACCAAATGTAGGATTTTTGTTGGTTCATTTGTGTTCCTTTAAATGTTACTATTTATAGCTTTCTAGATTTGCTACAGAATATTTGCACAGATCTTAATATGATATCCTCATTTAGTACTCCTCTCATGAAGTTTACAGGAAACAATTCCTGCATAGAGATGTCTTGATTAGTCAGGTGAGTATTATTCTGATAACATCTTTTCCATATTTGTTTGACCATGGCACATTTAAGTAGAACAGGTTTCACTGTTTCTTCCTCTAAACCAAAGTTTGGACTTACACAAGTTGATGAAGATTGCTTTCTTCAGATTTCACCAATGCATTACATAAGGATCTCCACGCCAAGTTTTGGTGAACATTCAATACTCCAAATATTTCCCTATATTTTTTAATTAGCTTGTATCTGATTTGTAAGATTGCCTGTTTTTATAGCCTATCTTTATAGTAAAATGACATTATTATTGTATGGTCGAACAAATCAGTCATCCTCTCACATTTCTCTCCAAATTGAACAGTACACCTGAATTACTATGGGGTCCAACAACAGTATCATCTTCATTACATTATCTTTCCAAAGGTAAGTCGGGTTGAAAGTAATTGTATACAACTTTTATCTGTTTTCATCTCATTTTGAATTTGTCCGCACACATTTGAAAGCACTACTTTCTGTTATCAGCCATCTTTGTACCCAAGGTACTTTTCCATTTCCATGAAGATCTCGCCATATTTCTAGCTTTGCTAAAAAGGTACGTTTAGGAAATAAATAGTTTCCAAAGTTTTTTCCTACAATGACACTTTATCTTTGTATAACCTCCAAGCATGTGTTACTATAGTATATCTATTATTCATTATTTTGAAATCTCTAAATTCCATTCCGTGTTGTAACAATCTTTTTTAATAAACTTTCAAGAAATTTTATGGGTACTTTTAAACCATTGAAGAACTTATAGAGAAGAGAGATAAGTGCAATCTAAGCTTTGAAGGCTTAGCACAAAATGTATTCAAAGTACTGACAATTTAGGTTACAAGTATGACTTTAAGTAGTGGGGAAAATCAGTTTGGGCCAATAACAAAATGACCCAAACAATAGTAAGAAAACTTATTCTAACATCCCCTCAAACTCACAATGAAACAAAATTGTGAGTTTGCCAACGACAATAACAATAGACTTTCCTATGGCTTGTCTCAAACACCATTAGAGAATGAGGTTATTGAGGCAGGTGTGGAGTCACTAGTCGAGGACTAGCCATTTTGAGTTGGAGCAGACAGAGCACGAGGTCTGAGGAGGCAAGGTATTGCTTAATCTTCTAAAAATGTATGGGTCCAACATGATATTAGATTAACACTCTTGAATACTCATGTTGTCCAGTCAAAAGCTTATGAAGCTGCATCCCCAATGGAAACTTTCTTGCAGGAATAGATTTGTGTATATAATCCAGCTAAGATGATCTCGAATCTCCTTAGAAGTTTCAAACTACTCCAATTCTTTACCAATCGATTGCAGAATAGAGTTGTTGGTTCATGTGTGGATCTTTGGATTGTTAGTTAGCCAAATTGGATGTTTGGCCTCGTAATAAGTAGGTATGTCATTAGTTTTGACAATATCCCTTGTGACATCCCTACCTAACTTCTCCTAATATAAAGTTTTTCATTACTTAGCTCCTATACGAATCCGAATATTGAAATATTCTACTTAATGATGATTCAACAAGGGAAGCAACAGGTCTATACCAAGTAAGCAAACATCAACCAACAAAAAGAAAGAAAACCCCAACATCCAATAGAAATCAACTGATTTATACCAAACAACAACAAAAACAATACACAACATCAACTAAATCTCTTAGATATGCCTAGATGAACCCAATAAACATCGTACTATTCTAGATCTTAAATCTCATAGGGTTTCTGATCCAAGAAAATAGTGAAGTGAATCCTTTTGTTTTGCTTAGGAGATATAAGTGCAAGCTAAATTTTGGGAGGTTTATCACAAAATGTAATGAAAATAGTGACAAGTTAAGTTACAATTAGCAATTTAGCATTACTTAATTAGTAGGGCAAAGTAGGTTTGGGCCAACAACCAAAGGGCCCAAAGAATAATAAGAAAACCTATTCTAAAACACTTCTTTCTTAGCTTGAGAATAACAACATTACAATTTGTTCATCATTAATTTCTATTAGGCCCAGCCCATTGATAATAAACCCTAATTCCATCTTCTTCTCATATCTAACACACTTAATATCAAAAAAACTGAAAGTTTGATGTTTATACTATCAATCACTCTATACACACATTTTGAAAACTCTCATTGTTGAATAGACTTTGTAAAAATACATAATATTAAATATAAAGAAAGTACCAATAACAAAAAGTCTGATTCATAATAATAAGTAAAACATCAATCACAACTAATCCATCCAGAAATTATGAGGTGTCTTGAAAATCACATCAGCACCAAAACAAAGAAAATGATAACAACACAAACACAAATCAGACAAACATCCACACAAAACAAAATATTTTTCAGTCACAAATGCTACTCACTTCTTCTTCTTCATCATCATCACTCGGCCAATCCATAGTTTGCTTAATGCCTAAATACTTTTGAGCAAATACATTTGGATCTTTGCAAGAAAGTCCCCTAATCTTACTGCAGAAAAATCCATCCCTCAACTTTCTGTACTCCATGCGGTTAGGAACTTCTCGCCATTTCTTGCATATCATGCACCCGATACCAAAGATTTCGGATTTTTTGGATTTTTTGCTCTGCCAAGTCAAAGAAATCTACCATTAGGCTGTGTTTTTGTTTATTTTCTTTCACATTTATATGGAATTTAAACTACAAACACATATCCTTTAACCAAACACAATAGATCTAGATTTTAAAATACTTCATGACCCACCCATGAGCTCTGGAAGCTATATATATAATGTAAAACAATCTTAATGCATTAATCTACTTATAAAACAGTAAATAAACTAAAACAGAATACAAACTCTGCCAACTTTCTTCCGACCCGCCATATCTGAACCTTGCTACTATAGATTTCAAAGCTCGAATGTATCTCAAAGTAGAGGAAATCAGTCCCTATTTATATTGATTTTCTCTAGGGTATTAATTTACAGGTGTACTAATTATAAATAAAATGAGAAAAAACTTGATGTTGATAATGATAAAAGGAATTATTTTATTATTTGTGTAAATGAATATTTCATTTTTGTTTTTTAAAATTTTAGAAAATTATAAATTGGAGCCAAAAAATAAAGACGAAAAATCGTTTATGTCCTCAACTTGCTTTACAAGTTCTTTTTACTGCATTGACATGTATAAACTCGATTTGCCTCACTAAACTTGTAAAGCTGGCCCGAATTATTTCTCTATGTTAATTTGATTTTTTTTTTTTTCTCTCTTTTTATGTAAAAAAAGTAATTTTAGTTAAGAATTAAAATTTATGTGTAAAAAATTGTGTATAAATTGTTAAATTTTAAAAGAGTAAAATCAATTCTTGTGTAGTAATTTGAACTGTTTTTAAAAGTATAAGCAAAATGAGTCTATTTTATGTTAGAAGAAGTCAAACAAAATTTTAATGAAAGTTTTGAGGTAATAAAATGAATTTCTATTTTAATATTAAAATTTCAATATTTGTTTTTGAAAATTTGAAAAATATTAAGGAGCCACAAACACAAATTATTTCCACAAATGCAATTACCATATGTATTATGTATTATTAAATCTTTTAACATTATGTATTTATCAAATCTTTTATGGATTAGGAGTATGTAAATTTAGAAACACATTAATTCCCGCTCCATATATTTTACCATTTTCTAATTAAAGTTGAGATATTTTCTAATTAAAGTTGAATATATATATATTTTGTTATTAAAAAAAATTGTTTTAGGTCTGTCAAAGTTCTAAGTAATCGATGGGCCTACCTTTGGGCTGGATGGACAAGCCTAGCTATAGGATTCTTATTTTCTTATATAAAAAAATATCATCTATAGTAGTGTTGTTAGAAGTTCGGTTTTAATTTTTTTTTACTAAATGCACGTTCAAATGTAATAACCATAAAACTAATAGTAATGAAAAATTAAACATTAAAATCAAATTTTCAATATTTTACTCCTATTTTTTTTTTTTATCTTTTATAAAATTACAATTTAACACAAATCGTGATGATTTTAACTCTAACCTAACATATTAAAATTTCATTTATTGAAAAACCCTAGTAGGATAGGTTAATATTTTGTTATTATTGGAAATATAAGACTTCCTATCCTAATATGTTTGATAGGAGGATACAGCTAGTAACAATTACACATTTTTTTTTTCTCAAAGCAAATTATATTTTAAACCTGATATGGTAGAAAAGATGAATCTCTACATTTTATTCAACTCAATCATTTCCTAGATAATTTATTTTAAAATTGTTGTGCAATAAATTGAAAGTTTACTTAAAATATTTTATAAGAATAATATTATTTATATATAATTAAGTAGTTTTATATTTCTATTATTTAAATATATGTATATATAATTAATTAAAAAATAATAATAAGTAAATAACACTATGATATACATATATTTATAATTAGTTATATTAATTTATTTATTTGAATAAAATTTTAAAAAGAAAAAATATGAATTAACTTATTTTTATGTAAAATTAAAATTATTTATAAACTTAAGTTTTATTTATTTTTAAGTTAAACATTTTATCAACTTAAATGACGTAGTGCCCTTGCACTGAAATCATGAGATAAATTCAAACATAAGTACAATTTTGGTTTCAATTTAAAAAAAAAATGTATTTTATTGTCTTGTATATTTTTTTTTTTTTTAAAAGTTCATGTATATTAAAAATAAAAAAAAATTGTGTAAAATTATAATGAAAAAATATGACATGTAATGAAAAAACAAAAATAAGGAAAAGGTATTCTCAATAAGGATTCCTTCATATTCAAAGAAATTACCCTCATTTAACTTTTATTCATCTTATAGTAACATTTAAAATAAATAAATATTTAATTTATATAAATCGATAAGTATAAATATAAATTAAATTTTAAGAAATACTCTTTATTAACATATCAGGGATGTTATTTTTTAAATATTCAAAACTAGTGTAAATAAAAAAAATAATCATTATTCTCATTTTTTTTTTAGAAAATGGTTTAACACCATTTAATTAAAAAGCCCAAAAGTAGGAGAGGTCAATAATCAAAACTAGACAAATCCTAGTTTTGATTGTAAGATGACAATCAAAAGACTCAAAAGTTTCTGAAGTCAAATCACATTACAAAACACAGATTAAAATGAATAAAGACTACAATCTAGATATCACAACCTATATTGTCTCCATATCCGCCTTTTGATCATATTGCTTTCTTCCACGTCCCAATCTTCTCGCGTTCTTCATTAAGGGAGATTGAATTGAAGCAGATGATGATGTGATGATGATGTCTGTCTGCTCTTATTGTTTAATCTTCCTCTATATGAATTCGTACTAACAGAGTAAAATGTATTTTTTTTTTCAGGATTTCAAAGTTTTTGTCACTACTTTTCTCTACTTCAGTTTTCCGTGTTTGAGGATTAACAACCTTAGTTTCCTTCTCCTCTGTTGTATCTTTGCTTTCATCTTCTGCATCTTCTTCTTCCTTACACATTTAGGTTTATCTTCTTCTGAATCCCCTGTATTATCAATTTCATTTCCTTTCTTACTTCCCTCTTCTTGAGTTTGATTTTCTTTTGTTCCTTCATCCAAAATTTGAACATCTTTCCTTTTGGCATTGCTTTCTTTTGCTGCTTATTTTTTCACAACTGTTTCATTTGTACTAGAAACTTTTTGTTGCTTGGCTTCTCTATTCTGCATTTGTTGTTCCTGGTTTACTTTCTGGTTGATCATTACTTTAGGGCATCTCATTATAGAATGTTTAAAGATATTGTAGTTCACGCATTTGTATGGTCGCCATTCATAGTGTATGCCCATCTTGGTAGCATTTCCCTTTCGATCCACCACTGTAATTTCGTTGGTGAGAACGCTTCTGGGTTGAACTTTAACGCTCATCCTAGCATATGTGAGATTTTCATTTTCCTTAGTGATTTTGTCCATGTATAGCGGGTTTCCTAGAAGATAGCGAAATGACTTAAGGCTTCCGCGTTATACATATGGGGAGGGATATTTCGCAACTTGAACCAGATTTGCATTATTTCTTTTGGAATATTGCCATAGCTCGTACCCTCCTTTCATTTTTCGAGCTTCATGCATTTTTCCTCACATGTATGTCCTAACTCTAAAATTTTCTCAAGATTAGCCTCTTGATTGAATTTCAGGAAATACATGCCATGACCGTTAGAGGCGACTTTTATTAGACATTTTTCCCCCATTGCTTCATTAGTTCTTCCCTGGTGGCATTAAAAGTGACAGATTCTTTTTCAATATAATTACCCACTATCACCTATTTTCATGATCGAACGCATTTTTCTTCCACGTCTGATGGTAGCTTGAACTCAAAGGGATTTTCGAGTTTTTCCACCTTTGATTTGAACGCACCCAGGAAAATCTGTCCATTTTTTGGGACTTTGTTTTTACTCTCTTTTGCTAAGTTTTGACCCTGCTTTGTGTCTGGATTCTTCTTCCAGACTTAATCAACCTGACAATTTGGGTTCTTCTTCAGAGTATAAACCTTTGTCTTGGTACATTTTGCCAACTCTTTCATTGTGTTGACGGAACAGCTAACAATAATGTCATACTCCTCTTTTTTTAGAAGGTTCCAATCTTGGAGATAGTGCAGGTTTACTTGAATAGTGATTTACTGAGCCATTTTTTGTTGAGAATCATTTCTCCATTCTTAGCTTGCATCAGCATCCTTAAATTTTGGTTTCTCAGCCCTTTGAGGTTTGTCTTCTCATTAAAACCAATCCTCCATTTGCCTTCTCTTCGGTTTCCCCTGTTTTCTTGTTTATTGCATTATTCTGACATTTGTTTACAACACTGATTTCTTCCAGACTAGCACTATTTTTCTTTTGTTTCTCTATAATTTCCTTCTTCTTATTGGTCGTCTCTGTTTTATTTTGCTTTCCTTTTTTCCTCTGTGACTTACCAGTTTTATCGGATTGATTCTGATTCCAAAAAAATCAGCAACAAGTTCATTTGATTTGTTTATTTGAACAATCAGTATGTATTTCATTTTTGTTTTTATCTCCGTTGACATTTATCTTAACAGAATTATCGAATGTTATAGTGGAAGAAGGCATATCTAGAGCTTTTCCAGAGTTGACATTTATGTTTTTGCTCACGAATTCAGGAGTGTCATCATTTCCTTCTTTAACCAGAGTGTCTTTGTTTTTATGAGACGTAATGGGGTATGTGCCTCTATTTCCTTCCTGTTGGTTATCTGTATCCTGAACTTTCTTTGGGTGAGTGGAGCAGGAATTTGATACCTCAGGTGCCTGTTTAAGAGAATTGGTCAGGCTTGAGCCAAAGGTTGACAAAGAAGAAAGATTCTCTATTGCAGAAGCTTTCATGTTTCCTGATTCGAAATGGCAAAAGCAGACGGATTCAAACAAAGACATTTATCGCGATGCACGATTAGAACGGTTGAAACCCTAGCGACTCTTGTAAATGATCCAACCAGGGTTTCCGCGACACTGTCGATCGTGTCGATCGTGTCGTTTGTGCCGATCTTGACTTCGATTGTGCGGTATTGACTGTGCCGCTGCGAATACAACGAAGCGCGATCTGTACGATTGAAACCCTAGTAGCGCTTGTGAAATAGGGGATATTGTGGCTATGTCAATCGTGTCATTTTTGCGAATTGTGTCGTTCGAGACGATCGTTCCGTCGATTGTGTTGTGTCAACCGTGTTGATTGTGCCGTCGATTGTGATGTGCCAACTATGTCGATCGTGCCTATCGTATCTCCAAAGCTTTTCTGACGATCGTGCCGTTCGTGACGACCGTGTCGTGTCAACCGTGTTGATCGTGTCGTCGATTGTGATGTGCCAACCGTGCATTATTCTTAATTTTAAACTTAATAAAAAGACACACTTAAGAAACCAAAATCACTAAGTCAACATATCATTATAGTTTTGGTTAACTGTTTTTTTCTCCCTTAGTAGTACTAGTGATTAAGTTGCAAGAACTTGTTATTCATCAAGTAATTATTCTAACAAAAAAAAAAAGTTATGTCGTGGCGTGGCATGTATGAAAACACAAATTCAGAATCAATACTCTACCCGATCAACCGAGTAACCATTTATTGTTTCATTGAGTTCCAATAAACGAAAATACATTTGTATTTAGTATAACAACGATTATCGGGATAAACTTCCCCATCAACATCATAGTATATATGATGAGAATACCTTTTGACAAAATCCCAAATAAGAGGTGATAGATGCTTGCATTGACAAACACTATTGTAACATCAACCGATTTCAGTGAGAGTCAATTATTATAGATCAATAAGAGATCATCGGATCATAGAGTAGTTTGCCACCATAACGAGACATAGACTGGTTTTAATAGTGTAATCTAACAAGACTGAATGAGAATGAATGAGATTCTCATTCATATATGTAAATTATTGACATAAAGAAAAGTGTATTAGTACTATTAGCAGACTCAACCAAGAAGGAATTTCTGTAATTGACTAGATATTTGAATAGAAATACCACCCCAACTTTGAGATGAGAGTAGAAATACATGAAGTATATTTTAAAGCATAGTAAGAATAATACTGTCAACTTAGATGATGATGATATAAGTAGGGGAAAGTAATTTATCCACAGATAACTCACATTCAAAATAAGATAACTGTGAATCAAAAAAATTCAAACTTAAAACTTGGTAATCAAAAAAGTTAGAACTGTCACAGAATCACAATTATTACTGCTGTCTTCATTAGTCTCTTGGGATGATAATCTTTTTCTTCTTCTTTGGAGAAATATCAGAAAGAGTATCAGCCATAATCTTTGGGTTTGTAAAGTTGAAGTTGGAAACAGATAATCTGTCATCAAATTCAGGATGTTGTTTCAGATATGAAGCTATTCCAGATGGGCCTTTCAACTTCTCCCCAGTAGGAGTAATAAAATAAGAATCAAACTTTGACAAATTGTTTCTTATGATTAACTCATTCTTAAATCCAACCGGTGTCTTAGGTAACCCTGGCTTCTCAATTGCCCAGATTCTGCTAGAATCATACTCTATATCACCTGGATCTTCACAAGAACTTCCCCCTTTCTTTTTACTGCACACAAATGGGTCCTCTATCAATTTGCTCCTTATATCTTCAAACTCCTCACGGGTAGTAATCACTCTCCATTTAAAGCATTCCCCACATTGCGCTGCATGAATAGCTTCACCTCGACGACGTTTCTATCAACAAAAAAAGCTTCATTATCCACTTGACCTAATAGAATGCATTCCATTCACAAGACAAACGCAGTTTCAACATGCTTTTAACACAACAATTCAAAATCAAGAATCATCACAATCCCTAATTCAACAACCATGAAACTAAGAATCGGAAATCGTAATCTTCAAATCCACACTCAATCGGCGATTGAATATGGGTTTTTTTTGCCAGAAATAAAACAATGAAATTATACAAATCGTACTTTGGTTATTGTCGACTGCTCCGCCGCCATCTCTGAACCAGCAAGATGTGAAAACTCTCTCTCACACACACTAATAAAAACAGAGAAAAGCAATTTCTGTTTGATCTAAGGTTATTTGAAAAAAAAATAAAAAATCTAAATGAAATCAAAACAATGAAATCTTTAATGATTTTTTGGAATTGCATAAATATGTTATTATTTTAATTTTCCTTTAAAAAAAAATAGGAATTAATCTCATACATTTTTTTTATTTTTTATTTTTTATTTTTTATTTTTATTGTTGTAATCTATATCCCTATTTTTATGGTCTTCCCCACTTCAAACTTTAGATTACTTGAGAATCTACTCGAGATTTTTAATTATTTAATAAAACTTTTAACCTTTAATTAATCAGTTGGTTAAAATTTATATTTTCATAATATTATAAATATATTTATTCATTTTTTATATTTTGTAAATAAGTTTGTTTGTTTTAATTATTTATTATATATAAAATATTTAAAATAAATGTTAATATAAAAAAGTAATATTATTTTATAAATATTGTATAAATTGAGGAGATTCACCCAAACTAATCATGCATTCACTAAATATAACGTTAAATATTTGTATTATTTTTCTTTTGAAATGTTAAGATATTGTATTAAATTTTTGGTGAATTGATAAAGATATTTCATAAATAACATTTGCACTTGCAAAAAATGTAATAAAAATAAGTTAATAAATCTATTTCGAAACAAGTTAGGATATAAATTGTAATAAGTTTAAAATAATTTCAAGTGGTAAAAAGAATAAATTATAATATAAATTTCTAAGGAAATAAAAACTATAATAAAAAGAAATAGACAAACATAGTAGATAAAAAAAATTATGAGCCAACCATAATAAGTTATGTTCATGCAAAAATCGGTTGTCAAAGAGAGGGTTTTCGCTAACTATATCTAGGTCAAGTGTGCCTAACAACTTCTTTTTCGGGTCAACATTATTAAAAAATCAACCAATTAACATTGTGACGTCATTGTCTATATTTAAATCATTTTTACTTCTAAAAGTCAAAAGTTATTGTGGACGGTTTTAAATAGATATTTACTTCACGTAACATCTCTTTTGACATGAACGTCATCAAGAAATAACCGGCTAGATCTAAACCTTTTGATATCAGTACTGTTTAGTTCTCGACGATAGAAGTGTAATTTATATTTTTATTATAGATATCAAAAATAATATTTTTATCAACAAATAAAAATGTATTTGAAATAAAATAGTTTATAATATAAATAAAATATTTATATTGATCTTTAGTATATTTATTTTAATATATAAAATAAAATAAGTTAAAATAATAATTTATTTTCAATTTTTTTATTATTCAACCCTTCCCTTCATGTGTTTTTTTTCATAGTTTGATTTTATTTATTTATTTGCAAATAGTCACGATTATAAATAAATTGTTATACAATAATTTAAATAAATGAGAATAATGAATAAACTAAATAAAATCGGTCAAGTAATTTTTGGCTGTTATTTTTTTTCTCTAGATATAATACCACAATAATAAATTTTATCAAATAATTACAAATAATAAGTTGAATGCTGCAAATAAATAACATAAGTTCAAGCTAATTTGATCAAACTAACCCATTTTGACATTGTAAATATATTATTTTCTATAGTATTCAAATCTTTAATTCATATTTGTACAATGTACTATTGTGTTATTTTGATTCTATTTAATTTGATATTGTAAATATAATTTAAAATAATAATTTAAATCTATAGTATTCAACCCTTTCATTCATATTTTCATATTGAGCTATTTTGTTCCTTTGTCGCAAATATTGTTACAATAACTTAAGTAATTAAGAATAGCAACTTAATCCAAGTAATTTTTCACTTATTTTCTCTGTTTTTCTTTCTTATAATACTACCAAATACATTTTACCAAATAACTGTGAATAAGTTGAATGTTATCAAACATATATGATCAATTAACATAAACAGAAGCAATTCATTAAACTTTGCAGCTCGTTATTATTTTATATTTTTTTGGTAGGTAATCAATTTCTTACACATTTATGATTATGCCTTGATGAATTTCTATAGGAGGTCTCACATTCATTACCTAATTTGTGTTTACAATTAGATTGAAGTTCATCTTCTTCATAAGTACCTCCTAATGAATTACAGTACTTCTTTATTATTGAATCATTTACTATGCAATGATGGAAACTTGAAGCATTAAGTTACATTAAAATTTAATAGAAGAACATAGTTAAGATATTTAATATCATTGAACATTGAGTCTAGCTAGCTAGTTATTTTATCATTCCTGATCCTTCCTTCTTTCCATCCTCTTTTCTACTAGCTAGGCTGCTTCTGCATTGGTAAGATTAGGTTCAAAGTTTTCTGAAGTTGAGCAGGCATTCGAAAGATTTAAGTCGAATATCAACAAAAGCCACATAGCTTCTGATATACTTATAGAAGGTTTAACATCTGTAAGCACATTTAGCATCTCCAACAATATGTATTCTGCTTTGTCTTCTAGATCATCGAATTCAATGGATCTCATATCCTTCTTCCCTTCATTCAGAAAGATCAAAGCACTTTCAAAGATTTCTGTAACCAAGTCCTTACAACCACCATAAGAAAGTTCACTCTTCAATACAGAAACCTCTGCCTCTTCTTTTGTGTAGTTGAGTTCCATAATCCTAATAATCGCGTTTTGGAAACTCTTGGATATATCAAGTAACAATGATTCTTCCAGACGCGATGCAATTGGATCATCCCATCCCATTGATGTTACCACCGCTGAAACAGCAGGAACAGGAACAGGAACAGGAACATCAGCAGCAGCAGGAGGAGGAGGAACAACATCACCATAAGCCATTGCTCCAAGTTTTTCTTTTCTGTTTTCTAGAGACAAAAGATCATTTTAATCAAACAAACAAACAAACCAAAACCCAACTGAGAACTTAAGAAATCTATCTATTCCTTTTGAGGGAAAAAAACTTAAGAACAAATCAAGCAGAATCCATAGTTTAACAAGTTTGCTTTTAGAAAAAAAGAAAAAAAAAAAACATATCTAGATCTATTAAGATGATGAAAGAAAAATCAAGAATCAAACAGAAATCAATTCAGAAACTCAAGAGGAACTTACAGAAAAATGTTGATCTGAAGCAACTCCGTTTGGGAAATGAAATGCTCTCTATTCTCTATATATAACAAAGTGGGGTGACCAAATTTGCCTCAATTCTTAACCATGGTTAAGGTCCAGTCTGTTTGGATTGCTTGTAAAATATAAATTATATATATTTTATAAATATAAAAATATTATTTTAAACTTTCAAATTAAAGTGATGACATCAACTTATTTATTTAATCATTTTAATAATAACAATATTATCTATAAAATCCTATATTTTACTATATAATAATAAATGGGTATAATAATAAAAAAAAGTATAAACTGAGATTTATAAAATAAAAAAAAATGTATTTAGGGCTAACTATATATTTATATCACATATGAATAAAGTTTTTATTTGAAACAATTATAAAATAACTTGTACTATATTATGTTATACTATAAATAAATCAAACAAACCTCAACTGTAATATATTACAAGATTACAAAGAAGATTTAGATTACCATTGTTGACTTGAGTTTCTGGATTACTAGAACTTTCTTCTTTTTATTATATAGAAAATTACTATAACTTTAATGTGAATTAAATTAACAGATAGACAAAGTTCTACCATCTACCAACCATAATTATCTTATTTTATTTTTATTTTTTATTTTTATTTTTTATTTTTTATTTTTACTTTATTTTTTATTTTTATTTTTTATTTCTTTTTCTAGAAATATAAAATAATAATATATTTTAACTTTAACTATAATACAAAATTATATTACTAAACATAATTAATAAATAAACAATAATAGTAAATTAATAAAGGCTCCCTACCCTAATTATCCATTGCAAGATTTAAATTTTGGTTGGTTATTATTATGGGATTAATTCTTTTGGTATTTATGGAACTACTAAATGTCTATTGCTGAAATTGAAGATATTATACAAACATTTGTTAGGCTCAATTTTGAATTTGCAAGAAATTATGATCTTACCAAACAATATCACTTTGAGATAGTGAGGCAGATCTATTGATGGATATCCAAATATTAAAACAAGGCAATTGATTGATAACACTTGCCACATTTTAGTGACTCAATTGCGTTGATAAGTGACCGCGATCGACGCGAGGTGACATTGCCGCCACTGTCAACGGCCAGAGCAATCGTCTTGGTGGGGTCACTACTAAAAGTCTAAAATTATGTAGTGCTCTTAGAATGCGGCTGCGCGTTTAGAGTTTTATGCATGAGCTCTATTTAAAGAATTTAAGTAAAAAAACCCGAAATCTCTTTAATGGGCCTAGAGGACATTAGGTCACCCGATAACATGTTCCCGAAATCTCCTTAAATGGGCTTAGAGGACATTAGGTCACCCGTCAACATGTTCCCGAAATCTCCTTAGAGGACATTAGGTCACCCGTCAATCGAAATCTCCTTAACGGACATAGAGGACATTAGGTCACCCGTCAACATGTTCTCAAAATCTCTTTAATGGGCCTAAAGGACATTAGGTCATCTGTCAACATGTTCTCAAAATCTCTTTAATGGGCCTAGAGGACATTAGGTCACCGTTAACATGTTCTCAAAATCTCCTTAATGAGCACCCGTCAACATGCTCCTGTAATCTCTTTATTGGGCCGAGAGGACATTAGGTCACCCGTCAACATGTTTTCGAAAACTCCTTAAATGGACTTAGAGGACATTAGGTCACTCATCAACATGTTCCCGAAATCTCCTTAATAGGCCTAGAGGACATTAGGTCACCCATCAATCGAAATCTCCTTAACGGGCATAGAGGACATTAGGTCACCCGTCAACATGTTCTCAAAATCTCTTTAATGGGCCTAGAGGACATTAGGTCACCGTTAACATGTTCCCAAAATCTCCTTAATGAGCACCCGTCAACATGCTCCTACAATCTCCTTATTGGGCCTAGAGGACATTAGGTCACCTATCAACATGTTCCCGAAAATTCCTTAAATGGGCTTAGAGGACATTAGGCCACCTGTCAACATGTTCCCGAAATCTCCTTAATAGGCCTAGAGGACATTAGGTCACCCGTCAATCAAAATTTCCTTAACGGGCATAGAGGACATTAGGTCACCCGTCAACATGTTCTCAAAATCTCTTTAATGGGCCTAGAGGACATTAGGTCACTGTTAGCATGTTCCCGAAATCTCCTTAATAAGCACCGTCAACATGCTCTCGTAATCTCCTTACTAGGCCTAGAGGACATTTGGTCACCCATTAATATATTTCGAAAATTTCTTTAATGGGCCTAGGTCAACCGAAATCCGTTCGGATTTCTTCTTAGGGCTCGTTCGACAAGACTAGTAAATTCTGGCATAAAAATGATTGAATTTAATCAAATTCTAATAATTAGATCATCTCAAATCCAACTCTTAAATTCATACAATTTGTACATATAATTGGTCACACTTTATATCTTCAACATGAAATATCATCCCAATATTATTTTAAGATATAATGACAACTTGTATTTTTGTTGTATTTGACTAATTATATTCTCTAATTATATTTGTGATCAATAAATCTAAGATGATTAAGATTATCATGTAGAATATAAAGAGTGATCGGGTAACTATCATCTTTGATTTACTTTGCATTATTGAGTTCATCTACCACCAAACTTGGTGATTGGATTTAAATTCGAAGAGTAAATCTAATAAAAAAAAATCATATGCATTATGTATAATGAACATTCACATTTCTCAACATACTTTGTACAATGATCTCATCTTCTTTATATGGTTGTTTATCGTTATTTACGACATCATTTATTTGTCGTTAGTTCACTTTTTATTTAAAGTTATGATACTCAAATTATTTAAAAAAATTGCCCGTTATGGTTTCTTTTTCGCGCTTAAACAATAGGAACCCAAACAATAAACATTTAAACGGCGGGAAGCAAAATTATTACAAATTCTTAAAAAAATGTTTTATAATTTCTAATCAAATAAAGTTAATAAACTAAATAGAAAGAAAAATATCCATCAAACTCTAAAAAAAATAGTAATATAATTTATAAATAATCAAATAAGGATAAAAAAACATTCTATGTTTATCTATTTAATTTCACAAGCCCACATAACTATTTTTATTAATCTCATTTGACCATAATGAATTCTAAAACAATAAATAATGATAATTAATTTTAATTAATCATGAGCCATAATTTTTTATAATAAGCAAATATATATATATATATATATATATAATAAATAATAATAATAATAATTAATTTTAATTAATCATGAGCCATAATTTTTTATAATAAGAAATATATATATATAATTTTCGTTTTATAACAAAATTTTGACCATCAACCCATCGAAATTAGTATAGTTAAATATATATATTATTCGTAACGGCTATATGAACTAGGAAATGATATTGTTACCATAGATTTTATTAAAATACATGTACCTAAAGAAAAAGTCCTCAATTCTATAATGGGTATTCTACATTTATTTATTTTGTGACAATTTGAAAAAAGAAAAAAGAAAAAAATAATAATTTAATGTATAATAAAAAATATATTTTATATATCTATATGTCTATCTATCTATATTTTTTAATTATTTTTTTTACTTTTCTATTTAATTTACATTATGTCAAATAATAATCTAATCTTCTGGGCCTTGTTGATAAAGTTAGTACTTTGTAATCTGTAAGAAAGATTACAGTTTGAGATTCTTGATGGACCCTAACCATGGTAAACAAATTGGGGGTGAAGCTGGTTACAGGCCTTCATAAATAGAGCAGAATAGAGAGCGTCCCAATTCACAAAAACTGCGCCTTTCTTCATAGCAAGAGTCTGTAATAGCTCACCAAAGAGACTGTCTTTGTGTGTATTAGAGAGAGAGAGAGACATAGAGACAGAGAGAGAGCTCCCGCCCCGCTTTCGCTGACGTTTGTTTCTCCACCAGAGTCAAGAATAGAGGCCGGAGACTACCGTTTTAAAGATACATTGGTACTGTAAGTTCTTCTTCAGTATCTCAATTGGGTTTTTCTTGCTAATTTATCATTTAAATCTGCTTCAGATTCTATCTGCACCGACTTTAGAATGAACTGACTTATGTTTGATTCTTGATTATCCTACCCTTTATGGGTTTTCCTCTAGATTTTTCATTGCTCGTGTAGCTTAGATATGCCTTTCTTGTCCATGCAGACATATTAAACTGTGGGTTCTGCTTGATTTATGTTTTTTTTCTATTCTCCTCAAGGGTATGATAGATAGATGTTTCCGAGAAGATTTCTTAATTAAATTCTCAGTTGGGTTTTGAATTTCAGATAAGACTCTAATGTCAACATCAATTGATTAAATTGGTACTCTAGGATCAAATCAGTAGGGTTTGTGTTTTAATTAAAATTATCTTTGTCTGTAGAAAAGAAAATACTTTAACCAATGGCCATCGGGGAGAGAGATGATTCTATAGCGAGGAACAAAAGAAAGTTCTTAGCTGCTGAAGCTTCTTCATTGGCGGTATCATCATCTGATAGGCTTCAGAGTTCTATCGATTGTGCTGAAGAAGAAAATGAAGAAGAAGAAGATGGATCAATGCTGCCTGGCTGGAATGACCCTATAGCATCCCAGCTGGAAGAGTTATTGATACGTGAGTTAACCGAGGGTTTTCAAACCGCGATTCGGAAGATTATGGATCTCAACTACACAAAAGAGATGGCCGAATTTGCTGTCTTAAAGAGTGGCTTTTCCTATGCTGGTGGTAAGGATTTCATTGCAGAAATCATTGAGAGCGCCACGATTTATCTGAAGAAAGGGAAGAAGGCCTCGGGATCCATGGAATTCGATAACCTAGAGAACATGGCTGAGTACATATTGCTCGAGATGATAAATGTTCTTACGGAGGTTAAACCTTCCACAAGTATATCAGAAGCTATGTGGCTTTTGTTGATATTCGACTTAAATCTCACCAATGCCTGCTCAACGTCAGACAGCCATAACTCTAATTTTACTAATGTATCCCAGGTCTCAAAACCTTCTATTCCTCATGAAGAAGATATTTCGGTTGGATGTAAAAACTGCCGTATGTGTTTACAGAAGGTGGCGGTTTCATCCAAATCGTCATCATTTGGAGTTTCAGGTGAGATTGACGTGAAGTTGTCTTGTGGTAGAAGGTCGCAATCGGGTAACCATTCGAAGAGGGATATTCTTAGGCAGAAGCTTCATGTTGAGAAGGGCAATAAGGGTCATACTTCAAAGGTGGCGATAAGAGCTAAGATCACTACCTTGGTTTGCGAAAGAAAACCCAAGTCTTCATCCGAATCTTCTATTTCAAGCATGAAGAACAGTTCGATGAGGTTGAAAACTGCATTGAGCAAGAAAGTCTCTCGATATAACAATAATACTAATACTAATAAATCCTTGGAGACGAATCTGATGGCTGAGAACGTTGATAAGGCTGTCGTTGATTATTATGCTGGCATTCCTTACGACGAGTCTTCAAAACGCTATAGCCCACAAAACCCCAGGGACGAAGTGGTCATTACTCTTGTCCCGCACCTACAATCGTTGCAGAAAGACATCAAAGGTTGGTCCGAATGGGCAATGGAAAAGGTAATGCAGGCTACCTGGAGGCTAAGCAAGGACAGTTCTGAACTTAAGGCTTTGAGGCAAGAGAGAGATGACACTGATAAGTTCACGAAAGATAAGCAATCATTAGAAGATAACACAGTGAAACGACTTTCAGAAATGGAGAATGCTTTGGCTAATGCTAGCGGACAAGTGGATATGGCTAGCACCACTGTGCGAAGGCTGGAGGAAAATAATTCGGATTTAAGAAAGGAACTGGAGTTGAAAAGGAAGGAAGCTCAAGAGGCTGCTGATAAATTGGAGGAAGCTCTGTTGAAGGAGCAGGTTTTACAGAAGAAAATTCAATCATGGCCGAAAGAGAAGTGTTTTCTGGTTGAGGAGAAGGATGAAGGATTGAGCAAGGTAAGTGAGATGAAGCAAAAGGTTGAGAAGGTGAAAAGCATTTGCAACCGCTTTGAGGTAAGTTTTTCTTTCTTTAGGCCTTGTTCGAACTTGGGTTATTTGGATTACAAGTGTGTTATTTTCAAATAACTTTACTTGGGTAAAGAACACATTATGGGTGTTGGGTGTAGAAATACAGTGAATAGAAATAGAGGATAGTTATTTGAGATTAAATACAGGAACAAGGGCTTACTGAAATTATCTTATTTGATAGATTTGGTGAATGGTTTTGTTCTTTTATCTTCAGGTATTGTATAAAGAGGAACAAAAGGCAAAAGAAATGCGGTTGAAGCAGGCTAAGACTGTAAGAAAAGAGAAAGAGAGTCTAGAAGCTTGGGGCTTAGAAGAGGAGGAGCGGATTAAAAGAAGGGCGGAAGATGGGCTGCAGAAGCACAAGTCCGTTATAAAAGATCTGGAGCGTAGGATATCTGAAATGAAATTTGAATCTGAATGTTCTGAATTAGCAGCCCTTAGAAGGAGTGGTTTTGGAACATTTACTGGCGGTGGTGATGGTGATGGCGCACCTTTTCAAAGTGGTGGCAGCAGCAGTGACAAGAAGAGGTTGGAAGTATTTCGTGGAAATTTTGCAGAAAATATAAAAAAGGAGACCGAGGAAGAAGAAGAAGGAGAAGGAAGGGAATGTGTAATGTGCCTTACATATGAAATGGAGGTTGTTTTTCTTCCATGTGCACACCAAGTTCTTTGCAGATATTGCAATGAACTGCACAAGACAGGGATGAACTTTTGTCCCTCTTGCAGAGCTGACATTGAGGGAAGGATACTTGTCAAATATGTTTAAGCTTAAGCCACCAGCAACTAGCTATTATAATAATCACATGGGTTTCATTGTAGGAACATTATGGTTCTTATGTTACTTTTACATTATTTTCATAATTTCTTGTATACCTTCCTGAAAGAAACTAAAAAGGTTTAGAAAAATTAATAAACATGAGTTTTGATTATAGACAGACAGACTTCTGTATGATTATTACTACTACCTTTAACTTTGCTGTTTTTCTATTAAGCTTATGCTGTTTTTTTTTTTATTATGATAAAAGATCTTTTACAGAAAAATTTTAGTGCACCTGAGATCCTATTTTCAGGTGCCAACAAAATCCTATTTCAGGAGAAAACATGTTACATTTGACATTGTCTCTAACTTAGTCGGATCCTTCATAAAACATGTTGTATTTCCAAACCTTCTTATGGAGTCATCTATCTGATATATTCTTAGCACTAGATTGATTCAGCTTATTCATATATATTATTATTTGTAAACAAATCAAACTAGCCTTAAATCTTCTCATGATTCACTATATAGTCTTTTCTACAAAGGACCCACTAAATGACGTTGGGGTGGTGCATGGGAGTTTGATACGCCGGGTTTTAGGTGACGTGGCCTTTCCACCAACTACTTGTTTTATATACTACTTAATATACAGTAATTCTAATTGTTTTCAAGTGTTACTTCATAAATTCATATTATAAAAATCAAAACCTAATCCCACTTCAATAAAAATAAAAAATATATAAAGTCTTGTGCTGAGCTAGACCTTATAGAATTATTCATTTGTTACCCAGACTCGAATCTCCAGGAAAAGTCTAAGCAGTAATCTTCTCATGTATATTAAGTGTTCATATAATATACTGTTTAATATGAAAAAACAGAGTTTCAATATTATTTTTAAAGATCCAATCTTGACCCCCCACCACCATCCTTCTCTTCTTTGGGGGCAGTTGAACTTTTGAAGGTCTTTCTCTATATCTATATATCAGAGACAGACATACAGACAGACAAGAGAGCAGCTTGTCGACTGTCATGTTTCTGATCTTCCACAGAAAGCTCCGGCGGTTTTGCTCCAAACTCCGTTGGCAGATCCGCCGCCGACCAAAACCCAAAATCCTCATCAAAACAATTAGGAAACCTGACCAGAACCTTTCTTTTCCAAATGAATCCCCCCCACTTAAGTTCCATGTTCGTTTGGCCACCTTCAACGCAGCTCTCTTCTCCATGGCACCTATTTTTACTCATAGGATTATACAGAAACAAAACAATCAACCCGACTTCTCCAATCTCAACCGAGCTAAATCTGACAACAATCGGCCGAAGAGCATACTTAAACAATCTCCCCTGCATCCCAATCAGCAGAAGTCAAAGCTTCGGGTTTCGATCAATCTTCCTGACAACGAAATATCCTTGAGGTTCGCTTCCGGGGAATATAAACAACAACAACTATTGAGACACTCCCGTAGCTTGGCCAATTACAGATCAAACAGCAGTAAAAGCATTGTTGAAGTGTTGAGAGAGTTGGATATTGATGTTCTTGCTCTGCAAGATGTTAGAGCGGAGGAAGAGAAGGGGATGAAGCCATTGTCAGACTTGGCAGCTGCTTTGGGAATGAATTTCGTGTTTGCTGAGAGCTGGGCTCCTGAATATGGAAATGCAATCTTGTCAAGATGGAAGATTAAGAGATCGAAAGTTGTAAAGATATTTGATGACTCTGATTTCAGGTTCACTTTTCTTTATAACCCACTAATCATTTCTTGAAAAGATTGAATCTTTAAATTATAATCGACCCTTCTTTTTTCTTTTTATAAAGATGGAATCTTTAAATAAATATTGTGGAATTACAGAAATGTCCTCAAGGCTACAATAGATGTTCCTTGTGTGGGCGAATTGAATTTTCAGTGTACCCACCTTGATCATTTGGATGAGAAATGGAGGATGAAACAAATAAATGCGATTATCCAATCCAATGACGGCCCCCATATCTTAGCCGGGGGACTAAACTCGCTTAACGAAACCGATTACTCATTAGAAAGATGGTCAGACATCTCGAAGGTAATACAAATATAAGAAGTTAACAAATTAAATATCGGTTTTAATATTTTTCTTGAATTAACTTGTGATTGATAGTTCTATGAGGAGATTGGTAAACCAACGCCGAAAACTGATGTGATGAGATTGATGAGAGGAAAACAGTATTCTGATGCCAAGGACTTCTCGGGAGAATGTGAATCTGTTGTGATGATCGCGAAAGGCCAAAGTAAGGTGTATTGAAATTCAAATTGATTTTTTTTTTTATGTTTGTGACATGCCTTGAGTTTTCTCTAATTTAATGGGTTATGTGTTACAATGTAGGTGTACAAGGAACGTGCAAGTATGGAACCCGGGTAGACTACATACTAGCCTCGCCCGATTTGCCCTACAAATTTGTCCCGGGGTCGTATTCGGTATTTTCGTCGAAAGGGACTTCTGATCATCACATTGTGAAGGTAGACATAGAAAGATTAGACGGCGGCATAAGGTTAGAGGAATCAAATAAGAAGAACATACACGTGAAACGCAAGAAAATCATAAAGATGTCAAGTTCCTCACTTGAGAAAAAAGTGTAGATAGATTGGGATGAAATTTTATACTAAAGTTAGAATATTTATTTTCTTTCCATAGATAACTCTGAAAAAAATGCATGAACTTTTTATATTTCAAAGATAACTCACAAATGTTATGTTGTGAAGTTAATGGATTAATGATATTATATCTTGAATCAAGGACAAATCTATAAGGAAAAAAATTGAGATAGGCGGCGGTAAGAAATAAATGGTGAAAATGAAGTAAATATTATACCGAGAGTAAATTAGATTGAAGAAATTAGGTATTTAAGGAGTAATTTCACCTTTTTTGTTTTGCTTGAGCGCCAACTTTAGTATAGATCACGCTCTCTCTCGGGGAAATTTTACGAAATGACCCTAAAGATTGTCTTTTTTTGCATCCGTGATCACCGCATAATTTTAAATGCGCTGGTTACCACTTTATATTTTTTTTTTGACGAAAATACATTTTCGCGCACAAAGGGAAAATATTTTTATATAAATACTTAATTTTTTTTCATTTCATTATTTTCCTTTCTCTCTCTTCTTTCTCTCTCGCGACGGCATAACGGCGGAACCCTAAACGAACAAATCATACAGATCGACGGCGAAAACTCGTTCTAATATCAGGTGATTGGATCGATTTATGTTCTTATTTCTATTATGTTCATCTTCAAACCATAAACCATGAGGTTGTTCTTATTGTTCATCCGGTTTATATTTGTTGTTCATCTTGTTCATATTGGTTGTTCATCTTTTCGATGATGATATTTGTAGATGATGCTCTGAATTGGTTCCGTTTTAGGAAAGATTCGTGTGATATCGCAAAGCGGCACGGTGGTCACGCGAAAGCCCATTGCGTTACGCGAAGCGGCACGGTCGTCACGCGAAGCGGCATGTTAGTCATGCGAAGCGGCACAATGGTCACGCGAAGGACACGGTGGTCACGCGAAGCGGCACGGTGGTCACGCGAAACGGCACGGTCGTCATGCGAAGGTCCATTGCGTTACGTGAAGCGACACGGTGGTCATGCCGAAGCTACACGGTGGTCACGCGAAGCGGCACGGTGGTCACGCGAAGCGGTAATGTGGTCATGCGAAGCGGCGCAGTGGTCACGCGAAGGCACATCGCGTTACGCGAAGCGGCACGGTCGTTATGCGAAGCAGCACAGAGTTGTACTTAGATTTGTGTAAAACACCAAATTCGATTCTATTGTTTTTCAGTTGAATGAAGAATGTTTTTTTGTTTTGTTTGATTAAAAAATCTGTCATCTACTCATATTCGCCTATTTGTTTGTCTTGCCTTATCAGTTAAGTTCCTAATTATGGTTGAGACTAGAGTTTATTTAGTATTTAATGACATTAATTTGGATAGGTTTAGGGTTATGCTGAAACACGTGTATTATTAATCACCTTAAACAGTTGTTTTTCTAGGCAATCTTAGAATATCAAAAGAATGCAAAGAACATTGAACAACGAAAACTTCTAACAAAATCCGAGTCATAAGGTAAAACAAAAACGTCCAAGGGATGGCCCTTCGCTACAAGGGATGGACCTTCGCGTGACGAACGTGCCGATTTGCGTAACCCAATGGCTTTCACGTGACGACAGTGCCACTTCGCGTAACTCGATGAGCCTTCGCGTGACGACCGTGCCGTTTCGCATGACCATTGTGCCGCTTCGTGTGACCACAGTCTCACTTCACGTGACCACCGTGTCGTTTCGCGTAACGCGATCGGCCTTCGCGTGACCACTGTGCCGCTTCGCGAGATCACACGAATCTTCCCTGAAACGGAACCGATTCAAAGCATCATCTACAAATATCATCATCGAAAAGATGAATAACCAATATGAACCAGATGAACAAGATGAACAATAAGAAAACCTCATGGTTTAGAGTTTGAAAATGAATATAATGGAAATAAGAATATAAATCAATCTAATCACCTGATATTAGAACGAGTTTTCGTCGTCGATCTGTATGATGTGTTCGTTTAGGGTTCCACCGTTGTGCCGTCGCGACAGAAAAATAATAGAAAGAAGAGAGAGAAAGGAAAATAACGAAATGAAAAAATTTAAGTATTTATATAAAAACATTTTTCCTTCGCGTTTCGTGAAGGGGGTATTTTCGTCAAAAAAATATAAAGTGGTCACCAACGCATTTAAAATTATGCGGTGACCACGGATGCAAATAAGACAATCTTTAGGGTCATTTCGTCAAATTTCCCCTCTCTCAAACCTAAAACCTATTAGCAAATTGATTTTGTAACTAGGGTAATTAGTCAATCTCTTGTTAGTTAACCTTTTGTCCATATGGTCCACCCATATCTAGCTTAGAATAAATCTAAGGTTTATTCTTGCTTTAAAGTCTATTATGAATAAATCCAAGGTTTATTCTTGCTTTAAAGTCTATTTTTTCCATTATTTTACATTAGGTTCATAGTTTTTCACCTTTCAAAGTATTAGGTAATATGAGTAGTACTTTTTGTTTTCATGTTCTTTGAATTTTAGTGACCATTTAAAAACAATTTGATACTACTATTTTTCCTTTTTTGAACACTATTTTTTTTTATATCAAAATTGTAATGTATCAAGCTAGTTTGATATGAGTTTTCTTTTTCTTTATAAATTCTCTCAATCACGTCACTCTCATTATAACCTTCAAATCCTTCATTTAATTAACTATAATACTCAATCACTCCCTGAACTAGATCTATACTAAGCATTTATCACATCTAAGACCGCACATTATTAGTCCAACACTTAAAATATTGGAAAACAAAATTAGTTGTGATATTATAGAATTTTGAAGATGATTTTGCCAAGAACATAATGTTTTTTTTCGATTCCAGAACAGGGCCTTGAGAGTTGTTGGGCCATTGAATCCTCCTCCAGAAATGTCCATTTGGGCCGACTTTGGTGCCCATGAAGCTCTATGATTAGTAAATAATTTTTGAAAATAAAAATATTAAATACAAGTGTTTAAGAGGTTCTTTGTATTAAAAGAAATATATTTTATATTGGTAAGAAAAAAGATTTACACCACATTTAGAAACTATCATTTTGTATAATTTGTCACATTTTGATATCATATTTAAAAATGGGGTCTATCTGAGCTTTTTAACTTATACAACTAAAAAAAATATTAATATTTTTTCTGTTATATAAATTAGAAAATAATTTTTTTTTTTTCAAATAGTAAGTTGAATGTTCGTGTTTTAGAAGTCAAATGAAATGAAATGAAATGAAATGAAATGAAATGAAATGAAATGAAATGGTACATTTTTTAAGATTTAAAACAATTGTTATAACAGCAATGCAATGGGCCATGATTGGATATAATCAAATTTAATACGTAACTCCTCCGCTAAGTACACACCAGCTTCTATTCTATGCTACCCCCAATCATTATTCCTTTTCCCAAAATTTTATTGTTTTTTTATTTTCATTTTTGTGGGTGATACAAATATCTTAACTTGAGGGACTGTCCCAAAATTATAAATATATAGATTATTTAACTTTTTACTATGTTTTGTTCTTTTTATTTTTTGTTTATCACTTTATTTTGATGTTAAATTACTTTAATAAATGTTATATATCATTTCATTAACTATATTATTTTTATTAATTACAAAATTATTATATATTTTTTAATATAACATAAAATATAATAAGTTAAAAAAAAAATATTTTACTTAAGACACCCTAAACTTTGTGGGGTGAATCATGAATTCTCAAACTAACCTAGTTTCTCGTTCAATTTTTCAAACTAACATACTTTAACTAACATACTTTGTTGATTTATTTCCAAACTAACCTAATTTACTATTCAAACTCAATTTTTATTTATTTATTTATTACATTTAAATTTATTATATATTTAAATTATTATTTTTATAAATTTAATATATTTAAATTATTATTTATATAAATTAAATTATTTATATTTTGATATATATTTTAAATTATTATTTATATTTTAATATATATTTTAAATTATTATTTTTTTATAAATTTGATTATATATATTTACATTTTAATTATTGTTTATATAAAATAATAAATATTTCTTTTAACATTTTAATAAATAATTGATAAATACTAATAAATTTAAAATATTTTAATCATAATAATATAATAATTCATAAAAACGATTGCAATCATCATTTCTTTAAATTATTGACAATTTTGCTTAGGCCTTCCACAAATAATGATCTTTCGTGAGTTATTCATTTCGGTTCGATTTGGATTTAACCTCGTTGATTTTTCTTTTTTCTCAAATTTTTTTATTGGGAACAAGATTATTATATTTATCTCAATCATGTGCTATTGGAAACGTTCAATATGATTCATTAGATAAAGAGTGAAAACATACTACCACATCTCAAAATTTTGGTTAATCCATTAATATATATCACAATCTAACAATTTCACAATCTAACGATATCCTGAGCAAAATCCTCAATAATTTAGAGAAATGATGATTGTAATTGTTTTGATGAATGATTAATTATTATATTATTATGGTTAAAATATTTTAAATTTATTAATATTTATTAAATATTTATTAGAATGTTAAAGGGAATATTTATTATAATTGAAATATAAATAAATATATATATATTAAAATATAAATAATCAAATTTATAAAAAATAATAATTTAAAATATATATCAAAATATAAATAATCAAATTTATTAAAATAATAATTTAAAATATATATCAAAATATAAATAATTTAATTTATTAAAATAATAATTTAAATATATCAAATTTATAAAAATAATAGTTTTAATATATATATATATATAATGAATTTAAATGTAATAAATTAATAAATTTAAAAAAAAAGTGAGTTTGAATAGTAAACTAGGTTAATTTGGAAATGAACGAATAAAATAGGTTAATTTGGGAATGAATGAACAAAGTAGGTTAGTTTGGGAAGTTAAACGACAAACTAGAGTAGTTTGGGAATTGGTTCCAAATTTCTGGGCAACCTTGTATATATGCTAGAGCTAGGTATTGTACATAAACGTTCGTATTCGACTCGGGCAAGTTGTGTTATACTCTCAATCGTGTCATGTTGTGTCGTGTCTAAATCTTATACGTGTCGTATCGTGTCTTCACTCACTCAAAATATTATGATTCACGGACTCTTTCGTGTCGTGTTATTCGTGTCCACGAATTTATTTGTGTCGTACTAACTCGTGTTTAAATTCGTGTTTCGTGTTATTCCGACTAGATTTTGTTATCGTGTCAACACAATCGTGTCTTGACACTCATGTTATTTATTTATTTATTTATTTATATATATATTAAATTATATTATTAGTAAAACTTATAAAATATTATTATATTATTAAAGTTAAATTATTATTATATATTTTGTTTGAATGTTTTAATAATAATTAAAATTTTAAAAATAATATGTAAATTAATAAAAGTAATATGTGAGATAATTATTATGAGATTCAAATTTCTATTCATATAATTTATTTAATATTTATATTTTATTTTAATATTTTAGTATATTTAATTTTAATTATATATATTACATTTATAAAATTAAATAATTTATAAATTTAATGAAAATGTAAATATATTTAGAGAGACGTGGTCATTTGATAATGTTAATATAAAAGTGGTTAGTTTGAGAAAGAAAATGGGAGATGTGGATAAAATTTATAAATATATATTATTATATTATTAAAATTAAAATTATTATCATATATTTATTATTTAATGTATTAATAATTATTAAAATTATAAATAATTAAAATTTTAATAAGTAATTAATAAAATAATATCGAAGAGAATTATTAATAGACTCACATTTTTATTCATATAATTTATTTTTTATTTATATTTATATTATTTAAGTTAATATTTTATTTTAATATTATATTTTAGTGTGTTTAATTTTAATTATAAATATTACATTGATGAAATTAAATAATTTATTAATTGAGTAAAAATGTAATAGGTTTAGAGAATGTTAATGTGGGTAGTTTAAGTCATTTAACTAAGATAAATGATTAGGTGAGAAATTTGGTGAGAGAATTACTTGGCATAATTTTATTCGCTAAAAAAAAATAAAATAATTTCTCTATTTTCTCTCTTTCCTCCCATTTTACATTTTCCAACCAATGAAGGTGATGCCAAGTCATTCTCTCACCAAATTCTCTCACCAAAATCTCTCTCTCTAACACTCCTCTTTAACTAATTGTGTTTTTGTCGTTTCGTGTGTATACTCGTGCTCGTGTCTATAATTGTGTCGTGTCTATATTCGTGTCTATGTCGACTCGTAACCGTGTTTTGATCGTATAAACTCATAATCGTGTTGTGATTGTGTCGTCTTGTACTTGTATCGTGTCAACTCAAGATCCGAGTGAGATAATATTGTATTGTGTCGTTCCGTACAAATATCGTGTTGGATCATGTTGGTTCGTATTTAGCTAACTCATTGCTCGGTTCATTATATATTAATAATACCTGAAAATTATTTATTTATTATTATTATTATTATTGTATAGATGAAGATGCAACAATTTTGAGGTAGCTTCATTTTCATTCAATCATTGCCTCTTTTGCTTTAAGGATTTGTTTGTCCCAATCGATCACCTTTCTCTTTGCAATAATTAAGGTCTCGTTTGGTTGTTGTGGGATATTATATACTTAATGATAACCTTAATTTATTTCTTATGCATCCAACATCTTTATTTACTTACTATCCTTCATTGTTATAATATTTTGCTTAAATCAAGACAGTTGTAGTAGAAATGAAATTTAAGACCTTTAAATTCTTAACTAATATTATTTTCATTTGAAGGACCAGTCAATTATTTAATATAGTGAAAAATCAACAAAGAAACCAATCATCCTATTGTAAGTGATTTGAGTAAATAACTAATTAAATGTGTAAGAAGTTAAAGATGATGTTGAGGATTGATCTAACGACATAGATTCTTGTGTTGAAAAAAATAACATCGAATTGATTTCTTTTTATAAATGCATTTATGAATTTGGAGAATTTATCCATCTGGGTTTTGATTATTTTGAAAGAGAGGGGTCCATTAGATTTTAGGTCAATTTTATCATGATATATATTTGTTGCACATGTTTGTTTTTCTATCTATACATTGTCTTCATTATTATTTTAGAGTTGTAAAATCCAATCATAATAATAGAGTTCTATCGATATGAAAATACTTACGGACAAAAGGAGACCACTTCATGCGGTGAATTTAAATTTTACATAATGTAATACTTATCTTTTTTTCAGACATCTATTATTCATTAGTTTATCATACATCCAACTTTAGTTTCAATTTTAATATACATTAGCTAATTAGTTAGCTCATGTTTTTATCAATCTTACTAAAGCAAATGATTTGACTATGTATGCTCAATGCAATTTTATTTTTTTAATAAGGTTTTATGAACTTTATTAATATTTATTTACGGAATAAAGATATGTGTTTTAGAAAATATTTGAAAAATTATATATGTTTCTTTCCGACCAAATTTTTGGTGACCAACACCGACTTAAGTCAAGTCAGTGATTAAAAGGTTTGTAAAATATTTTTCGATTCCAAATATCTTAAACTCCGATATGTCGGAGGGGCCTTCGCACTACCGTGGATTTAAAATTGTCACGTTATAGTTATTTATCAAAAATTTAGAAGTAAACACATGAACTTTTTAATCTTTTTTAATTTTTTAAACATATGTAAAATATTTATTTCCTAAAACATACATACTTAAGTGTTTTTATCTATTTATTTATTAAAATGAATTAATATTTTAATAACAATGACACTATTTTAGTTTATCTTACCCTTTCTAAATATGATTTTGTTAAAAGCATTATTAAGTCAATCTGCATATACCATATTTTATTCCCTAATTGGATTTGGTATGTGAATTAGTAGTTTTAGGGAAATTATTTCACCTAACTTGACAACACTAAATTCAAAGTAGCATGTTGATTTGTTTTTGTTAAGAATAATTAAAAAAATAATCTATTATTAGACTAATCCGTTCAAATTGATAGAAGTTTGTTTAATTTTAAATTGTATTATTTTAATAATAATTTGACAAAATGAAATTGAAGAAAGTCAAATTTATTGTTCTAAGTTGGGCAGAATTAGATATGAGCTGCGGGCCTTGCAGCAGCTGCTTCTTTCCTTCTTCATTGGACGGAGCAGCCATTACAGAAAGAAGGAAAATAAGGATAAGTTTCTTTGAAGAGACAGAAAGGGGGCAAAAAGAGATGAACTTCACTGTTCGGAAATCTCGAGGGAGAGAGAAAAAAGCTACTCGTCCCTTTTGGCTGCCAAATTGAAAGAAAGACGTTATAAAGTTGGTTCCTTTGCTGAAACAGAGGTTTGCTTTCTCTCTCTTTCTTCCTCGATTTGTGGGTTCTTCTCTAAGTGCAGTCGCTTTACAAGGGCAGTGGCTTTGAGGGGAGATCTCCGACAAAGTCCATTTCTTCTTTACTTGGTACGGCGCAGGGGAACTTATTATTCTTCATGTTTTCTTCTTCGCATAGCACGTCCCTTTCTTAATCATGGGTTCGCTAGTTTTTGTTTCCATGGATTACTTATGTATTATATCTCTTATGGGTCTCTTTGAAAAGGGTTGAACTAAAACCAATCAATGCCAATTTGTTTTCTCTCTGTGGATTTCTCTAGCTTTAGATAAGCTTTATGATCATGAGAAGTATGTTTGTAAATGTTGGGTATTATCTTAATAAATTCATGTTCTTTGACTGATTTCTTTCTTAATATTGATATCTTGTTAGGACGTAGGCATAATACTACCTCTTGTTGCGTTATGGGGGAGGAGAAGGAAACTGTATATTCACCTGTTGGAGTTCTAGAATACTATTTGAGGACAGCAGAATCAGAAACCATCTCTTCCATGGCCAGCACCTCGGAAACTGATGGTTTAAAGAGTTCTAAATTCGGTTCTAAATGGCGCGATCTAGTTCAGCAATTCAAGAGCAAATCCAAGAAACCAATTGGCAATCTCCATCCTCTTAGCGTTATGAAATTTTCCAAGAGATTGAGTAGTAGCATGAGGGAGCATATCGGCTTCATGATTAACCCTTTTGAATGCAGAGATTCAAGTAGTCTGAAACCCCGGTGTAGAAACTTCACAATCCATGAGCTTCAAAACGCCACAAACTCTTTCAACCGTGGTAATTTTTCTGACTTGTGAAACTAAGTTTACTCTGCCTTCCAAGTATTTGATATATTGATTATGTGAAATCCTGCAGAGAATTTGATCGGAAGAGGGGGTTATGCTGAAGTTTTTCGTGGCCAATTGAGAGATGGGCAGCTAGTTGCCATAAAGCGACTGATTAAGGGTCATTCGGATGAGAGAATCGCTGATTTCCTTTCGGAGCTGGGAGTTATGGCCCATGTTGACCATCCCAATACAGCTAAGTTGATCGGTTATGGAATTGAAGGAGGAATGCACCTTGTTCTTGAGCTATCCCCTCATGGAAGCTTAGCTTCTCTTCTTCATGGTTTGCCTCTCAATCATCCAATTCCCAGTTTTGATTCAGATTAGTACATTTATTAACTAACCACTTCAATTTCTTTCCAATTAATGCAGGTGCTAAGGAGAAGCTAAACTGGAGTGTTAGGTATAAAATAGCAGTTGGAACAGCTGAAGGATTGCTATATCTTCACGAGGGTTGTCCTAGAAGAATCATTCACAGAGATATCAAGGCCTCTAATATATTACTTTCTCAAGATTTCGAACCTCGGGTAAACAGAAAAACCTAACCTGACATACAATTTCCAGAGAACTGAAACTGATATGAATCTGTATTTGCTTGTTTTGATTTAGATATGTGACTATGGGCTCTCAAAATGGCTTCCAGAGAAATGGACACATCACATTGTGCCAAAATTCGAAGGCACCTTTGGGTATGTGTCGATCAAAACTGTTCTGTATTGTTTCATTCTTAAAAATCTTATTTTCTTCTTTTAATGTCTTCACCACAAAAAAAACAGATATCTTGCTCCTGAATACTTGATGCACGGAATAGTGGACGAGAAGACAGATGTTTATGCATTTGGAGTACTACTTTTAGAACTCGTGAGTGGTCGCCGTGCTCTTGACTATTCAAAGGAAACTCTTGTTGTTTGGGTATGCCTTCTTTTCATCTCTTGAAGCATTTTTTTTATAAACTATAAACCATTTTAAAAAAAATATTGCTTTTTGTGTTGTAGTCAAAGCAGTTAATCAAGAAGAACAACATAAGAGAACTGGTTGATCCTAGTCTTGAAGACGATTACAAACAAGTGCAGTTGAACCTCATGGTTTTGACTGCCTTTATATGCATCCAACAATCTTCAATTCGACGCCCTCAAATGAAACAGGTAATTTTTTGTCCATTATCAGTCTCTGCAACTGTTTTGGTGAATCCGATTCTATCAAAATTAAGTGAAAAACTCCCCCACATTCTGATGATGCAATCGGGATTGTCACATTGTGCAGGTAGTACAACTTCTGAAAGGAAACCGTGAAAGCTTAGAAATGGTTAAGAAATGCTACAAGACATCATTTTGGAAAAGATACCGTTTAGTGGATGCTCTTAATGACAATGAAACAAGGAGCAGCAGCAGGGAGGAGGATGACTTGTCTCATCTTCTTCCTTCAATCCAAAACTTGCTCTCTGTCGGAGTCTTGGGAGGGAAAGAGCTTCGCCAATTTTTCGTGTGATTAAACTAGGAATCAATCTTTGAGCAATGAAGAGTTTAGTGTAGTCAGTAGTTTGTATCTTTTTTTCTTTTTCTTTTTCTTTACATATGTAAGTTTTTCAATTTTTCTTGGATGAAGAAGACAAATAGAAAGAGAGTAATCTAAGTGTTTATTGTAGGAAATTTACATGTCACACAAATATTGTATTATGATGATTTAAGGATTACAAGTACTCAAGGATATTAATATTGGTTTCACTATACTGATTTATTTTTTATAGTATGATTGTCAGTTGCAGTCAATGAGACAAGGATCATTAAAACACCAAACCATCCAATATAAAGACGGTTCAATTATTTTTCTTATAGAGGATAAGATAGCTGCAGCTGGATTGAAAGAGACATGCATGATACACAACTACGACCGAGATCGATCGAGGATGTCTCAGTTTCCTTTTACTAGATAGAATTGAAAACTAAAGATGAATGATGGTTGAATCTATTTATTTTTTTTAAGAATAAAAAATTAATGTAGTGGAATGAGTAAACAGATTGAATCTGGAATTTGGAATACATGCATATATAGGTAGTTGGGTTTGGGGATGATTGTCATCATCAAGGTGCAATAGACATTTAATAAACACATGTACACTCAATGTCATGAAATCAATGGTTTTGCCTTTGGGTTGTTGGGGGTTTGGTGTCATCATCATTAATATATTTGTACTAATTCAATATTCATTCTATTCCTCTCTCAAATCTCAATCATTATGATGTATCTTGAGTTATTAGTTTTAATTAATATTTTACAAGTTTGGCTATATATACAACTTAGGAAAGTTTTGAAACATTTCCAATTAGAACTATATGGACTTTCATTTATGTGATATTACGTTTCTCACATGCTGTTGCTTAGTTCGATTTTCAAAACCTGCATTTTATTAATTAGGTCCCTGGAGGACCATCTCTCAATTAATGCTGCTACCTGCACAACAAGGAGTTAAAGAGACCATGGCATATATAAATTTTGCATTTTATCATTGTGGATATATATATATATATATATATATAACCCAAAATTAAAGCCATATAAAAGAATGTCAAATAATGAATTATTAATATGATTTTTTTTGGAAGGTAATAAATTAACATTACATTCAAATGTTTTAAGTTAATTGAATATATGACTTTTGATATTTTAAAAATTACTTTACTATTTGAATGGTGTGAGTTTAACAAATATATCAGTTAGAGCAATTTTATTTATTTATTATAAATAATCCGAATATAAAAACTAGAACACATGACTTTTATGTTTATTCTTACAAACTTGATCAAATATGTTAAATTTATTAACTAAAATAATAAAGTGTGTAATGTAATCACCCAACTTAAAGCTTTATCTTAGTCTTGGTTTGGTTGATGGACTGAAAACTAGTTTTATATTTGGGTTAGTTTGATTTAATTAACAAGCGCGAATAAATCGGAATTACATAATAAGTTATTAATTTAATTTTAGTAAGGAAATTATCATGTATAAATAAAATCATACATATGTCATCAGCGTTTAACAAATAAGAGTTAATCTCAGCTTATTATAATTTATTTATTTTACTAAGGTAAGGACATTTAAGTAAGTGAGCCCATAGAGTTAAGATAGTTAGTGGGAGTGGACCCAGCCCAAACAGAAGTGGGTCCATAATGTGTACCGAATCATGGCCCAACTCACTATATGACAAACAGAATAGTTCCGTCTTCTGAGTTCCGAGTGTGCCGCCAGCTAATCACTCATAAAAATGACATGTCTACATCTCTCCCCACACTTGTCTGACCTGGCGGCCCTTCCCCCTCCTACGTGGCAAACTCCTATTTAGTTCTTTACCACCTTTCAACTAACCCTTTTTCATTGATAACAATCTTCTAACTAAAATAATTTACTAATTTAAGCTTATAAATAAAAATATATTCAGTCACTTTTAATAGATAAATTACTAAAATGATAAACTCTTCTTCTTAATTGAAACTGACTAATAAAGTAAAAATAATAACCAATTTGTTAGGCTAGTCTAATTCAGTAAATAATTAATGTGTGTACGTTAATAAAATATATATATATATAATACACTCACAGTGTCCTCACAACACATGTGATGATGGTCAAATCTATGTTAAAGTTTGGGTTGATTGGTTGAAGTCTATCCAAAATCAAATTATTATTATTATTTTTTTTACGTTAAAAATGACATAACTTTTGATTTTTTAAAATTTAATTCATTATTTATAAAAAGAAGTGGAAAAAATTTAAATTTATTAACTCATTTTATTCATCATTCTTTTAGAGAAATAATTTGGAGAAGGAATTTGGGAGAAAAAATAACGTGACACAATCTAATTCTTCGATGAAAAAATAACTCTCTTCTCTCTCAACCTTTTGTACTTTTTCTCGACCAATGTGATGTAGTGACACATCATTTTTTCCATTTCCTTTCCCAAATTTCACCTCTTTATCACTCTATTACTTTTTTAAGTTATTTAAACTTTTTTTCTCGAAGAATTATGTGATCAATTAGATAAAAAAAAAATCACAATAAATCGAGTTTGACAATTAATTATGCAATTACCTAATGTTATAAAATAATAATTTTTTACACCAATATATATTTTCTAAAAAACAAATAGAAATCATTAAAATAATTTAAGTGACAAAAATGATTTTAAAAGATTAGACGTAACATAATACTAACTTTCTATATTAAAAAATAAAATAAAATTTTAATTTGTAATATAATGAATGCATCACCAATTATACACATCATTATCTTTCTGGGCTATTTCATTATTTTTCTACACTCTAACTCTCTATTGATTGAAACGTCTAACTGATTCTATTTTATTTGTGACCTCAATATTATTATCTCTTTTCACATTTATAGTTAACTATATATATATATATTAATTAATTAAACTTGCTTTTTTTTAATCACGAATACTATACAAGTAATTAAACATCTAGATTTATTTACAATTTGACATATCATATATAAAATGAAATGAAAATTTATTCTTAAGTACTAATAACATTTTATTTGTAACAGTGGGAGATGAGTTGGATTCTTACCTGGCATATTTGTAGGGTCACGTGGTCCTCGTTTCACCACCGAATCAGGCAAAGGTGTTTATCCGAACCTGAGGTTTGTGAGTTCCCATGTAGGGTCGGACAGCCGTTTAGACTCCGAACCATGTCCCAATAAACAAGCAAAAATTAATTATTTAATTAATTAATCTCACAATAACCGAGAAGACTGTCCTTGAAGTTGCAGCAGATATGGTCGCTGTAGTCATTGTAACCTTCTTCATCTTCCCCACAAAAGCAAACCGTGAAGAAGAAGAAAGAAGAAGAAGAACAAACGCCGTGACTCTCCTACTTTAACTGCTTCTTATCATCCATTAAAAGCTCTCACGATCAATCGGCACCGAGTTGTAGTTCAATCGATCACGGAAAAGTAGATTAAATCACTCTGTATAAATTCCTGTTTCTCCGTTTCATGATTGCGGTGTTATAGAGGATCAAAATGTTGATATCTCATGAGATTTGCTGGATCCTACTTCTTCTTCTTCTTCAATGTGGTTCACTTGCGGTTGCAATTCTTAATCCGATTGATTTCTTAGCATTGCAATCCGTCAGGAAGGCGCTCGATGACATGCCTGGTTCGAACTACTTATCGTCGTGGGATTTCACGTCGGATCCTTGCAACTTCGCCGGCCTTTACTGCGACGGCGATAAGGTGGTGACGTTGAATCTCGGAGATCCTAGAGCCGGTTCTCCAGGTCTCATCGGTCGAATAGATCCCGCTATCGGAGACCTATCGGGACTCGCGGAGCTTACGATCGTCCCTGGTCGAATCATTGGTGAGCTTCCGTCTTCAATGTCGAAGCTAACGAATCTCCGATTCCTCGGTATTAGCAGAAACTTCATCTCAGGTCAGATTCCGGAATCTCTCGGCCAACTAAAAGAACTGCGAACTCTTGATCTCAGTTACAACCAGTTAACCGGAAAAATTCCGGCTACGATCGGAGCCTTGCCGGCGTTATCAAACGTCATTCTCTGCCACAATCATCTCTCTGGTTCAGTCCCTAAATTTTCATCCAAAACCCTAACCAGACTCGACCTAAAACGTAACGACCTCTCCGGTCCACTCTCGTCCGATTCCCTGCCTGAATCAATCCAATACCTATCATTATCCTGGAACCGGCTCGAAGGTCCGGTTGACAAACTCCTAACCGGTCTACCCATTCTGAACTACATCGACCTAAGCCTGAACCGGTTCACAGGGTATATCCCACCCATCATTTTCACCTTCCCTATAACAACCCTTCAACTTCAAAGAAACCAATTCACAGGTCCGGTGAAACCTGCCAGCCAAGTGACGATCTCAACCGTTGATCTGAGCTTCAACCGGTTGTACGGCGAGATACCGGCACTGTTTTCCACCGTACAAAATCTTTATCTGAATAATAACCGGTTCACCGGACAAGTTCCGGGTAGCTTCGTGGATGGTATACTAACGGCCAATATTCAGGTATTGTATCTACAGCATAATTACTTGACAGGGATTGAGATTAAACCGGCGGCCGAGATTCCGGTTAGCAGCTCCCTTTGTTTGCAATACAATTGTATGGTCCCACCGGTTCAGACTCCTTGCCCGTTGAAGTCTGGAAAGGAAAAGACAAGACCGACCACACAGTGCATAGAGTGGAGAGGCTAATATCATATTATACCAAGGGGCATATTGGTAAAATTACTATATTATATTTCATGATTAGTATTATTAATTAATTTTTTATTCTTTTATTTAATTTTGTTATAATGTGCCTTTTTCACATCAATAAAAATTGTTTAGTGATGTTGGCATTTTGAGAGCCCTCACTCCTCTCCCTTTATATATTATAGTTTATTAAAATATAATTGACTAAACTTTATTAATTAGTAAGTTATTTTAGTTGATTGGTGTTATTATTGGTGAGTTTGTTGTCACTTAATCTTAATCTTGTACTTCTTGAAAGGAACTGTCTAACATTAAAATAATAATATGGTTTAGTGCCTTAACTATGTTAAAAAAGAATAATTGTTTAATGCAAAAGTAATTAGTCAAAGAGATAATGGAAACTGATTTTTTGCATCTTCTTTTATTTTCTTCCTTACACAATTGGGCTATTTTATTACTGTTAATTCTTACCGGTTTGACTTCTTGTATTAAAAAAATCAGATATTACATACCCCTTAAGGTATGGTGGGATGTCATCAATTTATAAAAAGTTAATTTGAATGATTAAAAATATTAAAAAAAAAAAAAACAAATGAAACCCTAAGCCTTGGTTGAGGAATTGGATTTTTTTCCAGATTTTTTACTTAAAATTTAACACTCGTTTTATCCATTTAATCACTCTTTTTATTTATTAAATATCAAAATCATTCTTTATTAATTAAAAAATTAGAATTTTTTTTTGATCAAAACCAAAATTCCTCAGACAAGGGCCTAAGTTTGTTTATAAATCTAAATTGAATTCAGATAAAAAAAATAAACCACTAATAAAATTTGTAATCTGTATACTAATTCTGTTTCTAAAGATGATTTCATCAAGATCCATATATATATATATAGATGATATACCTGAAAGAAAGAAAAAATGTTTATATAATATACAAAAACATCCAATAAAAGCCAAAAGTATGGATATACTATTCTTCATGGGTTTAATCATACAACTCCCAATTGCAAAATAGTTGGTTCTACAGTACACTCAATCTCACTTCTTTTATTCTATCCTTTAAACAGACATTATTATTATTATTATTATTATTATTAATACACAGACAGAGAGACCAATGTACACACATTATTATTATTATTATTAACAAACAAACCAAACAAACAGTCCGAGGCTACCATGTCCCAAACTCGTGCTCCTCCAAAGGCTACAATTCATTTCCCGGGAAATCCCATTTGGCGATATCTCCATCCCAAGATGAACTTACTAGCATCGGATAATAAGGATGCCAACTGCAATCTCTTACAGTCGTCATATGATGCTCAAGTTTCCTCACTCGAGCTCCAGTCACCTACACATCATGATCATCAACCATTATTTATCATTCCAAACTCTTATGAAAGACTCCAAATTCAAAATGAACATGTTTTTCTTTCATACCACATCGTAAATGTACACGCAAGCATCGTGAGATCCAGTATAGATGTATCTCTGACCCGTACTGCATATGATCGTGCATTTATGTGTCAACTAATTCAAAAATGATATGGCCAAACAAATCACCGACATTAGTATTTTTACCTATATACTGGGGAGAAGTAACAGCGTATGAGAGTTCGCAAAACGGCGTGACCTCTATAAGTTGCCACAGACTGATCAGGATGATTCAAACTTGTTCCTGGAGAAGGATACTCCATCCATCTATAGTCCCATTCATAATTTCTATAACCTTGATTATTGCTGCGTATTAAATAAATAAACAAACAAGAACCAAGAGTGAAAAATCCATGCTTAGTGAGAATTTTTACAAACAACTACACTCTAATCATTAGTTGTCTCCAATATGTTTGATTTCTTGTTGGTTTCAAATTAACAAACCATATCAATCACAATTATTTGAAAATTTGGAAGGAAGGGTGAAAGAAATTATACCCCTTTGAATTGGAGGACATTTTTCGAATATCCCAAAGTTTTATCATCTGATCTTTACCATTAGAAATGAAATATCGACCATCTCCACGGCTGTCAATGCATGTAATCCCTTCTAAGTGTCCCACTAGTGTCCCTGCAGGTTCCCCATTCGATTTAAAGCATCGTCTATCCCAAACCTATATATTGTAATGCAAACACCAAAACATATGATTTCATTTTGTATGCTAACACAACTAGAAGGTATGAAGATTCAGATTTTACCTTACATAGACTATCATCACTACCCGAAAATATAATATGGCCACTTTCATCAGCAAAACATACTGTATTAACATCGCACTGCCATCCAAACAGAGAAAAATATCGAAAAAAATAATCAGCTCTTTGCAGCTCAACTCTTTTTCTATATTAATTAAGAGTCCAATAATACCGTGTGAGCTAGAATTCGAAGAGAAAGCTTATTTGCTTCAAGATCGTAAACATAGATGGAATCATTGCTGCTTCCAGCTACAATTTCTCGTCCATCAGTTGAGAATTTAAGTGAAAATATTCCAAATAAATACCCTTGATCATCTTCACCAGAAAAATCCAAACCTTCGTGAATCTCCTGCATGACAACAAATGAGATCATCAAAGTGGGCGAACCTTTAAAATGAATAATAAAGTATAGAATAACCATCACCCACATACATTGACATTAGCCAGAGATTCAGTTGAAGCAGATGTCACGTTAACAATGTGGACAATGGGTGACATACTTGAATACGCCTGTAATATAGGAACAAACCCTTTTAATATACAAATTCAGCCAAAAGGATGCCAAAACAAAACTAAAACAAAAAAGGTTACCAGATAACGCTGATCTGGAGACAGGGATGTGTCTGTAATTGTCCATCGGAGGCTTTTGGCAGCAATTCTCTTCTGAACTTTCCACCCATTCTCCACATTATATATTTTGATGTTGCTTCCCTGCTTTGTGAGGAAATGAAAAAACTGACTCAAACTAACAACAGCATATCATGTTTATAACTGTTAATCAAATACCTGAAAAGAAGCAATGAAAAGGGAACCATCAGCCGAAAACTGAGAAACATAAGCCCTGGTAGTCATTTGGTCAACAATTGAAGGAGGGCCTTGAGGCAGATACCTACTTAAAACGTGACAACAATCTGCCGAAGAGAATTTGCCTCTTCCAGAATAGTTAGCTTCACGGCCAAACAACATTTTCAATGCTGAAACAGAAGATTGTCGCTTCCCTGGTTGAACTCTTGTCAGATGGTCACTGGGTATTGATCTTCGATTTATGTCGTGAGAAACTTCGTGATCAAGATGGTGAGAGTTGCTGGCTCTTGGGTTTCCATCAAATTCAGATTTGGGCATATTACTATCACAAAGCAGGTCAGAATTCATCTCCAACCTACTCATAGCGTAACCCATGTTTCCAATTGCAGTCACTCTAGAAAAGAGTGCATTATTCAAGCAGAACCATGGAGTGAAGTCAGTTCAGATCATTCACAATCAGAATTATCCTGCATATAACAAACATCAAATGGCTGATTCATTTTGCTGGGTTTATAACTATTGATATGAGCAAGCTAATATTCATATCATTCATACATACAATCCAGTTTCCTATATGAACAATCTCAGTACTCACACAAATAAATGATATTTTTCAGGACTAAGGGTTTTCTACATCATGAACCCCCTTACCTACTACCACTATACAGCGAAAATTCACACCATTGATAACCTCTATCAGTTAATTTGCAAGATCCCAAAGCAAAATTTTGACCTAAAGAAATCTTCCTAGGGAGAGATAGAAACTAACCAGCTGATCAGTTCTTGACATTGGATTCAGAAGAGATGGGATAATAAAAGTGAAACAGATATGAATTGCAGAAACTCACATATATGAATATGATATAGAACCATTATGTAAACATGGAATGGAAGACGATTCTACCGATCAAAACAATCCGAGAATTTATGGACTCTAATGGAATTGCTGCTAGTCACTTTCAGTATAAATATAAATAATATTATATGAAAAATGATAGAGCGACTTGAGACAGCTGCTGCGCGATGCCTACGTGGTGTGCCTACGTGGGTTGACAGGTAGAATATTCTCTCTCCTTTTATTAATTATTTTCTCTCTCCTATTATTAATAATTAGTTACTGGAGAGAAAATAATTAATCGTGAAAATAGAAATATTAGATAAACATTTATTTATAAGTAATAAAACTAAAAAAATATTAATAAGTCAATATAAAAAAAATAATAAAAAAAAGAAAAAAGAGGCCATAAAAAATATTTGATAAATAAAGGAATTGAAAAGTCATAAAAATAAAATAAAAATAAAAGAGATAAATTCATAATTCAACTAATTATTGATATTAATTAGGGTTTAGGGTTTAGAATTTAGTATTTAGGTTTTAGAGTTTAGGATTTGGAGTGTAGGGTTTAAGGTTTAGGGTTTAGAATTTATTTAAACATATTATTAAAATATTTAATGTAATAATTTGTTGTAAATTATTGATTTATTTTAACCGTTAAACGAGAAATAGTAAATATCAAATAAATGAGTAAAATAATAATCGTGAGAATATGGATAAATGAGATAAATTAATTTGTAGAAATAGAGAGAAAAATTATTTAATAAAAGGAGAGATAAATTAATTAATAAGAAGAGAGATAAAATAAATAATAAAAAGAGAATATTCTACCTGTCAACCCACCTTAGGCATCGCGCTCTCAGTCGCTGTCTCAGAGTCGCGCTCTCTATCCTTCCTCATATTATATATAGAGAGAGGAGAGAGATATAGATTGTTGGACACCCGTCGATACGCCCAGGCGATAATGTTGATGGTTAGCTGCTGTAATAGATTCAGAACACCTCTTCTCAAGGAACTATTAACTATTTAGATTATTTTATGAAAGAATTAACATATATATGTATGTAGAAAATTTAAGAAATTATCCATAAAAAAATGATAAAAATAAAATAAATTATAATAATATTTATTCAATGTTTAAAAATATTAAAATAAAAAATATAACGCTTTCATTTCACATTTTATTCACTTCGATAAAACAACTTATTTTCTCACATGTTTCATTACATATTTTTTCGAATTAATCTCTCATTTTGTGAAAAACCTATACAAAAAAAAATCAATATAATTCAAATTATAACATCATTTTTCATAAATTATCCATAATCAATTAAAACATTGTCGAAAAAAATCAGTATCTTGCCTTGACCTTACAATCTTTTACTCTAATGTGATATACATTCATTTTTATTGTGCTCGTTTTATTTTTCATAATTTTATGTTAGGTTGCAAGTTCGAAACCTACAAATAACATTTTTAAATTTATTTTTAACCGTTTTAAGTTTATGGGTGGGTTAACCCACAATCCGACCCAAGTATCCATTTACTCTCACATAAATATCCAAATTAATCACAACTCTCGACCCGGCAATCCGGACACTTTAAAAATTAAGCATCATTATATATATATAGATTAGTTAGTTAAAAATTTGAATTTTTATTGTTAAAATGTCTCGCGTTCATCAAATTTGGTGTTGAATCTTAAATATAAAGTGTTGTTAGTCTAGTTTGTTAAATGGATGTACTTTGTTTTGTTAGGTTGCAAGTTCGAAACCTACAAATAACATTTTTAAATTTATTTTTAACCGTTTTAAGTTTATGGGCGGGTCAACCCACAATCCGACCCAAGTATCCATTTACTCTCACATAAATATCCAAATTAACCACAGCTCTCGACCCGGCAATCCGGACACTTTAAAAATTAAGCATCATTATATATATATATATATTAGTTAGTTAAAAATTTGAACTTTTATTTTTAAAATGTCTCGCGTTCATCAAATTTGGTGTTGAATCTTAAATATAAAGTGTTGTTAGTCTAGTTTGTTAAATGGATGTACTTTGTTTTGTTAGGTTGCAAGTTCGAAACCTACAAATAACATTTTTAAATTTATTTTTAACCGTTTTAAGTTTATGGGCGGGTCAACCCACAATCCGACCCAAGTATCCATTTACTCTCACATAAATATCCAAATTAACCACAGCTCTCGACCCGGCAATCCGGACACTTTAAAAATTAAGCATCATTATATATATATATATATATATATATTAGTTAGTTAAAAATTTGAACTTTTATTATTAAAATGTCTCGCGTTCATCAAATTTGGTGTTGAATCTTAAATATAAAGTGTTGAATCTTAAATATAAAGTGTTGTTAGTCTAGTTTGTTAAATGGATGTGCTTTGTTTTGTTAGGTTGCAAGTTCGAAACCTACAAATAACATTTTTAAATTTATTTTTAACCGTTTTAAGTTTATGGGCGGGTCAACCCACAATCCGACTCAAGTATCCATTTACTCTCACATAAATATCCAAATTAACAACAGCTCTCGACCCGGCAATCCGGACACTTTAAAAATTAAGCATCATTATATATATATATATATTAGTTAGTTAAAAATTTGAACTTTTATTGTTAAAATGTTTCACGTTCGTCAAATTTGGTGTTGAATCTTAAATATAAAGTGTTGTTAGCTTAGTTGGTTAAAAGGTTGTACTTATTTTTGTTAGGTTGCAAGTTCGAAACTTACAAATAACATTTTTAAATTTATTTTTAACTGTTTTAAGTTTATGGGCGGGTCAACCCACAGTCCGACTCAAGTATCCATTTACTCTCACATAAATATTCAAATTAACCACAGCTCTCGACCCGGCAATCCGGACACTTTAAAAATTAAGCATATATATATATATAGATGACTACAAAGTCTAAAAATGGTAGCGGGTGATGAAGCGCATAATTTTAATTGCATTTGTGACTACTTCATATCTTTTTTGACGAAATTGTGCATATAACGAGACACAATCGTCGGTTGTGAATGACATGTGAAAAATCCACAATCGCGAGACGCAATCGGCAATCGCGAGACGCAAATTTATTTTTTTAATTTATTTTTGATGGACTTTTCAAAAAAAAAAAAATGTCTCGCGAATGCCGGTTGTTACTCGCGATTGTGGACTTTACACATGGCATTGTGGACTTTTCACAGGGCATTGTGGACTTTTCACAAGACATCTGGTCTCGCAACTGGATATTTTCGTGTATATATATATATATATGAAGTGGTGCCGCGCATTTAAAATTATCCATTTACAGGGAATCCCAAAATTGATAGGAGAATTGTCAAGAAGAAGAAGAAGAAAGAAGAGCAAATGTTAACTATCATTCATGGATAAAGGTGTATTGATTTAGCCGCTTCTGTCATCTTCTTCGGCTAGTCAGTGAGCTCCGGCTGGCAGGTGGTTTCCAGTTTCCACCCGATGTCTGTGGTGCCACTTTTCAACCTCGCTCCCGACTTGACCGTCTCAAGGCTTTGCTTCGGTCAGTTATCTCTCTCTAGTGCTAATGCCTAATGTGTTGCTGCTGCTGGTACTCTTGAATGACTTGAAAAAGATAAATGCAGGAACCATGACTTTTGGTGAGCAGAATTCACTGTCACAGTCGTTCCATCTTCTTGACAAAGCTTTCAATTCCGGAATCAATTTCTTCGATTCTGCTGAAATGTAAGTCTCCCTAGTTAGTAATTCCAGGACTTCATTACCCTTTAATCGATGAATTCCAATTCCCTCCCTCAGGTATCCAGTGCCCCAGCGCCAGGACACTCAAGGAAGGAGCGAGGAATATCTTGGCCGTTGGATTAGAGAAAGAAAACTTCCTCGGGACCGTATTGTCTTGGCCACAAAGGTTGAATTTATATGGGTTTCCCTGCAATTCTTCTATATACTTCTTGGTAGCAAGCTTCGGTTCAATTTCAATTTATCAAGGAGCTGATCAGATGAGTAAATTAAGAAGAAGATTTCAAATAAACTAAGTATTAAGTTATTGGATACATACAGGTAACTGGACCTTCCGGGCAAATGACTTGGATTCGGGATGGACCAAAGTGTCTGGATGCCTGCAATATAGCCGAAGCCATTGACAACAGGTGGTTTATATTTACTGAGTTCAAAGATATTTCATTATAACTTCCTTTTTCAGGCACCACTCTTGAATTGGTTTGGGTTTTGTTATGCAGTTTGTTGCGACTGCAGACTGACTATATTGACCTTTATCAAATTCATTGGCCTGATCGGTTCGTGCATCTTTTCTGTCTTCCGATGATTTAGGTCAAAATCAGGTGCTAATGTTCTTTCTTATAATTATGCACAGCTATGTTCCTATGTTTGGAGAAACAGAGTATGATCCAATCCGACAATTCGAATCTATAGGCATAGAGGAGCAACTTGAAGCTATAGGAAGAGCAGTTAAAGCTGGTAAGGTAAGGTTGGGTCATTCTCTAATCCTGGGCAACTTTTTTGCAAATATTTCTCTCTACATAAATTGCTGCTAATTTAGTGAAAGGTGAAATCTGTATAGATAAGGTATGTGGGGCTTAGTAATGAAACACCATACGGAGTCATGAAGTTTCTTCACAGGACTGAACTTAGTCCTAGCTATCCTAGGATCATATCTTTACAGGCAAGTCTTGGAATTCCATTTGCTTTTGCAACTTTTGGATGATGTTCTGGTTTCATTGGGGTTAATTAGCTTTGATGTGCTAGAATGCTTACAGTTTGCTTAGCCGAACCTTTGACTCTGGATTGGCTGAATGCTGTCATCATGAGAGGTATTAATTTGTTAGTGAACCTTATCGGCATGTATTTCATTCCGAAATATTTTCTTTGACAATATCAGTTGTTACAAACTGATTTTTTTTTTCAGGGTTTATTTGTTGGCTTACAGCCCTCTTGCAATGGGCATACTTTCTGGGAAATATTTATTGTCTGACGGTGCCCCATCTGATGCACGTTTCAATCTTTTTAAAGGTTAGATGATTTATTAGTTTTGTTTTATGGTCAGTAAAGTGTTATCTCTTAAAAGATTTGTTTTTTTCTACTTGTTCGGATTAGGGAGATATAGAGAAGGTGAATCCAGGTACAATTTATCTAGCACAAAAGTAAAGGAAGCTACCAAGGTAAGCTAAACTATTGAGGTTCCCCTTGTTCTTGTCCTTGCTGAAGAAAAAGAGAAATAAATTTGACGGTATTCTTATTCTCTTAAACTTTTACAGGCATATCTGGCTGTTGCAGCCAAATATGGTATTCATCCTGTATCTTTGGCAATTGGTATGATTATCTCTCTCTTTATATTTCTCTCGCAGTGTGAAGAACAAGAAGTTTCTTGTTCAGACCATCCGCATGTGCTATAAGTGTTGAAATACTAGGAGATAAATATCCCTCAAGAAAGTAAATAAAGCACATTTTGTTTTGAACTAATTTCTTTATAAGTGTTCAGACCATCCGCATGTGCTTGTTGGCATATAATTTTCTTTTGTACTAATCTTATTTTCTTGTGTAAAGATTATACACAAAAATATATAGTTTCATTTTGTTTAACATTTTCTCTCTTTGTACGAAAATGGTGTAACATGAACATACCATAATTACATTATTGTGAATCAATTCCTAATAAAAATTGTGAATAAAAAAAATTAATGCATATAGACAACCTTAGAATTCTAAACAACCTTCTCTAAGTTTACATAATTTCCTCTTGTTCATATATACTTGTTCATATATACTCCCACATTTGCAATGATCATGTCTGTTAATATCTTTTGGCCAACTAATAGCTTCTTGAAAATATTGTCTTCCTTCAAGTGTGCTTCTAAGCTAGCTATGTCATCTTCCATTCTAAATATATATGAATTTCACATTCAAACAGTCTGTTTGAGTATGAGAGAATATGTGAGACAAATAGCGCTGTCTAAGAGACTAAAAGTCTCATGTTCAATGACATAACTGAGGATCTCCCTTACCAACTTTATTATATACTTATCAATTTGAGTCTCTTTGCTATGTTCTGCGTTTTGACATTGTTGGTTACTTCTTTGGACAGCATTTGTTTTAAACCACCCTATTGTGGCTAGCGCTGTTTTTGGTGCAACAAAACCGTGGCAGCTGCAACAAATTCTGGATTCATGCAAGTTGAAGCTGAGTCCACAAGTAATTGATGAAATTGACAAGATCCATTTCATGTTCCCAAACCCTTGTCCTTAATATATAGTTTTTCAAGTTCTAGCAAATTCTAAGACTTGAAAACAGCCACCATTTTCACAAAATTCACAATGCTGCCACTGGGATTCGGAATAATTTCATTTTTATTTTTTCTAAGCTCTCATTTTCAGAGGGTATTTTTGCTATAATTATATTAAGGTATATATATTGAATTATAGCTGTTAAAGTGAGGTGTAGCATTATGAGAATATGGGGACATGACAGATAGGGCCCTTGATGATGATAATCATTTAAACATTGACTCAAAATGTGGACGTTTGTGTCTTTGCCCGATTCTTTTCTGTATTTTAGCCCTTTTTGTACTATATATACTCTTTTATTTTCTATAAAGTATTTTTCTTTTATTTTCTATAAAGTATTTTTCTCTTCAGTTTTGTTCGGTGGTGGGTTTTTTAAAAAAATAAAAGAGAAAAATTAAATGATAGGTAATAATTTTAAGGAGGTAATAATTATTTTTGATAAAAAAATTTAAAAGATATTAATAAAATAAAAAATAATAATTTAAAATAAAGGGTATTTTAGTATTTTGATTAATGAAATGAGTGATATAATTGTTTAAAAGAGGGAATTGGAGTAAATGAACCTAAAAATAGGGTGAACTGAGGGAAGTGCGGGCCCATAATTTAAATAGTGGTGACCCCTTTTTTTTCTGACGAAAATGTCCTGACGCATCCTCAGGTTGCGTGACGCAATTTTTTATTTTTTTATTTTTCAAAAAATTTTAATTATGAAAATTTTTGGATAAAAATGCTCCAGTTGCGTCACTCAACCCCGTTGCGTTACGCAATCGCGTCATGCAACCCCAGGTGCGTCACGCAACCGCGAGACGAAAAAAAAAATTTGGTTGCGTCACGCAACTGGAGTTACGTTACGCAAGAGTATAATTGTCATTAAAAAAAAGGGTCACCAACGCTATTTAAATTATAGGCCCGCACTTCCCTCCATTCACCCTAATTTTAGGGTCATTTACTCCAATTTCCCGTTTAAAAGTGATTGATTTAAAATTTAATTTTGTTTTAAATTTTTTAAAAACTAAAAGAAAACAAGACCTTATAAGTTGTCAACGAACCCATGTTTCACAAAAAAAAATATATTTTTTTAAATAGGTCTAAAATGTTATTATGTATTATATAGTTAGCTTCCTATTGTCAATGCGTGTTGCTTTTGTGAGATGGATTGTATATAATAGTATTTACATTGATGTTTTCCTATATATAAATCATAAGGGTTTTGATTTGCTCAACCCATTAAAATAAATAAATTAAGAGATAATCTATAAAGCAGATTTGATTTGCAATATTTATATTATATATAATGTGGGAGAGATAAACAATAAAGAACTATTTAAAATCAGTCTTTAATTATATTCAAAGTGGAGTCTTTTATTTTGCGGGATTTTCTGAATTGGGTGATTGGAGGCGCTGACAATGGCAGTTGGCAAGGATTATGTAAGTAGTAAGATGAATTGATGACTGCGTCAACTCGCTTTATTTTTACTCTTTGAAGCAGAGATCCTCTTTCTGGCAATGGCGGAATTGAATTGCAGTCCAGGTAGCTTCTGACTGGTTCCTTAATAATATGTTTGATAGTTGACTCTCGGAAAAGGGGGGCTTTGGATACCCGAAAAAGTGTAGCTTTTCTTCACCCAGTTCCTTCATTTCTTTAACCCATCACTGTGTTTGCACTTACGAAACGAACATTTTTTGGGGGTCCCGCCGCAATTTAAGTGCCCATCTTTATAACTTGTACTCAATTCGATCTTCCTCTTTTGACTGTATTGTACAGCTCACTGATCAAAAGCTTTAATTCTACTTCTATAGAGAATTGAGTTCTTCTATATGCGATCTAAACCCAATCGGGTCTTATCTCCCCTATTGGGGGGATATTGTTGTTAGATTGATATGGGTTCGAAGCCGGATTTCTCTCCGGCTCCTACTTACCGTCCATTAGAGACTTTTTGGGACACAGAAGACGACGCCCCTGGTCCCCGCTGCGGCCACACACTCACTGCAGTCGCTGCCACTAAATCACATGGCCCTCGACTGATCCTCTTCGGAGGCGCCACCGCCATTGAAGACGGACCCACTACGGGAGGCATCAGTATACTCTCTCTCTATCTATCTATATATCTATCTCTATCGATTGGTGATTTTCCTGTCTTCTGTTAGCGTTATTGGTGAATTTGTTTCCAATTATTCACAGGGTTAGCTGGAGTGACGAATGCTATACATTCATATGATGTTCTCACCCGAAAATGGACAAGGCATGTCCTATGAGATTTGTAGTTATTTTAAAAAAGAAATCTTTCTAGATATTAATTTACTCATCAAATTGGTTATTTTGGTTTCAATAAAATAGACTTAATCCAGCAGGGGATCCTCCTTCTCCTAGAGCTGCTCATGCTGCAGCTGCAGTAGGAACGATGGTTGTGTTTCAGGTAATTAGAAAGGCCTAATATTGTCTTCACTAGATTAGATAGATTTAAGGTGGAAAAGATTGTTGTTGATCTTCTTTTGTGGTTAGGGTGGAATTGGTCCTGCTGGGCATTCAACAGATGATCTTTACGTTCTTGACTTAGCCAAGGACAAATTCAAGTGGCATAGGTACATCACACTCTATTTTTTCGTTAGATTTTGTTGAACATTGACTTGATTGTTGGTTATTGGATATAATATAGAGTAGTAGTTCAAGGGCAGGTTCCTGGTCCTAGGTATGGTCATGCCATGGACTTGGTTGCTCAAAGATATCTTGTCATGGTCAGTGGCAATGATGGTAAGCGAGAGCTGTTAACTTCTTCTTTTTTGTGTGTGTTTTGGAGTTTTTTTATTTTACAGGATTTGTGTACTTTTGTAGGGAAAAGAGTTATGTCAGATGCTTGGGCTCTGGATACAGCTCAAAAGCCATATGCTTGGCAAAAACTCAATCCACAAGGTGATAAACCCTCTGCTAGAATGTGAGTAATTCGTTTAATTTCTTTCTCCACACAACAACAACTTTTTTTAATGCTGAAAGGATTTCGACGATCTCTTTTATCTATTATCCTAGGTATGCAAGTGGTAGTGCCCGTTCAGACGGCATGTTTCTTCTGTGTGGTGGTAGAGATTTGCCCGGAGCTGTATGCGTTTGTTTTTCTTTCTTTATTCTATGTATATTTGAAGCTTGTTGTGTTTATGTCTTCTTCATCTTCATGCAGCCTCTTGCAGATGCTTATGGTCTACTCATGCATAGAAATGGTGAATGGGAATGGACTCTTGCACCTGGAGTGGTTCCTTCTCCCAGATATCAACATGCTGCAGTTAGTCATCGCGGTTTACATCTTCATTTCTGTAAATTTTCAAGATGTTTTAATAAAAAAAAAATTGTATTTCTGGTTTCTTCAGGTGTTTGTTGGTGCTAGATTACATGTTACTGGCGGTGCACTTAGGGGAGGACGATCGGTTGAAGGTGAAGCAACTATTTCAGGTAGTAAATCAAACTCCCTCTTGTCTGCCCTCCTTATGGAAACTAATTGTGAATACTTGGTAACTTTTTTATAGTTCTGGATACTGCTGCTGGTGTTTGGTTGGATAGGAATGGCTTGGTTACTACATCATCTCGCTCGAGCAAAGGGCTTACCCTTGATTATGAACCGTTTTTGGAGCTTATGCGTCGTTGTCGCCATGCAGTTGCTTCTGTTGGTCTTAGGGTTTATGTTTATGGCGGTCTTAGAGGAGGTAATAATACACTTTTAATGTTTTCATAGTCTTATGGTGCCCATTTGGAAACAGTTTTTGTAAATCTAGATGAGAAACAGTCAGTTTCTATCTAGACCCGGATCAAGATCCATCATACCCAGAAAGTGTTTCTTTAATGCTTCAATTTTTCCGCAGATGTTCTGTTAGACGATTTTGTCGTAGCTGAAAATTCATCTGATATCAACTCATCTGTATTAACAACATCTAATGGTGGTGCTAGACAACCGGAGATTCCTTCGTCTGGTGGTGATGGTGGCAGCGGCTTGTGGTTTATCCCTCTCTTTCTGTCTCACTTAGAAGCAATGGCTGAATGTCTTTCTATTTATAGTAACTTTTTTTTCTTGTTCTTTTTCAAGCATGGATAAGGATTCGATGGAGAAACTGACAGAGGCTTCGGCGGCTGAGGCCGAGGTTGCTTCTGCTGTCTTGCAAGCTGCACAAGCAGCGTCGTCAGCTTCTGGCGAAGGAGAAACATCGAATTCAGATGATAACTCTCAAGCTGTTGAACCCGTTTCGGATGAAAGTGATACAGAAGACGTCCGCCTTCATCCCAGAGCTGTATATGCTGTTCATTATAATTTAGACTTACCTTGGAAGAATTCTGTTTCTTCTTTGATTTATTTTTTATTTTTTATATGAACAGGTTGTAATTGCTAAAGAGGCTGTTGGAAATCTAGGGTTGATGGTGAGGCAGTTGTCGCTGGATCAGTTTGAGAATGAGAGTAGGCGAATGGTTCACAACGATCAGTCGAATTCTGCCAAGAAAATATCGAGACAGCAGAAATCTCATGAAGAAGGGTTGCATAAGAAGGTAGGAGTTTAATTTATAGGCTTTCTCACATAAGAAAAAAGTACAATTATTATTTTTTTATGTTGTTATTGTGTGTGTAGATTATTTCTACATTGCTCTGGCCTCGGAACTGGAAAGCTCCGGTGCATAGGAAGTTTTTTCTCGATTCTTATGAAGTGGGTGAACTTTGTTATGCTGCTGAGCAGATATTTATGAAGGAGCCTACAGTTCTTCAACTGAAAGCTCCTATAAAAGTGTTTGGAGATCTTCATGGACAATTTGGAGATTTAATGCGGCTCTTTGATGAGTATGGATTTCCTTCCACTGCAGGAGACCTAACGTAAGGATGAGGATTTTATCCCATCATTAATTTTTTTATAGCATTTTAAAATATTAAATACAAAGGATATTTTAGTTGATTAACCCAAATAATCCATAAATTCTACATCAATCAAGCTCTTGGTGTTTGTGAAAGGAAGTTGTTTATAATTATGACAGGAATGGTAAAATTGTTTTGATCGATGCTTTTCAGGTATATAGACTATTTGTTTCTCGGAGATTATGTGGATCGAGGACAACACAGCTTGGAGACGATCACCTTGCTTCTTGCACTCAAGGAAAGCTTTTTTTTTATTTTTTATTTTCCTGATTTCATATCATCATATGATTAATTATGAAAAGTGAGTGAAAATATTTAAATTTTGTTTTTTCGGGTGACAGATTGAGTATCCTGAGAATGTTCATCTGATTCGAGGGAATCACGAAGCTGCAGATATAAACGCTCTATTTGGTTTTCGCATTGAATGTATTGAGAGGATGGTATGGATTGATTGGTGTTGACAATATTATTTTTATTATTATTACCGTTGGTCAAATACGGGTTTTTGTAGGGAGAAAAAGATGGGATCTGGGCATGGACGAGATTTAATCAACTATTTAACTATCTTCCACTTGCTGCAATGATTGAGAAGAAGATAATATGTATGCATGGTGGGATAGGAAGGTGTATTCATTCTGTTGATCAGATTGAGAAAATTGAAAGACCCATAACAATGGATGCTGGCTCTTTGGTTTTGATGGATCTTCTTTGGTATTATTATTATTATTATATCTCTATTATTACATTTCAATTGATGGAAAAGTAGTTATTGATTATACTTGTGTTTCTTCTTGTTAATACGATAGGTCAGATCCTACAGAAAACGACAGTGTTGAGGGTTTGAGACCCAATGCTAGAGGACCTGGCCTCGTCACTTTTGGGGTATGTAGTCATTTTTTTATTCTTTCCATTTGTTGGACTATTAAACTAGGAAATTCTCAAAAATTGTCATTTTTTTTGTCGCAGCCGGATCGTGTTACAGATTTTTGCAAGAAGAACAAGCTGCAACTCATCATAAGAGCTCATGAATGTGTGATGGACGGTTTTGAGCGATTTGCTCAAGGACAACTGATAACTCTTTTCTCTGCAACAAATTATTGTGGTTAGACAAACTATTTTCTATTCTAGTTAGTTGAAACTTGAAAGTAAAGCATTTGGATCTTTTTACATGAAAACATTGATTCATGCAGGAACTGCAAATAATGCTGGAGCGATACTTGTGATTGGCCGAGGGCTGGTTATTGTTCCAAAGCTCATTCATCCTTTGCCGCCACCTCTCCGCTCTCCAGAAGCATCTCCAGAACGTGTTGTTATGGATGACAATGCATGGATGCAGGTAATTCCAGAGAAAAGAAGACTGGAAAGAGGAAATTGTGTTCCAATTTTTTTGTATGCTTAGTTGATTCTTAAAGCATCGTCAATTTTGTCATTCCTTTGCAGGAGCTTAACATTCAGAGACCGCCAACCCCTACAAGAGGACGACCCCAGCCAAACCTAGATCGTAACTCGCTGGCTTATATCTAATTATAGAGATTTTTTAGGGGTGGTTTGTGACACATATATGTATTTATATTTATTGTGGTTAATTGGTAGGATGTACAATCTATATAATATAGTTGTTAAAAGGTTTTTATAGTAATCTCAAAATCTTTGTTTTATTTTCTTCTAGGTTTGGTGAGATTTTAAGGTAGGGATTTAAGTTTCTCCATGCAAATGTTTTACTGAGCTGACACAGTAACATTACTATAGTAACTATGACAGCTGAATAGTTACTGTAGTAACTAACAGATTGCAGAAGCCATTTGTTTAAATCATATTAACATATTTATAAGATATTGTTTTAGATTGTTTTATGTTTTGAAATATGACCCATCCCTTTTTTGTAAGAGATAACTAAACCAGGTCCAGGTGGGGGTTGTTTCATTCCCCAAAGTAATTAATTGTAGAAAATAAGTGTATTTTAAGAAGGAATGATTATTAGGTGGGGGCTAAAAGTTCATCCATTCCCTTTCTAGAAAAGGGATTGAATATGAAGATTAATTTTTTTAACTCACCCTGCAATCAAAGAGACCCAAATAAGTAATGTATGAAAGTAAATATGCAATAGAAATAATCAGGTGAAAATATTAATAATAATTTTAAAGTTACATAACCTTAATATTTAATACATGACTATTAGCTAGCCTACTATATTTAGCATGAATTAGTAGTAACAATCATTGTCTTTTCAAATTTAACTTGTTTAAAGATATTATGTTTATATCTTTTGTTTTGTTCTTGAAATAACTGGTGCAGAAGAAACTGAATTCATTTATGCAAAATTTCTAGTCCAAATTTTTAAACAAAAGTTTTCAAATAAGATCAACATCTAAATATAACCTGAAATATCTCAGTTTCAAACAATTAGCATATTTGAAAACACTTAAATTTCTGAATCTAATAGAGAAACTATCAATAATTTGAATGTCACACTAAGTTCAAAAATGGATCCCATCTAACTAGATCAACATTTGAATGAAAAGTCTGACAGATATTTCTAAATGAAACCCCTTTTGGTAAGAAATGACTAAACCAAGTGAGGTGGTGGTCAGTAACCAAAGTAATTAATGGTAGAAAAGAGTGTGTAGGAAAATATCAAAAGCAAATATAAACAAATGGGAAATGATTAAGAAAAGAGCCTTCCATATACAAGATTGATTCTTCAACTAATCCTTCCATTGTCTCGAAATAACCGCTGTTTCTGATTGAGATTGACTGGTAGTTGTAGTTAGTTATGCACCTTGTAGAGCTCTCTCCCGCTGCTTCCTGTGAAGAGGTGATTTGGATTTGTGAATAATGAATTGCCTGTTACTGAGAGATTATGAAAAGTTTGTTTGAATCCCAGAGGACTCTGATCATGCCAAGTTTCTTCTCAGCTTCCTCAAATGAATTGCCAGTCACTTCACAAGGAAAGGGGAGCCTTTTATTTTTGTCACCCTTTAGCAGCTCAATAACATCCACTACACACATATCAGACTCGTCCAGGGTTTGCCCGCACCATTTTCCTTGCACCTGATATACTTTCCCCCTTCCGATTTCTTCACCCCCTTCATCTACAAGTAATACAAATTGTCCTAGCTCGCTATTAGCTAGTAATGCTGCCGGTCCCACATTAGAAACCTCTGACCGTGCTGCTGTCTCAAATTTACTCTTCTTCATCACCGGCATCTCTCCTACTGTACTGCCCCCCTGATTATTTCCTCTTCCTGCAAACGCGATGCTGACATCATCTGTAGGACTATCGGATGAATCGTACTGGGGAATGACTCCCGACCCCGTTTGTTTATCGTGAGAAGCAATATTATTATTGGCTTCCTGTGGTGTGTGAACATCTTTTGCTGCTCGGGCTAATCTTGCTTTCCTATTATTCAACCTATTTTAACAATAAAGAACAGATGACTTAACATAGATGCTCTAATAAACATTATTAAGGCATTGTTTGATGTGGGTTATTTTATCAACAATCTACTCATGAACCATATCATTCAAATCAGCAACTAAAATACCCTTCTCTATTTTATTATTATTATAACCTCTAATGTCTTTTTACCCAAATGACATGATTTTCAATAACCTACATAAGGTTATTTGGAAAATAACCCTAGATCAAACAAGGCCTAAAGGACAATCATACATGAAAAAAAAATGTCAGCTTACCAGTTCTTAAGCTGAGCAGTTGTAACCTCAGGACCCTGAGGAAAAATAGAATAAAAGGGGATTAAGAAAATAGCACCAATAAAAAAATATAACGTTATTTTGGTTAATGGAATTAAACTCTTCCAACATACATGTAGTCTGAGTTCGTCAGCCCAAGATTGTATCAATGAAGCATTTCGAAGCATGTTAGGTTCATCCAAGAGTGCATTCTCAATTAGAGCAATCTGTTTATCATTCATAATTGTTCTTTTCCGTTTCCTTTGATGCTTTTCTGGGGGCTTATTAACTATTTCAGTTCTTTCATCGTCTGGAACTTCAGATCTAGTGTCTTTATTATGGACCCTTGAATTTGCATGATCATTGTTGCTTATTTGATCTGTAGGGTCCTTTCCTCTAGTAGAGCTCGAATCAGACCCACTTGTTTCAGCATTTTGAACATCTTTATTGTGATTTCCCCTTGAACTTGCTGCTGCTGCTGCTACAATCACATGCAATTCATCTTTGTCTTCCCTGTTTGCTTGTGGTGTCAAATCACCAGACTGACCTACAGTATACCTCCTGGAAGGAAGTTGTTCATCTTTAAGGGGAGCTGAATTCTCTGACATGCCTTCTACGTCACCACTTCTACAATTGAGCCCCCCCATCTCCATTTCGCCGAGAGAAGCTAGTTCCCCACCTTTCATGGGAGCTGAATTCCCTGGCAAGGCCTCTAAATTATTTCTATAATTGAACCCCATTCCAACTTCATGAAGAAGGGCTTCTGAGCCTCCTCCAATACTTTGAGCCTCCTATATAGAACAAATACAGTTCACATATTGCAAGAAGGCATCCCGGACTCACCCAACAGAGAGGATGAAAGAAACAACCCAAAAAAACAAGCAAAAATGGAATAATATTGATGTTAATAATATTGAGCACTAGAAAAACCTGCATATGTTCCAAATCAGAAACTTGATCCCGTGGCTCAAGAAAACTAGGAATGAGACTAATCACCTAAAAAGTTTCAATATATAATAAATTTAAATAATCTTTACACCATGGTTAGAATTGAGATATTTTTCCTTCTCCCTTCAAGAAACACAAATTTGTGATGTGTAAGGTAGTATTGTGCTGTGTATTAGGGTCTCACTAATGTTTTTTTTAGAACACTGGGGTCTGTTTCTCCTTCGGAGTGCGACTAATCCCCGCAGGTTAAGCACATAGCCCGCAAATATACTCAACCAATTTAACCAGACGAGCGGAACTTGTCGTCTGACGGGCTCGAACCAGGACTTCAGAGAGACGGGTATCACCTCTTATTGCCGCTTATTGTATAGGTAGTTAGTAGTAATGACAGTTATGTGTTGTCTTTTAAAACATTAGAAGGTAAACTTCAAAGATTATTGAATACTTGAATGAATGGTTTTTGAGCCTCTCATCTCCCATTCTTCTCACTTCTCACTCCCTTCTCAACTACTATCTAACCCTATCAAAATTGTTTCATATCAGATTGCAGCATTCATATTTACATGCATATTAATACCAAAGTTGTATTCTCTCTTCTAGCCTAGCGACAATAAGAGGTGGATACTAACTCTAAGTTCCTGAGTTCGAGCCGTCAGGCGGCAAGTTCTGAGCCTGGTTAAATGCTTAAGTGTGTTTGTGGGCTACGTACTTAATCCGTTGTCCCATTTTTTATTTTATTTTTTAATACCAAAGTCTTGGTAATTTATCCTTCAACTTTCTTCCCTAAACACCTCTTACATTGCGCCCACTAAGTGATAATTTCAACAAGAACACAAATCAACTATTTAATAGCAAAGAACATAGAGTCAAAACAATCTTAAAAAATTAAACATTACCTGAGTTCCATTTGCTTCTTGTCCTGCAGGAGTTTTTAGTGATTCTATGCGTAATAGAAACATTCTGCATAATATTTTGCACAGTTAGTTCTCCCTAAGCAGGTGTCTCATGTCTTATGAATGTTCATTAGTGGATAAAATAATAATTATATTATAATGTTTTCGAGGGGTGTCATAGAACAGATTCTAAACAATAAAAAAAAAGACAAAGTTTGCAAGCATTTCCAGACTAGATAAGGAGACTTGAAAAATTCTAGGAAACCTACTGAGTGGAATGTTGGTTTTACAAGCATAATATAGACAGACATATCAAATGAACTTAGGGTCAAATAAAAACGAAAATGCATTTGAAGAAATTGCAGATTAAATAAACACACAAGTAGGAGATAATAGTGGAAACACTTAATCCAGAACACAGATAAGTAGATGTTGCAGGTATTCTTGGATTTGCATGATGATAACATGCATCTAAAAAACATGTTCACAAAGTTTCACATTTTTTGTTAGAATTACCTTAAGAGATGTACATCTTCCTGATTCAAAAAGGAAGGAACTAATGATTCTGCATGACTCAACAAAGATCCTATAAAATGAAGTCACTAATTAGAGATGCAAAGAAAAACATAGTCGTGATCATTCAATTAATGCAAGTTGCCAAGATTTACGTAGGTTCTTAGTGACAATGCCAGCTTTTTCAGATTCGGAAATTGGTAACTTAGGCAGTTCTCTTCTCAGGCACTCAAGAAACTTGTTAAGGAAAACATCCTCCTTCTCTGCAAATTTATACAGTAGATGTGTTACAAATCAAAGTTGATGGACATCTAGAAAGATACTGGTTCAAACATTAACCTTGACATATTCCTGGAACATAACAGTGGAGATTGGCTATCACTTTCACCAATAATGATGCCCTCTGATGTGCATATGAAGACCCGGGTATACTATTGGGAGCAAAAGTTGATCCTACCGAAGCCATATTTAACGAGTCTAACAATGATGTTAGATCCACAACAGATCCTGCAGCTGCAAATGAGTCAAACTCGAGGGTAGCATCTTCTTCCCGTACTGAAAGTTCAGATGAACACCAATTTGACAGGAATTCTTGATGTGGCAATGAAAAAATTGCCGTCAAAACTTCGGTCTGAACAAACACAGAATTGCATTATCACAAAACTTGTAAAATACACTTTCACTGAGCTTAGAAAGCACGGAAGGTTTAAACATCAAAATCATAGCTCAGAAAATGTTATTTCACTCTCACACGTCTTTTCTGTTAGACTTAGTAGCACATTCACATTTATGTCAGTTAAGCATTGTGAGTCTGACTACATTTCTCAGAAAATGAATACAATCATCTCCATCTATAAGCATGTTGATTTAACATAGGAATATTTACTACAGGGATTAACACCCATAAGCCTTGCACCATCTACAGTCTGTTTCTTATCAAGAAATAGGATTTGTTTCTCCGAATCCAAAAGATAAAATCTTATTAGGTGTTAATTTATATATTTTCCATCTCCAACCTCGTAGACCAAAAGGATACAGTATAAAGTTATGCACAATTTGGATATACTTAACAGTTCAGTAAATAAATAAAAAGTTTAAAGAAAATACAAGACCAATGGTATTATGACAAATCCATAAACATCATTTAAAAAGACAGATGACAAATGACATTGAATCTTGAAAGGCTTACAAAATACACTGTGATGTAAGATTGGAAGTTTGAATCGTCTGAAAGAATATCTGCCAGGCGCAATGCATTTAGTAGCAAGAGACCCATTGGATAAGTTTTGTCAGAGCAAGAACTGGGTTGTCTAGGATCTCTATCAACAAAATTCTTCAGTAATTCAAGAACCTATAGAGCAGAAATTGGATACACACATGTTCGAATGTCAGGGAAGCATTTACCCAATAAATAAAGAATACCATGTAGATGAAAGATGAAACCTAGGAACTGGCCTCAAATGCAACAGTTTTAGCCAAGTCCATGCTACGGGAACAGCTAGCAACCTCATCCAGATAAGATATACTGTCCGACTCGCAAAGATGCAATAGCTGTATATGCAAGATTTGTTCAGTAAACAACTAATTTTCTTCAAACAAAAAGACAAAAATCATTGAACACTTTCCACTATTATGACATCTAAATATTCTAGATGCATGCAGCTTATCAGAGAGATTGTTGTGAAGGATGTACCATCTACTACAAGGATCTTTCAATAAGAAGAAAAAGAGACAAACTTATAGGCTGGTGCTGACATGACAGGCCACCAGGTAAACTCTAATTCCTACAAAGCTGGAATTTGGAGAGGAGGAAATCCCTAAATATTAGGTATTCCCTCATATTGAGAAAGACATAACATGTGTCAGCTAACTACTCTCTAACTAGCTAATCAGTTTACACAGTATTTATCTGTTATCTATACAGAAACATAGCAGTTTATCATTCAATAGTTGTCTCCACCATAATGCTTGTAAATCCAGAAGTATTTAAGTTGTACTTACAATTGACAGAACTTTAGATTTCAACCTAGATACAGCAGCTACAACTGAAGATGGCTCTCTTGATGATGGCTTAATTTTTAGGTTCAGAATGGATTGGGCCAGCAAGAGAAAACCACCTTCTCTACACAACTCCTGAAATAGGAAGAAAAGCAGGCGACTTTACTAAACCTTCATTAGATATTTGCAGGTCTGAAAATAGAAATTTGATACCAGAAAATGGGAAAATGCAAGATAAGTATATAATTGATCTTGTTCATGGTCAATTGACCTAAAATTAAGTTGAACTGCTAGATGGCCGATAATTTGCCATTTATGCAACAATATTAGCATAAAGCAGGTTGAAATAATTGAAATAACCGAATCAGTTATAATAGTTTGTTAAACCAAAGGACTGTTGTGAACAAGCTATTAACATGATGTTTTAATTCATTTTATCTTCTAAATATGGTCAATTTTCAAAATAAATAATCTAACTTGCAGAAGTAGAGAGTTCATGACCAGACACCTTATTTTTAGCAAGGCGCTCCCGGAATGATTTCTGCCCACACAGTGAATGAAGGAACTGTAAAGAAGCCTCACATTGCTGACAAAGGTAGTTCAATGTTCCTTCAGCAGCAGAATTTGATTTTATGAAGAAATCAGTAGAATGAGCTGAAAGCATGACTAGCAGAAACTTTATATCTACACGAAGAGCCGCCAAAACTGCATCCATGAACATGTCAACCTAGCATGGAAAGATTACTTGTCAGTGTTAAAAAAATTATACTCTTTCAAGATTCATTCTATAGTTGAATGTACAAAGTAACTATCTAACTGGCATAAGAAGAAACGAAGACTCAGTGGGCAGCAGCCACATCAGTGACAATGCAATTGCAATAGCCTTAATGTCAGAAAAAATTAGCAGTGCTTACATTCCTGCATGAAGCGAGACAATCAAAATGAACAATGAGTCGGGAAGGAAGCTTACCTTACAGTGAGAGACCAGAATGGAAGCTAGATCTTGCCATTGTGAAGCAATACATACAGTTAATAAATGTAGGCTGCAAGCCACTAAAGCAGAATGCAATAAGGGCATAGAACTGGAAGCATGGTTGCCCTACATCCCAAGAAATCAAGCTCAATATCAATCAATAATTCTAATAGTACAGCAAATTTGTACAGGGAAGTAAAAATTCCAACCTGATTGTATCTTCCTAGAACAACAAGCAAATAAAAGACCAGATCAATAATTTGATCTGATATTTTCAGATCATCCAGCAGTATCTGCAAAAATATATCAAGAAATAAGTCACCAGAACCATCTTAGATTTTTGTGAACATTTGGCTGCATGTGATATCTTTTCACTGTCTTTGACATTGCTCCAGCAGCAATAACCACAAACAAAATATAGGATAAAAAGAAAGAAAAAAAATTGTTGGCTTTCAAACATAAACCTAAAGCTGGTTCTGTCCTCACATGAGAAGAGGAGTTCAAAACCATATACAAACAAGTGCATGAACTAAACAGTAGCAAGAAATAGTTTCCCACCTGTTCAAGTTTGGGATGCCGAGGTGCTAGATCACATAAGGAATGAAGCAGTCGAAGCCCACATAACAAGTATCTGAACAACTTATCATCTCTTTTTGATAACATAAGCTTGGCCATAAGATGTGAAGGGAGATACCTAGCAAGCTTATCAAGGTCAATCTGCAAGAATACAATCAATCATTCAAAATCCACTCAACCATCTAAATTCTATCAATGTTACATATTCAAAAGCATCATATATTGTATCTAGAAGAACCAACCATAGTGGATAGACCAGCCTCACTAAAGTACTGAATGCTACTATTTCCAGATTCGCGGATGAGCTTAGTCAGCTCTTGAGAGTTAAGGCCATGCAATCTTTTCACTGCTGAAACTAAGTCCATATCCTGTATACATAAAATTTAAGAAGATCCGAACTATTGAACAACCAAGTATTATAGGCAGCTTTTATGTTAGAAAAAAAAAAAAGACTTAATATTTATTCATGGAAACTACAGAATACAGGCACATGAATAAGCATGCAAGTTATACGGTAGTCACTAATCCTGTCTTATAACATGCATGAGTTGTAAAATGTTTTGAACCGATTTATAAAAAATTACAAGTTGACACTTACTTGATGGGCATTGCTGCTGCTTGAATGCTCTTCCTTGACGTACCTCATTGTCGAGACTATCGACTGAATCACCTAGAAAGAACAAATTTGGACAAAAACCCTAGATTTGTAGGGAGATTGAAATGACCCCCCGAAGCTGTAAACCCTAAAATCGGAAGGGATTGTTCAAACCCAGTGGGGAGAAAATGAGCTTGAGTGATGTATCCAACCAAAGAAGAGTAGAATACAACAGTGAGATGGCTTTGGAGTTGGATCTTCCAAAGTTCGGACTAATTATAGCCAAAACAAAAACGAATCCTAGAGAGAGAACGAGAGATGGGGCGCCAAAAATCCTAGTAAAAAGGCAAGAAATTTACATACAATTTCCCTCACTTTGCCCTTTTAATCTCTTGTCTAATTTCCCCTAGCTCTTATTCAATTTATTAAAATAAGTATTTTTTATTCAAATAACTTTATTATTACAAAGAAAAAAATATTGGAATATTTTCAAACCAAGCGAAATATTTTAAATTATTTAATCCAATGAACCTCAACTTTAAAGATTATCTCGATAAAAATAAGTAAATACATTTATAGTTTCATAAATTATGACCAAAGAATAAAACACCCATACAACTTTAAAGAAAATTGAGCAACAACTCATATTGCATCATTTCATTTATTCAGTGTCAATACAATTATTGCCCTTAATAAAATATAATAACGGTGTTGTTATTCGTTTAAACAATGTTAATTGAATGATAATCTTAATAACATATTTTGCGTATCGACATGTTAATTATCTCTATTTTTTATTTTGATTATTATAATAGTTTGACATATTTGTTTGTTTGGAGTAATCATATTAATGTTACATTTAGTTTTTCAAATAAATCTTATCCAATAGTGAAGTCATCCATTTTTTATGATTTGTGTTAAAATTTCCATAGGATAATATATGGCATATGAAAGTGTAAAATCAAGAAAATAATACAATAATTAGAAAATTTGATATTATCTAGAAAACTAAAGAGATGTTTGATTTAAAATACTATAATTATATTATAAAAAATTATGAATATGCTATGAGGTTGTACCTAATTTTGAATCATATTAAATGGTCTTCTTACCTAAATTTTATATCCACAAAGCTGTAAAAAAACAGCAATTATACTAGATGTCTAGATTTAGTGGCTATTTCCTCTTATTTTCCTTCCTCAAATCATTCTTATATGGTTGTCCATTTCAGATAGAATCTCGAGATACTTTGTGTTAGTTGGTTTCTATATTTATTTATTTTTTTTTTTTTTTTTTTTTTTTTTTGTCATTTATGGTCTTACACATCTATTTTTATATATATATATATATATATATATATATATATATATATATAATTCAAATATATTTGCTTCAATTTATATGTAATTAGTATTGATACTTAATAAGTATGCATCTTTATGAGCTTAGGATGCAGTCATGAAGAAAATGTAGGCTCTTAATTGGTAGTATTTTTGTTGGGTTAACTGAAAAAAATTCTAAGTGTGGTTCATAAAATAACAAAAATCAGGAGGGATTGAGTTCTCAAATAGAACCCTTTAAATAGGAGATCGTACTAGCATCTTACATTTAAATAATAAAAATAAAAATCATTTTTCAATGAGTACCTTTTTAACACATATTGTTTAATTTGACATATTTTTGTCTCATAATCAAAATGATATCAAACATATTTGATTAGTGAGATATCCATTGTGTGACTGTCTTCTATGACCACTAACTATATGTTAAAGGTTGATGCTTCTTTGTGGCAAAAGAGTCAGAATTTGACACTCAAATTTCCACTTTATTTGCTTTCAATCTAGCAATTTAAATTACTGTATAACGCCATCACATTTCATGATTGAAGATTCAATGTTTAAACAAATATATTATCTTTATTTTTTTTATGTCTCAAGGCTAATAATTTTCTCGCTATGATAACGTTAGATATGGCCCGAAGGAGCCTTAAGACCAAGTATTTTCTAGTAACGATTCATTAGCCAACATAATTGCGGACATTCATCTTCTTTATTTATTAATTTGTTCCATGTGATATAATTGAGTTGATTAATAAATATTATGATGGTTATTTGGTTTCTTGCACCATCTCAAAGGTCAATGGTACATCTTTGTAAGGACTAAGGGGATGCAAGTTGATTTTAAAGAGCAAACATTATTTTGAGGAATAAAAAGTTTGTTTTTATTGTAAACTATTATGTCATTTTACTTTGAAAAAATGAATTTAAATAATTTGTTCATTGATATTGCATTTTGCAACTAAAATAATTTGTCTGTAAATCTAAATATATTATAATGTTATTTTAATTGTTCTTTAAAATTGAAGATACACATTGTTTTTTAATATTTTTTAGTTATTATTTAATCACTTTTCATTCAAATGTCAAGATTGCACTCAATATAAAAAGAATGATGTAAATAAATACAAAATTACTCTAAATATAATCAGGTTTTCATGTCAACTTGTGTATGTCTTGAGTCTATTTGACTAATCTAAAGTGGACTCAATAATTTGTCATCATACCTTCTTATTTCAACCCAAAAAATCAAATTTAATAACTTGAAGATAGAAAGACATTCAAGTCTCATATTATTTGAAATAGTTATATTTTATCGTACTAGCATTTATCCCGTGCATTTGCACGAGTAATAATATAAAAAATCGTGAAAAAAATATTACGATAAAAATTTTATGGGCGGGTCAACCTAAAATCCGACCCAAGTATCCATTTATTCTCACATATATCCAAATTAACCACAGCTCTCGACCCGACAATTCGGACACTTTAAAAATTAAGCATCATTATATATATATATATATAGATTAGTTAGTTAAAAAGTTGAACTTATATTGTTAAAATGTCACACGTTTATCAAATTTTGAGTTGAATTTAAAATATAAAGTGTTATTAGTCTAGTTAGTTAAAAGGTTGTACTTGTTTATTAGGTTGCAAATTCGAATCATACCTATAACATTTTTATTTTTATTTTTAACCGTTTTAAGTTTATGGGCGGGTCAACCCAAAATCCGACCAAAGTATCCATTTACTCTCACATATATCCAAATTAACCACAGCTCTCGACCCGACAATCCGGACACTTTAAAAATTAAGCATCATTATATATATATATAGATTAGTTAGTTAAAAAGTTGAACTTATATTGTTAAAATTTCACGCGTTTATCAAATTTTGGGTTGAATTTAAAATATAAAGTGTTATTAGCCTAGTTGGTTAAAAGATTGTACTTGTTTTTGTTAGTTTGCAAGTTCGAACCATACCTATAGCACCCGACAATCTGGACACTTTAAAAATTAAGCATCATTATATATATATAGATTAGTTAGTTAAAAAGTTGAACTTATATTGTTAAAATGTCACGCCGTTTTCAAATTTTGGGCTGAATATAAAGTGTTATTAGTCTAGTTGGTTAAAAGGTTGTATTTGTTTTGTTAGGTTGCAAGTTCGAACCATACTTATAGCATTTTTAATTTTATTTTTAACCGTTTTAAGTTTATGGGCGGGTCAACCCACAATCCGACCCAAATATCCATTTATTCTCACATATATCCAAATTAACCACAGCTCTCGACCCGGCAATCTGGACACTTTAAAAATTAAGCATCATTATATATATATATATAGATTAATTAGTTAAAAAGTTAAACTTATATTGTTAAAATGTCACGCGTTTATCAAATTTTGGGTTGAATTTAAATTATAAAGTCTTATTAGCCTAATTGGTTAAAATGTCATACTTGTTTTGTTATGTTGCAAGTTCGAATCATACTTATAGCATTTTTAATTTTATTTTTAACCGTTTTAAGTTTATGGGCGGGTCAATCCACAATCCGACCCAAGTATCAATTTACTCTCACATATATCTAAATTAACCATAACTCTCGACCCGGTAATCCGGACACTTTAAAAATTAAGCATCTTTATATATATAGAGATTTTATGAATATATTTTGAGTGCCACCCTATTCAATTTACAAGAGGGCTAAATTCTTATATTTTTAAGTTTAATTTTATTATAAACGGTCTCATTCATTTCGATTTTATATCTATATGTATATCAAGTAAAATATCATTGCAAATAAAAAAAATCTATATCGAACAAAATCTCATTACAAATAAAAAAAAAAACTATTCAATACAATTATTACTTAATATCAATTTAAGGTCAAATAGTCAAAATTGACTAACTCATTAAATAAAAACCAGATTTTTATAATTACTGTCCAAAAGAGAGAAATTAACATGTTGAATAAAAAAAATGTAATGGGAAAAATTAAGTCGAACTTACCTCTAAAAGGGTTAAAGTTAAACAATGTTTTCATTTGGGGTCTAAATTAGATTTACATTTAAATATAAGGATCAAAATACAAATGTTATCCCTATATATTCTTCATAATAACCAGGGCAGAAACCAGAGTCGCCGCCAGAAGAGGAGCTTACTTCTTGAGCTTCAATGGCGGAACAAGAACTTGTGAAGACTTACCCAGTGAAAGCAAAGCTCAAGCCAAACACAAACACTTCTGAATCAAACCCAGAATCCAGATTCTGGAAATCATTCAAACCGCAGCCGCTAGGCAAACCTTTAATCTCTTCAATCACATCTCTCTCATTCTCTCCTATCAGTCCTCACGATTTCGCCGCCACTCATTCAGCCACCGTTACCCTATTCTCTTCCCAAACTATCGAACCCAAGTCTACCATCTCCGCCTTCAGCGATACCGCCACTTCCGCCTCTTACCGATCAGATGGCCGCCTCATCGCTGCTGGGTCTCACTCCGGAGTCATCAAAGTATTCGACGTCAAGAGCCGAACTTCTCTCCGTCATCTCCGCAACCATTCAAGGCCGGTCCACCTCGTCAAGTTCCCGCGCGTTGACAAGCTTCATCTCATCTCCGGCGGTGATGACGCGGTCGTCAAGTATTGGGATGTTGCGACCGAAACCCCTATTTACAATCTCCTAGGTCACAAAGATTACGTTCGGTGCGGAGATGGATCCCCAGCTAGTGATGATATGTTTGTCACAGGTTCTTATGATCATTCAATTAAGGTTTGGGATGTTAGGGTTTCTTCAAATAGAACCTCTGTTATGGATCTCAAACATGGAAGCCCGGTGGAGGATGTGATATTCCTGCCATCCGGTGGGTTAATAGCAACTGCTGGAGGGAATTCAGTGAAGATCTGGGATGTAATTGGAGGTGGGAAACTGTTGTATTCAATGGAGAGTCATAACAAGACTGTAACTTCAATCTGTGTAGGAAAGATTGGGAAAGAAGGTGGTGAAGAAGCTCGAATACTGAGTGTTTCATTAGATGGGTATTTGAAAGCTTTTGATTATGGAAAATTCAAGATAACATATTCAATGAGGTTCCCTTCACCATTGTTATCAGTTGCATTCTCTCCAGATACATCAACCAGAATTGTAGGTTCTTCAAATGGGATTATATATGCAGGAAAAAGGAAAACCAAGAAGACTGAGGATAATGCCCTAATGGAGTTAGAACCTGTTAAACGATCTTTAAGGCCATCGTATTTCCGGTATTTCCAAAGAGGGCAAAACGAGAAGCCTACTGAGGGTGATTATGCGATAATGAAGCCGAAGAAGGTGAAGTTGTCTGCCCACGATAAGTTGCTGAAGAAGTTTAGGCATAAGGAAGCTTTGGTGGCTGTTTTGGAAGGGAAGAATCCAGAGGAAGTGGTGGCGGTTATGGAGGAGCTTGTGGCTAGGAAGAAGTTGATGAGATGTGTTTCGAATTTGGAGATTGAAGAGCTCGGTTTGCTTTTGGGTTTCTTGCAGAAGTATTCGACAGTGCCGAGATTTGCAGGATTGTTGTTGAGGTTAACGAAGAAGGTGGTGGAGATGAGGGTTGAAGATATAAATGGTTTCGATGATACATTGAAAGGGCATATTAGGAATTTGAAAAGATCAGTTGATGAAGAGATAAGAGTTCAAGAGTGTTTGCAGGAAGTACAAGGGATCATCTCACCTTTGTTGAGGATTGCTGGGAGGACTACTCCAACTAGTATTTCTTCTTAACTGGTAATTTTGTTCCATTAAAAATCAGTTTCTATATGAGAAATCAAGACTTTTTTTTAGTAAGATTCACGCCGAGCTCATGTGTTTTGTTTTTTGGGGTGTTGAAGGGTTAATTATTTGAACAATTTTGAATTTTGTAATGTGTTAACTGCTTTATTGATTTTGATTTAGTTGGAAGTGGATCAATTTGGGGAGATTACCCCTTACAGTAATCTATGGTTTTTGAAGTGTTATACAAGCTCTGAATTGAATGTCTCTGCAAATTCAATACCTATCCAAGTCAATTGCTTGCAAACAAAAAACTGACCCATCTCATTCAAATTCAGTGCAAACTTACCATGTTATAGAGAAAAGGTTAATGAACCTCCATCTTAATGTTAAAGCGACAATGTTTTGGTGTAATTTTGACAATGTTTTTGTGTAATAATGATATTTTAGTATTTTATATAATGTTATTGATGAGAGGGAAATTAAAATGTTTTGGTTGAATTATTTAAATAACTCATATTATTGTTGCTCCCTGTTTGACAATAATTTTAATAAAGGACTCAACTTTTTCAAAAACAACAATAAATCAAAATATTGTATTGGTATATGCCAAATACAAGTTCAAATTCAAACCGTATATATGTTAAGTAAGAACTAGTACCAGTATACCACTAAAATCAAGACATAATTCACAACAACTAGCAAAAAGAAAAGAAAAGAAAAGAAAAGAAAAAGACTTGCCCAATCATTGAGCAGGGGAAGCAAGAAAATGGCTTTAGAGATCTAAAAGAGGAATTCTAGGAGCTAGCTGGCTGGCACTGAATCACGTGAAACTCTCAAATTGCGGAGCTTGGCTGCAGACTTAATTGAATGTATTAAAGGCATTTCTTCTTCTTCCTCCTCTTCTTCTTCTTCTTGGTCAGAAGCATTCTCTTCTTCTTCTTCACTTGAAATTTGATCATCGAATAGTTTCTTTCCTGACAAATCACGTTTCTTACGTGGGCGACCTCGTCGTCTTACAGTTGCGCCCTCCTTTTCATCTAAAACTCAAACAAACAAACAAAAAAGAAAAATACTCCCTTCAAAATCAAAATATTTATTCAGGTTAACTACTGGTTAACTAGAATTAATGACATTTTTGTTTATTTGAGTAACTATACCTTGTAAATCGTCGTTTTTGGCATACTTCTCCTGTAGGCTGTTCACAAATGTGTGATAAGGGCGCCATCCACTTGGGTCTACTTCAGTGTTAACAAATTCTGTTCTTCCCTGCACATCCCTTAGACTAGAAAGCAGACAATAGTCAGATGTTTGTTATATCTGAAGAATATACAAATACAACTTCCAGATAATTAATATTAAAAAAGGATAACACTGTCTTACATGTCCAGGATGTCAGATGCAGGAAGTTTCATAACAAACTGAATCAGAGCACCTTCCAGAAAAGATAATCGTTTTGGGGCATCAGTAAATGCATACTCTATCCCTTCCTTAACAATTTTCAATATATCTGGTCTATATTTCTTTCTTGCGATGCCTACAAATGTTCCAGACAGCCTAGCAGCAAGATCTTTGCATTCTTGGAAGCTTTTCCCTGCTAGACTTTCATCATTGCTTTCAGAGTAGACCTTCATATACCGCTGATGGGCCTATCCAAATCAAAATTAATAAGAATTTGAGTTTTGAAGTAATAAAATCTGCATAATTTGGTGTGTGTTAAGAGTAATTGGTGCTAACCCTTATTACTGCTTCCTTGAAAATGTTAGAGATGTCATCCTCCTTCTTCTTTAGAACAGCTACCAGATTTTTAATAATTTCAGCTACACTTGATCCATGCATCACAAAATGAGAGATGATTTCTGGACCAAGATACCCCTGCATGCATAAGAACTACCTTTAGCAACAACCTTTATTGGCAAAACTACTACAACCTATCAGATAATATTATATTCAACGATTTACCTTAGGTACTGCATCAGTAGCAACCAACTTTGCAGCTGCAATCATAACTGCATCCCTGTTTGTCTCCTCTATGTACTCTGCATTGACATCATCATCTTCTGCCTCATCTGTGGGAAGAATGACAGATGTATTGAATTTCAAATTTATCTAGGGTTTGTTTGGATGTATAATTGGATTTGGTTACAATTCAATTATTATGTATGGAGAAAGAAGTTGCAATTCTAAAGTGGGGAGGATGGAAAATTTGATAAAAAAAAATATCATATACATTCAATTCCAATTCCAATTCCAATTCCAATTCCAATTCCACTCAAACCAAACATAGTTAAAATATTCAGTACAGAAAGAGAGATGCCATGTTTCCATGTCTTCTATCTCAGTCTGGTAAAAACAGACAAAATCAGATAACTTTTTCCCATGGGGACTCAAGTACAAGATATAGCAAAATATCTCTTCATCATCTCATTTTTAGTGGTCAAAAGTGATAAATGTATATATGTCTTGTTGAGTATTCTGTATGTATTTCATATTTGTGTTGCTCTACCATATCAAGCAAACTGGTAGAGTATGAACACCTTAAAATGACAGGGTAATGAGTTTATAACTTCACTTTTCCCTTTCATTGTTCATAAAATCCAAAAAATGTATTTATATACAATATATTCTTCCATTTGACCTTTGTCAAGGGAGATCAATTGATTTCAGCATGGTATCCAAAATATCAATAGTTACCTGAAATCTTGAGTTGTTGTTCACAAAGGCCCCAGAACTGTCTAAGGATAGACTGGTCAGGACTATATTCTAAGATTTCCAGCTTTGTTGATGCAAAGTTCGACTTTCTAAATAAGCACCACATTTCTGAAAGTAATATGCAAACCTTGAACAATAATAAAAAGTTATCAGTCTATGTTCTTATTCAGAAACCTTACTAAATGAAGTAATCTAAAAACAGTTCTTTGCTAAAATTCAATCTTTAGAAGAATAGAATGCCAAATGATACAAGAATCTGTACTGCGACTCCTTACCCTGCATGCTAAATGATTTATGAGCCTTCTTCCCTCCCCCTGAATCTCAGAAGGGTTTTGCAGGAAGTATTCAAGCTGCTGCAAGAGAGCGGTTCGCTTAGAGGATAAGGAGAAAAGTGATTCCTCAGACACAGCATCACTATTTATAATGGAGTGCAGGGACCAAGCAACATGCAAATACATGTTGAGGAGTAGAAAAATGACAACCTGAATGACCATTAGCAACCACATAAATTAGAAGCACACAATACAATGTACTCTGAATGGAAATAAAAAACACACCTCAATGTTCACGTTTCTAAATGTTGGAAGAGATTTGGACATTTCTTCATATAAGCTTTCAATAGAAACTGGTCTTGACAGTTGAAGCTCATACAACCTCTTCAGGCACAGAAGAAGGGTGTACTCATCAGACTCATCATCACCTTCCTGGAAATTGAAACATAAGTTCACTCAGATCACAAAACAATAGACCAGGGCTCTGCTTTATAGGAAGTTACCACAGTTTCTCTTATTGCCGATTTTAGCTTAGTGGTAAGCTCATCCTCAAGTTCTTTAAGTTTGTTTTGCGCGAAATCTCGTAAATCTCCCCGACTCTCATTGGAACAGAAATGGATAGCCTTCACACAAGATCTCAATGCATCTTTGTCAGCATGCTTCAGAAATGCCTCTTTTATCATCTGGACAGCTGATTTGAAATTCTAGGAGGATACAAAAAACAAGTCACATGAAGATTATGTAATGAAAAATGTAAATTAATGTCAAGGATTAGTCATGATACCAACCTGCTCCTGTCTCTTCAAAGAATAGAGTTCAAGGTTCATATGAGTGATAATCTCAACTAGTGGTGCTATCTTTGCTTTATCAGCCATATATTTACTAAGAAGCTGTGGGTAACGCTTCATCATGGCAATGGTTATATTACGTCTATCCGTATCTATCAGTTCCTGGTAATAAACAAAAACCAACTTATCTAGATTAATTTTCCAAAATAAAAATAGCTGTCAAATTCAACAAAAACAAATTGCTACATCAGCACTTATTATTGGGCAGACACAAGGAGATTTAGTATTTGACTAGTCCAGAATCCAGACATCTATCAAAAGTGAAATAGAGATCATAAATAAACTCAAAATTCCAAAAGAAAACTGAATGTTGCACATTGCCCAAATCCTGGGAAAAAAACTCATCCAGCCAATGCTGGATGTTGGGTGTGGAAGTAGGATACAGTGAGTAAGTAAAGCAAAGTAGTTTTGGCCATAGTTAGGGCTGTTTTATTCAGCCACTTGGATACATCCCCTCAAGTGCAACCTGAATACAACTTATAAGCTGACCTGTCAGATATTCTTGCTCATATTGATTGGTTTCCACGTCAATTTCTTAGCACCAAAACCTAGTATGTTTGACCTTATTTAGGAACTTCTGGGTCTGGACAATAAGCTTTACAGTCCAGAGTTATCTAGCATACAAACAGCCAAGACTCCCAATTTGTAGGAGCAGCACCGTGCTGCTAAAAAACTCAACTTTCACAATTTCTAATGTAGTAAAAATCTGGAAAATAATGAGGATGCGGGTATTAATATTTTCTAAATATTCGAACTCGTGAACATTGAGAACCATCTATGAAGCAACACAATACTTGAGGGAAAATGATAGATAGGGTAAGACTACTCCCAGTAGGGACATTGACCTTTTGAGCTTTGTTATAGTACTGCTTGCGGTTATCAGTTGCAGGAACTATCCTCTCTCCTACAGCCTTTTTGACAGAAGCACAAAGAAGCCGAATCAAATTTGTGGCATCTTCATCAGTAAGCTCGATTAATGGGTTCTCATCAAGTAGCATTGAGATAATACATTTCCAGTCCTGCAAAATAGTATGCAATAATCAGACTAAAGAGCAAGAAACTGTCTGTCTCTGCTTAAATGGTATCCAGGTAGTTAAATTCAGTTAGATAAGAGCACTTTTATTCCCAGAAAAAAGTGGTAGCCTATGGATCTTTTATCCTATACTTAGTTGTTTAGTTGTTGTTAGAGGTCTGTTTAGCGAATCCAATTGCAGCAAGACAGTGATTTTTGTTTTTTGGGAATATAATTGCAGCAAGGCAATGTTAAACAATTATGTTTATATTTCATGTCAGCAATATGTATTCCTTGATGAAAAAGGTTTATATTCCTATCCCTTGAGTTGTGAAGAATGTCATAAACTTCAGGTTTGTTACAACAAGGTAAAATTAGCTAGAGAGATTCAGCCTTTTAAAAAAGAAATCTTTAATGCAAGATGAAACCGATCTTATATAACATCTCGCAGATGACAGTTAAAAACACACATGCATCCATAATACTTATGTCTACATTAGACGATTGTTCAATAAAAGCTCACAGAGGAAGTTGAGCTCATTTTAGTCCACATTATATTCATTAATTCATATATATGTCTACAAAAACCTGACTGGTAATTCCACAACTTCATCAGACAATGGGTTGGCAGATTTATTTATTTTTAATTGGCCTATGATATGCAGAACTTATATGGCCATGATCACATACCTTCATGGCATTCATATATTCCCAAACGTCGTCTATGACATAGTTACTAAGAATTTGGTCCGTTGAGAATTCTCTAAGTATTTGAAGCATTCTACCAAGATGCACCTCTGAAGAAGCAGTTTCTTCACCTGTCAAATAGCAGTTCAATGATCAAAATCTAGATTTCCACCACTTTAAAAATAGTGGGTTCTGAACAAACCTCGTGTATGTGATTGAGAACTATTAAAATTCTGGGCAATCAAGTGTTCATATACGAGGGACCCGATAGCACGTCTGATCTCTGGTGGATCATCAATCAACAAATCATACAGAGATCCCAAATCATCCTCATTCAGTAGCTGATGCCTACAAGAGCACCAGAAGCCAATGAAACAATTAGCATGAGAAAGATTTTACGGTAATGATCTGCCAAAAAGTACCTTAACAGTTGTTTTATAAGGCCAATAGCGCACACAGACACAGATATATCGACATCATCAGCAAGCTCAATCATTCTAGCAGAAAATCTTTCCGTGAAAAGACCAAGAGAGGGCACATTATCATCCACCTCATACAAACTTTGTAAAGCAAAAATTGAAGCCTTTCTTACACCAGCATTCTTCATATGCAACAAAGAGGAAAAGAATAATTAGATTTCCCATATAGGAATGGCATAAAAAGATTATTAAACATCTGTTCAGAACGTATTACTCACTTTGTCATTTAAAGTCCATCCGAGATATTTCAAGTACAGATCCTGCAAGAACAGTGATGGATATGACAGAACCCAAATTCCAAGTGACTGAATGCATGACATTCGAACGTCGGGATCAATATCTCGGTAACGGTGGACGAACAACCTATAAGGAGTTGTATAATTCAGTTTTAAATGGTAAACCAAAAAGAAGAAAAATTGATATCAAGTGATATAATTATTTGACTTCCTTTGATGCTTATCTATAATTATTTTAAATACAATGATTTTACCTTTACTTGAAACCAAATTGAGGATATAGTTATATCCAGCAAAAATAATGACTTCTTCTTACCCAGTAAATATTTTACGCATCATCTCCTCTATCACTGTGATCTGCTCATGAGTAGCTGATAATCTTTTATTCAGTGATTCCACGCGCGGCCCTTCAGTTCGCTTTTTCATCTCAGCATTCAATTGTCTCTGAGTAGTTTCACGTTGCTCTCCAAGGACTCTAGCAACATCTATAAGTGATGTTACAATCTGAAGTCCCGTCAATGAAGCAATCTGTCTGTAAATTCTAGGCGGAGTACTGCAAAGGTTTAAAAAAAGGATCAATCTGTCGAGCCTCCTTGAAAGGCTAATAAGATCAGAACCTTGCGGCTGAGCACTTACCATGAGAGAGCAATTATATAGTCAATGCATTTATCAAAAACCTCATCAAACAGTGGTCCATTTTGACACTCAGATACCAAATTGTCCCAGAAAGTAGTAAGACTATCTTTGAAATTCTTGAAATCTTTCTTCTTCGATGTTTGATAGTCTTCAACATCACCCTAAGATTTCATGTTGTAAATCAAACAACAAGGGTCAATTTTGCAACATAACTTACAAGGTCCAGATAATAATGAATTGGTTCAAAAGACAAAAAACAACAGGGATTGATACACAAAGAAACATCTGTATTTGGTAAATGATACCCTTTTAGCCATATTAACTAAGGCAACCACAACATCATCAACATCAGTCTCATCTATGAACTCTCCTCGAATTTGGTATTTTGCTCCACAAGCCTGTTAAAGACCAGGTAGAAGTATGAGTTTTGAAAGAGAAGATACAAATCATTTAACTAGTAGTATGATCTTTTAGGTCTATGCTAGATTACCTCAAACAGTGTCATCAAAAGTTCTGCCATTGCAGACTTTTTATTGGTCTCATACTGTCCAAGCCAGAGCTTAACCACTTGAGGGATGAGTTTTGAGTTACTTCTTATGACTTCTGCAGAGGAATAATATATATCACTTCCACCAATCATTTACATGAAAGGGCTTAAGAGAGATATAAGTGTCTCTGGCAAAGCAATTAGAACAGGAGGCGGATTTAGTTACGAAATTCACAAAGAGAACAATAAAATAAAAAATAAACGCCAATATAGTGTAGCTCAGTGGTTAGAGTATCTGCTTCCTAAGCAGAAGGTTGTTAGTTAGAACCCTACTCTGCGTTTCAAAAAAATAAACAGCACACACTAATTGAAAAAAACAAAGGATCATCAGAGAGTAATAGACAAGACAGTGCATAAATACATAGAATTTCAGAAAGCACTACATTCGGGAGAAACGAATTAACAATTTACACCAAATACAGACAGGGAATGATAAAAACCTAACCTAAACTCTAAAGATTGATGGATTTCCTAGTTAACACATCATATTAACACTGACCACAATGTCCCGGGTACTACAAAACTTGAAGATCTTGTTGCTAACTGAGAAGAGCTATATGTTTTCAGCACAATTGTAATCAAGTTACTAACATTACAGATTTCCAATAGTTCAGTGAATTAGGGTCAAAATATAGAATTTTATCTTAAGAACAACTAACCAATGAAGCTTATATCATCTTTCAGAACTGCAGCAGAAGCACCCTCAGTAGTCTTCACCCGCTTGGCTTTCGGACGAGGTTCTTCAAAATCTTCGAAGGAATCCTCTCGCTCATCCTGGTTAGGGCTCTGATCGGGCGGGTCTGCACTCTCTTTGCGACCGCGACCAGTATTCTTAGTCGACCGATTACTGGCGGCTCCAGTAGTCTGAACCCTAGCTCTTTTCTGTATAAAGCAACAAGCCAGAACATCCGTTGAGCAAAGGATTTAGCTAAGGAAATGTTCAATTAGGCAGAGAAGATGTAACGAAAATGTAAAGAAAACCAACCGAGCGGCGAGGAGGTGCTTCTGAACGTACTGGCGTGTCCTCCTCCATAGCTTAATTTACACGACAATTGGGGGAGATGAGAGAAATTGGAACTGTCCGCTCTTCTTCGATCGATCGATCGATCGCGAGAGAAATTGATAAGTTGGCAAGTGTGTGTTGTTGTTGTTCACCTCAGAGCATAATTTCTCGGTTCGAAAGGGATTTCGAGAGAGAAGTAGAATTGGAAAAACTCCCGCCAATATCTGGAAGTAAGTAACATATAATGGGGGGTTTTCGTTTGCACGATTCGATCACAACCAGTCCTGAGTCCTGACCACCCTGTTTGGGGTCAACCTAGCTACACACGATGGCTTAATACAATCCGCTCTTGAAATACATCATCAATGTATAATAATCTACCAATATCTATACATAATAAATAAGCCATCAAATATTTGTTTTTGTTGTTGTTGATGACTCATTAATTTTTAAGAAAATGTTTACATTGCTTGTGGATTAAATATATTTTTTTTGCAATTTTGCTATAATGCATTGATTAATTAATCTCAGTAAATTATTTGTATGTCCGAAAGCTGTGATAGATTTCTAAGCGAGGATAATCAACTTATGTCTCGCTTTGATACCGCTTTCGCCCTGGGCAATTGAGCCCTATTCTTTAGACCACCTTAGACGCTTCATCAGACTTGAAAACAAAGAATGTTCCAGTCAAGAGTCGGTATTTTAAGTTTTGTCCCGACACGGTCTGGTTAGCCAAAAAAGAGTTCGTATTAATAAGAATTTATAGATGCATGAACATTTACGTCTAGTCAATTTCTAATTTGGATTGATTATTTAAATGTATTAAAACGATAAAACCGTTATATCGACTTAATCCAAACTAAGAGAGACACAAATAAAAAACATATATGTTAGAGTTAAATATATATGATATATTTAAATATCTTGATTCTCATACCAATCGAAATATATTAATTAAAATTATAATATATAAGCAAATTTACAGACATACAAACTTGTTTTTTCGTTTTTATTTTAAATTACTTTATAAGCATATCAAATATAAATGATTGATTATATATGCTTTTATATATATATATATATATATATATATATATATATATATATATATAACCGAGTCAATATTACTGATACGGGGCAAAACGGAAAGCTTTGATATAATATAATCGACTTAATAAGATTATATTTAAATTTATAATAAAAACAGCACAATCAGATTATCTAATATCTATCACCCTAGGTCCTAGGTTTGGCTAAGAAACTAATAAACAAAAACTAAATTGGTATAATAATGTAGTTGATTTTAAAAAAATGGATGAAGGAAGATGCATTTAGAATGAATTGTGATTTTTTTTTTTTATTTGGTTTTGTACATCTTTTCTATATATATATTTTTAAATTGTCCATATATTATTTTTACTTGCACTCATCTTATTGCTCAATTATCAAGTTTTAGGCATTCTTCAATTGATCAATTATCAAGTTTATACAAACTTGATTTACTGATATATTTTTAACAGTTTTAGAATAAAAAAACATACTATTGCTCATATTCTCCTTCTTAATTATAATTTGGACAATATTACATATCTAAATAGATATATTTCATTTCCTCCTTTAATTTTTTCCACAAACTCATCTAATACGTTATATTTCTTTTAATTTATCAATCAAAATATTCTTACTTTATTTTTATAAAATTTAAATTTTAAATATAAAACTTATTACAAACATCATTAAATTAAAAACTCAAATAACATTTTTTTATCAAATAATTTTAAAACAAAAACAATTAAACCTACCCAAAAAAAACTCAAACATTAAAAAGTTTCAAAACTCACATTTCTTTTAATACATCGAATTATTTAATTTAATAATAAAAATATTATCTTACTTTTATAAAAGTTAAAATTTAAATGGAATATTATATTTTCACGTACTTTGGGTGACTCCAAATCCGCGTTCTCTCTTATTACTCTCTATATATATTTGTTTTTCCAATAAAAACAATCCAACACCAAATCTATTGCAAATAAAAAATCATTTAAATTAATTTGCAGATGTGATAGGGTTGCTTACAAATATATTAAGTAATTTTTTTCCTTTTCTGATTCGAATAGAAAAGAAAGAATGGAATAACAATAAAAAATAAAAAAGAGCCTTGAGTGCTCTACCTCGGGCCATCGACATCATACCCTCTACTGAAATAGATTTTTGGAGAGGGAAGAGACGGCTACTCTCCTAACCCAGCCAACCCACGGGAAAGCCTCTTCTTTCTGGTATACATCAAGTGCATTGAATGCCCCACAATGAGAATCAAAGGGGGAAACCTATCAATTGTTCCAATTGAGAAAAGGGTAAGACTCATGAATAGGAACAGCGTTAGGGTTACGATATGGCTTTCTTTTTAGAGGATAGGGTCAGCTTACTTCATCAATGAAGTCATAGTCGCATCTAACCAAAAACGGATCTATTTTAACTCCCTTTACTTGTAGGAGTACATTTTGGATCTGTCACTTCCGAGAAAGACATTGATTGAAGTAGAGTTTTTATAAAAATAGAATTTAATGCTAGCAAGGGTGGATTATTAGTATAAGATGCTTGCTACTGCCATAGTCCATGTACATGCTTAGTGCTCTAGGCATGCTATATCTTGTGCGAATTCCATCCTGAATCTCTTGTTTATTCATAAGTAAGCTTAGCCCCAATCCATACAATGGATAGAATGAAGTTTCAGTACGCATTTCCCAAGTTAGGTCTCCTTCTCTCCTCCTTTTTATTTCCCCTAATCTTGTTAGTTCTGTCTTTTGTGTTTTGAGAGTGCTTTCTTTTGTCCGAGTTCTTATTATATTGTATTGAGGTTCATATCTTATATTGGCATTGCTCTAAGATATTGAAAGAGAAAGATAAAGAAATAAATGGATTGCTAAAAGGCTAAATTATGTGCTGGATACAGTTCAAAATATTTCAAAATTCACTAAAAAAAAAACCTACTAGGACCCAAAAGTCCGGGCAGGCCTTAGTGTAAATCTTCATTATTTAGGTTATTTGATATAACAAAGATTTTGTTAAAAATCAAAAATATGAAAATCTAAATTATATATGTTTGTTCGGAAATGTTGATCAAAATATTAGACTCTTAGCTTGGATATTGTTGGGTTATTTAGATTTTTTTTTTTAAATTCATAATTATTTTCTGAAAATGTATATATATTATTTGAATTTTTAATTAGTTAAATTATTATAATGTTATATTATATATTTAAACGGTATAAAAATAAAATAAAGTACTATTTATTTATAATTTTAAAAAGATTATGCAATAGTGGTTTAAGCATAACTAAAAAATAAAAAAAATACGAATGTAACAGTGGTTTAAGATTAATTATTTGAAATAACAATGAAAACATAAAAAAATAAAAAATAAAAATACTCACTGCCCAACAAATGTAAGATAAAATCTAAATTTAATTAATGAGTTAAGATGATTGAATGATCGAAAAGAAATAAAATAGAAAAGTTATTAATAAAAAAAACTAAAGAAAAATAAATAAGATGAATTAAGTGATTGTATGAATTTGAATATTTATAATAAAAATACTAATTGATTTTATTTGTTTATTCAATACTCCAATACAAGAAACTGAACAATTACAGAAATCTCAAAGATAAAGACATGATTAAATTTTTAGACAATTCCGGTTTCTCAACAACAACAACAATTAATTAAGTAATATAAATCACAAATTAAGTAGGTAATTATTAATTAACGGCGTTGCACTTCTTTCTAATCTCTCCATCGTTACCGGTGAGGACTCCAATTGCTCCCATCCGCTTCATAGACTGAGCAAACTCCACGGTGAATTTGGCGCCGGAGACGAGTTCTCCGACGATCTTCTTGGACTGTTGATTCGTAATGAGGGCAGCATCGGACTGAAAAAGTCCCTTTTTCTGTAACACAACAGAGTAGTAGTCTGCATCGAATGTAAGAGAACTGTTGGGATCCATTTCAACCGTAGTAACGGTATCAGTTACTGTCAAACATTTAGTTTTCAAGAAGGCGGCGTATGTGGGATTCAAGGAAGGATCCTGGTCGCCTTTTCCGGTGAAGTTGTATAGTCGGTTGCTGAAGAGATTGCAGTGCCCTACTCCAATTGTGTGTCCTCCTGAACCGCCAAGTTTTCAATATTATTATTATTATTAATAATTTTCCGACAAGACAATGAATTGTTAATTGTTATTAATGTACCTGACAAGACGACAAGGTCGTGGAGGTTGAGACCTTTGCTGGTGAAGTGTTGCATGAGGGTGGTGAAATTATCGAAAGGCCCGGGCAGGTTGGGCAAAACCTCAGCTTGTATCGACACTTTCCCATCTCTTCTTCCGGTCAACACCTCCCACATTGGCTTTTGAAACTGCAATTTATGCATGTCTTTTTGTTGTTTATTTGATTATTTTATGACATATATTTTCATGACTTAGATTTGTAATTTACTCACAATCAATGGAATCTTCACGTTTGTAAAAAACATTATAGTTTAGAAAAGAAAGATCGAGAATTACTTGGAATGACACCGAGTCTCTAGCTGCCAAAGTTAAGATATCAGCGCAAGACACCACTCCGGGGCACTTTCTCTCCAATTCTTGTTTGATATCATCGATCACATTGAAGAACGCCAATGACAAGTTTGGAATCGCATTCTTCTCCGCAGTCTGATTTGGTGAATCTAGTAGAATGGAGCCATCACAACCCTGAAACACGACAAAACACGTATCTAGTTAAGATGTGAAAAAAATAATCACATATTACAAAACTGCTTATAATATTTATATTAGTTACTTACCCTGACAAAACAATCGTGAAAATGCATCCTAAGCAATTTAGCGGGCAAGTTAGAGTTGGTGGATGTTTGTTTCCATGTAGCATTACGGATAATTTCCTCGGCCAAAGGGCAAGTTTTCTTATAGAAGTTCTTCCGGAGGTCACCCCCTTGAGTAGTACCAAGAAAACATGCAACAACTAAACAAACCATTAGAAGATCAATGTTAATAGTACTAGACCTCATCTTCTTGATTGATTAATGAGCTTTGTAGCAGCTTTGCACTTCCTCTAACTAATTAAAAGTTGAGGGGAAGATTAGAAAATGAAGTTGGTTTGTGTGGAAAGTTAAGTGTTAGCTACTTCCTTAAATACCCATATAGTATGAAGCTTCCCAGAGCAATTCCAGCTAATAATTAAACAGTATTCTAGCTAGGTATAGAGATGAAAATGAAAGAGAGATTAATGTAGAAGGATATAATATAATAAGGTCATATTTGTTTAATATCTCATACAAATTACAATACATGGGCCGGCCGGTCATTCATATATTATAATAGGCTAAGAAAGTCTTAACACACAGAATTGCACCCCTATTTAAGAATATGATGACGACTAATATTCACAAGACTTCGTAAATGCCCCAAAACATATGACACGAGACAAATCAAGAATTGATCAAGTTTAATAAGTAAAACCCTAATTCTTTATGTTAAACCATCAAATGTATGGACACTACAATAAAGGATATCGAGCTTCAAGTTCCGAAATGTTTCATGTAAAAATAGTGTGATTCTAACATATTTTACGCTTCTTTTCTTCTTTTGATCGACTAATGATAATTTGAGATTTTCTACAATGCATGCAACATTCATTAATTCATGTTGTGTAGTAGTGGTTTAATTTGAAATCTAAAGTGGACTCAAACAAAAAAAGTGTGTTTACAATGATTTGAAGAAATTAGGGATATTGTTTATATATATATGTTAATTAATTCATAATTGCAATGCAGCTAGCTTAGCTGTTTGATTGAAAAGTCTTTACACACGGAAACAATGGGAAAACTTAAATTAATGGTTTGTATTGACTTTAGTTCTATCTATTGAAACTTATAGAGTACCCAATTACAATTATTTGATTTAAACATTAACATTCTCCACACGCAATTTAATAGGTATGGCGCGCGCCCAACATCATTAGGATTGATTGATTTTTTAATTTAAGAATAGTGCAAGAATCTTATTAATAAGTTAATTAGAAATAGAAATATAATGATAGTGGATGAAATCAAATAATTGTTTAATTATATATATATATATATATATGATAGATAGTTGTTACCAATTATTGGTCAACCCGTTAACAAATATTTATATTTAATTCCGCTCTTAAGGTAATATATATCAAGGTAAATTTGATACCCACGAGTATGTACAGTTAAACTAATCAAGTATGGGGTGGGTGGAATGAGATAACATGATAAAAACCCGCCATGCACGGTCGTGATAATATAATTAATTACATGATGAAAATTAGACTGTAAATTAAATTAAATTAAATTGGGTGGTCAAAATTATAAAAACATTTGATTAACTTATTAAGGTAGCTCAATAAATAATAGTGTCATGTGTTCAATTTACTTAAAACAAACTTTAAGGTAAAATAAAAATAATGACAATGGAGATAAATATAATTTTCAAACTTAAAAAAATAAATAAAAACATTTGGGAGACTAGAAATGAACATTATCAAAAGGTTTAAATGGCTTATTTATTAATCACAGCAGTTGACAAACATTTTTTTTTGTTAAAATTTTAGTAAAGCAATTTTTTTAAATAATTTTTTATTTATTAAAAAGTATCATTATATAATGATAAAATAAAATTAGTTTTTAAAAATTACAAAATATTTTATTTAAAAATTAAGTAATATAATTGGTAGGAGGATAAATAAAACAATGATTGATTTATTTTAACTGAGAGATATTTTTATATTTTTATTTTAAGGAGTTAATTCGACCACAATATTAAACCGTCTCCAATCCAACGGCATACCCAAAAACCTGGGTGTGGAAGCTCCAATCCACCGTCAAACTCATGAGTTTTTGATCTATTTTTCTCTCTTAAAAATACGTTTTCACTGTTTATCTAAAAAAGATTATTTTATATATATATTTCAGTCTTAATGTATTTTAATATTTATAAATTAAGTTTAAAGTGGTATGTTTAATTTTTTTTATATAATTTATTTTATTTTTTTATATAATCTTTTAATATATTGATTTTAATTTTTATATATTTATATGATTTATTTATATATTAATATTATTCTTTTATATATATTTAATTATTTTTTTCTTAAATATTTTATTGTATGTATCCTAAATTTTTAATAATTAACAAAATTAATAAAAAAAAAGTTTAAAAAATACATTAAAATAAAATACTAAGAAAATAATATTACACACTACAAATTAAAAATAAAAGACATTTTAGACTATATTAATTGACAAATATTTAAGATGAAAAAAGTTAATTTTAAGATTTTTAGATAAATATAAAAAGTATTATGGTTTAATTTATAAAATTTATAAATATTAGATAATATTGAAAATGTTAAAAAGTTGGTAAAAGAATAAATATTCTAAAAACATATTTTTGAGTTTGAAAAAGAGTTTTTAAAAGAACTTAAAGTATTTTTGTTTAAATCATTATTATAATAATAATTATTATTTTTTTTATAGAAATTTCATTTTCAACATTTATGCCACTCTATATAAGATTTTGATTGTAGTCAACACAATATTATATATATATATATATATATATATATATATATATATATATATATATATATATATTAAGGTAATTAAGTAGCCTAAAAAAAGACAAACAAGTTAATATTGGATAACTTTTTGGCGGGCGAATTGGTATATATTATATATATTATTATTTACATTTTAAATTGAACTGAAGGCCGTTAAAATTCTGAAGATCAAAGTTAGTTCTTAACATTTAAATAAATAATAAAAATTAAAAATATTTGGGTTAGACTAGAAATTGACTCTTTTATTTATGTTTAAATGGAGGTGTTTTTTTCGCCCTCTCACACATTCCATTCTTTCCATTCCTCACTTATTCCAAAATTACTTATTTATCTCTACTTTATTATTTTTTTATTTAATTTATTTTATTTAATTATTAAGTTTTTTATCATTAAATATAATTAATAAAAATTTTAATATATTTTTTCTACTTTATTTATTTAATTAAAAATATAAAATATTATTATTTTTATATTATAATTGTTGATTTATTAATTTAAGATTATTTACTTTTTTTTTAACTGAACAAGGAGTGTTTTTTTTTTATATTTTAAGAAACTAATACTAGGAAAAATATTATTATCTCCACATACATCCACATACAATTTAACATAAAAGTATTTTTAATTTTTGTTTTTAGTTAGAATCCCTTTTAAACATTTATGCTAGACTCTAATATATTTGTAAGAATTTAATTGTAGTAAACACAATATTCTTTTTATATATATATATACATTTGAAGGTAATCAATTAGGAGCCTCCAAAATGGCAAACGGGTTAATATTGGGTCACTTTTGGACGGGCGGGTTTAGTCATTTAAGTGGGTAGGCGGTAGGCCAACAATTTCTAGTTTCTACCCTATATATCGATTAAATAATTGTTTTATTTGAAAGTTGAGATTTTAGAATGCAAGGGGGTCCATTAATTAATTATTGTTTCTTTTATATATTCTCACGTATTGTAAATCTTTTTTATTTACATTGTGAATCTATTATAAATTGTATACAATAATTTAAAGCATTATCAGTTATAAACATTTTTTAAAATTAATACATGTGTTTATATATATGGTAGTTAACATGCATATTTTTACTGTTTACATGATATGATTTAATTAAAGTTTTTTTATACAATCCCTCTATAATCAATTTGTTTTTTTTATATATTATTTGACATTTGGGGATTCCTTATAAATAATAGTTTAAACGTATAAAGTATAATATAATTAAATAATATAGGAAAATTTAGTAGGAGAACAAACCTAATAATTAGATATAATAATGTAAAGGCTCAATTAATAATTTGCCTGCCATGTGCAATTTATATATGATGTAATTTAATTACGTGTATTTTTAACAATTGTATATTTAAATAAAGTGTTGACTTTGAAATTAAGCCACTGATATTAATATTTAAATAAAATGAATTCAAATTGAACGAGCTGACTAGTACAGAGCTAATGGCCAAAACTAGACATATGGCCACTTTGTTTGGTACAATCTTTAATTAGTCTTAATTTCACATGTATTATTACTTATGTATGTTAATTTAATACTTTTATGGGTAAAATTAAAAATTTTAATTATGTTTTAATATATATATATATATTAAAAATGGTAAAAATTATTTAAGAACACCTCCAAAATATGATATTTTTTTTAATAATAGTAATAAAAAATACAGTCCGTTCACGATGGGTTATCTAGTTCATAGATTTTTAAGAAAACGATTAATTGATTCCATAGTTTTTCCTAACGAATATAAAAAACGTTATAATAATATAATTATGAAGCATACGCATCAAACTACTCATGTCGGTCGATTTTTATTCAATTAGACATATAAAAGTGTTATAAAAATGTAAATTTATTCTTATTTTCTAATTTAAAAATGATATGTTAGGTTAATGAAATATAATAAATTTGTATTACTTTTAATAAAATTAATATAATTTAATTGGTTAAATAGTTTGTTAATAGGTACTTTTTATTTTTATGATTTAGATACATTATGGAGGAATTTACGGCAATACTGGTTAGAATGGAGGAGGTTATGTCACAAAAGATAAGAATTATGGTGGAGGAGTGGTGTTCCTGCCTTATTTTATTGAGCCATTTTTTTTTTCAATATCATATATCCTCGGGTAAGACAACCAATGCACTTGTATAGAGTCTCACATTTTTATAGGCCCCATTTTTTTATATTTAATAATATTATATTATTAATATTGTTTTTTCCTCTTTTTTCTCCTTTAATATTAAATATATATTATAAAAATAACTTTTTTATCTCTTTATAGTCTCGTATTATAATATATTAATTATTTATATTTTATTTTATTAATTAAAATTAATTTTTTTTATTATTTTAGAGGCCCAAAAATTTAAATTTACATATACCCCAAAATCTCAGGGCTTCTCAAGGCCGGCCCTATATATGGGCATTATTTATATTATTCCCTGACTTATTTTATTGATGGATTTTTTTTCAATACCATATGGGCATTATTTATATTGATAATAACTTAAAAAAAATAATTGAGGACTAAAATGAAATAATGTTTTTTTTGTTCAACTTTGAGAATGAAAATATTGATGATAACGGATTGGTTTGATTAAATTTAAATCCAGCACTATACATTAATTATATTCTATTTATATCATATATTTGCCAAATTGAATGTATAATTATTTGAATATCTGACACTATTCTTTTAACATGTTTTAAAATAAAAAAATTAAGAGACACTAACATAAGAACAAATTTTAATATATTTTTTTATTAAATAAAAACAAAAAAATAAGTTGATATATGTAACAAAATTTTATATATGATATTAATTAATATATTTCGAATATTAATTAATGATAAAATGTTTCTTTTGGGAAATTGAAGAAAAATGATAAACTCAATGAAAAGATGAGCGAAAGTAAGTCCACGAATCAGTGATATGACAGGTGGGTAGAAGAGAGAAATTTTTTAAAATGTTTCGAAGCGCTTATTTTAGATCTCGAAACGGCTTCATAATGTTCCAAAACGGTCATTTCGGATCCCGAAACAACCATTTCGAGAAAAAAAATATTTTATCCCGAAATGAGTACTTTCAAAACGTAAAGCAGGGCACGTCGGATTCGTAGACTTGCTTTCGTTCGATATTGAATATGTATAATAATGGGAGGGTTTAGATCAATTATTAACTACCTATCAAATCCAAAAAAAAAAAAATCAATTCTGCTGGATTTCCTCATCAAAGGGATTGAATGGTCATTACACTAATCCTTCAAAGTCCATTCTATGTAAAACTGGGTTTTTAGAGGGCCATAATGGATGGTGGGCCTAACTCGGTGTTAATGGGCCTCAAACCATTATATCCATGTGTATCATCTCTAAAGACTTGTTTGATGTCAAATGCATTATTCCATCTTCAATCATTTAATCGATTGAAATAGTCAAACCCATCAATTTATTTTATTCCTTATAATATTGAAATGCTAATTACGTGTGCTAATTAATATGTATTGATTATTGATAGACATAAAGATATCCTGATTGTATTGTATGGCCCTACAAAATAATGATTGAGATTGAACTTTCTTGTAGAGTTTTATTTTTATAACTAATATGATTAATCAGAACTTATAAGATTTAATAAGTTAAAATTATACAATAAGTTGTTAATAAATTTGAGAATTAACACTATTTGATAGAACACTAAGTAAAATTAAAATTATATCTAGTTAATAACAATTTTAGAATTAACAAAAATTCCCATAAAAAAAATATACCAATTAGTTCTTCAATTTTTTATTCTTTAAATTATAAAAAAAAAATTATTTACACTTTACAACAAAATATGACAATATTGGTCATAAATCAAAATTATAAAACATTGAGAAATTATCATTAAAAACCTCAAAACTAACTCAAATTTAAAACTATATTTGAAGCAACATCATCCCCTTCAACACTCATAAGTCCAAGATCTGGTCAATTAAAAGACTTAAACATAGTCGTCTAGTTAGAGACTTAAACATTGTCATCTAATCTAATTAGTTGGAATAAAGTTAAATGTTTTAAATATCAAAGAGGTCTAGATATTCGAGATCTTATTTATTTTAATAAAGCTTTTATATCAAAATGGTGTAATAAATTTGCAATGGAGCCGAATAGTCTTTAGTCATCAATAATCAATAATCAGATGTAAATATAGTAATAATTGGTCTGGTTGGTTCACCAAAATGTCTAATTATCCAGCGGAGTGTAGCATTTGGAGAAGATTTATCCTATGTGGAAAAGTTTTCCGTGAATAGTCTAGATTTAATGTGGGGGATGGTTCTTCAATTAGATTTTGGAACGACCTTTGGTGTAGTGTCAAAAGTCTAGATATGTCGTATCCTGAACTTGTTTCCATTGATATATATATATATATATATATATATAAATGTCACAGTTAAGGACATGTTTGATTCTTAGTTTAGTGGTTTCGCTAGTCAAATTATATATAGAAAGATATTAAACATTATGGAGACTTCGTCCCATAGTAGAGTTTTACTTTTAGTAGGACGTAAACAAGTGTTATCATCTGAACAAGACATTATGCGTTGACAAGATATAAACAATTTTCATGTGGGGCATTGCTACAAATTGTTCGCTAAAATAATTTCATATAATTTTTATTGGAAAAAACTTTGAGAGTCAAAGATTTCATCCAAGATCTCGTTCTTCGGATAAAGTATTATTAATGGTGGAATTTTAACAGATGATATGTGCATGAAAAAATATTGTATCATGGCTAGTCGTATGTGTCAAAAAGAGGTTGAATCGACAACTTACTTACTTTTGCATTGTCGAATGGTGACTAGTATTTGAAGCCTTTTGTATAGTATTACTAAGATTTATTGTAAAATTCATTGGGCGATGTCCGAGTCTTTAGGTAGTTGTTGGGAAGTTTAGATTGATGCGGCTGATATGTAGGCCTACATATTTGGGTTACCATCCCAATTATTCTATGGTGTACTGTCTGGTTGAAAAGAAATTGTCGAACTTTCAGTGATTGTAGTCATCCGATGCGTATCATTCATAATACTATTGTTATGATGTTTGTTGAGATTCATTTAAGAAAGCCAGTAAAGTATGTCGGAAAGTTAATCGTTTTTCTCGAATATTTATGAGCTCGATAACTTTTTAAGTATTGTTTTTTCTTTTTTTTTATTTGTTATTTTCATATCATTCTTCGTCGTTGTGATTAAATAATTTTTTCATTTTTAATATACCTAACCTTTTAAAACAAAATTGCTAGGTTAAGCATAGCTCAATCCCTACACACATAGGTCAAGCATTGTCAACCATATAATGAATTGATCATTAGTGACAATATATGTATATACAATTCTCAAATGTTTAATGTCAATGAATGCATCTTTAAATTTGATTCCAAAATTAATTTAACTTTACAAAACCAATTATAATTTTTTTTTGATAGATCATATCAATTATAAAGAAAATAAATATTGATAAAAAAAGAAGTCATTTAAACAAAACGATAAAATTGACAAAGAAAAAAAAAAATAGCACAAACACAAACAAGACAAAAAGGAAGAAACCTGAAAAAACATGACAATAAAGATAAATAAATGTATCAAAAACAAATAACACAAATACTAACTCTATAAACAATGTCCACACATTATCTCTTTTGAAGATCGTCCAAAACATTAATTTTGCACTCCGCTGAAATAGTCGGTTTGCCTCTCTAAATCTATGTCAATGTGGTAATCAAACAACTTTGAAGAAATCTCACCGTACGAGTTTTCTTACCGAATAATATTTGGTTTCTTTCGATCCAAGCAATCCACCAAATATTGTCCGGCAAAAGAAATATATTTTATCAAAAGTTATTGAGCTACACAAATCAATCCAAGCCTCCTAGAAGCCCACTAGTGTCCTTGGCGTAACCCATATGACCTTCAAAGAAGGTTAGAGTAAATCTCAAATAGGCATCACGTAGTCATAGTGAAGAAGAATATGCGGTGCATTCTCCTCGCACTTTAAACGCAAATGGTATTGACAATCTCACAAACATGTATATTAACATTTGTTTAAACATATTACTCCATTCCCTTTGAAATCAACAACAACGGACTCTTTGGATTATTTTTCCAAAAATCTAAGATATAATTCATTTGCTAAAAGTTTCATCATTAATAATTCATCCAAAAGCTTAACACATTTTTCATCCAATCATTAATAAGAAAAATGATTAAATGTCCAAAATGCCCTCTCTCAAATTTATTTTTGTTTCTCTCGTCTATATATGTTTTTGTGTTAGACAAAAATTGACATTCAAAATCTCAAAGTTAAATGAGTTTAATTATTTGAAAAAACATAATCTTTTTTTTCCTCCCTTCCAATATTTAAATATATATATATATATATATATATATATATATATATATATATATATATATATATATAGTACTGAATTATGTCTATCTCTCTGTTAAAATGGAACTGACCCATGATAAAAGAAAAACAATAAGTTGTATTAAGTGGTTAAACAGGCCTCCCAGAAGAGCCTATTTTTCTCCATTTCTGAAAATCCAGAATCCAAACAAGCCTTAAATTTCTTTCTGTCCTCATTTCCATCATAATAACCTAGGCCTCTTCTTCTTCTCCGTCCACTGACCACCTCGTCCTGATCTTCGCCACTCCATTTCTGATCCAACGGTGAAGAACCGGCCACATCGTCCGGCCAGTCTTCAACGGCTGTTTCGTAACCGCCGGTATCGAATTCCGGCGAGTGGGAAATGCAAGATTCTGCATCATCATCATCATTATCATCTAAATCCTCCTCCTTGAATATTATTATTGTCTTATCTTCTGAATCGGCAGAACCCTCAAAGAGCAAGAACGAAGAGACATCAATGCTTCTCATAATCATCTCAATATTAGAACCCATGATCGATTTAATGTAACCTAGATCACCATTTATATTTATATATATACTCTATAGAGAGAGAAGAGAGACTTGACCCCATAACATCATCAATATCCATAAATAGACAGATTAGATTAGATATATTCATATGACAGTTCGGTTTGGCTACTTGCTAACGTGCCAAAGGTGGGCGGAATTTTTCATATTAATAAATATGTGCAATTACCCACGTGTCATCCTTCTAGAATAATTATTTCCCATTTTTTTTATATTTATTTTATCAACCCTAAATATCTTATGTTTTGATTTGATTTTCATTAAAAAAAAAAACAAATACTATATTAAAGTTTATCTTCCAATTATTAGTGTCACCTAATTGAAAAACAGAAGAAAAAAAAAAGAAAAAAAGAAAAGAGCATGTTTATGCTGACTTTATTTATTGAAGAATGTGTTGTTAGATCATTTTACCATGTTTTCTTCTAGAATGAGAAAGGTATGGCTGCCTCTTTTACAACCAAAATCCAAACTGGTCCTCAAGTTTGTAATCAAAACAAAAATGGATTCTCAAATAGAATGATATATTTGAAAACATTTTTTTTGGTTTTATTTATTATACCGTTGAACAAAAACTATTTTTCATAGAAATATTGACATATTTAATATATTTTCTATTAAAACCTTCAATTTTCAATACATAACAAATTCTCTTGGACTAAGCTAACACAACAAGAATAACCAATTAGTTGAAGCCTGCAATTATATATGTCATCCAAACAAATGGCACATAAAGAAAAATCTTCATAGTCAAAATTGTCCTTTTAACAAGGAGAAGAATTAACCTTGTTCACTTAATGGTAAATGAAATAACATTTATATCTAAATCAGTTCCTATGCTAAAACACAACATGAGTCTCATGATAATAAAAAGTTGAAAAAATAAATAAAATCATTTTACAAATCATTCAGATGTAAATTCTTCCTCTTTCTTGTTTACGTATTTCTGCTGCTTCCATCTGTGTCGAAATCATGGAATCTGGGATGAATTTTGGTAGTACATCACTCAATTGTAGTAGTAGTAGTGCTTCTCATTTCTAGCAATGACTCCAAAAAGGATGCGCATAATTTAGTTAAAGGGGGGAGACTGTGAGTCGAGCCGCTGAATATGGTCTCCCATGGCCTCCCAGAAGGAACAAATGGAGCTGATTCACTCGGATCATTACTATTATTTGTCTTCATCTCAAACTCAGGCAACTCACCATACATGGCCAAGTAACCACCGCCTTGCTCTGCTTTAGAAAGAAAAAAAATCTTTCATCAACACCTTTACTTTAAGGGTATTATGGTCACTTGACCAAAATAGCAGATTTTTCATCAAGCAAAAACAACATCTTAGTTTTATAACTTACCGGTTTGCTGTATGGTGGACACATCATTTACACGAGAGGATGAGATGACTGTCTCTATTGAATGTGTGTTTCTCTCTAGGTCAAACAGAACATATTCATGGTCTCCATTCATATATACCAATATGGGTTCCTTTTTGTCATTTGTGATCATGTTCTCACAAGCAGCTTCACTTGTATTATTTAGAAACGCTATTCCGCCTCCAGCTGCCTTTCTTACAAACCAAGTAGCTACAGGAACTGGATCTGCAGCATTAAATAAAAGAATTGCCCCATCTACATCAGGTGCTTTAATTTTATTACATGCTGAACGTCTAGCAGCTTCAGTGAGAATCGCAAGGACTGCAAATGAGGATGCGTCATTTGGCTTATAAGCTAAAGCTGCAATAGCAAATAAAACAAAAGAGTTAGATAATTATTATCAGATTACTCATTCAAGGAATAACCATGGCAGCTTTGTTAAGATATTAATTCATTTGGTTTGCGCCACTGATCTGAAATATACAATATTATCAAAAACTACTAAAATAATTAGTAGATGACAACACATTCATCAGCAAATACCCGGGAATTCTATGTGTGTGATGTTATAACTTAAAGCACATAAATAATTAACATTTCAAAAAATTCAAACTGTTGAAATAAAACTGTTGGTGGTTTTGGCAGGTGGAATGCACATTCCTACCTTAAATAACTGGAAGGCTTGTTCTAGGAATTGTTTGGGGAAGAGGATATCTTTTTACAGGTATATTAGTATTTGTTTTTCAGAATCGGTTTGCAGATGCAATATTAACTAGAAGGATCAGATCATCATGCTTCCTGAGATGTATTTTATCTTGTCCTTGCATATTATATGCTTAAACATGTTTTTATAGGAACTAAGATGCTCACCTCTTCATCAAGAGTTTCATTGAACTATTAGGGAAGAGTATTACTTGACCATACCTTCTATATGAATCTTATATGACCAATCTAGAGAAAGGTTTGCCATCTTCCAAACGGATAGTTGAGCATTGGAACCTCGGCTTGCAGATACAAGATACTCAGAACTCGATACAAATGATAAGGACGAAATTGGCTGCCAAAAGGAAAAAAATAAATATAAAGGATTTAGATAACTTTTCTTTTATAGGCATACCAATTAAGCATTTATAAAATTAAAAGTGATCTAAGGCCAAAAAGTAAAAAAAAAATCAGCTAATGAGCGTCAGCTACCTATATGTCAGTTGAATAAAAAGAAAGAATAAAGTTACCTCTAAGCTGTCTCCGATTACAGAAATGAGAACATTCTTCAAAGGATCCCAGAGTGTAATAACCGTCTCAGCAGCCACAGCCAAAACAGAACCATCAAGACAAAAAGCAGCAGCTGTCATAGGCTTGTTTCTGGAATAAACAATTTAAGGTGGAGAAACATGTGAACACTCCGACCATGTAAATTGAGTTGATACAGCTCTTAGAAATTTCAGATTGGGTTTTGCACCACTTCATTTGAAAACATAGTTTTGCCATATTTCTCATCCAAATTCCAAACATGGATCCAAATGCAACATTTGTTGGGCCTTCTTTGATCTAGGGTTATTTCCAAATAACCTTGTTTGATGTAGGTTATTGAAAATAAGGTTATTTGGATAAAAAGTCAATATGGGATAAATATATAATGATTTTTTTAATAGAAAAAGAATAGGTATTTTGGTTGATGATTTGAATGATGTGATTGATTAGCAGATTGTTAATTGGATAGTGGGTTAATTGAAATTAATCTCAAATCACCCACATCAAACAAGGTCTTGAAGCTGAATTTAGTCTCAAATCCAGGACCCAATACATAAGTGTTTCCAAATATGCATCTTCCCCTTAACTCCTTAGGACCTTAACCTAGACCTCATTAATTAAAACCTCATGAACTTCATTTGATATTATAAAGAAAACGGAACATACTTATATGAGCCGACAGCATGGCATGTCCACCCATTTTTCTTTAGTAAGTTATCTGTTGGCTTAGCCGCGTTATTCTCCACCCAGACCTGTGAACCAAGAAGATTAGAAAAGGGAAGAAAAATTGTGTATGCATATTAGAACCCAAGCTACCAAATACCTTAAAGTCACCGCCATAAGAACAACTGACGGTTATACGACGGGTAGGATGAAAAGCGATAGCAGACAAATTACCATCCCTGAGACAAATTCAACACAACATAATAATCAGTTTGAAATATCTTATTGGAGGACAGTTAATTTCGGTTACCCGAGCAACAGCAGAATGCCTCTTGTGCAAAAAACTACACGATGAGGAATAACATTAAGTATCATTAATTTCTGACTAGAATCAGACACCTGTGTGGTTCATATATGATGGTGGACAAGCTGAAATCCTTATTCAGAGGTTGACATTCCCAAAACTTTAGACAAACAAGGCCTCCAATTTCTTCTTCTGGAAGCCTATTTTCAACAGTGCTCATCAAAGAGCCATCTTGAGATATTGCTACCAGAGTTATTATTACCTGCATGATTCAATAGCTACTATTATAAAAATTGGATAAAAACAGCCTTGACCCACTATCCAATCAACAATCTACTTATCATTCAAATCATAATTTAAATATATATATTCATTATATACTTATACCCCTAATATGTGTTTACCCAAATAACCTACATCAAACAAAGTATTTGAAAATAACCAATTGGTTATTCAAAAGACCTAAATCAAACAAGGCCACAGATCCCCATTGATATTGTAGAATAAAATAGTTGCAACATAAATAGAAATAATAACAAGTAGCAGATAGAATATAGAAGAAACTTCAAGATAAAGACAGCCTTTGGATTTATGTCCAGAACCAAATGAAACTAGATAATGCCACTCAGATGAAGGAATGTTAAATACCGTGATCTCATCACCTGGTTGATGGTTTCTTTCGCAGACTTGAACCTGTAAAATGCTGTAATTAGTTCTTCGATTTCAATAACTCAAGATAAAGAACTGGCTGAAAGTGTTCTCAAGTTTGAATTTCGGCAAAGGTGATGTTTTAGTAAGCTCAAGATTCTTTTGGAACAATTTTGAATTGCAGACTAGAACAGATGTAACATATAGTTGTAAATCATTGTCAAAATTAAATAGAACTGTTCCTTTAATGTATCCACTTGAAGTTACTTTAAAATCTTTACCAAACATTATATCGTATGATCTGCTTCCTCAAGAAACATAGGATTATGTTTGGAATGGTAATGATAAGAACTATGAAATGTTTGATACACACCTCGGATATTTCACGATCATCAAGCAAGCTGAACAACTGGATGCAGTAGTTCTCTGTGAGTAGAGCAACTAATCCAGCACCAGTATCAAAAGCAAATCTACTATTCGAGCTTCCAATGGCCTTAGACACAAAACTTGGAGGCTGAAGACAAAGAAGAAAATGGTTGCATAAGATGCAGAGAACTGTTTTACAGAATATTTACTTCATGACTAAACAAAAGATATTTGAGTCAAACCTTGATACCAGAAATGGTCTTCAGAATTTCCATTGAAGGCATTTTTAGTAGATGAACTCGATTATCAGTACAAGATATCTGAAGAAACATACTCCAGTAAGAACCAGCACAGCTGTTGAAAGAAATGCACTCTTTAAACACTCAACTGAAATAGATGAAACAACTTACAGAAGCAAGTGATGGATCTGAAGAATTTAAGAAGAACTTAAGTGGAGATCCAATTCGTGGTAGAAATCTCTTCTTCCCTGTATCTAGGTGCCAAAGCACTAGGACACCTTCCTTTCCACCTGAATTCAACAACATATAGTGAACAGATATTCTTGTTATTTACTTAGACATTTTATTGTATTCCGAATGAATACTTGCAAGTAGGTTAAAAGGGATAGCAGCATGCCTGAGTACAAATATGCACCATCTGAAGAGAAGAAAAGAAGGTTCACTTCAGCTGAATGCCAATGCAATGTGGTACAGGAATCTGCATCGTCATCTCCCCTCACCCCTGGCCGATCCTCTTCACTCTTTGTCAACCCTCCATTCATAACTGCGAATGTTCTATTTCCAACACCCCTCCAAATTAAAATCCTACCAGTCGCATCTCCTGCAGCAACAATTCTCTCACTGGGATGAAAAGCAAGAACTGTCAATTTTTTTGTGTGATGCAACACAATCTTTTTAATATTAGCACGTTCCGGTTCCTTTTCTGTTAGCTTCCATAGACGAAGTTTCCGCTTATCTCGGATGCCTAAGAGTCTTGAAGAGTTGCAAACAGTAATAAGTTCTGGATCAGAAGTCTGCAAAGAAAATATGGTTACCCTATATAAGCTAATAATATCTTTATGATCACAAAGTGAAAAAATGCTTATGTAAATAACAATGGTCACCTCTGCCAAAGTAACTCCACCAGCAAGGCGTCCCTTAGTTAAGTTACACTTGCAAATTTGACCTCTTATACTAATTTTCTGCATCTCCTGACCATTTTCTTTTTCAATGGATAAATAAGCAAAAAGATCACCCTCTTTTGACCCGCTTTCAGCTGGTTCAGAAGAAAAGTTTGGAATGACCTACAAAATTTAGAAAGCATAATAATCAATTCAAGCACCCAATAGACATACATTAACAGTTTTTGAGTGAAAATCAGTTTTCTAATTTCAATCAATGTGTGTCATGACTCGTGATAATAAGAATGCCTTAACATCCAAAACCCACAAACTTAAAGTGAGAATGTAAAGATGAAACAAACCATGCAATATATTGGAAACTGAATGTTGATAGTCTTCATGAGTTCAGGGGCAGAGAAGTCCCAATAACGAATGGTTCCATCCAAAGACGCCGTCCAACAGTAGCATAAGATTTTGCTTGCAGGGGTCAACGAAGGCACTACTACAACAGACGTCACCGCCGAAGTATGACCTTCCAACTCTGTTACCTGAATAAATAAAAAAGATTGTTACTTGAACTTAAAAAAGGATTAAGAAAAGTAAGTGATGAAAAACCTGCAACCCAGTTGAGGTACTGAAGACAGAAATAGTATTGCCGGTGCAAATCAAAAGATTCTTGGCATCATTGGAGAAGGCTGGCGGCGCAGAAACGATGCTTCTTCCACCTCTTATCATCTTTGTTTCTGTTTCTGCTTCTGTCATGATCCAACCAAATTGAAAAGCAAAAACCCTTGAGAGGTTTAAGAAGATAATACAAGAATATTATTCACAGTAACCCTTCTTCTCTTCCGTTCTATCTGGTGGCGGCTTCTAGCATTCAAAAATGCCCTTTCTTTCCCGTCGACGGCAACAAAAGAAAATTAAGAATATTTTGATTATTATTGGGCTTTTTATTTTATCAATTTTGATCCACAAGGCCCGGTTATTTCATTATTATTTTTTTAGACACTATATAAATTTTATTTTAATTATTAATCTACATTTAATTAAAATAACAAATTAACTATTAATATATAATACGTTACAATAAATCTTTATAAAAAAATATGAAAAGATAATTTAATAATTAAAAAAATTAAAAAATTAAAAATCTTAAATTAATATGTTTCCTCTTTAGAAGAAGTTAGAACAATTTACTTATGTTTCTTATTTCTCTAGAAAAATAAAAATTAATAACATATATAACTGATTAAATATAAAATTCAAAAGTTAAAGTGATATATTGATGCAGTCTTTTATGGATCCAAAATACACTAATTTATCTATTTAAACTATAAGATTATAAATTATGGGGGTAATGGGATGGGGCTAACATCATATTTTAGGACACTAGTTATATCATATACTCAAAATAAAATAAAATATAATAATAATAAAAAATTGATGATAAAGTTATATAAAAAAATTATTTTTATTGTGATTATTATATTGTAAGGATACATCGACTCGACTCATCTACCGTTAAAACCTATAAAAAAAAATGGTTCAAACAAAATAATTGGAATAAAAAATATGAAAGAATTATAATTCACATCTTTACTATGAATCCAAATACACATAACTAACCTTTTTTTTCTTATAATATTTTAAATTAAAATCACTACCTATTTAATTCATATTCTCAAAATGAACTTAAAATATTCAAATAAATTTCACATAGTTTATAAATAATCTAACAGCTCTATTTTTAAGATGTGAAAATTGACATACATAATAATCTTAAAGTTAAATGAAGTTGATAATTTGAAAGCAGATTTTTTACTTTCACTTTCAATATATATTCAAATATATACCTATAAATAATTATCTCGGAACTGACTGTGGATAAGTAAATCGACAAATTCGTTCAAATAGAACTAAAACGGCTCAACTAAACAGAATATCGAATCGGCCAAACCGAATTCATTACGGTTTTTTTTTATCAAACCGATCTCAGCGATTCGGTTTATCGGTTCAACGTTATTCAAACCATTCAAACGGACCAAATATTTAAAAAGTAATATTTAAATAAGAAGGAAACAAAAATTGAACTTTATATCGACAAAGTCATAATATACGTTTAAACTAATAATAATTAGAAAATAGCATGAATTTAAAGACTGGTTATCAAATATATTAATTATTATTAATAGTATATAAATTTAATTTCAAAATTGTTGACTATTTTTATTTTGATGTTTAGTAAATTAAAAAAAAAATCTTATTATAATGTATTTATGTTATGGAAATTATGCTAATGGTAATGAATTAGGTTATAGGATCTTATTTATAATTTTGTATTTGTTCATATACATTAAATAAATATTGTTTGTTATTGATATATATTTAATATATTTTAACAAATTTGACACTAAATCAAACCGACAAACCAACCCTTTAGAATTTAGGGTTTAGATGTCCATTTTGATTAATAGACCCACCAAACCGAACCGATTAAGATGACCGTGATAAAATGGAAAAAGAAGAAGAAGTTGGATTAGGAGGTTAAACAGGCCTCCCAAAAGAGCCTATTAATTTCGTCAATTTCTGAAAATCCAGAATCCAAACAAGCCTTTAATCTCTTTTTGTCCTCGTCATTTCCATCATCATCATAATAACCAGCTGGGCCTCCTCTTCTTCTTCTTCTCCGTCCACTCACCACCTCGTCCTGATCTTCATCACCACTCCATTTCTGATCCAACGTCGGTGAAGAACCGACCACATCGACCGGCAAGTCTTCAACGGCTGTTTCGTAGCCGCCGGTAACGAATTCCGGCGAGTGGGAAATGCAAGATTCTGCATCATCATCATCATCATCATCTAAATCCTCCTCCTTGAATAATATTATTGTCTGATGATGATGATCATGATCAATATTTGTATCTTCTGAATCAGCAGAACCCTCAAAGAGCGTCTGATGATGATGATCAATATTTGTATCTTCTGAATCAGCAGAACCCTCAAAGAGCAAGAACGAAGAGACATCATCATCATCATCAATGCTTCTTCTCATCATCATCTCCATGGAACCCATGATCGAGTTAATTAGTATAGTTAATTAGCTAGTATTTATCACCATCATTAAATATTATATATATACATACATTAGAAAGAGAGACTTGACCGGCCAATAACATGATCCATAAATAAATAGATATTAATATATGAAGTTCGGTTTGGCTCCATGCTAGCTAACGTGCAAAAAGGGGCGGGAATTATTGTCATATTAATAAAAGGGGAATTACTTAACCATGTCACGTGTCATCAACCTTCTAGAATAAATTTTCATATTATATATATACGTTTAATTCTTAAAGTGTTTGAATTACTGGATCGAAAGATGTGCTTAATTTAGATATATACGTGAGAGTAAATGAATACTTGGGTTCGATTCTGGGTTGACCCGTCCATATATACTTAAAACGGTTAAAAATAAAATTTATAATGCTATAGGTGTGTTTCGAACTTACAACCTAACAAAACAAGTACAATCCTTTAATGAACTAGGCTATAACACTTTATATTTTAAATTCAATATAAAATTTGATGAACACGGAACATTTTAACAATATAAGTTTAACTTTTTAACTAACTAATGTATAATATGAATCAAATATTTGATTGACCAAAGACAAGATAAGAAGTTCATTCAGAAAAAATATGTGAAAAAATAAGTTATTTTATCGAAGTAAATAAAATGTGAGAGGAGAGTGTTCTATTTTTATTCGTGATTTATTAATAATTTTAAACATTAAATACATGATATTATTATTTTTTTATTAAATTTATTTTAATTACATTTTTATCCGTGTGCCTATCACGGAAATTTTCCTAGTTTTGTTTAGTTTTATATACTATTTATACTAACTCAAATTCCTAATCCTCATTTCTAGCCTAGTGACAATAAAATGTGGATATTCATCCCAATGTCCTGAGTTCGAGCCTGTTTTGCGCATGATTAAGTGTGTTTGTAGGGTACATACTTAATCTGTTGTCACATTTTTTTTAAACTCAAATACTAATTAATTTATATTTTGGGTTAATTATAAACTTGGACAATACTACTTATTTTTTTTATTTTTTTTTAGTAAATCATTGATTGAATGAAGTGTTACAATTTTATCATGTATTTTGATTCATTCTAAATGATCCAGTATAATATATATAATTTGAAAATGGAATAATTTCCTCCACCTAACAATTTACATGAATGTGAATGAATGAATTAAATATAATATTATTTAGCCAAAACATAAAATCACACATTTGATGAGAGGAAGAACTGAAGAGTGTATATGGTTTTAATTAGGTTAGTTTGCTGTCCAACATTTTCTAATAAAAGTTAGGCTGAAATGTGCTTCAACTACCTACCTCGAAAATATATTAAAATTTTACCAAATTATTTATTTACTTTTTCAATTTATTTCTTTATTTACTTATCTAATTCTAAAAAAAAGACAAAACCATCCATAATTTCTCTTATATTTTCTTCAAGTCCATTCCAAAAATTTGTAAAGTCCATGTCAACTATAATTACTAAATCCGTGTTTGCATCAAACTAATTTTATTATTTAGACTTTTTGGCTAGTGGGAAAACAAGACCATGATTGAGAAGCATGCATTGAGTCTCCATTCTTAGAGTTGGTTCGGTTTTGAGTTTTTTTTAAATAACCTAATTTATTAAAAAAAGTAACGATTGATTATTATTTTAGGGAGGTATATATATTAAAAAAAATTAAAAGGTATTAATATAATGATAAAATAAAATATAATAATTTAAAATAAAATATATTTTAGTAAATTGGTTAATAAAAAAAATGGAATGAAATGATGTTTAATTATGTTGAATTATTATAAATAATTCCAATCGAAAAACCTTGACTTGTAATTTACCAAAGAATTTCATGAAAAATATAGACTAAATCTCTTCTAATCTTCTTCTTAATAGCTTTTAACTTAAAAATAAGAAAAGAATCAATCCAATTTATTATATTATATTGTCCAATATATAATTATTTATGATAGTTTTACTGCTGACTCAAAATGTCTTTCCATTTATACAATGAGAACTTATCTAAATTCAAATTTGAAGTGGTATTCATCTAATTTTAAACATTTGCAACTATATATTAATTAATTCATTAAAAAAAACATTTTCAAATAAATCTCTTATAATTCAGCATTATGATGCTTGACATGATCAATTATATATATAGAATCTCTAAGTTTTAAATTGTGCAATTATATATAACCTGCATGATCAGTACCCCGATCAATTCGATCAGGTTTTATGAGTATTTGACCCTTTTGAATCCTCAAAAAATAAAAAATAAACATGACTATTATTGATTTATAGTGGTATCTTTAAAAATATGTTATTTTTATTCAATATATATACTTTTTAATTTAAAAATAAAATAAAATATGATCCTAAAAACAATATTAATTCGATCTATCTTTTACTGCAATATACCTCATCTTGAACTTAAACCATTAATTTTAAATATGAATATAAATGAAATATTGATGTGCTAGAAAATACCCTATCACTCAAACTAGTTTATTGAATTAGTTTTTCAAATCATGTGAGAAAAGAAATATATTATTATTTATATTCTCTTTTCTATATATCTTAATAAAAAAATATGGCCTACCAAATATATCTTAATAACTATTGGCCAACTTTTCTAATTTGGCTTTTATATTTTATTTTAAAACCCTATCAAAAATATATATATCTCATATATAGTTTGCTAATATTATTTTGTAAAATTGCATCCATTTTGTTTTTCTAATAAAATATGAGAAAAATAGCCATAGAGTTCATAGTTTGTTTAACAGCTTGAGGAATTATTTATATCTCGGTCCTCTTCCTTTTTTTTAAACCGTTCTCCTTTTATAAAAACATGAATAGCTTTTTTAAAATTTTAATTTTTTAAATAACGGTCTAATTAATTAGCTAGGTTGTTAGAGAATAAAGTCAGGTCCACCATGATTTTAAAGAATTATTAAATACGGAGTATTCTCACTTATCTATAATAATAATAATAATAATAATAATAATAATAATAATAATAATAATAATAATAATAATAATAATAATAATAATAATTAATTTGAATTTGTTTGGTTTGTCGGGTAAAAAAACGATTAATTTAGATATATATGTGAGAGTAAATGAATATTTGAGTTGAATATTTGAGTCAAATCGTTGATTGATTTTCCCACAAACTTGAAACAGTTAAAAAATAAAATTAATAATACTATAGGTATGTTTTGAACTTGTAACCTTACCAAAAAAAGTACAACATTTAATCAAATGTGATTGAGACGTGGTTTGCCGAGAGATAATAAATCAGTAACAATTGAGAATGATTAAAAAATATGAATCAAATATTTGATTGACCAAAGTGTGAGGTCACGATGTTAAATATCGATGAGATTGATTGTTTGTTTTCCTTGGGATAATAGACGTGTGAAAGTGTGATTATTATGTGGTTTATCTAGAGAATAAAGTCGGTAACAAAGGATTGTGTTGTCACAAAATTAGAGATTAATTGAGATTGGTAGTTGGTTTGCGAAATGATAAGAGGCGTGTGAAACTGTGATTGAGATTGATGGTTGGTTATCCTAAGAATAAGAGACATTTGAAAATGTGATTGAGATTGGTGGTTGGTTTGTCAATGGATAAAAAAACGTGTAAAAATATGATTGAAATTGGTGGTTGGTTTACAGACGGATAAGAGGCGTGTAAAAGTGTGATTTAGATTGATAGTTGCTTTGTCAAGGGATAATAGACTTGTGAAAGTGTGATTGAAATGTGGTTTGTCAAGGAATAAGTGACTAGTAATAAAGGATTGTGAGGTGACGAAATTAGAGGTCGATTGAGATTGATGATTGGTTTGTTGAGGGATAAGAGGCGTGTTTGAGATTGGTGATTGAGTTGCCAATGAATAAGAGGCGTGTGATTTGGATTCGTAGTTGATTTATTCATGAATAAAGGTCCGGTAACATTATGATTGGTGGTTGGTTTGCCAAATGATAAAAATGTCGGTAACAAAGAATTGTAATGCCACGAGATTATAGGTTGATTGTGATTTGCTGGTTGATTTGCCGAATGATCAAATGAATGTAAGTGTGAAAGTGTGAAATTACGAGAAAAGAGGTCAATTGTGATTGGTAATTGGTTTATCAATGAATAAGAGACCAGTAACATTGAAATTTATGATTAGTTTGTTCAGGGATAATAAGTCGATTCAGGTTGGGGTTGATTTCCCGAGAGACGTTGGAAAGTGTGATTGAGATGGTGGTTGATTTGTCGAGAGATATGAGACGTGTGAAAATATCTTATAATTAAAAAAATATTTTTAGCTTAGAGTGATTTTATAAAAATAATTCAAAATTTTGATATTGATTAGTTTATAATATATATATATATATATATATATATATATATAATTATAAATAAAACTCATAATGTGAAAATGAAGTATTGTACTACAATCAATTGTTACCAATAATATTTCATACCAAACACTTGATTAATAATAATAATAAAAGAAATTCTTACTGTAATAAATTTTCAAGTCAATGGAGGGACAAGTATGTTCTATACGGCATTAATTGTTTTGAATGAAATTATCTTCACCCAAAAGTTTCAAATCAAATGCTTACCCTCTTTTCAAAAAGCTAAATTCAAATAGTCTTATTTATCCAATTAAAGATTTGAGTTTGATTCCTACTTAAAAAAAAAAAAAAAAAAAACTAGACTTTCAAATTAAAAAAGAAGAAGAATAGAATGGCAACAGTACACATGATGAAAATGTCAATGACCATGTCACCAAGGAATGAATTGTTAAACACTAACGTAAGTAAGAACAAAGTAAGTAAACCAATAAATTGTGCTCTCTTTTTCTCTATTCAACCTTTAGAATACTGAGAAATCTTTAACCACCCCACCCATAATAAGTCGACCAAAACTGACTTTTATGTTCTAATTTCACCATCAAATCTCATATTCTCAGCCAAACAACTGTACATGTTAATTAGCTCAGTCAAATAAAGACAGCAAAGAAATCAAGTTCCAACCACATATTTTATTATTATAAGACCTTTGCTACTTCCCAGCAATATGCATTTCCAATCAGAACATAGAAAAGTTACAACTCAAATAGACATTCATATATACCCCAAGTTAACATAATTCCCATCACAAACAAATTGATGTATAAAGTGTAAATTAAATGAAATGTAGGGTACCTGATGAGTGAGGATGTCATAATATGGGATTTCGACTTTACAAGTTTAACTTCTTCCATTAACATCTGCTTGCTGCATATATAGGGCTTACTTTTCATGATGAGTAGAAGAAAGAAAACTTGATTTTACAACGAATGTTTAGCAAGTTCCTTTATTGGAAATATGCAATTTCAACTTTATAGCAGCTAGCTGTTCATATATTTCTTTTCAAAAAATATTAATTGTTCATATATTGAACTTCCCAACTTCTGCCACATTGTAGAAGCTAAAACACATAATACTCTGCTTTCAGCACACTTACAAATTAGAGAATGCAATAACAATAATTCACACTTGTTAATAGGCACCTTGAATGAAATACCCATATGATGTTTGGACAGGAAAAAGAAAAATGATGGATTTCATATTTACAGGCTAATCACATTTTTTTACACACTAACAAAGGTATTGAAATTGGAAAACTAAACAATATGGTTATTGAAAATATGAGTAAGGAGTTTTGAGATAACAATTTGTCAGGAGATTGCAATAAGTTTTAACAACCCTAAACAAGTGTTCCTGAGAGAAAAATCAATAAATAAATGATTGTCGTCCAATGAAATTCCCATGTTACACAAATTACATGACAGTGTGTGTTAACCAACAAATACAAATTTAAATGACCTCAACAACCAATAGGGGCAGGAACTATTATGGATAAGTACAGACTGACTGCCTCAGTCCTAAGTCAAATATCTGATTGCTTAACTTATGCCCACGTATCCTCAACTTCTTCGTGTCCTTCCCTTACCATTTAAAGTCAGTACGTGTTTGTTTGTCTGTTGTCTCTTTTAAGTTGAACCTTCAATTTCTTACCACTTAGCTGGTACCCATTCATCGAATTAATTGCCATTTCAGCACATGTTGGTGAATCAAAACTAACAAATCCTGCAACAACCAGAAAGCAATTAGATAACCTAAACTCAGCAATAACTAAAACAAAAATATGAAATTGTCTTCTCACCAAAACATTTGCTAAAACCGGTGGTCTTGTCAATAAAGACTTTAGCACTTATTACCCTGCCAAATTGATGGAAGGCATTTGCCAGTTCTTGATCGCCAAATTCTTGGGGAATATGGTATATGAATAAATTAGCACCAGGTGGACCTACATATTAAAAAAAAAGGGGTTAATAAGTAAAGAACTTGAATGGAAGAGGAAGATATAAAAAAGAGGATTAACCAGATTCACCAACCTTCAACCTGACCCCCAGAAGAACTTGATGATGCTACAGATTGATTGCTGTCACTTCCAGGGAGTGTTGGACCCTGAGATCCAATCAATGGCCTATGATGGCCCATCATTCCACCAGGATATGGCATTGGGTACTGAAGTGCTGGAACTGGAGGATAAGTAGATCCTACATAACTAGAGTTTTTTGGGGACAAACTGTGGGGAAGATTAGGGTTAGCACCACGTAATGTATGTCCTTGGTTCAATGGTGACATCATAGTTTGGAACGATTGTTGATTTTGCATAGGTGAAAGCCGGTACTGCATATACCCATAAGCTCCCGGTCCCTACATAAGTAGCAAATTGTGTAAAGTTAAATATAATGAAGAAGTTAAATAGTACAAGTTTAATGAAAAAGTTTTATATCATGCTCTATACAAAGAAAATTTTCCTGTGTATACTTAGTTCCCTAATAAAGTTTTGTTAGGGATAACTTTGTAATCCAACAAACTCATTAATAAAGTTTTCCTAATGGGTCTCTCTCTAAAAAATGTACAAACTTAAGAGAAATATATAATTTTTTAGACCATTTTTTTATCTAGGAAACTAGCATTTAATCCCGCAGCCATGCCCCCACTTTAATCAAAGTGCTTTTTGAATGAGAATTGAACTTGAGACCTCAAACTCCTTTCCGGGGTCCGGGGTGAAAGAGAAATATTTAATTCAAAAATGAAAGCAAAGGCATGAGACAAAAGGTGCTACTATAGCTTGCATGATATAATACCATAATGCGGAAGTTTGAGTATTCAAACCTGGTAACCGTATCCATTATATGGGGGCATATAACCAGCTGGATAGAGAGGTGGATGCTGCGCATTCACATCTGGCATGTTAGAAGCCTGTGATTGAGCTTTTTGGGCCCTGCGAGCTTGTCTTTCTTTTTCAGTATCTGCCCATTTCACAATTAATGGAATAGCTGAACCCTAATAAAATGGACAGAAAACAAAATTTTATTAGGCTCTACCAAAAGAAACTAATCTAAGAGTATATCTGATTGCAATATTGGATAGAAGGAAGATTAACAGACAGAAGTTGAATGTAATTCAGACATATTTACAATGCACTAACAAGAATGCACATAACTGAAATATAGGACAGAAGGCAAAAGCTGAGAGCATTTCATGCATATTTGGTGTGCACTTTTATCAAAGAAACTAATTGAACCATTCTACATATCAAAAAATGTGACTGAGGTTCAAGGTACATAACTCAATCTCCTATTTAGGCACCACAGTGGAGAACATACAATCCCAAAATTTATAGAGCAGTTAATACCCAAGTTTCACAGTGAAAAATTGGATTCTGTTCAACAAGGATATCTGAGCATCAAATGGAACTAACAACTTACCTCCATTTTGTGCTTGCCATTAAGAGCTTCTATTGCTGCAAGAGCTTGTTCCTTGGTCTCATACTTTAGAAAAGCACAGCCTGCCATCATTGAAATAGTTAAACCTTAGAGTAACCCTTAAGATTCGTTCTACGTCCCAATTTATACAACCAATAAAACCTAAAGAAAAATTACTACCTTTACTTGTTTGTTGCGAACCTCTCAAAATTAGCAGGTCTCTGATGGTTCCATATTGAGAAAATAATGAAGAAAGCTCAGTCTCAGAAACATTCTTTGGCAACATCCCCACAAAAAGTTTGTGCTCTGGGTTACCCCATAATCAAAGAGTCATTAGTGTAATTATTTGTGACAATACTTTAGAAAGCATAAGAAATCGAATAAACCATTAGAAAAGGGAGAGAACTGACACTAGCATAGAATGAAAAGTAATGAAAATAATATTATACCTAGTCTTTCCAACTCGCCATCTGCATACTTCACTTGCAATGGACTCGAAGCCTGAAAAGAAAGAGGGTAATTAAACACTAAACCCGGACAAAAAGAATCTGGGAGATGCATAATAGTATTAACAAATTAACATCTTTCTCACTTAATGCAGATCATATCTATCATTGTTATCATAATTTCATCCAAAGAATACAGTCAAAACAATGGTCATGACTCATGCATTTGTCTGGAATATTAAATATTATACATTCTTAGAATCTTGGGATTAGATTGGCGAAACATGATACAGTATAAAAGATGTATCATTGGGTTTGTTTAAGATACTATTACAAAATCTTATAAATAGATGAAAGGTTCTTTATCACTTGACACCTAGTATCAATAATAGAATTTCTCTTTGATTTGTGGTGTATTAGAGCTTTGAGTGATGAATGTGGATTTTCACCAATTTCCATAATAAATGGCCAATATATAGCCTTTTGTGGAGGTCTTTTCTACTTTAATTTGTCCTCTTTTGTTCAACTTCTTTTTCATTTATTAACTTTTTTTTAAAGTTAAGCCTTCTATAAATAAGGATCGTCGTGAAGTGTGACTTGTTAGTTGTTACTATAACTTCACATTACACACATGAAACTAATGAAAGAACTGAGAAAGAAGGAAGGATATAAGAACAAATGAGTAAAGCAAAAGACCTCTGTCACATGCTATAAGATAATGGGCTTGACCTAAGCCCAATAAATAGAGAATATTATTTAGTTGTTAGAGTTTGTTATAAGTTAGCAGTTATGTTATCAAGGATATGCAATAAATGATGAATGCAAAAGAATCCAGTTTTCCACTTTAAAGGGTTTTAAGCCATTCTTCTTGTGGTGTCCCACCAACATGTGCTACCCACATGAGGTCATTTAATAATGAAGAGATTAAGATAGTAACTACAACTGTGTACAATCATTTCTCTCTAATCACATTGTTAACGTCCTTTGTATATCTGCTTCAATCTCTCTTCTTCTCTTCACCCATTTCTTTATCTAAATTCTTTCTTTCTTTCGGGTTACAATAATTGAATACAATCTACTAATTAGTTCATAACACTTCTCCACACCTACACCTCTTTTGCATTCTCATATTTTTCTACTAGTATGTAACAACCCACACAAGGTCTGGCAACATCCAAGGATGGAGACTAAAGTGTTGTAAGTAATCTTCAGATATTGATAACACTGGGGATTGAAATAAGTAGAGAGGTATCCACCATTACCAAGGTATCATAATGTTATTACATCTTAATAGTGTAATCCTCAAGCAGGCCAAGATCCAAATCTTCTCAGTTACTTCAAATGAAATGGAAATTTCCATCTATAATATTTATCCATTAAGGAAATGGATAATTACTTTCACCTTAACTTCCTAAGTCTGTCAAAGATAATGCACACTTAACGTATACATAATTGTTTAATCTGCCTTCCATCGATAGACTGAAATATTGTCTCTAAAGTTTGAAGATCTAATTATTTACCATTCAAAACTGTAAGTGAAAGATTCTTTCAAATAGAGTAAAAGCTCATGGAAAGAAGTGGTAGGGTGTCTACACACACATAAATGAAGAGATAAAACCAAACTACAATGAGAATTGATACTAACATCTAGAGAAACATGATCCAGAAGGCATTCAGGCACACTGGAGCTTGGAAGCTTGCTTCTGTAAGAGCAATAAGTCACAATAGACAAGGTTCCAGAATTACACTATAGTTTGTGTTAGTAAGATGTTGAGGATTATCCTATAATTCGGATCTCCAGCTAAGTGGCGACCAAACTTGTAACTAGTAACAAAGTGTGATACTAATGGCAAACTCAGACTTCGTTTTATAGACTGAATCACATAATCGGAGTTTGTTTTTTCCTGGTTACTGTCTCATGTTAGGTCAGATATCTAATTGAACATCAAGTGAAGAAATGATGGTAAATCATAGTTGGGAATAAAATGTCCAAATAAGTAACACAGCACTAAAGGCACAGTTTTTCCATACAAGGGCCGTACAAAAGATCTATTTTTTTCCTTCGATTAAAAGTCAATGATAACACCCATTTACCATTAGAAGAAAGTTTATGTTTTTATGGAAGGGAAGGACATTAAAAGAAGTGATAATAGCCTAAATTAGCAATAAACTGATAAAGATCACTAACCCCAGGTAAAGTCTTCTTATTATGACAAGCGTTAACCGCCTTGTCCGCTTCTTCTCTGGAAGGACATAATATAAAACAACAACCTGTAGAAAGAAAGAACACACAACAAATTAGGGCTTCAAACATCAACACCAAGACACGAATCTCGACCAAAACTAGTCAATTAACACAATGTGATCCGTCAATTGCATTGAATAAACACAAGTTGAGAGCGAGAATGAGTAAATCCCAACCTCTAGAGGCTCGCGTATTCTTGTCCTTAATTATGTTGACTTCGTCGACAATAGCCAACTCCTGGAACATTTCCAGAAGTTGTTCCTCGGTCATATGTTTCGGCACTTGACCTACGAACAACTTGACGCTCTCTTCGCTGAGATTTATCGTTTGTCTTTCGTCCTCCGCCATTAATGCCGGTTCCTTCCTTCCTTCCTCTTACAACCCTTCTGAGTTGATCTCTGGTTAATTTCTTCCTCCTCCCTCCCTCCCTTGTCTGGTTCTTCCTCTTCGAGTCACTCTCGCTGATTTTGGGAGAAATTAAGGTCTTCCTTCCAGGATGGCAAAGAAGGAAGGAAGGATGGGATTTGATCTACAAAATTTAATATAATTAATATCAATACAAATACCCGTTTATCACCGTACATCTACGGAAATGCCATCATTGAACAGACACAAGACACAGTTCCTAGATTGCAACTTCTGAACTTGACTCATGTTTGTCTATAAATAGAACCAACTTAAGGATATAATTAAATTACCTTTAATATATCATTTCTTATTTTCTAAATTAATTAAATAAACACATTTATTCAGTTTAATTAATAAATTTCTATATTAATAAATGTCAAAAAGGGCACAAATGTCATTAAGAAGTTGTAATGGCAAAAGTGTAGTTTAGTGAAGAAAATGAGGTTAAAGATAAATGATGACAGACTGTCCCGCCAAGCATAATCCAATGAAAGGAAGGGGGGCCCAAGAGTATTATTTTTTACGCGTAGATATAGATTAGTGCTGGCTGGCTTACATGGCTGTGATGACGAGATAGATGACAGACAGGTGAGAGGTACTTAATTAAAGACATGTTTGTTTTACCTTATTAAAAAGTCTTTGCTATGTTAGCGTGTTTGGTTTGAACTTTGAACTAATAATAACTTATTAAAAGTTATTATTATTAAACTATTCCTTACAATGTTCTAGTTAAAGAACAATAATATTTGTCAAATTATTAAGGAGTTACTTCAATAACTTTAACAATATATTAATCCATTAAAATAACTCAACTAGATTAAAAATTTTATATTTAATTTTTACTATGAGAATATAAATGAATGTTAAATTAAAGAAAAAAAGAATGAGTTACATATATACCCCAAAGAAAAGAAAAAATTGGAAAACTCGAAATTAAAGAAAATGAACATCTATCTATCAACCACGGTCAAGTAGTTTCGAGTCTATTGTCATCCGTCACCAAAATCCCAATTTAGGTGTACAGTTAGGATGCAACTCCGGTAACTAGTGGAGTCGTTCAGCCAAAACTCCACCAGGTAGGATGGTAATGTGGCGGTTCGGGGCAGAAAATGCATTTATCATCCCCGCCCTGTTTTAATTTCGGGGATTTTTTTAATACCATCTCCGCCCCGTTCGATTTTTTTCGGTTTTAGAGAATCCCGAGGGCACCGTTGCTAATTTTTTTATTTAGAAAATAAATTAAAATTATACAATAAAATTATATAAACAAAATTTTTAATATAATATATATTGTAAGATATTAGAATTTCATAAAATTTATCATATTCATAGCAATTAATTCATAGCAATTAATGCATCTTCATGATGAATGAAGTTTACAAAGGTGGAAACCTTTGTCTTCCTTCGATCACGATCTCCCGTGGAAATTCGTCTGATTGCTCAAGACATCTCTTTTCAACCAAGAAATAAAACAAGATCATTTCGTTCTATTTTTTAGTAAAATAATGAAGAATTAATGGTCAAGAAGTAACTTCCCTCACGGAGTGGTAAACTTGTTCATCTCTTTTTCCTCTCGTCAGAGGGTTGCTGATTGCTTATCTTAACTTTCTTGAGTTTCAGCTTTGGACCAGACGTGTAAATACCCCGAAGGGAAAGCCCCGATGATTCTCTTGTGAATCGCCTTCAGCAATGGCATTTAGGGTCTGAACCTGGAAAGAAAGTATATTATTATAAAGAAATAATCTTACTACTCTTATAAAATATATTGAATAAATAAATATATTGGTAATTTAATATATTTAATTATGTTAATGGTGTTTGGGGCAGAATCAGAATGAAATCGGGACGGATCGGGACGGGGGACACAAATATTATCCTCGCTCCATCCCCGTTCGGTTCCGAGGATAAACAATCCTAAACGGGAAAATGCGGTTAAATTTTTGCGTGACAATTTTAGATTGTATCCTTACCACCGGAGTGAAGAAGAACTCTGTAACATAGATTTGCACCTTATAGATTTAATCAACATGCATATTTTTTTTTTTTAATAATTCACTCCAATATGAATTTTATATACTTTCCTTTTTGGGGTATGATTTTATATGACCTATTTTAAAAAAATAAAAATAAAAATATTTTTAAATAAATTAATACAGTTTATACTTTATAGTGGTATATTTATTTATTTTTTAAATATATCTCACCTCTAAATACTTAATACAGATAAAATATTGAACCCGAAAGATCTCTTAAGTGAATACCTTTTTTTTTTTATATATATATATTATCTATAAATAAATAAATAAATCTATATAACCTAACCTAAGATTGAATTAATTTCCTCTCTCTCAAGTTCTTTCTTCTTGGATTCTTTCTTCTTCTTCTTTTTCTTTGAGTTACTCCTGTGTTTTCTTGTGGCCGTCGACTATGGCCAAAACTGAGAAGAGAAAATGGTCCGAGCTGTTTCCCAATATTGTATCCCTCATTGCAAAAAAGCTAGGTTTGAGCGATCTTCTTGCCTTACGTAGCACGTGCCGCAGTTGGCGGCTAGCCTCTTCCTCGGCGACGGCGAAACTAAAAGAGGAAATACCCCATAAGTTACCGTGGTTTCTCTGTCAATACTCATACTACAAGGAAGAATGTATTGCAGTCGATTTGAACACCGATTTCCAATACAGAATGAAACTCCCCCAATTGATCGGAACCAAAATTCTGGGTTCTTTCCAAGGCTGGCTGCTTCTCTTCAATACCGGTGGCAAAATCTCCTTCTTCTGCCCCTTCACACTGGAGAAGATATGTCTCCCAGATTTGCCCCAATCCGAAATCTGTTTGCACACCAAATCCGTATTAACTTCTTCTCCAACGTCAATTACAGACCGCACCATCTGCCTCATCTGGCGCGAACAAGACCCATTCATCTTGTTCCATTACATTCTTCAACCTGGGGCAGAATCATGGATAAAGGTTAGTTAATTAATTAGGCCACACCCAGATGAAATTATTAAGTTTCTTCTTCTTATTATTATTTGATTTTGAATCATATATACAGGGGGAAATTTCTTGCAGCATGGACATAATGAAAGTGGCAACAGGGGCAGCGTACCATGATGGGAAATTCATTTTAATGAACATGGCTATGGGGAAGGAGGTGGAGTTCAGCATTGAAAGTCGGGAGGCGGATATTTCTAATCTGATGGTTGAACCATATGGTCCGGAGAACAAAGTTTCCAGTATTAGATTTTCCGTATCGCGTAAGAGTTATTTCAAGTTTGCAAGTGTTAACGCATGTCTTTTATCGGATGAAATTGATGACGATGAGGATAATAATGATTACTACGATGATGAAGATGATGATAATTACTACGAAGAAGACGACGAGGTGGAAGAGGAGGAGGAGGAGGATTACAACCCTTTCTTCGGCAACATTCATGAGGATCGAAAGGCAAAGAGTATGTATATATGGGGAACTCATTGGCATCACCGCAGTTGGAACTTAGTTCATTTTTTCAATGAGTCCAATTTCAAACAAAGAATTTCTAAAAAGAATCTACGAAGAGGAATATGGATTCATCCCAGATTATTCGCACAACTTAAGTAGTACTTCTAGAGGCTAGAGGTTGAAACTCTATTGAAATATTATTAGCTTTTCTATGCATGGATAATTAGATCACATGTTGCCATTGATATAGATAATAGTATAATACTTGTGTGTTAGGGTTGTTTGGATACTTCATTCATATGTAACTTGGTTCTTGAAGATTTTTTTTCTGCTTTTGAATGGTTAATATAGTTGTATTTTGAGTATATTAGGCGACTAGGTAAACAATATTGTTTTTATAGTTATACTTAAAATACTATAATTCATATAATATTTTATGGACATTTAAAACAAATAAATTTTTTAGATTTTTATCTCAAATAATTTGTTTATGAGTTAAAGAAATAAAAAAAATATTGTTTAAAGGAAACACAAAATAAAAATCAATACATTTTTTTAGTGCATAGTATTAAAATAAAATACAAGATTAAACAAAATAAATGATTTACAAGAGAGTTATATGTGAGAAGAAAAGTTGGTATCAAAGCCCAATAAAGAATTATTCCAATTAAATTTTATCAATGAAAATATTATTTATTAAAATTATATAATTGACGGTTATATGTTTGATAGACTTTTGATTATATAAAGGTATTTGATGAGATTTTTGTGGCATGGAACGAAGACACGTAATATAAAATGGATGTTAGTTTAGGTAGATACTTGGTTAACGTTTAGTTAAAAAATTGATAAAACAATTTATGATAGATTAGTTTTTTTTCACAATATAAAACAAAATCTATAATGAGATGAAAAATGTGGCTAGTCTTTTGAGACTTACCAATTTGAACGAAGTTAGATCCTCGTATGAAAAAAAGAGACCAATAGATCTAGTAGCATAATGCGCGAGTTCTTATAAACATTAATGACATTTAACTTATCGATTTTCCTTTAGAAGATGATGAGTTCACCTTTAAGAGATGTAACGAAAACAGGGTCAGATTCATTCTTTTATTAACATATTTTTAATTAGTGAATCAATTTTTCGAGAGGTTTATAATATATTTCAAAAGGTCCTCTCATTGAGTTGTTCAGATTATCGACCAATCTTTATTGAACGCCGAGTGATAGTGAAGACATGTCGGCCATTTAGATGAGACATTGTTATAATTTGTTCACTAAGATGATTTCATATTATTTTTGTTGGGAGAACTTTGAGAGTAAAAATTTCCATCCAAATCTCGTTTTCTGGATGAAACATTGTTTATAATGAAATTTTCTTATGGATATGTGAATGAAAAAATGTTGTATTATACTAAGTTATTATTGTATTTGTCATAATGAGGTGAAAACGGAGACTTGTTTACTTACTTTTGTATTGTTAATGGTGACTAATACCTCAAGTCTTATGTGGAGCATGAGTATGATTCACTTGGTGATGTTAGAATCTTTAGGTAATTGCTATGAAATTTGGATTGAAAACGACTAATATTTTTTTTTTATATATTTGGATTATTATCCCGATCATTTTCTGATGGATAATCTAGTTGGAGAAAATCGTCGAATATTGAATTATCATAATGTTTGATGCCTATTATTCATAAAAAAAAATGGAGAAAGTTAATTGATTTTTTAGGATCTATAAGATCTTTTGTGAAGTGTATCATTTTCTTATTTTCATTTTTTAAAAATTTATTTTATTTTCTCATATCATGATTTATGGTTAATCTTAATTGATTTTTATCATTTCTAATATAATGAACCATTTAAAAAAAATTAAAATTAAAAATAAAGATCCATATTTATTAAATTATTCTCAAAACAAACCAAGAACTTGTTAGGATTGGGATTTTTCTAAAAATTATAGGGAGAAAAAAAAATGATTGGTGATTATTTTGAGGAGGTAATGATTATTTTTAATAAAAAAAATTTAAAAAATATTAATATATATAAATAAATTAAAAAATAATAATTTAAAATAAGATGTATTTTAATATTTTGTTTAACAAAAATGGTGGGCGATAATTATTGAAAATTGATTGATTCAAAATTTGATTTTTGTTTTTCGTTTTTAAAAAACAAAACAAGAAGCAGGTAATATAAAACAATTACGATTCAATAGAATATACTACCCTAACCTAACAAATTACAAAAATAATTTCCTCTCTGCACGCTCTTTCTTCTTGGATTCTTTCTTCTTTCTTCTTCTTCTTTGAGTTCTTCTATGGCCGAAAGTGAGACGAGAATATGGTCCGACCTCCTCCCAGAACTTGTATCCGCCATTGCAGAAAAGCTAGGTTTGATCGATCTTCTCGCCTTACGTGGCACGTGCCGCAGTTGGCGGCTGGCATCTTTCTCGGTGACGGCGAAACTAAAAGACTCAATACTCCATCAGATGCCGCCGTGGCTTCTCTGTCAAGACTCGTACGATAATGAAGAATGTATTGCCCACGATTTGAAGACCAAAATCAAATACAGAATGAAACTCCCCCAATTGATAGGAACCAAAATTCTGGGTTGTTTCCAAGGCTGGCTGCTTCTCTTCAATACCGGTGGAAAAATCTTCTTCTTCTGCCCCTTCACAAAGGAAAAGATAAGTCTCCCTGATTTGCCCCAATCCGAAATATGTTTGCACACCAAATCCGTATTAACTTCTTCTCCAACATCAATTACAGACCGCACCATCTGCCTCATCTGGCGCGAACAAAACCCATTCATCTTGTTCTACTACATTCTTCAACCTGGGGCAGAGTCCTGGAATAAGGTTAATTAAGGCCACGCCCAGATCAAATTATTAAGTTTCTTCTTCTTATTATTATTATTTGATTTTGACTCATATAAATATATACAGGGGAAAGTTTCTTGCAACATAGACATAATGAAAGTGGAAACAGGCGCAGTGTACTATGATGGGGAATTCATTTTATTGAACAGGGTTATGGGGAAGGAGGTGACGTTCAGCATTGAAAGTCAGGGAGCGGATATTTGTAATCTGATGCTTGACCCATTTAATCAGGAGAAGAATCTTTCCAATATTAAATTTTCCATATTGGATAGGAGTTATTTGAAGCTTCCATATGTTAAACAATGTCTTTCCATGGAGGAAAGTGATGAGGATGATGATGACGACTACGAAGAATATGATGATGATGACGACGAAGACTACGAAGAAGAAGATGAGGACGACTACGAAGAAGAAGATGACGACGACAACGAAGAAGAAGAAGATGACGGCGACAACGAAGAAGAAGATGATGACGACGACAACGAAGAAGAAGATGATGAATTTGATGATGATTTCTATGGAGAAGAAGAAGATGATGAGGATCAAACTGCAACACGTGTGTATGTATGGGGAACTCATTGGCATAATCGCAGCCGCATCTTGGTTTGTTTTTTCAATGAGTCCAATTTCAATCAAAGAATCTTCCCGAACATTTCTGAAAAGAATCTAGGACGAAGAGGAATATGGATTCATCCGAGATTATTCACACAACTTAATGAGTACTACTAGTCCTAGAGGTTGAAACTCTCTATTGCATGAAATAGTATTGGGTTTTCTATGCATGGGTTATTAAATCACATGTTGCCATTGATATAGATAATACTTGTGGGTCAGGTCAATTTAGGGTTGTTTGGATACTCATGACTTTCATATATGCAAGTGAATTTTATTTGAAGATCGATCATGTTGCATAACTTTGGTATTAACTTTAAAGTTTGGTGTTATAAATGAGGTTAGAAATGATTGTCATTTGATATGATTGATTGATATATCATTTTCGATCATTAATGACTCTTGAAATTAGGGGTTGAAGATCTTTGGAGAGGTTAGAAAAAATAGGTTAAGAAGATTAAAACAAGAATAAGTTTTTTTTTGTTGGGTGATTCCCCTTTTTATTATTTTAACTATTGAAAGTATACATCAAAATTTTAATATATAATATTATTACAACTCTATACCTAAGCATTCCATGTTAACCTAATTTATAATTTTACAAAGACACTAAATTCCAGCTATCTATCCCAACTATCTATAGTTACTTTAATTATAATTCAATTTTTATATTTAAAAAAATTATAGAATTATAATTAATTTCAATTTTTAATTACAAAAACAAAAATTATAAAAATAATTTAAATATATTATCTATATTATATAAGACATTTGTTTTACACAAATTATAATAATAAGTACTCATATGTATAGAGTTTTGCTAGCTTGATTTTATTATAAATATTTTTTTTTTGTTTGAAATGTTATTTTCCAAAATTTGAAAAACAAAATATATTGGTTTCACATGATAACATTCTAAATTCAAAATTTAAATTTCGATTCCATATGTTAATTTTTTAAAAATTTCGATTCTACATTTTAACCTAATAAATTTTAAAATAAATAAATTGAGTTCAACATTTTAATTTAAAATAAAAAATATTATTAGTTCAATAAATGATAAAAATAATAAGATATTTTGTTTAAAAAATTTGAAAAAATAAATATTTAAATTAAGATTCAAAGCTAAAAAATATTAAATTGAGAATTATAAAATTACAATTGAAATGAAATTCTAATTATAATTCCAAATTTAACTGTTAATCTTATATAGTTTACCTAACCTAAAAATTTAAATTAAACTCTTAATTTCAATTTCAATTCCAATTTTAATATTTAAACAAATTTATTACAAATTTCATTTTGAATAATATATACTCATTCTAAAATTTATAAGTTTGAAAAAAAGTTTTTTTTGTGTGGGTATATCCTTGCATGTTTCTCTATACTTTTAAAAAGATATATTTATTTTAATTAATTTGAAGAGGTTTCAGAAGAGGGCGAAATTAAAATTCAAGTGGCAATTTAAAATTATTTATTTATTCAAATTGATTAGTGGTACGAGAAATTTAGGTTCTAGACTCTTTTATTATTAAAGAAGATAGAAGTTGCCTTTTAATAACCAGAATTGAAAGGTATTAAAACTCTAATTTCAATATCATAAAAGCTGTAATTGAATCATATATAATTACAATTATTATGTTTGAGAATTTTTTTTATTTATTAAATATTATCCATGTTATTAAGATTTAAGATAATTGACACTAGATGAGTTCAAAGTTGACAAAAGTATTATATAAAATCTGTTTCCACTAAAACACAAATATAAGTTCTTTAGATAGTAACGAAATGACAGGTGTAAAAAATGCTAATCCTATAAATGAAAAGCTCTGTTCTTGAATTGTTCTTGTTCTTGTTCTTCTTCATCAATTCTCTGTCTCTGTTCTGAACTTGGTGAATTACCCAACAAAGTTCAAATCCCAATTACAAGAAGAGTAACAACTCGAAGATCAACGACGACAATGTCTGAAACTTACATGAGACCATGGTCGGATCTCCTTCCCGATCTTGTATCCATTATTTCGAATAAAATACAAGACCCGGTCGAGCTTCTTGCCTTTCGAGGTACGTGCCACAATTGGCGACTGGCCTCCTCCAATGCTGCAGCCAAACTAAAAAAGTCATTGCCCCGCCAGATACCGTGGCTGCTCTGTCAAGAATCAAGCAATAAGGAAGATTGCATTGTGCACAACTTTAGTACTAAAGGAAAATACAACATTAAACTCCCCGAATTGGTAGGAACCAATATTCTCGGCTCATTCCAAGGCTGGTTACTTCTCTTCAATTTCAAATTAGGAGGAAAAATATTCTTCTTCTGCCCCTTCTCACGCCACAAAATATATCTCCCAAATTTAGTAAGGCAATCCCAATTGCGTTTCGATTCCACAGCGGTGTTAAGTAATTCTTCACCAACATCAGTATTAGACCGCACCATTTGCGTCATCACGCGTGAAAACCATGTGATCTTGGACATCTACATTCTTCGACCCGGGGCACAAGCATGGATTGAGGTGAATGCTTATTGCAGCATAATCATGTTAGAAGTTGTAACGGGCGGTGTATTCACAAAAAATGGGGAGTTAATTTTATTTAATTACAAGGATAATAGGAAGGTGGTTATGTTCGATTTTGAAAACCAGATGTTGGACATAATTCCTAGACAAGGAGCAGTACTGATTCACGCCAATGGGAAGGAAAGAACATTCATAGCGATGGAGAATTATTTGGAATCGAACAATAATGTCAGAAAGTCTCTTTTAATGGATGATCAAACTTTGGCACCCGTGTATGTATGGGGAACCCAGTTTTGGTGTGACCGTGCTGGGAATGAAGTTATATTATCCAATGAGTCAAATATCGAACAGACTTTAAGAAGGCTGTATAACAAACCTCTACGACGAGGAATATGGCTTCAACCTAGATTGTTCGAGCCTTAGTTTTACTCATTCTCCAGACTACTCATGTCTCTTAGTATGATAATTTCTTTTCAAGTATGGATTAATTTTACTAGTGCATTTCAATTTTAAGTTTATATGTTTTATAAATATGTTTTTATAAAACCTTTTTTTGTTAATCTATTTATATATTAAATAACATTATAACAATTCACTAAAGCAGTTCAAAATAGATTAGTTCAAGTGACAAGAACTAGGTTCGACAATGTAGAACTAGGGACAACAATCTAGTAGATTAGGGGCGAGGAGTGCACTTATCATTCCTACCCGTTATACTTGGTGATTTTTGTTACTATCATTCCCGCACAATTCGATTTTCGGAGAATCCCCGATGAACATTGTGTATATCATAATCTTTAATTTTTTTTATATCATAAATTCGATTTTTACTTAAAACGCGGTAAGTTGAAGTATAGTTAATAAAATGAGAAATCATGACAACTAAGATAGTATTAACTTATTCAAATGAATAATTCTTCAATTTGTTTTTAAAATGTGAGAAAATATCTAATTTATAATACTTTACAAACAAAATATCAGGAAAATTTCATTTTAAGCTGTAACATATTTTTGAATCTCAATTTAAATATCTTTTATGATACTATGTTTGAAAAAAAGAGAGAGTAAATATCATGATTACTTATAATACAATACCAACATCCAAGTCATATTTGTTCTTAGTTGTTGACTCCATCTTGCATCATAGTTGTTCTTAGTTGTCCTGAAACATTGGAGATGTACAGGTTCATTTTTGTCCGATTGTTTAAGTCATATCATTTTGAAAGAAATACGGCATTAAGTCGTCACTATTGGGAACCCTCAGTTGTTGGGGGCATATATTGTTTAGTGGATTGTAAAGATATATGTAATTGTCGGTTGTATGGTTGGAAGTCTCTTGATTCTATAAGACCATCTCCAACCCTCACCCCTATTTTCATCTCCAAAATGCAGTAAACGTCACATCAAACAGTAATTCATCTCCAACCCAAAAACCCATTTCCAAACTCAAAAGAATATTCTCAGAATATTCTTTTTTACACCAACTTTTTAAATTTACTAATATTATCTATATATTTATCAACTTTATAAATTTAACCCCAATCTTTTCTCATTTGTTTATGAATTTTTTTTATAAATTAATAATTCATACATATAAATATAATTTAATAATATTTTAAACAAACAAAAATTATAAAATAAAAATTATATTAAATTAAATATTATTAAAAAAGAACTTACAAAAGTACAAATAATAAAAATGATATTATTGTATTATTAATTATTGTATTATTTATGTTGTAATTTTAATTATTGTATTATTTATGTTGTAATTTTAATTATTGTAATTTTTATTTTTAAGTATTATTTTAGTAATTTAGGTGTGTTTTTTAAATTTTATATTTATATTTTTTGAAAATTGTTAATTTTTTTATCAATATTATTTATAATTATAAATTTATAATATAAATAAATAAAATTATTAAATACTTAAATAAATTATAAATAAATACAAAAAGATTATAAATGTATATAATTAAATAAATGTTTAATATAAAAGAAAACTTAAAGAAAATTTTAATTAAAATAAAAAAGTACAAGGACCTTTTCACATATTTTGGATAATTGCAGGCATGAACAGTCTTCCGCCATATATGGCGTCTTCTTCCTCTAGATATGCCAGAACTTCATTTTGGCGGAGGATTTGGAGGCTGGTTGGAGGAGAATGGGCTACTGCAAACCCAGTTTGCAGTAGGGTTGGAAGACATCTGGTGGGATTGGTGGGATTCCTGTGGCATGAAACAAAGACATGTATGATAAAAATGATGTTAACCGAGTAAATATATACTCGGTTAACGTTCAGTTAAGAAATTGAGAAGACAATTTTCGTTGGATAATTTCGATGATAATGAGCTAGTTCTTTTAGAGTTTAAAGTAAAATTCTACAATGAGAGAAGAACGTGACTAGTTTTGAGACTTACCAATTGAACGAAGTTAGATAATCGTTTGAAAGAAAATGAACCAGTAGGCATAGTAGCCTATTTCGTGAGTTCTCAGAAATAATTGAAGATACTGAACATATCGACTTAGCTTTAGAAAGTGACCAGTTTGCCTTTAGAAGAGGTAATGACAACGAAGTGACATTCATTCCCGTATCAATATATTTTTTTATGAGTGAATCAATTTTTCGAATGGTTTCTGATATATTTCAAAAGGTCTTTTCATTGAGTTGTTCGAACCATCGACCAATCTTGATGCAACGTCGGATTATGACGAAGATATGCCGACCATTTAGATGGGGCATTGTTATAATTTATTCGCTAAATTGTTTCCATATTATTTTTTGTTGGGAGAAATTTGAGAGTCAAAAGTTCAATCCGATATTTCGTTTTTTGAATGGAGCGCTATTTATCGTAGAATTCTTATAATAATATGTGAATGAAAAACATTGCATTATGGTAAGTCATAACAAATAAGGAATTGGAATCAATGACTCACATATTTTTGTATTGTCGATTGTGATTAGTATATTGAGTCTTTTATAAAGTATAATTCTAAGTGATGCCCAAGTCATTGGGTAATTAGGTATTAGGAAAGTTGAATTGAAACGATTAATACGAAGAATTTACATATTTGAATTATAATCCAAATTATTCATTTTACGGACAATAGGTAGAGTCAATAAAAAAAATTAATCGTACTTTTTTAAATCTATGAACTCAAGATATCTTGTTGGGTAATACGTTTTTATCATTTTCTTATTTTTATTTAACTATTTTGTTTTTTCATATCATGTTTGGTTACCTGCATCATTTAAAAAATAAACAAAATCCGTTTAAATTATAGTCAAAATCAACTCATATTAAATAACTAGAAATAATTGATGAGCGGGAATAATTTCACAAGAAATATGACGAAGAATGATTTAAGGAATGTATTGTAAATTTTGAAAAATATTATATTATATGATTGATATAATATAATATAGAGTAATATATAACCTAACAAATATAAGGGATTCATGAGATTGAAATTAATTTCGTCTAAAGAAAGGTCTTTCTTTTTCTTCTTGGAGTTCCTGTACGTGTTTTCTTGTCGCCGTCGACTATGGCCGAAACTGAGACGAGAATATGGTCCGACCTCCTTCCAGAACTTGTATCCGCCATTGCAGAAAAGCTAGGTTTGATCGATCTTCTCGCCTTTCGAGGCACGTGCCCCAATTGGCGGCTGGCCTCTTTCTGGGCGACGGCGAAACTAAAACAGTCAATGCTCCATGAGATGCCGCCATGGCTTCTCTGTCAAAAATCATACGATAATGAAGAATGTATTGCTTACAATTTCAACCAAGGCAAAATCAAATACAGAATGAAAGTCCCCCAATTGATAGGAACCAAAATTCTGGGTTCCTTCCAAGGCTGGCTGCTTCTCTTCAATACCGGTGGAAAAATCTTCTTCTTCTGCCCTTTCACAAAGGAAAAGATAAGTCTCCCGGATTTGCCCCAATCCGAAATATGTTTTCACACCAAATCCGTGTTAACTTCTTCTCCAACATCAATTACAGACCGCACCATCTGCCTCATCTGGCGCGAACAAAACCCATTCATCTTGTTCCACTACATTCTTCAACCTGGAGCAGAGTCCTGGAAAAAGGTTAATTATTAATTAGTCCACGCCCATATGAAATTATTATTATTATTTGATTTTGAATCATATATATATATACAGGGGGAAGTTTCATGCAACGTAGACATAATGAAAGTGGCAACAGGGGCAGTGGGAAATGATGATGGGAAGAAATTCATGTTATTTAACAGGGATATAGGGAAGAAGGTGAAGTTCAGCATTGAAAGTGATCGGATGGTGGATGCTCGTAATCTAGTGCTTGAACCATTCATTATTAATAAGGAGGAGAAGAAATCTTCCAATACATTTAGATTCTCCTTGTTGAATAGGGGTTATTTGGAGCTTGAAAATGTTACAGAATGTTTTGCCATGGATGATGATGAAGATGATGAAGATGAAGTGTATGTATGGGGAACTCATTGGCGTCACCGCAGCAACATATCAGTTTACTTTTTCAATGAGTCCAACTTGGAACAAACAATCTTCCCGAATCTTTCTGAAAAATATCTAGGACAAAGAGGAATATGGATTCTTCCCAGATTGTTTATTAATAATAATAATTAATACACCTATAGCTATGTTGAACTCAATTGAAATATTATTAGCTTTCTATGTATGGGTAATTAATTAAACCACACGTTGCCAATTTATATCCATAACTTCAAGTGTTGTTTGGACTCATGACTTTCATATATAGTAAATATTAGACTAGCTTATTATCTATCTATCTATCTATTCATGTTCAAGAATTTTGTTTTTGTTGAAGATTTAGAAAGATGAAATAACCCTCTAATTTTCTTAATCATTTATTTTTATAGTTATCAAAAATATGTAAAAATCTACATTAATTTACCTGTTTTAATTATAAATTTTCCAAAATAATTAAAGTCCACTTCAAATTTGATTAAGTACACCGTAACTTCAAATCATGGATCCTAACATTATAATATTGATATAATTTTTTTAGCTATTTAGTGGGTTGCATATTCTAGTTATGGTGTTAAATTATGGTCATGACTCATGAGATTGTCTTTAATCCAAGGGTTTCAAATTGAGTTAAAGAAAGCTAATAATTATAAAATTTATATAGTTTATATACTACTTTTAATTTCACTCTATTTTTATTAGTTAATAGACAGATTATACCTAATATTTTAAAATTATTTGAACTCTCGATGGACATTTCGTAATCTTGAACGAGAGAAAGAACGATAATGTGTCTATATATATTTATTTATTAGTTATCATGGAAGAGAGATGGATACATATATTTGTTTTTGTGTAGAATCTCATAATTGATTATCATTGTGTTACTTTTGCATGCTCTGTTATATTTTTTTGTTGTTGTTGTTTGTGCTTAAAAGGATTTTGGCTGGACATGGACATGGACCGGACCCTTCAGAGAATATAAGTTAATCCAATGAAAGAGCTTTATTCTTGAATTGTTCTTGACATCTTGTTCTGTTTTCTTATAGGATGGCTGAAATTAACAAGACACCATGGTCCGAACTCCTTCCCGATCTTTTATCCATTATTTCAAATAAAGTACTAGACCCGGTCGATCTTCTTGCCTTTCGAGCAACCTGCCGCAGCTGGCGATTGGCCGCCTCCGATGCGACGGCCAAACTAAAAGAATCATTGCTCAAAGAGTTACCGTGGCTTCTTTATCAAGAATCAATCGATATGCAAGAATGCATTGTGCACAATTTTACTACCAAAGGCAAATACAACATGAATCTCCCCGAATTGGTAGGAACCAATATTCTCGGCTCATTCCAAGGCTGGTTACTTCTCTTCAATCCCCAATTAGGTGGAAAAATATTCTTCTTCTGCCCCTTCTCACGTCAACAAATACGTCTCCCGGATTTAAGAAGCCGATTCAGAATTCGTTACGATTCCACCGCCGTGATAAGACATTCTTTCATTTGCGTCGTCACGCGTTCAAATTATCTTTTCATAAACATCTACATTCTTCAACGTGAGGCACGAGCATGGAATAATGTAATTAGTATTTTTCAAATTAATAGTACTTATAAGTTTGATCAATCAATCAATATTCATTAATGTTATGTTTAATTCAACTACTATATATATAGGTGTCTGTTTATTGCCCCCGTTACATGTTACAATTTATATCCGGCGCCACATTACAACAAGATGGGAAATTAATTTTATTTAATTGCGAGGATAAGTCAGAGGTATTATTGTTCAAATTTGAAATCGAAAGATCAGAGATAATTTCTAATGAAGTAGAAGTACTTATTCGACCCAATGAGGAGGTTTATAATGAAGGAAAATCCTTCATAGTCATGGATAATTATTTGGGGTTGAGTAATCTTGTGAGAAATGCTCTTTCAATGGATGATCAAACTTTGGAACATATTTATGTATGGGGAACCCGGTTCTGGCGTGACCATCGTGGCAATGTATCTATGTTATGCAATGAAACCAACATCGATCATACTTCTCTATATGACATGCCTCTACGACGAGGAATATGGCTTCAACCCAGATTATTCGAGACTTAACCTTTTCTTCTTATTAGTATGATATATTTTTTCAATAACAATTATCTTTACTAGCATTTGCATTCAGTTTTTAAGTTTTTTTGTATTTTTTTTATAAATACGATTGTTTTTTATTGTTTATTGATATATATTAAATAAATTCATTATAATCAATTAATTGGTTTACATTCTAACTTAGTGTTTTAATTATCAGATTTAGAGATTATATTTTTATAAATCTAATTATTTTTAAGACCGTTCTAATAAAGTGAAAAATCATGATAATTGAGAGTACTTTGTTAATTTACTAAAATGAATAATTCTTTAATAATTTACTAAAATGAAAAAAAGGTATAAAAACTTGATGTTGCAGGCTCATTTGGTAGCAGAGGATCTTAAATAATAAATGAGACTGGTTTTTAAAATACTAAATGTTACAAGTTTGATTCTATTTTCAAACGTCTTAAATGAAAGTGAAAGACTGATTTTAAGTTAGGCTAGTTTCTTAAAATTAAAAATATATTGTTTCAAGAATGACGTTTTAATCTCAATTCAAATATCTTTTTCTTTACTATAGGTTTTAAAATAAAAAATCTTATAATTACTTATCATATATACCCAATTGCTATTTTGGATCTCAATTTGAATCTTTTTGTTTTATTTGATTTTGTTTTATTCTTTATAAAAATATTTGTTTTTAACTGTATATAATAAATATATAAATGCATATAATAAATATATAAATGTATTATAGATGCATTATACAATTAATTAGACATCATCATAACTTAGATCTTGAGAAAGTTGAGTTGAGGCGTCTGAATTGGAACACTACATATTTAAGTTACTATTTTTAATATTTTAGTGTATTATCTAGTTGAAGTCACACTATTAATGACAGTAGTTGTCTGATGTTATTTTATGTTGGACTAACCAGATAAAAATTATCGAACTTTGAATAATAGTAATTGTCTGGTACATATATTAATAATGTTATTATTATAACGTTTTTTTGATATTCGTTACGAAAAATCAGTGAAGTCAATTAGAAGTTAATCGTTCAACCTACGAGCTCGATAAACTATTAAACAACGTGTTTGTATTATTTTCATGATTTTGTGACTTTTTTTATTTTTATTTTATTTTATAATTTCATGTATTGTCATTTTACTTAATGGTATTTGTCATTTTTAATATACATACCTATTTTAAAAAAAAAGTGTAAAGAGTTTTAACCGATTTGATTAATAGATCACTAAATGAGTTAGATATTATTATCATTAAGAACGATATAATGAAGTTAAGAATTAAAATCACATTAGCTTATCATAATGAATAATTTCTGGATTTTTAAAAGAAAAAATGTGAGAAAAAACTTGAGCAACTTCGTTCCAAATTTTATTTTGAGTAAACCTCATATTCAATTTTCAAAACAAAAATGTTTTTTTTTTTTTTTTTTTTATTATCTACGGTGACTTTTAAAGATATATTATTTATTTTATTATTAAAGAAGATAAAATAAATAGAGGTTAAACAGTTTTTGAAAGAATAAATGTTAAAAGTCCAATTGTTACTAAGAATGCTTAAAAGTTGAAATAAAAAAATGAGAATTATAAAGTTTTAAAAATAAAGGTTATATATTAATATAATCACCTTTTGTGATTCAAATGTTATATTTTATGTTAATAAAACAATTAGATCAAATAAATATCATTAGTTTAAAATTAATTTTTGGAACTTGCTTAACTATAACTATATTCAGAACTACCTTAGTTTGGTTATGAATAGAAATATTATCAGTTTAATATATTTAATTTTATTTTAAAAAATTTAGAAAATTTACATTACAGGGCGGAGCCACGCATGGACTAGGATGGGCTCCAGTCCCCATAATTTAAAATAATGTTTGGATAATTGGATTAGGATGGGCTCCAGCTCAATTAAATTAAAAAGAATAAGGCAAATTAATGAATAAACAAATCTTTCTTTCTTTTACACATTTATCCATTTGATCGAAATAAGTTTAGCCCAAGTAAATTAAAAAAAAAATAGGGCAAATTAATGAATAAACAAATCTCTCTTCCTTTTACACATTTATCGATTTGATTGAATGATCAAACTTCTTTCATCCATCAAATCTTCCACTATCAATTTGATGTATTTGTTGTTGCAATAGATTTTCAAATTGAAAAGATCAATAGTAGATTCAAGGACGATGCAGTCGAACTTCCTAAGCTCAGTGATGCTTTGGAACCTAAAGACAACTTTAAACTTCTTAATGTTGATCACATCTATTAACTTGCTGAGAAATTCTATCATCTAGATTTTGATGCACAATATTTGCACCACTTGAGAACACAATTTGCTCACTATGAGTTTGACATGCCCGTCAATGAAAAATTTCAGAATTTATCAACTATTTCAGAATTATGCCGAAGATTAGTTGAGACAAATAAGTCAAAAACCTACAATTTGATTGATAGGTAATTTTATCATTTGTTATAATATATGAAATATAGCTATATTGTTTACTTATACTAATATATTTATTTAATTGGCAAGTTGATTCGTCTTGTTTTAACTCTTCCCGTTTCTACAGCAACAACGGAACGAACATTTTCAGCTATGAAGCTCGTGAAAACAACTCTTCGTAACAAGATGGAAGAAGAGTTTTTAACAGATTTTATGATCGTCTATATTGAACGAGAGCTGTCTGAAAACATTGATAATGATACAATAATTAAAGAATTTTATTCTAAGAAGAATAGAAGGGCACAACTTCAATAATGTGCATGCTAAATGTTTTGAATGTACGATTTTGTTTCATAATTTCATAAAGTAATTGTTCATACATCTTTTATTTTATATGTTAGAATTAATTAATTTATTGTATCAATTACAGGAAAAAAAAAAGCGGAGCATAGAAAGTTAAATCTGAGTTGCAAATTGGATTCAACCTCATGTAATTTTTCATTCTGACTCCGCCTTGATTACATTCCATAACTATAACTTTAACTTTTATTTTGGTTTCTATTTATGAAATTCACCAGAGTTATTATTAATTTAAAGAGAGGATATCAATTAAAAAAATGTCTTCTTTTTTAAAATTTAAATATATATGGTTTAATTGAAATCAATCTGATCTCCGAGACCATGGTTGGACCGGACCGGACCTCCTTCCCGATCTTAGTGGAGGTTTTAGATTTTCTTGATTCTGATTCCAGTTATCAACTGATTTAATTTCTTAAAAAACACAAATATATTGTTAAAAAATAAAGTTGGATAAACGGTTAGAGTAACAAAATGACAGGTGTGAAAAAGCTAGTGTAAATGAAGAGCTAGATTATTCTTGAATTATTCTTGTTCTTCATCATCTTCTTTCAGTTTCTCTGTTACCCAACCAAATTACAAATTTATAAGAGTCCTAACTCCTAACTAGCTAGCCCGACAAATTCAAGATCGACGAGGATGATGTCTGAAACTGACACAAGATCATGGTCCGAACTCCTTCCTGATCTTATATCCGTTATTTCAAATAAAGTTCTAGACCCAATCGACCTTCTTGCCTTTCGAGGTACGTGTTCTCAGTTGGCGACTGGCCTCCTCCAACGCCGCAGCCAAACTAAAAGAGTCATTGCTCTACGAGATACCATGACTGCTCTGTCAAGAATCAAGCGAATAGGCAAGAATGCATTGTGCACAACTTTAGTATCAAAGGAAAATACAACATGAATCTCCCCGAATTGGTAGGAAGCAACATTCTCGGTTCATACAAGGCTGGTTACTGTTAGAATTATCCTAATTAGATCATAATTTAATATGTGAGAAATTAAAATCTTGAATCCGGCGGAAGCATACCTTAATTAATCGCATGAATATTGAATCTTCTCTTTCCTTAAACTTTGCATGGATTGAATGATTCTTTCCTTAAACTTTCCTTATATGGAATGGTTCTTCCATTTGATGAGTAAGTCAATGGATTTCTCTCTCTGTTGATGGGGACGCAAAGGAGAATTGACGTTACTTCAAATGGGGACCATTACCGTTACATATAACCAACAATAAGTTAGTTATTATAGTTTGACAATTTCTAATTTAGCCCCTTCATAAAATTAGAAATGTCACTTAGGTATCCTCACTTTATTTTCATGACAAATACACCCATAAGCCATAAACTTAATTTCACATTAGATCACATTATTTTGGCTTATATTAAATATGACACATGCACAATTATTTATTATACAAGTGACCCTAAAAATTCCAACAATCTCCCACTGGGTCACATATGTACAAAAATAAATGTATCAACCATAATGCGCCTGAAGTTTTATGTCATCTTAATCATATGTTGTATAAACAATTTTATCAATTAATTATATCAATATAGGACCAAAGAGCTCGTCGTTGTATTTAAGCACAACTAGACCCAACAATGATCACATAAATCAATACAATTAATTGACAAATCATATCATGAATGTGAGGAATGAAAATTTCATGCAAGGTGATCTTTTCATGTCAATTTTCAACTGGTCCTACTTAACTTTAGTGAGATCATACTTTAAACATAATTATACAAAGTATAATGAACTGAATAATACTTAAGTTCTGATCAGAATAAAAACTTTATAATATCTATAAAATAATTAAATTGAAAGACAACCAAACTACAAACTCCCACTGAAGTTAGAGATTATCGATCTCTACGACATTCATACGAGTCATATTCTCATGAAAGACATTAGGTGATAAACCTATTGCCAAGAGGTTCATAACCATAGAGTTTGTACATAAATATTTTATAGAAATCTATTCACTTTGTATTATTTCTTTCATAACAATAAACTTGATGTCAATATCACTTAATTTGATGCCTAGTAACATGTCATAAATTCCGCTGCAATAGTGGATGATGTCATAAGTGTTTGTTTGACACTTCTTCAAAAACGACAAAACCAGCTAGCGAAAAATATAACCCGTATTGGATTTCATACTATTTTGGCATTCCGTAAGATCGAAGTCAGAATACTCAATGATCTCAAGACTTTCCGACTTCCTATATGTGAGCATTTAATTCTTAGATCTTTTCAAATATCTCGTAAGTATTGGCTACTTAATGTCAAGAAAAATTTGTGACAAACAAAATGTCACCCACATATAAAACCAAAAATAGACGTTTTACTCCCACTGAACATGTGATACACAAATAATCAATTAAATTCACCTCAAACCAAAAGAGAGAATTGTTATTTTGTAAAATTTGTGGTATCACTAACGAGACGCTTCTTTAAGTCTATAGATGAATTTCTTTAATTTGCAAACCATATTAATTTGGTCTCTCGACACAAAGTATTCTCATTGCACAAAATTGTTTTTCAATGTCTCTATTGGAAAAACCCCTTAACATCTACTTTGGTGAAGCTCCATATCAAAATATGTAATGGGTACCATAAATTGTTCTTAAAGAGTAATTCAATTAAATTGGATTGTCATAAAGACACTTGATTTTGAGGTTGTTGAGTTTGTACTTAATGAGTTTGATCATATTGTCTTGTTACTCTTGATTTTTGAACATTATCCTCAATATCAATAAATTCTTATCAATGTCAAGAACACTTGAGATATAAATCAAATCTTCCACAATAGGAATTATTGATCTAAATCATTTTTTAAAGACACAATCATTTCTCCCCTCAAACTCAATATCCTCAAAACAAATATTGCAGTCTCATCTAAAAAAAATATCTTTAACTTGACATCATAAAAAAAATTATAGCCCTTAATTATTTAGGATATTCAATAAATTAGTTGCTCACATTTATAAACTTAAGTAACAACTAAATTCAAATAATGATTTATCCCATCTCAAAATACTTAATGCAACATTAATATCAAGTCTTTGGACAGTAATATTAATTGCTAATAGTATTTTGGTGTAATGATCAAACATTAATAATAAGATATGTCAAATAATCAATCTATCTTTGGATGGATTAATTATTCACATAAATAAGACTTTATAATTATTACATATTTATCATCACAAGTATTAATGCAATTCTGTCAATTAATTATTAGCCTTTGGGCCAAATAATATAATCACATGAATTACACAATACAACCATTCAAAATTGTCTTGAATTAATTTCAACAAACATTGTCACTTTGGTGATTATTTGTATCAATCAATACAATCCAAATAATGAACAATAATATCATTAATTTAAATTTAAATGTTATATTATTGTATATAACCCAAATCAATAATATATAATTTTCCAAATAACATATAATTTATTTTATTATAAAAAATAAAATTATACTATAGGCCAAATCTTACTTGATTTTGAAATTTATAATGTCTCATATTAATTAAATTAAATAATAAATCTTTAAGATTTATTTGACCAAATTTCAAATATTAGCCTAAATCCAATTATTAATTAATTTATTAATAATCATTAACCTTAATCTTTTAATCCTAAAATAAAGGATATAATTAAAATTTTATTATATATATATATATAACCTTAAACATTATTCCTTAATTCTCTTCTCATTTATAATATATATTATATATTATTTAATTCCTTAACAACAAATATCAACCGTCAATTTAAAACACGGTCAATTTAAAACAGAGAATTTCTCCCTTTAACCCCTTTAACGATAAAATCTAAATCGTTTAACAAGAAAATCTAAACACGGTCAATTTAAAACAGAAAATTTCTCCCTTTAACCCCTTTAACGAGAAAATCTAAACCATTTAACTGATAGAATCTAACCCCTTTAAGTTCTATATATATATATATATATATATATATATAGAACTTAACCTAGATCCATAAATTTTCTAAATATCCATAAATTTAGGATAAATCTTTATATTTCGTACTCAATTATTCCGTATTATCAAAAATTCAATTATCTATATATTCCGAAATCATGAGAAAAATTCAAATATCCCTTAATTTATCGTATATATGTATAATCCGACTAACATACATGCTTTTAAATTATCTACAAATTCAAATTCATAAATGAATGCATATATCCTTCCAAAGAATCCAAATATCCCTAAATCTAGGGATCTTATCTTAATAATATAATAACTAGTCAAAATAGATAATTATAATATATCTTAAATCTATCGTCAATCTAAATTAATCTTTAATTGATATATAATCGTTCCTCTTTAACGAGACTTACCAAGAGAATCTTAAATATCCATATAGGAACTTAATATTCATAAATTTATGATAAATCTTTATATCTTTATAACAAATTTATTTTAAATTATCACAAATTAATATATATATATATATATATATATATATATATATATATATATATATATTCCTAATAACATGCTTTGAATATGAATTGCATGCATATAAATTGTAAATTTTCTCACATAATTAAATTAGTTAGGATGGCTCTGATACCAATTGTTAGAATTATCCTAATTAGATCATAATTTAATAAGTTAATATGTGAGAAATTAAAATCTTGAATCCGGCGGAAGCATACCTTAATTAATCGCATGAATATTGAATCTTCTCTTTCCTTAAACTTTGCATGGATTGAATGATTCTTTCCTTAAACTTTCCTTATATGGAATGGTTCTTCCATTTGATGAGTAAGTCAATGGATTTCTCTCTCTGTTGATGGGGACGCAAAGGAGAATTGACGTTACTTCAAATGGGGACCATTACCGTTACATATAACCAACAATAAGTTAGTTAACAATTTCTAATTTAGCCCCTTCATAAAATTAGAAATGTCACTTAGGTATCCTCACTTTATTTTCATGACAAATACACCCATAAGCCATAAACTTAATTTCACATTAGATCACATTATTTTGGCTTATATTAAATATGACACATGCACAATTATTTATTATACAAGTGACCTTAAAAATTCCAACAGTTACTTCTCTTCAATTCCCAATTAGGAGGACAAATATTATTCTTCTGCCCCTTCTCACGCCACAAATTATATCTCCCAAATTTAGTAAGGCAATCCCATTTGCGTTTCGATTCCACAGGGGTGTTAAGTAATTCTTCATCAACAACATCAGTATTAGACTGCACCATTTGCGTCAGTCATCACGCGCAGAAACCATGAGATCTTGGACATCTACATTCTTCGACGACCCGGGGCACAAGCATGGGTTAAGGCGAATGTTCATTGCAGCATAATCATGTTAGAAGTTGTAACGGGCGGTCTATTCACACAAAATGGGGAGTTAATTTTATTTAATTACAAGGATAATAAGAAGGCGGTTGTGTTCGATTTTGAAAACCAGATGTTGGACATAATTCCTAGACAAGGTCGAGCGAGAATTGTTTGGGAACGGACAATATTGTGAGAAAGTCTCTTTTAAGGGATGATCAAACTTTGGCACCTGTGTATATATGGGGAACCCGCTTTTGGCGTGACCACCGTCGTGGCAATGAAGTTTTATTATTATCCAATGTGTCAAATATTGAACAGACTGTAAGAATGTTGTATAACATACCTCTACTAAGACGAGGAATATGGTTTCAATCTAGATTAATCTAGAGAATGGTAATTTCTTTTCAACTATGGATTAATTTTACTAGTATATATATGAATTTCAATTTTAAGGTGGTATGTTTTATATACTTTTTTTTGGATATATATAATATATTAAATGAATACATTATAAGAACTCGATAAGGTTGTTAAATGACAAGAATTAAGAATGACAATTGTGACAGATCGAGGAATGCATTCCTTTGGATTTTTTTTTCTTCTACCATCCTTGTTCATTCAGTTTTAAAGAATTCCCACTGTTACTATTTATGTCATGATCTTGTAATATATTAAAATTTCATATTATTTTAAGAAATAAACTTAAAATTCATATAAAATATGAATAGTAAATAAAGTGGTTATGTTTTTTTATATTTGTTTGTGTTTATTAGTGTTCGGAACGAAATACACAAATAACATCACCATCATATCCCGACCAAACAGGGAAAAAACTATTCAAAATAGGGCAATTCGGATCGAGTATCACGAGGCGAATTATAATTGTTATCCTTAACAAGAGTGGTTTTTAAGAGATCGACTTTCACTTAAAACGATTTATGTTGAAGTGTAAGTTAATAAAATGAAAAATCAGAACAACTAAGATAGTATAAACTTACTAAAATGATTCGGTTTCGAAGAATTTCTAAGGGTTTCTAATATATTTAAAAAATTCCTCCCATTGAGTTGTTCGGATCATCGTCAACCAATCTTGATGCAACGTCGGATGATGATGAAGATATATCGGTCGTTTAGACGGAGCATTGTTATAATGTATTCGTTAAGATGATTACATATGATTTTTGTTGGGAGAAGTTTTGAGAGTAAAAAATTCCATCCAAATTCTCATTTTTTTTTTGATGAAGCGCTATTCACATTAGAATTCTTATAGATGATATGTGAAAAAAAAATGTTGCATTATGGTAAATCGTATGTGTCATAAGGATGCGAAATCGACTCACATACTTTTAAATTGTCAATGATGATTAATATTTCGAGTCTTTTGTGAAGTATGATTGTGATTCACTAAGAGATGCCCAAGTCTTTGGATAGTTATTAAGAAAATCGAATTGAGAAGACTAATATGAAAGACTTACATATTTGGATTACCATCCCAATTATTTTCTAGTGGACTATATAGTTGGAGAGAAATCGACAAATCTTCAATGATCATAGTCAATGTGTATCATTCATCGTACTAAAAATCGGTGAATCGGTGTTTAATCGTTTTTTTAGGATCTACAAGCTCGATAACATGTTAATATCATTTTCTTATTTTCATTGTACTTAATTTTTTTTATAATTTTTTTTAATGTGATGTTTGACGTCGATAATTTAATATATATCCATCATTTGAATAAAAGTAAAAAAAATAAAGAAATCCCTATTAAATTAAGTCAAAATCAACTAATATTAAATAACTAGAAATAATTGATGAGCGGGAATAATTTCACAAGAAATTTGACAAAGAATGATTTAAGGAATGTATTGTAAATTTTGAAAATGTTAAAATATATTATATTATATTATATTTATTAATTGTGATGGAAGATAGGTTAATACATATCTTTGTTAATCCAATGGAAGAGTTGTATTCTTGACTTGTTCTTGTTCTTCTTCATCTTGTTCTGTTTTCTTATTTGGGATTGAATAATATTGTTAGAGAGGCTCTTTCAATGGATGATCGAAATTTGGAACCTATTTATGTATGGGGAACCCGGTTCTGGCCTGTCGACCATTGTGACAATGAATCTATGTTATGCAATGAGACCAACATCGAAAATACTTTGTTCTATGACATTCCTCTACGACGAGAAATATGGCTTCATCCCAGAGTATTCGAGACTTATTATTATTTTTAATATTTTCTTCTTATTAGTGTGACAATTTTTTTCAATAAGGATCATCTTAACTAGCATTTCTATTCAATTTTAAGTTTCTATGTTTTTAAAAATATATATTTCCTTTTTTTTTTACTACTGTCAATATCATAATCCCAAATAAAAAGAGTTCATAATTCATTTAATATATTCACCAAGTTCCACCTACAATATTATCTGTATTTGAAATAGTTTTATTATATTGTAGTTTTTTCCATCAATAAAAAATGTATGTAGTTTTTATGGTTTTATAAATAAGTTTGTTTTTAAATGTTTATTGATATATTAAATAAATTCATTATAACTAATCAATTGGTTTACATTCACCAGTGTTTTATAAATTATAAAGACCAAATATTTCAAGTCCAATAATTATTAAGAACGATTGTAAAAAAACTGAGGAATTATGTTAATTTATTAAAAAAAAAATCTTCAAATTTTAAAGAAAAATATGAGAAAAAAACTTAATATATATTACATTACAAAAATGAGAGTGGAGTTAACAATTTATTTCAAATTTAATTTTAAATAGTAACACATTTTTTAATATCAATTAATTCAAATATCTTTTCTGTTACAATAGGTTTTAAAATAATAAAAAGTCTCGTCATTACTTATCATACTACAATAGCACATCCAAATCATTTGTTGTTTATGCTTAAATAATTTTCTACGATCCAATGTTGATCCTTTTAAAAAGAAATTAATAATGATAAAAAACAATTTCCCTTTTTAAATATTTACTCCGAAACGTATAAATAAAATCAAGAGCTAGCTTCATTCTTGAATTCTTCTTGTTCTTCATCTTCTTCTTTCATTCTAGACGATGGCTGAAACTGACACGAGACCATGGTCCGACCTCCTTCCCGGTCTTGTATCCATTATTTCGAATAAACTAGGTGTGATCGACCTTCTTGCCTTTCGAGGTACATGCCAAAGTTGGCGTCGGGCTTCCTCCAATGCCTCGGCAAAACAAAAAGAGGCATTGCTCCACCAGGTACCGTGGCTTTTGTGTCAAGAATCACGCGACAAGGAAGAATGCATTGTGCACAACTTCACTACCAAAAGCAAATACAAAATGAATATCCCCGAATTGATAGGAACCATTTTTCTCGGATCATTCCAAGGCTGGCTTCTTCTCTTAAATTCCCGAGGAGGAGGAATATTTTTCTTCTGTCCCTTCTCCCTCAACAAAATATATCTCCCAAAATTACCGCAATCTCAAATATGTACCAATTCCGTGGCCGTGTGTAATTCTTCTCCAACATCAATATCAGACCGCACCATTTACGTGATCATGCGTGAAGACATATTGTCCTTGGTCATCTACATTCTTCGACCTAGGTCAGAAACATGGGATAAGGTAACTAGTATAAAATACCGTCTCTATATATTGTTCAAATATTTATTAATGTTAAGTTTAATTAAAAAATCATAGGTAACATATTATTGTAGCATCTTCGAAATAGAAGATGTAACGGGTGCATTGCAAGAAGATGAGAATTTAATTTTATTTAATCACAAGGATAAGACGAAGCTAATAATGATTAACATTGAAATCCAAGAATTGGAGATCATTCGTAAACAAGGAGTGGAGATTCATCTCAATGAGGAGGCTCCGCACAAATTTTCTTCAAATGCACGAAAATTATTAAGGAGAACATTCGAAACGATGGAGAGTTGTTTGGAGTCAAATGACATTGTGAATGAGTATGATTTGACATGTGCATATGTATGTGGAACTTGGTGGCATGACTGTCATGGCAAGGAATATATGTTGTTCAATGAGTCGTACATCGAAGAATCTCATGACTATGAATTTATGTTCAATGAGTTCATCATTGAAGAGTTTACCATTGAAGAGCTCCTTGAAAAGAAATTTAAAGATATGTTGGGTTGCATGTATCTACCAAGAGGAATATGGCTTCATCCTAGATTATTTAGGCCTTAATTCTACTTCTACTAATGAATCATCGATACCCATCAAATTTTAAGTTTTTTTCTCTTATTAGTATTAGTATTGTCATTTCATTTTAAGTAATAGTCAACTTTTATTGTATTTACATTCAATTTTGAAGAATGAAAATTAAACAAAAAATAGAGTAAGTTTTTTTTGTTTTGTTTTTATAAACATGTTTTTTTTTAAACTTCTTTATTTATCTATTTATTTTAAATAATTGCATTATAATCAACTTTCCTAACTATCATAACTCAAATGAAAATAGTTTTATTTGATTAATAGAATAAATATCTTAAATTCAATTATCACTAATAATTGAAGAGTTAATGCCAATTAGAATTTCTTAGTATAGAAACAAATAAACCCTAATTTCTAGAAAACAAATGGAAAACAGCCTACTGGTAATAGTACAAGAAATATTTATATTATGATAAAAAAAAATAGTATTTATATAAATATTCTTCAAACATTCAATAATAATAATATACGGTTAAAATGAAAGATTTACATATTTGAGTTATTCCTCATTATTTTCTATTGAACTATTTAGTTTGAGAGAAATTATCGAACTTTTAATGATAATAGTTGTCTGATGCATATCATTCATAATGATTATTAATGATAATAGTTGTCTGATGCATATCATTCATAATGATTATGACGTTTTCTGATATTTGTTACGGAAAATCGGTAGAGAGTTTGAAGTTAATCGTTTTTCTTAAAAATTTACGAACTCGATAACCTATTGAATAACGTGTTTGTATTTTTTTTTTCATATTTTGTGAATTTTTTATTTTAATTTTATTTTCTAATTTCATGTTTTGTCGTTTTGTTTAAACGATATTTGTCATTTTTAATATACGTACCTATTTAAAATGAAATAAAAATGAAAAGAGTTTTAACTAATTTGATTAATAAATTAAATGGGTTAGCGATAATCATTAAGAACGTTGTAACAACATTAAGAATCACCATAATTAAAAGCATGTTAGCTTATCATAATGAATAATTTTTAGATTTTTAAATAAAAAAAATGGGAGAAAAACTTAGCAATAACTTTGTTTCAAATTTCTTGTTTTCAAATTTCAAAATAAAAATATTTTTTTTATCTCTTTACACGTTTTACTATGACTTTTATTATTAAAAAAGTTAATGAAACACTAAGGTAATTATAACTCAAATAGATTTTAAAAGAACAAATTTTATTAGTTCAATCCTTACCTAGAAAAGTCTAAAAATTGAAATAAAATATAAAAAATGATGTTAGTCAACATGATAAAATTTAAAAAATAAAGGTTATATAATAATATAATCACCTTTTGTGATTCAATGTTATATCTCATGTTAATGAAAAAAAATAGATCAAATAAATATCATTAATTTAGAATTTATTTTTGGGGTTATTATTAATTTAAAGAGAGGATATCAATGGAAAAATGTCTTCCTTTTAAAAAATAATATGTATTTGGTTTAATTGAAATCAATCTGATCTCCGAGACCATGGATGGACCGGAACTGACCTCTTTCCCGATCTTAGTGAAGGTTTTAGATTTTCTTGATTCTGATTTCAGTTATCAACTGATTTAATTTCTTTAAAAACACAAATATATTGTTAAAAATATAGTTGGATAAACGGTTAGAGTAACAAAATGACAGGTGTGAAAAAGCTAGTATAAATGAAGAGCTGGATTATTCTTGAATTGTTCTCTTGTTCTTCATCATCTTCTTTCAGTTTCGGTTACCCAACCAAATTACAAATTTATAAGAGTCCTAACTAGCTAGCCCGACAAATTCAAGATTGACAACTATGTCTGAAACTGAAACAAGATCATGGTCCGAACTCCTTCCCGATCTTGTATCTGTTATTTCGAATAAAGTTCTAGACCCAATCGACCTTCTTGCCTTTCGAGGTACGTGCCGCAGTTGGCAACTGGCCTCCTCCAATGCCGCAGCCAAACTACAAAAGTCACTGCTCCAGCAGATACCGTGGCTGCTCTGTCAAGAATCAAGCAATAAGGAAGAATGCATTGTGCACAACTTTAGTACCAAAGCAAAATACAACATGAATCTCCCCGAATTGGTAGGAACCAATATTCTCGGCTCATTCCAAGGCTGGTTACTTCTCTTCAATCCCCAATTAGGAGGAAAAATATTCTTCTTCTGCCCTTTCTCACGCCACAAAATGTATCTCCCAGATTTACCGGAATCCCAAATATGTTCCTATTCCATAGCCGTGTGTAATTCTTCTCCAACATCAATATCAGACCGCACCATTTGCGTGATCACGCGTGGATACATGTGGCTCTTGGACATCTACATTCTTCGACCCGGGGCACAAGCATGGGATAAGGTAACTAGTATAAAATGTCTATATATTGTTCAAATATTTATTAATCTTAAGTTTAATTCAAAAATCACAGGTGACATACGATTGTAACATGTTCGAAATAGAAGATGTAACAGGCGCATTGCAAGAAGATCAAAACTTAATTTTATTTAATCACAAGTATAAATCGATGTTAGTGATGATCAACATTGATGAAAACAGCGTATTGGATACAAGTATTAAAGAAGGAGTGGTTATTTACTTCAATGAGGAGTTCTCCAACAAATTTTCTTATAACGTAGGAAAATTATTAAGGAGGGCCTTCGAAGCGATGGAGAGTTGTTTGGAGTCGAACGATATTGTGAAAGAGTCTTTTCATGATTTGGCATGTGCGTATGTATTTGGAACCGGGTGGCATGACTTTCATGGCAAGGAACTTATGTTGTTCAAAGAGTCCTACATTGATGAGTCTGATGACAATGAACTTATGTTGTCATGGTTGTTTAATGACTTCAACATTGAAGAGTTCAATGGCAGGAAACTTAACGAGCCTATAGCTACATTGGATTCCATGCATAGACGACAACAACAACGAGGAATATGGCTTCATCCTAGGTTATTTAGGCCTTGATACTACTCCTAATGAATCATTGGATTGCCGTCAATATTCATCAAATTTTAAGTTTTTCTCTTATTAGTATTAATATTAGTATTAGTATAGTCATCTCTTTTTAAGCAACAATCAACTTTTATGTATTTACATTCAATTTGATCCATGGAAATGAAACAAAAACTAGAGTAAATTTCTTTGTTTTTATAAAGATGTTTTCTTTTAATATTTTATTTATCTATTTATTTTTAATAAATGCATTAACTATAATCAATTAATTTGTCACTATCATAAATCTAATAAAGAGTCTTACCTTATTAAGAAAATAAAGATGTTAAATTCGATTATAACTAAATTTTTTGAAAAATAATGTTATTTAGAATTGTGTTAATTTACTATAACAAAAATTTAACCCTTAAATTTCGAGAAAAAATAGTTTAACTTATATTACAAAGAATCTTTATATTATGATTAAAAAAAAGTATTTGAAATGGTTTATATTAGTTTTCTCAAAATAAAAAAAAAAGTGTAGGATGACTTTTTATGTTTGTAAGATGATCTAGTAATACAAGATTTGTAACTTTTTTTCAATTTGATACCAACTTGTTAAATATATGGTATCTATATGGTGTTACATAGTGATATAGGGGAATAATAAATAATAATTAGAAGATAAAACAAACTAAATCCGCTATACTTCTACTTTTGTTTTCTGTTTAATATATTAATAATTTAAATTACAAAAAATTAAAACTAATATTTGTATACAAATTTAAATTATTAATCTCATTAAAAAAAAATAGAATGTCAAATTATTTTATTACATTTTATTTTAGAATTAAATAATTAATTAAGTTAAAATATTAAATATATATAATAAAATATTTTATATTAAATTTGAGTTGGTTAAGTGGTTTTGAAAATAAACGCAAACTCCAGGCGTTAAAGTTTATAAATTTGAAATATTTTTTCATAATTTTTTTTGTGTGTATCTCATTACATATTTAGCTGTGACTTTTTACACTGATATATTTATTCTAATTAATGTAGAGATATATAGGAGAAGAAAGTGGATGCTAATGAAAACTCCAATAAACATTTTAAAAATAAAGGCTATATATTAATATGCTCATTGTGATAATATATATAACGAGTTCTGTTATTCAATATTATATCTAACTTAACCAATTTTTAATAGATCAAATTTTATGGGTTGCAGGTGTTCAATATTTGGTCTCGAATTCAAATTCACCGAATTTAAATTACATTTCCGATTTTCGAATCGAATTCTAAATCGATTCGAATTCAAATACGGTTTTCGGTTTAGTTTTCGAGTTTATGTTTCAACTCGAAAATCAAACCGAAAATCAAATTCATTTTATATTATTTATTTTTATTATATATTATATATTAAATTAGCATGAGCCTCTTACTAAATTCTTAATATAACCTAATAATTCAGTAAATCCATAATCCCTTATTTTTTCTAGTTGTTCACATATCTATAACTTTAAGAATATCTAAAATTTTCACTTATCTAGTTATTTCACCATTACTATCTATAACTTTACTTCCGTCGTTCAATCGTCGAATATTGACATTGAGTCACTAAGTTTAGTTTGCGTTATTTATATTTTTTTTATAATTTAAGTAGATAAGATATCTCTAACAACTTTTTATTTCATCTTATAGATAGGTGGTGTTCAATATTTGGTCTGAACCGAATATCCGACCGAATTCAAATTTATTCAAATTAATTTGGTTTTCGAATTTTATTTAAAAAAAAATCGAAAAACTCGAACCGAAAACTCGAATAACTCAAAAACCAAACCGATGAACACCACCCCTACTCCTCCGTTCAATATATACTTAAAATATTTTAAATTGAAGTGAATCATTCAAAATAAAACTAAAATGTTAAATTTATGTTATAAAACAAAATATCATTTGTTGTAATTGAAAACAATCTGATCTCCTAAACCATGGAGGTTTTAAGTTTTCTTGATTCTTAAAAAAGTAAATAAAGTTGTTTTGAACAAGCTATTCAATCCAAAGGTATAACCGTATAAATGAAGAGCTGCTCTGTTCTTGAACTGTTCTTGTTCTTCTTCTTTCAATCTCTGTTTTCTTTCATCGACGACGACAATGTCTGAAACTGAGAGGAGACCATGGTCGGAACTCCTTCCCGATATTGTATCCCTTATTGCCAAGAAACTACAAGACCCGGTCGAGCTTCTTGCCTTTCGAGCTACCTGCCGCAAATGGCGACGGGCCTCCTTCATAGCCACGTCGAAACTAAAAGAGTCATCACTCCACCAGATACCCTGGCTTCTGTATCAAGAATCAGAAGATAAAGAAGAATGCATTCTACACAACTTCACTACCAAAGGCAGTTACAACATCAAACTCCCCGAATTGATAGGAACCAATATTCTCGGCTCATTCCATGGCTGGATACTTCTCTTCAATCCCCAATTAGGTGCTGGAAAAATATTCTTCTTCTGCCCCTTGTCACACCAACAAATACATCTCCCAGATTTAGGACGCCATTTCAGAATGCGTTTCAATACCATCGCAGTCTTAAGTAATAACTCTTCTCCAACAACAATATCGAACCACCGCACCATTTGTATCATTACCCGTGCAAATTATCTCTACTTGAACATCTACATTCTTCGACCCGGTGCACAAGCATGGGATAAAGTAATTATTCACTTCTTCACTTATTCATATGATCAATCAATCTTTATTAACATTAAACAATTATATATATATATATATATATATAGGTGGATGTTTATTGCAGCAGAAGCATGATGGATGTTGTAACGGGCGGCACATTTAACCAAGATGGGAACTTAATTTTGTTTAACTACAAGGATAAGACCAAGGCAGTGATGTTCATCTTTGAAAACGAGAGATTGGAGATGATTCCTAGACTAGGAGAAGAACCGATTAACCCCAATATTGAGAAGGTCTGGAACAGAAATAATGATCGGAAAACGTTCATAGTGATGGAGAATTATTTGGAGTTAGCAGCTGTTGTGAGAGATTTTCTTTCGATGGATGATCAAACATTGGCACCTGTTCATGTATGGGGAACCCGGTTTTGGCGTCATGGTCGTGGAAATGAAGCTATGCTTTCTAATGAGCACAACGTGGACCAGACTACTATAAGAAAGTTGTATCACATGGGTCTACGACGAGGAATATGGATTCAACCCAGATTGTTCCATCTTTAATTACTTTCCATCTTTAATTACTTTCCATCAAATTTTATGTTTTTTGTCAATTTCTTTTCAATGTTCTACAGTGAATGAAAGAAACTGATACGTATATTGGAGGACTTCTCATTCTTAATGGAGGTTTTAGGTTTTTCTTGATTATAATTTCTTAGTGTTCGATCACTATTATGTCTTCATATGCAGACATCATTGTTTTACCCATTTGTCCTGCAAATCTGGAAAGTAATATCAATCCAGGATCACTCTATTCATCCAAACAAATCACATGTTTCTTCCATGATGCGATCATCATTCCAAGTACTATTGGGACATGTTCAAATCCTCTCTTAACTCTAAAGAGTAATTTGAAATCGCCCCGCGAAAAGTGAATTGAATTATCCGTTTGAAACGGGTTTTTTCCGAAACCGAACAGGGATGGACGAGGACTAGAAATGAATTTTTATAGTTTAAAAAAAATCGTCGAACTTTTAACGAAAATAGCTGTCCGCATATCATTTATAATATTATTATTATTACATAACAAAAGTCGGTGGAGTCGGTAGGAGAGTTAATCGTTTTTCTCGAGAACTTATAAGTTCGATAACTTATGAATTAACGTGTTTATAATATTTTCATATTATGTTTTATGATTTTTTTTAAAAAAAATTTACTTCTGTCATGTTTTTTCATTTTATTTAAATGATTTTTTAGCATTTCTTAATATGCATACCCATTTCAAATGGAATAAAAACTAAAAAGAGTTTTAACAGGTTTTGATTAATATACTCAAATGTGTTAGATTTGATTAATCTTAAGAATGTTAATAAAGTTAGGAATCACAATAATTTAAATCATGTTAACTTAATAATTTCTCGATTTTTTAAAAAAGAATGAAAGAAAAACCTAAGCAACCTTATTACAAATTTTATTTTAATCAGTATACTCATTTTTAAATTTCAAAATAAAAATATTTTCTTTTTCATCTCCTTCTCTGTTTTATTTTATTGCGACTTTGAAAGATGTATTTATTTTATTATTAAAAAATTATAAAAATGGATGTTAATAAAACGAATAGGTTAACTCAAGTAATTTTAAAAGAATAAATATTACCAGTTCTATTTTTTTATTAAAACACTTAAAATTGAAATAGCATATTAAAAACTAAAATAGATGTTAATATTGATCCCTAGATAAACATTTTAAAGATAAAAGTCATATATTAATATCAGGGACGAATCTATGTAGGGGTTCGTGTGTGCTGAAGCCCAAATTTTTTTTTTACGGTAGAAGTATGACATTACCCTTAATTTCTTAAAAAAAAATTAATATAATTTATTATTTTTTTATTTAATTATTAAAAAAATGATAAAACTTTACTTTTATATACTTGTTTTTTTCAAAATTTTTTCGTTATTATTTTAAGCCCACTCTAAATTTTTTTTCAAGCCTACCCTAGTTCGAAATTCTGGGTCCGTCCCTGATTACTCGTGATCTTGTAGAACTAGTTTTATCTTTTGTGATTCAATGTTATATTTTAGGTTAATTAAACAAGTAGATAAATAAATATCATTACTTTAGAATTTATTTTTTGAACTTGGGTAGCTATAAATCTATTCTATAAAGGTTAATATTATGTCGATAAACTTATTAATCTTTTTTAACACTTAACTATTTTAGGGAGTTTTGAACTGAAATTTTATTAATTTAATATATAATTATTAATTTAATATATAATTATTAATTTAAGAAACTGGCTTGATATACAATAATAATTTTCAGTTTCATTTAAAATATTTTAAGTGGTGTTAATATATTTGGTTTCTATTTGTGAATATTCACCGAGTTATTGAATTATTGTTAATTTAAAGAGGATAATAATGAAAAAATGTCTTCCTTTTACAAAAAAATTATATATTTGGTTTAACTGAAATAAATCTGATCTCGGAGACCATGGTCGGACCGGACCGGACCTCCTTCCCGACGTTAGTGGAGATTTAGGTTTTCTTGATTCTGATATTCTTAAAAAACACAAATATATATATTAAAAACATAAAGTTCGTTAGACGGTTAGAGTAACCAAATCACATGTGTGAAAAAAAGCTAATCCTATAAGTATAAATGAAGAGCTCTGTTCTTGAATTCTCTTGTTCTTCATCTTCTTCTTTCAACCTCTGTTTTCTTTATGTCTTTTTCTCTGTTAACTTGGTGAATTACCCAACCAAATTACAAATTTATAAGTCATAGCTAGCTAGCCCGAGAACTTGAAGATCCAAGACGATGTCTGAAACAGACACAAGATCATGGTCTGAACTCCTTCCAGATCTTGTATCCATGATTTCGAATAAAGTACTAGACCCAATTGACCTTCTAGCCTTTCGAGGTACCTGCTGCAGATGGCGACAGGCCTCCTCCAATGCTGCAGCCAAACTAAAAGAGTCATTGCTCCACGAGATACCATGGCTACTTTGTCAAGAATCAGGCAATAAGGAAGAATGCATTGTGCACAACTTTAGTACCAAAGGAAAATACAACATGAATCTCCCCGAATTGGTAGGAACCAATATTCTCGGCTCATTCCAAGGCTGGTTACTTCTCTTCAATCCCCAATTAGGAGGAAAAATATTCTTCTTCTGCCCCTTCTCACGCCACAAAATGTATCTCCCAGATTTACCGGAATCCCATATATGTTCCAATTCCATAGCCGTGTGTAATTCTTCTCCAACATCAATATCAGATCGCACCATTTGCGTGATCACGCTTGTATACGTATGGCTCTTGGACATCAACATTCTTCGACCTGGGGCACAAGCATGGGATGAGGTAACTAGTATAAACTGTCACTATATATTGTTCAAATATTTATTAATGTTAAGTTTAATTCAAAAATCATAGGTAACATACTATTGTAACATGTTGGAAATAGAAGATGTAACCGCAGCTTTTCAAGAAGATCAAAACATAATTTTGTTTAATCACAAGGATAAGACAAAGCTAGTGATGATCAACATAGATGAAAACAACATATTGAATAGAATTATTAAACAAGGAGTAGTTATTCACCTCGATGAGGAAGCCTCCTCCAACAATTTTTCTTACAATGTACGAAAATTATTAAGTAGAGCCTTTGAAGCGATAGAGAGTTGTTTAGAGTCGAACGATATTGTGAAAGAGTCTTTTTCGATAGATGATTTGGCGTGTGCGTATGTATTTGGAACCTGGTGGCGTGACTGTCATGGCAAGGAACTTATGTTATTCAATGAGTCCTACATTGAAGAGTCTTATGACGAACAACTTAGGTTGTTATTGTTTTTGAATGACTTCAACATTCATGAGTATGTTCACGAGAAACTTAATGAGCCTCTAGCTATATTGGATTCTATGCATCTACAACGAGGAATATGGTTTCATCCTAGATTATTTAGGCTTTGAAACTACTCCTAATGAATCACCGGGTCGTCATTAATATCCATCAAATTTTATGTGTTTTCTCTTATTAGTATTAGTATTGTCATTTCTTTTTAAGTAACAATCAACTTTTATTGAATTTGTATCCAATTTTGAACAATGAAAAAAAAAAGATTCAATACCGACTATATATGCCGACCATAACAAAACCCGTCGTTATTTAGTATGTCAATGCCGACTAGAACAAAAAACCGTTGGCATATGGGCTATTATTACCGACCACATACAAAATGGTCGGTATTAGTACCTCTATACAGATGATTTTAGTGCCATCGGTATACATATATTGATAAAGTGTTTATATTTAAGTATATAAGATTTTGTCAAATTAAAATACTAATATTAATTTATTAAAATTATCATGAAAGGGTTTGTATATAATCTTTAGCCTAATTATATATAACTTATTTATATTATTATTACTTATTTTAAATATTATTTAAATTAAATAAAAATATTTCTAATTTTAAATTATTTAATTTATAAAAAAAATCAATTAGAATAACCTCCTCGTTACCAATAATAATTTTTACTCTAGTTATTTTGTTGGACAAAAATACACTATCAAATATTTTTATTTTAAGATTGAAAAGTCATTTAAAAGTAAATAATTTATATAATAAAATTATTTATTTTTAACTTATAATTAAATTAGTTTATTTATTAATTATATATATATATAAATTTGATACTTCTTCTATCTCTAGCTACCTAAGAGCTGATTCACTAGCATCCTGTTCACCAATCCGATCTTCTTTCAGAAGTGAGAGTATAGAATAGGCTGTGATGCCTGATAGTTCAGAAGGAAGGGCTTTGAAGAAGCATAGTGCTTACTTGTTGCATGAACCCTCCAAAGCAATCCATTTATCTTTCTGCTAATCAGACTGGAATTAGCCCGAGTTCTGAAACCTTTTGCATATTTAAAAGGAAAAAGATAAGAAGAATATTGTGTTGGGTCCATCGGACCAGGATGGCCGAAGATCAAAACCTAAATGTGCCACAGCCTGCAATCACCAGTGTATAACGTTCCCCATAATTCAAGGGTCAACTACCCTGGGGGCAAGGCCACCCCCTATCCTAACACAGGGTCAATGCCTACCCGTATCCATATACATCTACAGGTAGCTTGGACCCTAACTTGTTAGCCTTCATTGATGATATTGTCAAGAAGGAAGAAAAGTAGAAGAAGGGACAAGGAATGAAATATACATAATTTTGTATTTATATGATTCAAATTAAAAAAATAAATTATTTTATATGTTATAAATTAATTGAATTTATATTATATAATAATATATAAATTATAAAATATAAACTAAGGTGTGTAATTAAATTATACCCTGAAGGGCCTAAACTCAAATGGCGACCACATGTCCGGTCGTCAACATGAATATATGTCCTCTTTCAGCCTTAGCTATTTCCGTTTCCGCTTCCATGTTCAGTTGTCCCTCCTCCGAAGAAGATGGAGAGTTTAAGATCTTTGATTCGTCAATTAGGTCATTGTCAGCTACTTAATCAACAGCCTAATCATCATCGTCATCTGTATTGCCGCCATGTAAACCCTCACTCTTACACTCTTCCTTTCTTATATATTTATTCCTTTCCACTAGATAAACCTCAAATTACTCGTCCTCATCTCCATGAATGCTAGGATTTGACTCATATAACTCTCCATTCATCCGTTCGGATGTTTTCTCACACTCGAGTAAGTGACGACTGCTAACTCACGTTTCCAGGTTTTATATCTTGTTCTTTACGTTTAGTTTTGAATTGACATTGTTTAATGTAGTTAACATTTCGAGTAATGAACGTAATTTGGTCATTTGGTCATCATGATGACTAGATCGTGTTCCCTGTTATTAATTTGTAATGAGAAAAGCTTGACAATATAACTTCATAGTTTGCGGGACTAAAAGGATGGCTATGGAGCTGGAGAAGCCATTGTTGGATCCTGAGAGTTTTAACCGTGATGGGATTGACCTTGTAAAATGATTGACAAGTCCAGGGCAAACAAAAGTGATAATATAAATGTGATAATTAACATTGTCAGCTGATTTGGTTCAGCAGGAGCAGTTACCATTGGATGAAGTATTTGAACAGCTGAGAACATCACCAGTAGGGCTTTCATCTGAAGAAGCGGAAGCTCAATTGTAGATCTTTGTCCCTAACAAACTCGAAGAAAAGCCTGTAAGCAGGTGATGGAAATTCAGCCTTGGTTCTAAAATTTTGGAAGAAACTGAGTTTATGTAACTAACACAAAGAGGACATGTTTTCTTATTTATGGCAGGTTATTGCTGAAAAAGTGCATGCCATTATTGAAAAGTATGCTGAGAGAGGTTTGCGGTTTCTTGTCGTTGCTATTCAGGTAGTAAATTCAGAAATATATATATGTTTTTTCATCTTTTTTTTAATTAGCATGCTAATTAGCACCATATCTGCTATAATTTCTTTTCAGGAAGTTCCCGAGAAATCTAAGGACAGCCCTGGAGGTCTTTGGAGATTTTGTGGGACTATCCATAAATCACTTAACCTTGGTATTAATGTCAAAATGATCACAGGTAATGATTCATCTTTTTTTCATTTCTTGTGAAATTGTATCTAAAATTATTTCTTATGGTGCCTGCAGTTGAAACAACATCTGTTAAATTAGAAGACAAATGGAAGAGAGTAAATTATTTTTTTTTGTATGTGCTAGATAGGTGATCAGTTGGCAATTACAAAGGAGACAGGCCGAAGACTTGGCATGAGAACAAATATGTACCCATCTTCCTTAGGGGCCGTCACACAGATGACAATGAAGTTATTCAAGTGGATAAACTCATAGAGAAAGTAGATGGGGTTTGAATGGTTTCTAATTATTTATATCTTGTTGTGCAGATAGAACACAAGTACGAGATTATGAAGATTCTTCAAGAGAATAAACACATAGTGAGAATGACAGGAGATTACATACACCTGCTCTGAAGAAACCTGATATTGGAATAACAGTTTCAGATGCTACAGACGCTGCAAGGGGAGTTACAAATATCGTATTGACCGAGCCAGACCTAAGTGTTATTGTTCGTGCTGTTTTGACTAGCCGTGATATTTTTCAAAGGATTAAAAATTATACAGTTCAGTACCACTCTTCTTCTCTAGTTAATTATTCTTTGAATGCTTCACCCTGACTGATTTTGTGTTTGCTTCTAATCTTGCAGATATATAATGTATCTATAACTATTCGTATTGTGGTAAGCTTGATTGATTTCAAGGTACATGATTAAAGGACAACCTAGAGAGTGATGGTAAATGACCGCTTCTCAAACACACAGTTAATTTTCATTGACGTTTTTCTCTAATGGCAGATGATGATGATTCATCTTCTCCATGCCGTTCCAAGAGAGTAAATCTATCCGATAAAGTTATAAATCACTCCCAAATCAACCAACCAATTTCGGTAACTATATCTTGTTGATGTTATTATATACAATTAAGTTAAGAAAGTAAGCAAAGATAAAAAAAGAGATTGTACACATTTTGGATAATGAGGACAACTACGATGAGGAGATGGTAACAATATTTATTGGATGATTTGTAAATATTGTTTTATTCATTGGACTTTCTATATTACTACTAATCAGATTACAGAACCAACTGTTGGAATCATTTGCTCAATCAGCAAAATATGTTATTAAAACTGTAGAAGAAGATCTTGCTAAAAGAACCCGTGATGCTGATCACGATCCAGGACAATGGAGGACTTAACTAGTTTCGAGTTTACAAGGTTTAGTCATCTTGATTTTTGTTTTGATCGTTACTTCACTTGACATATATATCAAGCTTTAGTAGACCATGGTATGATTCATGATGTTAATCATAGTGGCTTCTTTTTGTTGTGATTATTACTCTACGATCATTTCTTCCTCCAATTGGCTGAATTTCAGTGTTTTTTCATCTTAAATTAATTATTTGTTTTCTTTCTTAAGGTAGAGACATCCAACCGAACAAATAACGGAGGCCTTGAGTTGTTGAATTGGTAAGATCTTGGGATTTCTTCTTCCTCCATCCTTCTGAAACCTGCTCTTGTCTTTCTTCAAAACAAAATCATGAATCTGATGTTCTCTTTACCATCTTCGGTTTAACTTTGTCTTAAGTTGATTAAGAAGTATTGTATCTTGGTTAAAAATCTCATCATGGTGATAGAACTAAATATATCCCTAATGATACAGTTTAGTAGAGGAATAGGTTGAAATTTACTAAACATCCAAAAGAGTCAATATCTCTTCTAATTGAATGTTGTACTTGTAGTTATATAAATCAAGATATTTTATTGCAGAAAATGTATACCATCGATACCTAAAACCAAAGATGTATGTAGTATATATAATCTATTATTGTAGATTTCATGATTGTTATTTTCCTTCTTCAACTGCGTCTTTAAGACCATCTCTTGCTCTATCAGTTGGAGTTATGATCAAGTTCTTCCACAATTGCCCTGATAATGTATTCCAGGTTATTGATGTATGTCTTATATGAGTTTTTTCTTTGAGAATAAATTTTATATTTTGTCAATATTAAATTAATCAATCCTAACATATTGTTCTAGTTGGAACATTTTACTATTTTTACAAAGGATTCGTGCTATAATGGTAAGGATTGTTACTAATGCTATTGGTTTTCATTGAGATTTGTGAAATTTGATTTAATAATGATGGTTTTTCTTTTAGCCAGCACAACTGGTTATAGCTCTTTCTAGTTGACACTCCAACATTGCTAGTAAGAATGAAATTTGGCACTTGATTTTAAATGAAATTTTATTTGACATGTATATGATATAATACTTAATTGTTATGTAGGTTTGGACGATGATTACAAATGTGTTAATTAATATAAAGACGACGGTTAATAAGTCTTAAGAAGCAGTGGAGAATGTTCGTGTATTAGCTACTAGCATTGTCTATGGTGTTTACATGTCAGTCTCAAGTGATCGGTAGGGTCAAATATTTGTGTTCTTAAAGGAGGATTAGTGTAAAGTGGAGATGATGAATTTTCTCCTGAAATTTTCTCACTTGAAATTTGTCATTTAGTTAAAATTATAAAGAATTTTGATTTTCTTTTTTAGTAAGGAAATAGCTGTGACCTATTCAATTGTAAGTCAAGAAATGGTTTATTAAAACCTTGAAATTAAATATTTTATAATATTTTATGTTTTAAGAATATTATTTAATTTGTTTGGTTCATCACAAAACATTTTATGACGACGGTAAGAGTGGTTGTCATAGAGACCTTTATGGCGACGGTTAGAGTGGTCGTTATAAAGTATTATATGGCAACGATAAGAGTGGTCGTCATAGAGTCCTCTATGACGACGGTTAGAGTGGTCGTCATAGAGACCTCTATGGCGACGATTAGAGTGGTCGTTATAAAGTATTATATGGCGACGGTAAGAGTGGTCGTCATAGAGTCATCTATGACGACGGTTAGAGTGGTCGTTATAGATTATTCTATAGCGACGGTGAAAGTCGTCGGCATAGGGGGCTTTATGGCGACGGTACTAAAATGGTCGGTGTATGCTTTTTTGGGCAATAACGACAAGAGAAATGCCGACGATTGACGACTGCTTTTTCGCCGTCCCAAATTATTTATAGCGACGGTTTATATTTCAATACCGACGACCTCTACCGTCATTATTGAGCTTTTTTTTACTAGTGGTAATTTCTTTTTTTTTTTATAAACATGTTTCCTTATAACTTTTTTATTTATCTATTTATTTTTAATAAATGCATTATAATCAATTAATTTGTCACTATCATGACTCCAATAAAGAGTCTTCCATGATTAATTAATTTGTCACTATTAAATTCGATTATCACTAGAAAAAAAAACTAAAAATAATGATAATTAGAATTATGTGAACTTACTATTAAAAAAAAAAATAAACCCTTAAATTTGGAGGAAAAATTAGACCTAATCATTTATATTGTACAAATAATATTTTTATTATTATAAAAAAAAAATATTTTAGGTGGTATATATTATTTTTCTCAAAATAAAAAGGATGACTTATTTTTTATATTTGTAAGATGATCAGTAATACAAAATTTTAACTATTTTTTCATTTTATACAAACTTGTTTAATATATGCCTATTTATGTTGTTACATAGTAATCTGCTATACTTCTAATTTGGTCTTTCTCATTTAATATATTCACGAATTTTCAAGTCCCTGCAATATCAAAAGTATTTGAAACAATGTGAAGTTTTTTTATCAACAAGAGTTGATAATTTGAATTTTCTTTGTTTTATTTGAAGTTTTTTGGTTTTATAAACATATATTTTTTTAATTGTTTATATCAATTATTTTTTTTATTGATTATTTGACTCGAACAGAATCGTGAGACAATAATAGTGGAGATTCTTTTGTAAAATCGGTGGTTGATGAACTCATTGATCATCTTATAATTTCCGAGCTCGTTTGGGTTATATTTTATGTTATGCTAAATAAAAGTATTATATTCAACTTTGTAGCTATCATAACTCAAATAAAAAGAGTTTTATCTGACTAAGCGAATAAAAATCTTAAGTTCGATTATTACTAAGAACAGAAGAATAATGACAATTAGAAATTGCTTAGTATAGAAAAAAATAAATCTCTAAATTTATAGGGAAAAAATGAAAAAATAGCCTAGTGGTAATAGCAGAAAGAATATTTATATTGTGATAAAAAAAAAAAGTATTTGAGATGGCTTATATTTTTTTTCTCAAAAATAAAAATGTTTAGCATAACTTCTTATATTTGTAAGATGATCCAGTAATACATGCAAGGTGTATTCAAGTTTTTTTTTTCATTTTATACAAACTTGTTAATATATGGCTATTTATTTGGTTACATAGTGATAATAATAGTAAATAATAATGAACAAAAAAACTAAACCCGTTATACTACTGCTACTTGGTTAATTAAATATGTCATTAATTTTCAAGTACAATACCAAAAAATATTTGAAACAATGTTGAAGTTTTTCCTATCACTAAAAGATATATTTGAAATCTTATGTTTTATTTGATTTGATTTTTGTTCTTTATTAACATATTTGTTTTAACAGTTTATATTAAATATATAAATGTATTATAAACAATTTTACAATTAACTAGTTGGACATCATAACTTACCTTGAGAAGTTGTTAAGAAATTTGATGAGGCGGAAATGGAAGAATTACTGAGTTGCTCTCTTTAATCTTTTTTATTGAATATCTGGATCGATAGAAATTGTCAAAATTTAAGTTTTAATTACCATAGTCTGATGTGTATCTGGTTAAAATGAAATACCTACATATTTGAGTTATTATTCATATTATTTTATTTTGGACAATCTGATTTGAGAAAAACCGTCATTTTCAATAACAGTAGTTGTCTGATGCGTATCATTTATAATATTATTATTTTAACATTTTTTTATATTCATTACGAAAAATCGATGGAGTCAGTCGGAAGTTAATCGTTCTTCTCGAGAATTTACAAGCTACATAATCTATTGGGTAACATATTTGATTTCATTATCTCTTCTAGTCTAGCGACAACAAGAGGTGGATATCCTTCAGGTCTCCCCTGAGGTCTATCCCACAGGTCTCCCCTAAGGTCTTGGGTTCAAGTTCGTCAGGTGACAAGTTCTGCGACTAGTTAAGTGTGTTTACAACTATATATTTAACCCGTGGGGATTAGTCGCACTTCATAGAAGCAACGGAACCCAGCGTTCTAAAATAAAAACATGTTTGATTTCTTTTAATTTTTTTGTGACTTTTTATTTTTATTTTCTAATTTCATGTTTTATTATTTTTGTTTAAATATTTTTATCATTTTTAATATAAATATATTTAAATAAAATTTGAAAAATGATTTGATTAATTGACTAAATGTGTTAGATTTGATTATCATTAATAACGACCATGTAGACAATTAAAATCATGATAGCTTATCAAAAAGGTATAATTTTTTATTTTTAAAAGAAAAAATTGAGGGAAAATCCTAAGCAACTTTGTTTCAAATTTCAAAATAAAAATGTCTTTTATTTATCTCTTTACATGTTTCACTTCTAAAGATAGGTATATTTTATAATTACAATGATATAATAAAACTAGATTTTAATGAAACACAATAAGATAGTTCAAATAATTTTAAAGAAAATAAATAGCTCAAATTTAATTCTCACTTAAAATTTCTTGTAGTAAAATAAAAAAAAAAATATGTTAATGGACATTACAAAATTTTAAAAATAAAGGCTATATATTATTATAATCACATTTTGTGATTATTATTATATTTAGGTTAATAAATAATTAAATCAAATAAATATCTTTAATTTAGAATTTATTATTGAAACTTACTTAATTATAAATATTAACATTTATGACGTGCAAATGCACGAGTAATAATATAAAAAACCGTGAAAAAAGTATTACGATAAAAATGTTATTGCATTTTTAATTTTATTTTTAACCGTTTTAAGTTTATGGGCGGGTCAACCCACAATCCGACTCAAATATTTATTTACTTTCACATTGCAGAACGATTTCTAAAATAATTGATATAGTTTGATTCATCAACTCAATTAATTTGGCATTTAGAGTCCACTTCTTCCCCATGCTACGAGTGAAAGGGAAATGTAAAAACTACCATTAAAGTAGCCCAGACGAGACTTACTATATTCATATGAATTATATCCCCTATCTCTATAAATATGACGGAATTATTCCATTATTTCTCACTAATAATAGTGAAATCTATAGCGCAGAGTCAAAAGAGAATTATGGCTGATTAAAAATTATTGATGAGTCAGCGCATTCATCAAATTTGGTGTTGATTTTAAAATATAAAATGTTATTAGCCTAGTTGGTTAAAGGGTTGTATTTGTTTTGTTAGGTTGCAAGTTCAAACCATACTTATAACATTTTTAATTTTATTTTTAACCGTTTTAAGTTTATGGGCGGGTCAACTCACAATCCGACTCAAGTATCCATTTACTCTCACATATATATCCAAATTAACCACAGTTCTCGACCCGACAATCCGGACACTTTAAAAATTAAGCATCATTATATAGAGAGATATTTAAAACTTTCTTTGTTGGTTATGAATATAAATTTTATTAACTTAATATATTTGTTTTTTTAGAATTTAAAAAATTAACATTAAATTTCACAACTATAATTTCATTTTCATTCTAATTTAAAACGTTTTAAATAGTAACAGAAATGTAAATTTGTTCTTATGCATTATCTTATTAAGATAATATATTTGATTTCTACATGTGAATATTCACCGGGTTAATATTAATTTAAATTGAGGATAATAAAGGGAAAATGTCTTCCTTTTTAAAAAAAAAAAAAATATTTGGTTTAACTGAATAATGATCATGTAATTGAAATCAACCTAATCTCCGAGACTATGGTTGGAATCTTAGTGGAGGTTTTAGATTTTCTTGATTCTGATTTCAGTTATCAACTGATTTAATTTCTTAAAAATCACAAATATTTATTAAAAAATAAAGTTGGATAAACGGTTAGAGTAACAAAATGACAGGTGTGAAAAAGATAGTATAAATGAAGAGCTGGATCATTCTTGAATTGTTCTTGTTCTTCATCATCTTCTTTCAGTTTCTGTTAACTTAATTGGTGAATTACCCAACCAAATTACAAATTTATAAGAGTCCTAACTAGCTAGCCCAACAAGTTCAAGATCGACGACGAAGATGTCTGAAACAGACACAAGATCATGGTCTGAACTCCTTCCCGATCTTATATCCGTTATTTCGAATAAAGTACTAGACCCAATCGACCTTCTTGCCTTTCGAGGTACGTGTCGCAATTGGCGACTGGCCTCCTCCAACGCCGCAGCCAAACTAAAAGAGTCATTGCTCCACGAGATACCGTGGCTGCTCTGTCAAGAATCAAGAGATAAGCAAGAATGCATTGTGCACAACTTTAGTACCAAAGCAAATTACAACATGAATCTCCCCGAATTGGTAGGAACCAATATTCTAGGCTCTTTCCAAGGCTGGCTACTTCTCTTCAATCCCCAATTAGGTACTGGATCAAAAATATTCTTCTTTTGCCCCTTCTCACGCCAACAAATACATCTCCCGGATTTACAGGCATCCCAAATATGTTCCAATTCCATAGCCGTGTGTAATTCTTCTCCAACATCAGTAACAGACCGCACCATTTGCGTGATCACGCTTGTATACGAATGGCTCTTGGACATCAGCATTCTTCGACCTGGGGCACAAGCATGGGATGAGGTAACTAATATAAACTGTTGCGCTATATATTGTTCAAATATTTATTAATGCTAAGTTTAATTCAAAATTCATAGGTATCGTACTATTGTCACATGTTGAAAATAGAAGATGTAACAGCAGCTTTGCAAGAAGATCAAAACTTAATTTTGTTTAATCACAAGGATAAGACAAAGCTAGTGATGATCAACATTGATGAAAACAACATATTGAATAGAATTATCAAACAAGGAGTAGTTATTCACCTTAATGAGGAGGCCTCCAACAATTTTTCTTATAGTGAACGAAAAGTATTAAGGAGAGCATTCGAAGCGATGGAGAGTTGTTTTGAGTCGAACGATATTGTGAAAGAGTCTTTTTCGATGGATGATTTGGCATGTGAGTATGTATTTGGAACCTGGTGGCATGACTGTCATGGCAAAGAACTTATGTTATTCAATGAATCCTACAATAAAGATACTTATGAAAATGTACTTATGTTGTCATTCTTGTTGAATTACTTCAACGTTGAAGAGTACGATGACAGGATACTTAACGAGTCTATAGCTACAATGGATTTCATGCATCGACATCGACAACAAAGAGGAATATGGCTTCATCCTAGATTATTTAGACTTTGATACTAATCCTAATGAATCATTAATTCGTCATCAACTTCCATCAAATATTAAATTTTTCTCTTATTAGTATTAGTATTAGTATTAGTATCAGTATCAGTATCAGTATGGTCATTTCTTTTTAAGTAACAATCAACTTTTATTGTATTTGCATTTAATTTTGAACAATGGAAATGAAACAAAAAAAAAAGTGTAAGTTTCTTTGTTTTAGAATGATGTTTCCTTTTAAAAAAAAAATTTATATATTTGTTTTTAATAAATGGATTATAATCAATTAATTTGTCACTATCATAAATTAGTCTTACCTTATTAAGAAAATAAAGATCTTAAATTCGATTATCATTAAAAAAAAAATAATAATTGAGGAGTACTAATAACTAGAATTGTGTTAAATCTATTATTAAAATTAAATAAATAAACTCTTAACTTAAGAGGAAAAACAGTATAAAGACTGAGAAGATCTTTTTTATGAATTTGATAAAAAGGGTAAGTGAATTTATTGATTTTTTGAAATTTTCTGATCACGTTAAAGTTCTAGTTTATATTATGTTTGTTTGCATTATTAATCTTGTTGGGTTAAACATTTGTACTTTTGTATTTTTTTTATTTATTTTTTTTGTTATACTTAAATAACTATCATTATTTATCTCATATTGAATTAAAACACATTAAATAAATAAATGTATTATAAACCATTCTACAATTAATTAGTCTGATTAAGAACGCCTCAATTAATTAGTTAAGTAGTACTCATTATCAAATTTCAGGTTTGAAAATAAAACATCTTTTTGTGTATGATTCTTAAAAAAAGTAAATAAAGTTGTTTTGAGTAACGAACTGACAGGACAGGTGTGAACACGCTAATCCGTATAACCGTATAAAATGAAGAGATGCTCTGTTCTTGAATTGTTCTTCTTTTTATTTGTATTGTACCTAACAAAATTTTATTATATTTATTTTTTCTTTACCGTTCATTCTTTTTATTAATTAATTAATTTCTCTTTTTGTTTATTTATTTATTAATTAATTTTTTTATTTTTATTTTCTTTATAATAATTTTGTTAATTTTATTTTCTTTAATATAAACAAAAATAAAATTAATAATCTTTCTATTTAATTTTTTATTTAAGTATATAATAATTATAAACAAAATTATTGAGTTGCTATTTTTTAATAATCTTAATTATTATTATTTTTGTGTTGAATGAATTAATATATATAATTATCACAATTCAATTATCTTTTGTTTATTAAAGGGATGAGTCATTTTAATACTTAAAGAGATCAATGTTGATATAAAAAGAATATAAAAGTAATAAAAATAAATAAAATTAAAATCAAATATCTAATACTAACATTAACATAGACAATGAACAAAAATAGATAAATTAATTAAATAATTAATAAAATATTAATAATAGTGAGAAATTAATTAATTAAAAGAAAGAAGGAAAGAAAAAAAAATGAATATTTAATTAATAAATATATAGATTTAAAAAATTAATTTTTATTTTTTAAAATAGTTAAATGATTTTTATTTTATTTTTAAAATGATTCATTTAATAAAAAACCGTGTAAGCATAACAATAAAAGCATTACATAAAAAAAATTTAAAAAAATAAAAAAAAGTTATAAGTATATAAGTTTAAATGAACTTTTTTCTAAAATAAAATATAATAAAAGTTGTAACCTATTTGAGTAATATACTTAATGGGTTAGATTTGATTATATTAAGAATCATATAACAATGTTAGAAATCACAACAATTAAAATCATGATAGCTTATCAAAAAGAATAATTTTTGGATTTTAAAAAAAATGAGTGAAAAAACTTAAGCAACTTTGTTTCAAATTTCAAAATAAGTCATTTTTTTATCTCTTTATATGTTTTATTATTACTTTTAAAAAGATATTTATTTTATTATTAAAAATAATATAATAAAAATAAAATTTAATAAAAAATTTTAAGAAATAAAATGTCACAAATTCGAAGTAAAATATAAAATATATATATATATATATATATATGTTAGTGGACATTATAAAATTTAAAAAATAAAGGCTAGCTATATATTATTATAATCACATTTTGTGTTTCATGGTTATATTTTAAGTTAATAAATAGTTAAATCAGAAATATTTTTAATTTATTATTGAAACTTGCTTAACTATAAATATATTCGGAACTTCCTTAGTTGGTTATGAATAGAAATTTTATTAGCTTTATATATTTTTTTTAATTTAAACAGTTATAACGTTCTAAATAAGAATAATAAATGAAAATTTTGTTCTCTTAAAAAAAAAAACAACTCTTGCATTATCTTAATAGGATAATATATTTGATTTCCTTTTGTGAATATTCACCGGATTAATATTAATTTAAATAGAGGATATTAATGGAAAAATAATGTCTTCCTTTTTCCAAAAAAAATATTTGGCTTAATTGAAATAGTCTAACCAATGATCATGTAATTGAAATCAATCTGATATCCGAGACCATGGTCGGACCGGACCGGACCGGACCAGCTCCTTCCCGATGTTAGTGGAGGTTTATGGTTTTCTTGATTCTGATTTCAGTTATAACTGATATTCTTAAAAAACACAAATATATATATTAAAAAAATAAAGTTGTTAGACGGTTAGAGTAATGAAATGACATTCTGAAAAAGCTAGTATAAATGAAGAGCTGATCTATTCTTGAATTGTTCTTGTTCTTCATCTTCTTCTTTCAGTTTATGTTACCCAACCAAATTACAAATTTATAAGACTCCTAACTAGCTAGCCGACAAGTTCAAGATCCACGACGACGAGGATGTCTGAAACAGACACAAGATCATGGTCCGAACTACTTCCCGATCTTATATCCATTATTTTGAATAAAGTCCTAGACCCAATCGACCTTCTTGCCTTTCGAGGTACGTGCCGCAGTTGGAAACTGGCCTCCTCTAATGCCGCAGCCAAACTACAAAAGTCACTGCTCCAGCAGACACCGTGGCTGCTCCGTCAAGAATCAGGCAATAAGGAAGAATGTATTGTGCACAACTTTAGTACCAACGCAAAATACAACATGAATCTCCCCGAATTGGTAGGAAGCAACATTCTCGGCTCATTCCAAGGCTGGTTACTTCTCTTCAATTCCCAATTAGGTGGAAAAATATTCTTCTTCTGCCCCTTCTCACGCCACAAAATGTATCTCCCAGATTTACCGGAATCCCATATATGTTCCAATTCCATGGCCGTGTGTAATTCTTCTCCAACATCAATATCAGACCGCACCATTTGCGTGATCACGCGTGAATGTGAATGGCTCCCGGTCATCTACATTCTTCGACCTGGGGCACAATCATGGGATGAGGTAACTAGTATAAAATGTCGCACCATTTGTTCAAATCCTTATTAATGTTATGTTTAATTAAAACATCACAGGCGACATTCGATAACATGCTCGAAATAGAGCATGTAATGGGCGTATTGCAAGATGATCAAAACTTAATTTTATTTAATCACAAGGATATGACGAAGTATATGATGATCAACATTGATGAAAACATTGATGAAATTGATGAAAACAACATATTAGATACAATTATTAACGAAGGAGTAGTTATTCACCTAAATGAGGAGGCCTACAACAAATTTTCTTATAGTGAACGAAAATTATTAAAGAGAGTCTTCGAAGCGATCAAGAATTGTTTGGAGTCGAAAGATATTGTGAAAGAGACTTTTTCAATGGATGATTTGGCATGTGCATATGTATTTGGAACCGGGTGGCATGACTGTCATGGCAAGGAACTTATGTTGTTCAAAGAGTCCTACGTTGAAGAGTCTCGTGACAATGAACTATGGTTGTTTAATAACTTAAACATTGAAGAGCACAATGACAAGAAACTTAACGACCCTATAGCTACATTGGATTTCATCCGACGACAACGACATCGAGGAATATGGCTTCATCCTAGATTATTTAGGCCTTGATACTAATCCTAATGAATCATCTGATCCGTCATCAATATCCATCAAATTTTAAGTTTTTCTCTTATTAGTAAGTATTAATATGTTCATTTCTTTATTTGCATTCAATTTTGAACAATGGAAATTAAACAAAAAAAAATAGAGTAAGTTTCTTTGTTTTATAAAGATGTTTCCTTTTAAAAAACAATTATTTATCTATTTATTTTAAATAAATACATTATAATTAATTAATTTATCGCCGTCATAAATCTAATAAAGAGCCTGTCTTATTGAGAAAATGAAGATCTTAAATTTGATTATCGCTTAAAATTGAAGAGTAATGATAATTAGAATTGTGTTAACCTATTATTAAAATTAAATAAATGAACCCTTAATTTACTAGAAAAAAACAGCCTAACCGTATTGTATAAATCATATTTATATTATGATAAATAAATGTATTATAAACCATTATATCTTATTAAGAACGCCCCAATTAATTAGTTCAAATTTTATTTTGAGTAGTACTCATTTTCAAATTTCAGGTTTGAAAATAAAACATCTTTTTGTGTACGATTCTTAAAAAAAGTAAATAAAGTTGTTTTGAGTAACGAAATGACAGACAGGTGTGAACAAGCTAATCCGTATAACCGTGTAAATGAAGAGATGCTCTGTTCTTGAATTGTTCTTGCTCTTCTTCATCATCATCTTCATTCTCTGTCTCTGTTCTTCCCAATTACAAGAAGATCGACGACCGACGACGATGTCTGAAACTTACAGGAGATCATGGTCGGATCTCCTTCCCGATCTCTTATCCATTATTTCGAATAAAATAAAAGACCCGGTCGAGCTTCTTGCCTTTCGAGCAACCTGCCGCAGTTGGCAACTGGCCTCCACCAATGCCAGGGCTAAACTAAAAGAGTCATCGTTCGACCAGATACCCTGGCTTCTGTATCAAGAATCAGACGACACGGAAAAATGCATTGTTCACAACTTTACCACCAAAAACAAATACAAGATCAATATCCCCCAATTGATAGGAACCAATATTCTCGGTTCATTCCAAGGCTGGTTACTTCTCTTCAATCCCGTAGGTGGAAAAATATTCTTCCTCTGCCCCTTCTCACGCCAACAAATCAATCTCCCGGATATAGGACGCCAATGCATTATGCGTTTCGATTCCATCGCAGTATTGGATCACCGCACCATTTGCGTCATCGCCCGTGCGAGCTATCTCTACGTCGACATCTACATTCTTCGATCTGGTGCACAAACATGGGATAATGTACATGCTTATTGCAACAGTGATACGTTGGAAGCTTTAACGGGCGGCACATTCCAACAAGATGGGAACTTGATTTTGTATAATTACAAGGATAAGACTAAGGCTGTGATGTATGACTTTGAAATTGACAGATTGGAGATCATTCCTAGACTAGAACTAGGAGAAGAACCGATTAACGACCCCATTAATAATGAGGAGGTTTGGAACGTGTATAATGATCGGAAAACGTTTGTGGCGATGGAGAATTATTTGGAATCGAACAATGATGTGAGGAGGTCTCTTTCGATGGATGATCAAACATTGGCACCTGTGTTTGTGTGGGGAACCCGGTTTAGGCGTGATCCTCGTGGAAATGAAGTTGTGTTGTCTAATGAGTCCAATGTTGACCAGGTAAGAAGGATGTGTAATTGCATGGGTCTACGACGAGCAATATGGATTCAACCCAGATTGTTCGTGCCTTGATTAGTTAGTTTCCATCAAATTTTATGTTTTTTCCTCTTCTTAGTATTGTCAATTTCTTTTCAGTGTTCTATAATGGTTGAAATTGATACGTACGTACGAGATATTGGAGGATTTCTCATTCTTAATGAATGGAGGTTTTAGGTTTTCTTGATTCTAATTTCGAGTGTTCGATCACTATTATGTCTTCATATGCAGAGATTGTTGTTATACTCATTTGTCCTGCAAATCTGGAAAAAATATTGAATCCAGGTATATGTTAGGTGACGATGGAATTGACATTGAATCCAGGTATGTGTTCGATGGAATTGACATTAAATCCAGGTACATGTTCGATGGAATTGACATTGGAATTGGGATCAATTCAAATGTTTGTTAGATGATTTAAATATAAGAATTATATTTGAAATTTAAATTGCCAATTACTTATTCAAAATTTGAATGTTTGTTAGGTGATTTAAATATAAGAATTAGATTTGAAATTTAAATTTGGGATGGAATTGTGAATAGCATAGTGGTTAATGTTTGAATTCTTTCTAAACTAGGTCTTAATTGTAATTTTATTTTTATAATCGTACACACTATTTTATATCTTCTTTCTTTTACGGTTTTGTCCTCAAATTCTTCCGTTACTACACTAAATGATACGATAAAGCAAATAATTTTTAAGCATTTAGTAATAAGATGTCGTTGCCCTTCTTGGTTTTTTAAACTATCAAAGAACATAGTCTCGTGAGGTTAATTCTGTTTTGTGTTAGGGTTTCTATTTTCGCTTAGACAATCAACGTTTTTTAATTTCATCGTATTCTCCTAACCAAATACACTCATTGAGAACTATTATTAAAATTCACAACATGAGAATTATTTAATTGATGTAGTAATGGAGTGTTAATAATTTATATTTAGTTTAATTTTTTAAATTAAATTCAATAAGTGGCTCACAATTACTCACAAAAAAAAATTATTGTAAATTGTAACCATGATTATAGGAAAACAATAATAATTTTCATAATATCATTAGTTGAATAGTAAGTTGTTCTTACATTATAATATAATTTGGTGGGTGGTCCAAATTATCTGAGTGGTCATCATATTCAAAATAAATTAATTTATAATCTTATCAACTCATAAACCACACATATATATATATATATATTGTTTTAAATTATTTTTCTCATTAATAACACTTTAACTTAATAGTAATAACAATAAAGATAATATTAAAAAATGTACTTTTTGTATTTAAAGTATACATAAATTAATATAAATTATAAAATCTAGAAGATCCTTTCTTAAACTATTAATAATATAAAAGATTAGGATGTTTTATAAGATATAATTAGTCTCTTTAAGCATGCATTGATTTGACTCATATACACTTTTTAAAAATTAGAAAATATATTATATATAAATTTATTAGTGTGAACATGTATGCGGAAAGTGCTATATATATACATACTAATTGTGGACTGGTTTTACTTCTCTCTCAATCGTCTCTCAGGTCAGAGCTATTATCTACGCGCATTTGATCGGTCGTTTTATTCAGAGCAACAAAACATTTCGAGGTTTGTAATTTACTTATAGAATTGGTGAGTTTCAATATCATTAATCATTTGAAACAGCAATTTCTTCTACTTGATCATCGGCGATCTGCGTTCGGTCGCGCATTTGGTTCATCTCCTTAATGAATGAATGAATTGTTGTTTGTTTGTTTGTTTTAGTTTTGACAGAGGAATGTTGTCGTCGTCAATTTGTAGAGTTCTAATTGGTGAAAGGCAGAAGATGAAGAGGAATTTGTGCACTTACAGTGCTGCTGCTGCTGCACATGTTTTCAGGTTCTCTTGTTCTTGTTCATGTTCATGATCTATGAATGATTTATGTTTAATTATTAATGAAAAAGCATCTGATTAGATTAGATTAGGATTAGGTAATGGTGATTTTTTTAAGTAATTAAAGGCTGTCAAATTGGCATTTGGTGCCGCCCTATGTTCCCCTTTCAACTTACACTTTCTCGTTTCTCTATTATAACTTTGTCATGTTTCCCCTTTAGGGTTTCTTCTTCTTTTTTTATTATTATTATTATTTCAATTCATTATATATAAATTCCTCTCCACTTTTCCTCCTCTAAGCTTTTAAAGTTACTCTCATCACATCCTCTTTTGTTACCTTTTAGTTAAATATTTTAATGTATAAAAAAACATTACCTATTATATTCTAATATAATATTTACAATTTCAATTTTCAAATTTAGAATATGATTTGAGACGAAACAAGATTTCAGACAATTTTTTTTCAAAATTTACCATTTGTTAAAATTATAAAAAAAAAAATTAAGTAACATTTATAAATAAAATATTTATGTTACTAATTTAAAAGGCGGGTTGAAGATTTCAATTATTTATTCTCTAAAATTTGGTAGTCAAAACTCATCAACTAACTTCATTCAAAACATTGTCTTATATAACTTTAATAATATGGAGTCTCAAATTGTAAAATTTATAAAAATATTGTAATCATAATTAGCATTGATCGGACATGTCGTATAGACCCGAGTCGAACATCCAATTTGAAGTTCCATATCCATTAGAATTAATAGTGGAGTGTTATTTTGCTTGAAATATAGGAACTAAGATTCTCATATAGAGTTTTTAGATGGGAGTCTCACCTATGGGCAGGGTCGAAGTCTTCTGAGATTCCTCTATTATTCAAAAACTTGTTATTGACAAAATTTATTAATACAAATTTTAACATGTTAAATAATCATTTTTTATTTATTTAAAAATTAAGATGATTTCGATATTGAATTTACAATTGAAAGCAGGAAATTAGAAGGCAAGGTTGCACTGATCACCGGCGCCGCCAGCGGCATCGGCAGGGAAACCGCCATAAAGTTCGTGGAAAACGGCGCAAAGCTAGTAATCGCCGACATAGATCACGACCAAGGTAAATCTTTAGCCACCCAACTTGGCAAGAACGCCTCTTTCATCGGCTGTGACGTCAAAGACGAATCCGCCGTATCTGCAGCCGTCGATCATGCCGTTTCCCACTTCGGCCGGCTCGATATAATGTTCAACAACGCCGGCATCGCCTGCCGTACTTCTCCGTCGATAGTCGATCTCGACCTCGCAAATTACGACCGTGTAATGGCCATCAACGTCCGAGGCGTAGTTGCCGGGATCAAACACGCTTCGAGGGTAATGATCCCTCAACGATCAGGATCAATCCTCTGCACTTCAAGTATTACGGGTATCATGGGCGGTCTAGCGCAGCATACTTACTCGATTTCAAAGTTCTCAATTGTGGGAATTGTGAAATCGTTGACGGCCGAGCTTTGTCGTAATGGGATCAGGATTAACTGCATATCGCCGTTTGCGATCCCGACAAGATTCGTGATGGAGGAGATCACTGGTTATTACCCAGGTCTGGATTCTGAAAAGATTACTGATATGATTCACAAAATAGGCCAGTTAGAAGGTGCGTACTGTGAAGCGTCGGATATCGCGAACGCCGCCCTGTTTCTAGCGTCGGATGAAGCCAAGTATATCAGTGGGCATAATCTAGTGGTGGATGGTGGGTTTACTTCTACTAAGAGTCTGAATCTTCCAACACCTGATCAATTGAATTAATGGTAGACAGTAATAATTTGAAATTTGAATTCCCCATGTTTGCTTTTTTTCAATCTAGTTAATCATGTTTGAAACAATATGTGTCTATTTATTTATTGAGACTCTGTAGTCTGTTGAATGTTCATACGATGGATGATTAGATTGACGGCTGCGTTTGCCGATGAAAAGGCACCGTGAAAGCTTTCTTGATAGGAGACAGACGATTCCAAATCAGTGGCTAATTTTAATAGAATCTCTCCCAGGTCGGATTGTTTGTTGAGTAATGAGTTGTAAAACGAGCCGGCGGCGACTTTGCTGATCAGGACGTTGGTTTCCTCCGGGCAGTATTCTTCGTCTAACCATTTCTGCAGGTTTACCCTCAGCCATTCTGACTCCTGTCAAGAAAATTGATCTCTACACTAAGAAATAGGAAAAAAGAAAAGAACAGAAAAGAAAAGAAAAAGTAATTAACTAACACCTCCATAGCTTTGGATGGTTGAGACCAGTAATCCGGGACCTTGAGAGATTCAACTTGAGAGTGTTCATATTCATATTCATGTCCGTCTTGAGGAACATTTTCTTGGTCGGAAGGAGAATATTGTCTCTGTCTCTGGATTTGATCGGCGGCGGCGGCAAGGTGCCCTAGTGAAGAAGGGCGAATGGAAACAGGAAAGAAGACGAATGACGGCGGTGCAAATGAAAGAAGAGAATTACGGACAGGGGCAGCAGCTATATTAGGTAAGATGAATAATGATGAAGAAAACCCCATAGAATTAGATCCAAAGAAATATTAGGGTTCTTCTCCCTTTGAGAATTCCAAACACTTTTGTCAAGATTTTGATGACATAAAATGGACGGACAAACACAGACAGACAGACCGAGAAGATAAGATGTGACTTACGATGTCGTTTCAAGAATTATTTAGAACTATCCCTAAAATTTTAATTATTTTTGGGATAAGAAAATAATTTTCAATCATAAATATTGAAAATTAATCATTTTCAATCATTTTAAGTAATTTTAATTTTTTTTATTGTTATTCTCGTCTATCATTTTAACTTCTTATTCTTTATCTAAGAAAAGTTATAAATTTTATAAATCTCAAGACATTTGAGTGGAAATTTAAGGGAAATTTGAAATAGGGTTATTTAAAAAAAAAATAACATATGGAATGGGAAGTAAGTTTTACAAAAGTAATCTTTTGTCAGGGACAAAAGACATTTATACCCTCAAATAAAAAATATGAGGTTATTTCCTGTTTTCCTTCCCTCTGCTCTTTTCATTTTCTCTTTCTCTCGGAAGCCGATCGATTAACTTCCCGAGGCAACGCCGGAACGTCTTTATCATTTCATGTAAGTTTTTTTTTTTATTTTTTCGTCGATTTCTTTGCATGCATGCTGAAATGGAAGATTGATTTAGGGTTTTAGCGTTTAGAGTTTAGGTTTAGGGTTTTAGCGTTTAGAGTTTAGGTTTAGGGTTTTAGGAGGTGCCTGAATGGTTTTAGGGAGTGGCTGAATGGTTTTACGGTGGAATATGCATCTGTCGCAGATGAAAATGCATTATTCGTCTGCGACAAATGCATTTTCGCCTGCGACAGATGCATTTTTCGTCTGCGAAAAATGCATTTTCGCCTGTGAGGACATTTAACTTTCTTAACATTGTTTCACTTGGTTAATCTTGCAGAGATTGTTGGTTAAGTATGGGTCTTTTATTTCGTTGATATGTTTTTGTGGGTTTATTTGTATACCTGATTGTGACCCCATCAAAGTCTCGTGGTGCTAAAGGAAGCAAAATGAAGTGCTAGAAAATCGGTTGTTCTCCTTTGCTTAGGACTTTGAGATGAAAATCCATTTTTCTGAGAAGTTAGATCTTTTTTCTGTTTGTGTTGTGTTTAGACTTTTTGTATGTGTTTTGGTTAAAGTTTTTGTTACAACTAGTTACTAAAGAAACACAATTTTACTCATTTTGGGTTGTTATAACTTACATGATTATGATTATTTTTTTCGTCATTAGAGTTTTATTTCTAGCACAATTGTACAACCAAATGGATTGAGGTGCTTTGAGCAATTATTGATTGAGATATAATTATGCAACTAACCCTAAACCATCAAATGCCTTTTTCTTAGGACAATTTGGTTTGAAATGGTGTTGTTTTCAAATTAACTTATGTAATGGTTAATGTAAAAATAACTTAATCAATTGAACCAATCAAATTTAAAACAACCATATTTTCCGAACTGAAACAATAATTATAATAAAAGGGAACCATGAGACCATCTCTATTTCCAAGCTAAATTCATTCATATATTTATACAAAAAGATACATTTTTTCTCTAACTCTCTCAAAAATCTGAAACAACAATTACATTTCACATCTCTGTTTCCAAGCTAAATCCATTCACATTTCACATCTCTGTTCTTTAACTCTCTCAGAAATCTGAAACAACAATTACATCACAATTTATATAAAATAACAAAAAAAAGAAACAAATCAAGTTTATAGAACCATATACCTGCAATTAGAAACAATGACAGCAAGACCATTAGTTGTGAACCCCTCACAGCTAACTAAAATCAAGGTCTTCAGATTTACAAAGTTCAAAACTCTTATCAATTTCGCCTCCGAAAATGCATTTGCGCGGATAGTTTCAAACCATTCACAAAACAATTTCCCCCTACAACCTAAACCTTAAAATCATTTCAACTCAGCATGCATATTAGAGATAAACAACGGAAAAACTCACCTGAAATGATGGGAGTTGCTGTCTGCGTTGATCGAGAAGTTGCTTCGTCGATCGACTTGTTGGTTGTGGGGAAGAAGAGAGAAAGAAAAGAAATGAAACGGAGAGAGAAGAGAAAATTTATTAAAGGGGTATATTGGTCTTTTGTCAGAGACAAAAGGTTAGTTTTGCAAAAATTAGTTTGCACCTGTTATTTTTAGAAATAACCCTGTTTTGTCAAATTTCTCAAATATAAACATCATTCTATCAAGTTAGCTAAAAAAACATTATAAAAGTATAAAACTAAAATCTGAAACAAACACAAAAACTTAAACCCAAATTCTTGTCCATGATAATAATAATAATGTTTATGCAGTTAACTGAGAATTCTGAATCCATCAAAGAAAAGGAAACAAAATACTTAAGTTTGTTTTTATTTGGAAGGAGAAACAACCAAATAATTTGTTGAATTTATTGTTGAATTATAAAATATAATCAGCATCCAATTGCCCAAGACGGAGATGCTTCTCCCCTCTTGAAAGGAATAATCAAAATTGTCTGCACTTTGGATGTAAATTCTCTGCCAAGAACAAACACAAGTTGAGATGTTAGTTCATTTGAAAGTAAAATTAATTAAGACAACAGATTTGAACTTGATCATGAACTCTTGTTCCTTAATAAAAATTCTATACTTAACTGCCATGGACAATTTCCAATAATCCTCCTTACAATCCTTTCACCATCCATATAATCGTACATCACTCGCCATCCCAAGTTAAGTATCAATATTCCTTTCAAATTAAACATACGATCAAGCTCCCAAGTGAGTTGAATGTAGTTCTCAAAGCGCGACAAATCAACCGATCTCCCAATAGTTGTTCCATGTTTCCTTACCTAAAAACAAAGACACAATTTAATATTCTTCATCTAAGTCTCCAAATCTTTTAATTTATCACAACCTTTGTGCAAGTTCTTCTACTCTTGACCCGGGGATTGCTCTGATTATTATTAATACACATCTCGAAAGCTGCTGCTGCTGCTGGTGGTGGAACTGGAGCTGGAAAAAACTGGTCTTGATAATTGTTAACACTAATGTCAACTCCAAATAGTTTGCAGCCTCTAGTTTTGGGGGGGAAACAGATAGATGGATTAACCTTCTGATCATTCTCAGGTTCAATCCACCATGGAGAAACCCTTTGGGGTAGAGGAAGAGGAGGTGTCTCGAAAGGTAAAGAGTCATCCCATTGCACCTAAATTGTTTAATTTACAGAAAATATTAGTATAATAGTCTTACACACATTTAGACTTTAGAAGAGTTCATTCTTTTTTGAATGAGATTAGTTTACTTTTAGGCAATTCCATTCTGAATCAGGCCAACGGACAGGATCAATTACTTTGGCGCCAACTATAGTACCTGTAACTCTAATGTATGACAAGAGAAACAAACAAAATAAATACAAATTTAACATTCAAATTTGACAAGAAAATGGACAAAATATATATACTTTGAGCTTCTTCCTACTGCTCCAACAAGACATTGTCGGTTTTCAATTTGCATTTTGAATCTTGTTCCGATTGAATAGTTAAGAGCGGTTGAATTCATAAAACGGTCACATGGTATCATAAACTCGCCAGGACTATACCTGTTTAATAAGACAAGACATACAACAATAACATTAACAACAGAATAATCATAATTGTGTAGTTGTTGATGTTTTTTTCTTACCAGGGACGGTAATAGACAGTAAATATTGACGAGGAAGAAAAGGCAGAGGTTAGATTTGATAAAAGGCCATGTTTAATGTTCTGCATGGTTACTGAACGATCTGTATACGGATTTCTTAGTGTTGGGCGAATTCCAACATGTAATTCCCCATTTGCCCCTCTTCATAGAAACAAAAACAAAAAATTAATCACATGAATTGTAGTTCATTTACTTATCAAAGAAATGAAATGGATATCGGAAATTTTACCTGATGAATATGCAAGTGTCACCAGCAACAAGCTTCTTAGTGCTGGCAAAAGAACTCCAACCGCCAGTAAGTAAGTGCCTCTTTGGTGTCCCTGCAATATATATATTCATTGTCATTTTATAAAGGTAAAGAAGATAGATTATTTATTATTTTTTTGTAAAAATTAATGTTTATATACCACGATAAATATGATTAAAATTCCATTCCACTCCATGCAAATCCTTCACCACCAGTTCCATTGATGGGGGATCTTGTTTCATGTCCTGCATGAACCAGAGGAGAAGTAAGTTTCAAGATTTGAATTAGCAAGTTTTATTTTTATAATTTCTAGATACAAACCAAAGGCGGGAAACATTGAACATGTCGCTTTGGAATCGAGAATCCACCATGAGTGCTACTATCAGATGGGGTGAGCTTCTTGCAGAAAGAATAGCTGAAATCAGCATTCTTCTTCTTATTATTATTATTCAAGTCTTCATCTTCAAAACTTGAACCACCAGCTCCTTGTTGCTGCTGCAGCTAGCAACAAATGAATTAGAACATGATGAGAATTTATATTCTTCAGATCAATCATTTTTTCAAAAGAAATTATACTAACCTTTATTTCATCATAAGCTTTAAGAGGAAACAAATTAATGTGTGCAACAACCTCATCATTCACTTCAGCCTGTTTTAATCATATTTGTACTAATTAAACTTAAATAAAATTGTTCTTACTTACCTACTATTATAACTAACTAATAAAGTAAGTAATACCTTTAACAGAACATTGACTACTCTGCAAGGAATTTTGCTTGGAATATTATAGATCGGCATCACCATATGATCATCAATCTCTTTACAAGCTTCTTCAATCTATTTTTGCAAATAAAATGATACCCATGATGAGATCTCTTCATGAATCTAAGGTTGTAAAAGAAAGAAATTACCTGTTGTAGATGACCTTGAGGGAAGTAGAAAACTTGGTCATTTTCACATGGAATGGAAGCTTGGGAACCAGCACAGGCCAGCCACAATGGAGCATATGTTAAGTGCCCATTCAAATCATCTGTAATTAATTAGGATTTAATTAAGTTTCTGCATTCATACAATCACCAAAACTACAAAATTCTAATGGTGTCACCTTTTTCATCATTGAAGTTTCCTTTTCTCCATGACCCTTCTCCTGGATCCTCGAAAAGATTCATTCTTTTCTCTGGAAATTAAGAGAATGAGTAAAATAAATAATTATAATGGTGTGTTCTAACAGAGCTATCAAGTGAATGTAAGCAAAACAAACAAAGGTGAATGGAAAAAGCTCACTTTTTGGTGGTGGCTGAATCTGCATCTTCCCAAGGAAGAAGGAATGAAGGAAGGAAAGCTGAGGCTTTTATCTATCTCTATGTCACACTCTGCAGTTTTTTATTTATAGTAGACACCTTCTCATGTCCTCTGTTCTAATTTGTACTGCTTTGGGAACACTTTCTCTTTTAGAAAACTTTTTACTTTTACAAATATGAACAATTCTATCTACTAATGAATTACACAGCATTTATGTTTATTATTTTGATAAATATCTACTACTGAATTACACTACATTTACGTTTATATATTTTTGATAGATATTGATATAACTTTAAATCTTTTATGCTTATCCAGCGCTTTCACTTTCGGTAAAAAGTCTCTTCTAATCTAAATCTAATATAATCTAATAGAATAGATTCAGATTATACAAATTATAAAAGTTTTCTTCTTTTTACATGAGAGATTAATTAAGAATGTGTTAATGAATTTCACTTTCATTTGTTGATCATTATCTTTATTTCGGATATGTTTGGAAAATACTTTTGTTGTAATGATAAAAGGTACTAAACGATAAAAAAAAAAATGATTTTATGATATCGCAGAAGGAATAGATTTTGGTCCACGTGTTTGCTTGTTGTGATCCAAACATAGCCTCTAAAGAATAAAGCTCAAATAATTTACTAAATTTGGGCGCTTTCAACTAGGATTGAACATCGAAAATAAAAAATAACAAATAAAAGTAGTTCACTAAGTGTATACAAAAAAAATCTCAAATCATTGTAATTTGTAATATATTATCCATTTTATAACTAATCCTCCATAATGTTTACATATAACAGAGTAGGCTAGCTTATAAGAGATTAAACAACAGCATCTCTGTTATCAATAAATAAAGGGTGGATTATGAAATAAGGATATGAGCGGTGCTCCTATCCAAGGGCGTGGCAGGGATTTGAGGGACGAATCCCCTTCCTCCAAAAACTGGACGCATGCAGGCATTGTCAAACTTTCTCCAATAATAGTGTACAGTACTTGTTGGGGCGCTTAAGAGCATTCGTATGCTTGTGGGCCGAGTTATATTGTGGTGATGGGTTGGTGTATCATCATCTGCTTCCGGACTATTCCAATCGCTCAGGAGTGGAACTGAGATGCTCTTAAGATTATTTTGTGATGAATGGTTGCTTAATGTTCTTGACAATGATGGAGGCTGCAAGAACCTTACAAGAGGTTTTGTCATCAACCCAAGAACCTGAAAATTTTAAAAAAAAATTATAATTATCTACTAATCGCCCTTAGAAACTCTAATCCAGGAGGACTAAAAATAATCAGAATACATATAACTTCTTACCATTGTACTGAAAAGAACAACTGTGATGGTGCTGGTAATCATGATCGCATGAACTGGTATTCTTGTATGGCCAGAACTTGTAAACTGCAGCAAAAGATATAAAGGACAAAAAGATAAGAACAGTTTTTTGTTTTGTTTTTTTATCTAAAAAGCCAATCAAACATAAGAACAGTTTTTTTAGTTGTTGTTACCTGATTGTAAGCAAGTGCCATTGAGACAGCTCCTCGCATGAGACCAGCCCACCAAATAGTAACCTGCTTAGTCGTTTTATATTTTTATGCGTTGAGGATTAAAACAAATTATTCGGAAAAAAGAAAAAGAAAGGACAAGACTAATCACCTGTTGCTTAAATTCCATTTTATCATGGGACTTCATGCCTAGGTTACACAAGAAGGAGAGTGGAAACACAAAAGCTGCCCTCCCTAATAGAACAAGGCCAAGTAGCACCGAACTCACTCCAATGGATTGCCACGGCCTTATAGTCAAAATTAAATTTTCATCATTAGAAACTGAAAGAAATTTAAAATAAAATAAACTGAAGAGAAACAAAAACCAAAGAAAAAAATAAAGTATAATGGGTATGAGATAATCTTGGAAAGCCATGCAAACGAAAATATGATCAAGCACATTGTTTCAAAAGTAAACTTTCATTTGCGGCTTGTAGTACCTACCTTCTACTAACAATATTCCACTTCTCCATATCCAAAGCATCCATGCCAACATAGAGGAAGATGAAAATTTCAGAAATAAATGACAAGGTTGCAAATGCATGCCTGTGGAAACAGCAATGTAAAACAGATAAGGTAAAAATAAATAGTCCAGCATAAAGAAATACTGGTCATATACCTGGTAGTTACCCTTGAACTCTCAGTCACATTATGCCAGGTGTAGTGGGACATGACAATGCCGCAAAAGAACACAGTTAGAATCCCACTCAAATCAAAGAGCTGAAAAAACAAAGGGAAGTTGTTAAATAAAAAACTTTGGTATAAGTACAAACTTCAAAGGCTGCAACTTACCTCAGCCATAACATATGAAAGATAGGCCATAAGAATCATGAGAGCAACTTCACGATCAGTTGAATGCCTGAAATTGAAGCATAAGAAGAACGTTAAACTTGTAAGTTGTAAAGTATATCTATACACCCAACTATACAAGCATATGCATTAAACTTGAGAAGAGTTGGACATGATTGTAAGGTCATAATATATTCATACGAAATTTGTTAGAACACCAGGAGTTTGATTGATGCAGTCTTTTTAAATAAACCGATTTTATTTTGGAAAAAACCTTGTTTGATGAAAAAGTGGATCATTTGGGTTAATGGATTAAAATATCCGTTGTAATTTAAATGTTACAAAAAATAAAGTACATGATGAAGTGATAGATGATAGGATAAGGGGTTATTTAGATTATATTCAAATAACCCTTCATCATACAAGGCCCAACTTTCCAATGATGCCAAGAATAACATGAATTTACAATCTAAATGATCACATACCGGCCAAAGTACAGCTTTTTAATGATGTAAGCACTAATCAAACCAATCTGCAAAGAAGAAATAAAACAGGTGTCATAGGACGTGTCTACCAAAGTGAATAGGAACTAAAAGGTGCAAGTGCATGGATTGTTAACAATCCATTCCAAATAAAGTCAAAGGATACCTCAACTGGAGTAGAGAAAGTAAACAAAGAGTCCTAACTGACAATGCTACATAAAGCGGTAATAACTTGACAACACATATGAGAGTATCTTCCAAACTAATCTTTCTACATGAATATTGAGTTTAATTTTAATTGACAGCAGATATGAGAGTATATTCTTAATCATCTAACTCTATTTTTTTTTTGTCTTCCATAATATTAATTATATTTTATACTCAAAAAAGACACTTGATAACTACCCTAATTTGAAAGAAAAATAAGAAGTGAATAATTACTAAATCTAGCAAACGGAACCAAAATAAATTGTTTTGGAGACAAAAGTTGTTGAAAGACTACTTACTGCAATACCCAGAAAAGTGCTTGTGGTAAACAAAACAGCAAAGTTGCCAAAAAATTGAAAGGCAACGAATGAGTCAACGTGGGAAATGTCAAGCTTTTTAATTGCATTGAAGAGGACTATTGATGTAGCATCATTGACAACTCCTTCCCCAAAGACTAGACTATATAGAAAAGGTGTTTCATCTTGATTAAGCACCTATATAATTAACAGAAACGTCAATCAGAAAATATCCCAATCTGTTTAGAGATGTATGACTTCTATACCTGCAAAGTGCAAACAGAATCTGTTGCTGACAAGATTGCCCCAATTGCTGCAACATTGAAATTTAAAAATAAGTAAGTTTCAACAATTTGAGAAGCTTGCAAGGATATCAGATAAAGTAAAATGTTGACCCTTTTAGAAAAGAAGTAACATATGTAGTTAGCAGTAGAAAAAGAATTTAAATACACAAGGGTCCTTGCATAGGCCACAAAGTTAGAACATTTGAGCTCTCTTATTATCATCCAATAAATCCTTCTCAAGAAAATATATGAACACCGCTAAGTTAACATGGGAAATAGGTCTATTAGGACAATAGTTATGGTCAAAGGCTGCTAGGATATGGAAAAATTAATATTGTGTTTCATAAAGATCAGGAATAGGTAGTGAAATGTGTATGGGTATGATGTATTTTGTGGAAACAATCTCTGTATTCTCAAACCTTTTTCAATCCCAGTCACATCTAATTTTATCCTACGTTCTCATCTCCTTCTCACCTTAATTCTTGTTATTTGATTGTATGCTTGAGTTATTCTGCTGATTTTGTACATGAAAATCAAGAATGGTGCTGGAAAGGAATGGACAAGCACAGCTGGGGTGAGGTCAGCTAGGCAGCCGTCTAGGGTCACCCCTTCCCCGACACCCTACAGAAAAAAAGTTTTTAAAAACCTACTCTACCAAGGCTTGAACCTGAGACCATAATAAACAGTATACACCATTGAACCAGTTAGACTAGATTATTTTTGTTAAAATCTATATAAAACTATTACATCTTTTCATTATAAGATAAAATATAACAAATTCAATAAAAAATAAGAAAAAAAATTTCGCATAGGGCACCCCAAACTTCGGGGCCAGCACTGACTATGATATATGTAATGGAAGGTACGAAAAGACATACCGAGAAAGTCCTGTGTTCCAAGAAAACCAACGTCCAGCTTATCAAATAAGCATGATGCACCTGAATCAGGAGACCCATGTCAAGACCAAGACAGATAAAAACAATTTTGAATAGACATTGAAGCTCAAATGTGATAAATCTTGTCTATTTGATGTAGGTGTAACATTGTTGTCTAATTTAGCAATTAGTTTAATCTAGACCTAGAGTTTGGGACAATGAAACAATTGGGACATTTACAATGAAGCATGTTGCGAGGAAAATCAGATGGATCACGAACATAAAATAATTGATTCAGAAACAACAAACATATGCAACATTCGCTTAAACTAGACTAAAAAATTGCACTGCAACAAATATGAATTGCAAAGAAAAGAACAGTTGTTCATTGTACCTATTGAAATGATTCCAAAGGATATCAAAGTTCCAACAGCACCAAACAACATGATAGTCATGAAATTTCGAAAGAAGTGCTTCTTTTTCACCTGAAACCTATGGGAATAAGAACAGGAGCATTAGCATTACATGACATGAACATGAATATCACAATGGTGATGTCTTCATCATCAAGTACAAAAGTAAGGACTAGCTAGCTGAAAATCAAGAAGATAGAAAAGAAAGAATGAATAAGTACCCGGCATTGAATATAATAGGAGGAAGAAGATAAATGAAGAAAATTTCTTCATCAAACTGTAGAATCCTTGAGGTGGTTCCCTGACTAGTTAGTAAAATAACGACACCAGTGCATAAACCCTGTCATTCATCATCATCACAAGAAACAACAATGAAATCGAGAGTCTCGGTTGCGTTGGAGAACAGAAAAGAAAGAAAGAGACTTACAATGACAATGGCAGTGATTGATTCGTTCAACCAACGATTTTCTTCGAGAAGATGACCGATGACAATGCAAGCGCAAAGGAGGGCAACAAACAAGGTCATCGAATTGACAGTAACTTCGGTGGAGGCAGACATTATGCCGCCCAATTTGATGACAACTACTTCGCCTAGGCCCATGTTGATAATTTTAGCCTCTATGTATCCGGAATCATCATCCGATGAAGAAGAACTCCACCCAGGCTGCAGATGAAGAAATAGGGTTTCTTTTCTGGTGGGTTTTGGGAGTTGAAGATGAATATTTTGCTTGGCGATTAAGGAAGGCAATACAGTTTGGAAATATAGAACAAAAAAGGGCGGGCAGAGAATGACAGATATATAAGGTAGCTTACCGATGCGGCCAAATAAATGCAAAGAGGTTTTAGGAGAGAGAGAAATAAAATATAAAGAGTCAAAAGAGTGAACATAACGGAAAGACACGTTGAAAAGGTTGCTGCCAATTCCTTATTCCTCATCGACGGTTTGGTTTGCATCCCTTTCTTTTCTTTTCTATGCTATAAGGAGTCATTTGAAATTCACTTTTGGTCTAACTATAAATTATAAATATATATAAAAAAAAAATACAGATAAAAAAGGCTTTGCTACGTAGAATTCTATAGAGAAGAAATAGGTATAAAATAAGAAAAAGTAAGTAAGAAACTATATTAGGTCAGCCTTTGATTAATTTATTTATTTTTACAAGTATTAATTTTCATCTAATTTAAATAATAAATTATATAAAAAAATAAGAATAAATCTTATGTACTATTAAAACGGGTTATTTATTTATTTATTTTATAAGGTTAATTCTCGTCTAATTTAAATAATAAATTATATAAAAAAATAAGAATAAATCTTATGTCATCTAAAAAAAAATATTATTATGATGTTAACTTTATTTATTTATATATATATATATATATTATTTTAATTCATCTTTTTTTTTCTCTTTTTCGTACCAAGTCATAACTTTTAATAGAATGAGTTTATAATATATAATTTTTATTTTTTAATATAAAAAATATTCTTAAATTATTTAAATTTAAATAAATTTATATTTCAAATATTATTTTATTCAATAAACTAAAATATTAAATATATTTAAAATTATATTATATATTTAGAAATTTAAAAATTAGTTTACAAAACTGAGATATATAAGTATAAATATATATTTGAAATTAAAAAAAAAATGCATAAATAATAAATATTTTTTAAATTATATAAATTCACATATGGTAATATAATATTTTTCTACTAATTATTAAATTTTGTAAATTATAAATTAATAAATATATTTTTAAATTATATAAATTGTGTGTGTATATTTAATAATAATTTTTATAATTTTAAGTTATTTATATAACTCAAAAACTAATTAATAATAAAATATTTGAAAAGTTAATTAATAAAAAATAATTAACTAATAAGAGAATATAATAAAATAAATTTAAATTTAATAATTAGTGTATTACAAAAATATTATTTGAATTGTGATTAGTTGTTATTGGAATAAGAATAATAAGTTGTTAATAATTTATTAAAATATTGTATAATATTAAATAAAATAATATTTAATTTTTAAATCATTTATAAGTATATGATTACACATTTTTAATCATATATTTAATTAATTTTTTAATTGATTTATAACCGGCCATTCAAAGATTTTGAAATCTTGAAAAATAAGATTTTACTAAAGATATATAAATATATTATAAATGAATAACTCTAATTAAATAAGAGCTTAAATACAAACAATATTTTTTAATAGTAAATACGAGTTTATATAAATTTTTAATAGTTTATACATTTAAATAAGTAATCTAAATAAGTTTTTTTCTTAATAATTAATAAATAATATAAAATAATATTTATAAAATGAAAATAATAAAATGAATTTATATGTCAAACTAGAGAAGGAATTTATAAAAATAAAAATTTTACTAAAGAATATCAAACAATGCAGGGATCAAATTGTCAGTGATTCTAATAAGGAACTCATTTGATTTCAAACCGATTAGTAATAAAGTAAATAAAGAAGAGTAGGGAAAGAATCAATAAATCAGCTCCCTTAAAAAGTTAGGTCAAACAATAACCCATTTTTATATAACCCATTTTTATATAATGGGATGATACATGTAATAGGGTATTCATGTGAAAGATCAACAAAAATTGATTACTAAGCCTATTTTGCTATTAAAATGGTAGGGACAAGGATTCAAGGTATGATTACCAAAATAATCGGAAGGTATATCATCAAACTATATCTCAACTGTTGAAAATATTATTCAGATTATAAAAATACAAGATAAATAAATTTAATTCAACTAAACAAAATATTGTTGACAAAATACATAACCAACTAAAATATCTGAATAGTATAAACAGAAACAAAACCGACTTCAATTGTCTTTTGGGGTTAAGGATTTTTTCAACTAAAAAAGAGAATGGTTAGCCTTCAATTTTGATTTCATTGAAGCTTGTTTTAGCTCACTATTAAAGCCCAAAGTTCATGATTATAACAATGGAAACATGCTGATTGAATTATTAAATGCTAAGAAATAGGACCGACCCTATAATGTGATTGTAGCGTAAAGGTATTTTTTTTTGTTCAAACAATTGACACCATTTTTAATCCATCTTAAATTCAATTATGATCTAGATAAACCTTCTTTACTCAATAAATTTTTGGAGTTTAGCCTGGCCGAGTTCATTCTTCAGAATTAGGTTTCAAGTGCAAAATCATTAATGGAGCCAGTTTTGCACAAGAAGGAACTGTGACTGGAGTTCAATTTAACAAAAAAAAAAAATAATGTAAAATCAAAAATTGTAACTTATTGTAAACATTATTAACTCATGAAATACAAAGTTATAGAAAGTGTACTACCAAACATTAAGGTTGTAAACAATATTATTATTATTATTATTATTATTATTATTATTATTAATTGACAGAGGTAAATCACAAAGATAGCCAACAAAGGACAATAAAAACACATAACAACAAACTGAGGGTGTTTTTCAATAGGGATAAGAGAGCATGACTACATAGTGTACATAGTCATGTAAACAAACACAACAAGAAATTATTCAACAACAAATGATAATGATGATAAGAATAAGATCTCTTTCTCCATCCATTGCAGCCGGATTAGAATGGACGGCCACCACCACCACCAGGAGGGCCAAAACCTGGCCCCGGGCCACCGCCAAAGCAATCTTGCAGCAGCCAGCAACAGCATATGCAAGACAAGCTACAATTACAAAAGATTGTTATTATTATTCAACTGAAATGAATCAAAATCACATTAAATAAGTGATCTAAAATGTTTGTTACCTACCATGATCCGACTAAGTTACATATGCCATTAACAAATCCACCAAACAAACCTCCGGGGCCTCCAGGGCCACCACCACCCCAACCACCAGGGCCGCCTCCTCCACCACCGCCCCAACCACCAGGGCCGCCACCACCACCACCACCCCAACCTCCTGGTCCTCCGGGACCCATAAATTAATGGCTAGCTAAATAGATCTCTGGAACAACCACGGTTTAAGCTTTGCAATCTTGAGAGAAGATAGATAAAGTCTACAATAATGTGTTAGGAAAATCCCCTTATATGCTTGATTTACTCATATAAACTATACCAAGAAGTTTCACCTACATATCTATAATATTTGAATCCCAACGTACGGGGCACGAGATTCATGGTACATCTGTCTACAAGTTATTAATTAAAACCTACCATTCAAATGAGAAAACATGTGCATATTACTTACTATTCCCCTCCCCCTAACTAACTGTCATCATATTCATAATGATCTAATCTAGGTCATTGACTAGTAGACAAGCTTTAAATATACAAATTCATTGATTACTGAATTATAAACAATCTAGACGGGACAAACTTATGAACTGGCAAATGGTGAATAATAAACAAATTTAGAAACTTTAATAGTTTCTTGCCTTTCCAATGATAAACCACAATCAAGTTAACTTAGGGTTTCTGTGATTTAGGATCTCATTAACTTATATCATCAATTATGCTCTAAGATTTTGTTTATTGGACCCAATCCTAATTTTCTATCATACAAGTTTGATTAGCATATAATATATATATACAGCTTAAAACAAATTCTCCCAAATACAGTCAATAAATAACAAGCTTCAATTATCAGAAATGAAGAGGCCTCAGATTAGCATTTTGGCACATTCGTCATTGCAACAACAACCCCAAGGTTATAACCATGGGATGCGCAAAGATTATTGTTGCGGCTCATGCACAAAATGTCCTCACCGGCATCTAAATTCTCTCGTTTCAAAAGTTCAGGAAGAAGAAGAAAAGTTTACGAATTTGATAGATTAATCACTAATTTAGAAACTTGCATCTTTCTTTTAAGCCTACAATTCAAACATTACAAGGATAATCGCAATTGCTGGAATTAGGGTTTGCATAAAGCTTGAGCGAGAAATTGAAGATGGAGAAGTAAATTATCTGTAGAGTGAACAATCACGAGTTCGTGGATTCCATCTAGTTGGGCTGTGATATACAAAACTGTGTTGGGCTTTAATATTGTGGTCCACTAGAAGAAGCCCACTTGAAGTGCATGAAAACTGAAATATATATAATACAACTAGATAGGATCCAATTCCATATAATAAAACTCATTGTGAGTAAGATTGTTTAACAAACTGTCTTTTCATTTCTTTCGATCTAATTTTGTATATTGTTTTTTATAAACTAGATAGGTCAAAAGTATATATTTTTTTTTCCTTATAGAGAGTATTAATAGTTAATATAAATATATATATATAAAAAAAATATTTAATTAATGAATTGAGTGACTGTAAATAGAGGATTGTTTAAATTATTGTGATTTTTTTTATAATATTAAAAAAAAACTTTGCCTAAACAAGATCTAAGACCTATTTTTTTTATAAGAAATTAATTTCATTAAATCAAATAAATAGTTACATATAGGACATTAATTTACAAATAAAATATAATAATGTCAAAAAAAATCAAATTTAGATATTACATAATATAAATTTGCAAATATTAAGATTCTAATTAAACTAATTCATTAATGATGTGAATTCTTGATGGTAACTTCAATTATTAACTCATTTGAATTTAATAACAATGAGTAATAAATGAGAGCTACTCTACACAGGAACATCATCTAATTTGCTGCAAAAAAATAAATGAATACCTACATACTCGAGATATGGTCAAAAAAAAATAAATAAATACCTTCATATTCGAGATATGGTTACCGACACGAATGATTTTTTATTTATTTTTTGAATTTTTATCACTATATTTATAAATTATATATATCGCATCATTATATTTTAACTATCAAAATAACTTAAACTTTTATTAAATATAAAATGACATTTTATTAATTAAACAACTTAATTTATTTAAATATGAAGCTGTCGTGACATTACATAAATCAGATGACTTCCATTTTGATTTAAGATGTTTTAAATAGTGGACTCTTAATATTTAATGAAAGGAATCAATTTTGTCATTTAACTTTCCATTTTTTTTCATCATTTAAGTTTTTTTGACAAAGAATAAAACAACATAAAACAAGATCTAAGAGACAATTGATGGAAGTAACTATAGCATTGCTGAAAAGGAAAGACAAAATGGTGAATAATCTATAGAGACAGGGAGAAAAGTGATGAAATATGGTACAAGCTAGGGATGAGTATGAAGGTGTGTTTGTGGTGGTCCATGAAGAGTATATATATAATGAAAGTAAGAAGGAAAGGAATTTGAGCAGTCATGACGTCAAAAGATTAAAACAGAGGGGGGCAGTCCAGACCAGGCCGCCTATCAAACAATTTGCACCCACATTTTCATCATACAAACAATCAATCTAGACTCTTCTTCTGTTCTCGCAAATTGGCACACCAATCAATGATCAATCCAAACAAAATCAAAAAGAGAGACAACGACATCAGAACCCATCAAAAACAAAGAAACTGGTTTGATCTTATTCCTTTTTTTAAAACATTCAACCATTAATCTTTCAATTAAAACATCTTTTACTACATTTATAAACTTTTAAATTTTAAACACATTCCCTCTTCTAGCCTAACGGCAACAAAATGTGGATACTCCATGAGGTCCTGGGATTGAACTAGTCAGGCAGCAAGTTCTGCGCCTGGTTAAGTGTGTTTTCTCAAAAAAAAAAAAATTAACACAAAAAAACAATATATATATAATATTTTAACCAGTTATAAATTCAAATAAACTACTATTTAAATCAATAATATAATTAAAATCCATACATAGCTAGGCCTCTCTCGGTGATGGTTTTGTGACACATTTTCTAGGCCTGTAATAAAGTTTTGGTCCCCATTTGTTTTTTTTTTTAACTTTTAACATAGTAAAGAGTAATATATAATAATAATAATTTAACCAATTTGAATGTTTATATAATATAGTGACTATATATGATGGGTATGCATGAGTGAAGGAAGAAGATAGATGATGAGACAAAACAAAAAACCCCAAAACCTAGAACTGATATGGTCAAACAAACCGGTCCAAGTCTAGGGTGGACCAAAGGCAAAGAGAATAACATGTTTCCTCATCTTCCGTTAATTGCATGCAATATAGAGACAATATAGAATGGCCATTTTTGTTCATGCATCAGTTTTATTTAGACAAGTGTACAGTCATGGAATATAATTCTGTTCTCGATCTGTAAATTCAAACACAAGCATAGCGTCACAATTGCAGCACTTATTAGTTTTATAAAATTAAATAAAACACAGCTTTATAATTTTAAAGCTAAATGTTCTTATTTTGTTTTTAAAGAGAAATCTATTTCAACTCAACCCACTAGTTCAATTTTCAATATGAATATGAAGTTAAATTTGGACATGACTTTTCGTATTCAAAACGTGGTTAATTAATATAACAAACTCAAAATTTAGAATGAAGTACCAAATCATTGCCCAAAAAAGAGATTTATGGTCAAATTATGTTACTCTTTTAGTATTTTTCAGTTTGATTTGGTTTATTCGTTCTAACTTATTTGTTAAAAACTTGTATGTTTGATAATATTTTGTTTATTTTAATCGTTAACCTTGGATATGTTTTGAATTTTGATATGTTTCATCACTAAATTTATCTTTTTTATTTGTTCTAAATTATCTAACTTTTTTATAATTGATCAGGTATGTTTGATTTTATTTATATGTGGTAGACTATTCACTAAAATTATTGAAACACTTTATTATACAATGGTGATTTATTCGTGTTTATAAACTGATTTCTTATTAATTCCATTTTGTTACATATATGGGTTTATTCAAAAGTTATCTATTTATACTTGGTTATGAATTTAAATTATAAAATCTTTTTAATTTATATTTCATTAAGTTCTTTTTCTAATGTGATCTAGTCTATTGTTCGATTTCTTGTTTAAAACATTTATATAAATTAAAGTTAAGGTCATTACTCGTTACTATGAGATGTCATTTTATCTTTTTAAGTTAAAAAATAAAATATCATTTAATTTGTTTAACAATAAAACTCGTAATTCACAATCTTTTATTCATTAAAAATTAATTATCTAACAACTTTATTTGTACTTATATAACAATATGAATTATGATATTATATTTTTGAAATTATTCATAGTCAAGGCTTAGTATAGTGAGGCAATGGTCAATAGATCCCTTCATTATTGCGTGGGGTGTAGTAGATTTAAAATTTTGGTCATGAAGTGATATCTTCTTTTATATGCATCCACCTTAATTTCTATTATATTTCTTTTCTTGTTTTTATCTGTAATATCTCTTTTATTATATGTTACAAACGGTCTAAATTCAAATAAAGCAATTCAGACAAGTTTTTTATTTTGTTTTTTGCTATCAAGTGCAATTCACAATCAATTTATTCACACTTTAATTAATTCATGTGAGAACATTCAAATTATTTTTACTGATGAATCTGCTATACAGATTTTATCTGAATAGAAAAATAATTGTTTCTTCAATCAAAAAATTTAATATAATAAAAATGATAAATAACAAAAATAAATTAATTATTTAAAATGTATTAATTTTGTGATGAACAGATAAATTATATATATATTATATATCAACTTTGTAAGTTTTGTTTTTATTTAATAAGATATTTAACTAATTGTATATTAATTTTTGTATTATAATAATATTTCTTTTATTTTAAATATAAGAGAAATTATGTATATGAATACAAAAAATATCTTGTTTAAGTTGTTGATGGTTATATTAGTTAAGTAAATTAATTATTTTTATTTAGCCGAAAGTAATTTTTTATAATTATTGATTATTTATGTTCACATTTATCTAGTTATAAACAAATATTTTAAATAATTATTATCCATGTGGATTTTATTTTTACTAGCTTGAAATTAATGTCAATATTTGTGTGTTTTGTAATTGGATATTATGACTGTTATTTTATTTTATTTTAATTCTTACATATTCACACATTATTTAATTGACATCCTCAATCAAATAACTTAATTTATTAGTTAAAATGTCTTTTATTTCTTTTTAAAATGATTTTATTATTATATATTAATATCAATTTTGTATTTAAATTTTGTTAGATTATTTTTTTTAATCCAATCATAATTAAACATCAATGTAAATATATCTCTTTTTATCAATCAAATCACTAAATTTGTTAAACAAAATTCTAAAATATTTTTAATAATTTAAATTTATTTAAATTACTTTTCACTGTTAAAGTTATAAGTTTGTTAATTAATTATATAAAGACATCAAATATGAATCATTTTACATTTAATGTCGGTTATTAAAAATAACATCAAATATTTGATAAATTGTATTTCGATATATCCTTTAAAATTTGTATAAGCACCAACACGATACACATTTAAAAAAAAAAAAAAAAATCTTTCAAGGAATGAGATTGGTCTAATCTATTGAACATCATTAAAGTTTGGACCGAAATTAAACCTTATAATTTTTTTAATTTTTATTTTACAGTTTCTCTTTTAAAATTCTTAATATTTAAATTATCTTACTTAAAATATAAATTAAATTTTATACTGAATTAGTTAGAAAACAAATTAAATAAATATATTAAAAAAATATTTAGTGAAACGAAAAGGACGAAGAGAGCATGCTTCAATCACGTCTTGATTTGATGGTTCATGGCCGGCCTATATAATTTGACCCGATTGAACTGGGACCCACTTTGCATGACACGTCATCATCTCTCATTGACTAATTCTTTTATTTAATTAATTGTGACTGTATTTGTAGGGACCCCCCTCCCCCGTTATGGGTTCCCTGTTTGAAAGGTATAACACATGTGACCACCTATATATATAAACGGTTTTCATGCCTAATTAAATCCCCATTTATTGAACATTATTAATGGTTCTAAATTCTAATACAAGGTTTAACATAATTAAGACTTGTTTTATGATATCAATTCGCCAATTAATTATTAATATTATTTCCATTTTGATCACCACAACAAATTCACACTATGTTTTTTTTTAGCTAAGATTAAAATTAAAAGCCATTACAGAATATAGCTCTTACCACCAATAATTGATTGCAACTTTCACCAATAAAAGGATGTTTAAATTTGTCACCAAAAACACTCAAAATATATTATTTTATTTTACACCATACTCTTTGAAGCCAGATCTTGGTTGATGGCTTCACATAAGTTTGAGATGTACATTACAAATAATAATAATAATTATTCCTTCAGCAGAATAAAAGTGTCAAGTTTGATTTTCAATAAAAATTATTTTATGTTAAAGTTAAAATTTATAAGGATCTTCTAACTTATTGTTTTGTCATCTAGTTAGTTGAGATAAGGTTAAATGCATGTTTTAAAGATCAAGAATGTCTAGATATTCGAGATCTTATTTCTTTCAATAAAGCTCTTCTATCAAAATTGTGTAGTAGATTTGTTATGAATCCGAATAGTTTTTGGGCATCGATAATCAGATGTAAATATGGTAATGATTGGTGTAGCTGGTTCACCAAAATGTCTAATTATCCATTTAGTGTAGCATTTGGAGGGGAATTTATTCTATATAGAAAAGTTTTCGCGAACAATCTAGATTCATTGTGGGGTGATTCTTCTATTAGATTTTGGAACGACATTTGGTGTAGTGTCAAAAGTCTAGTTACGACGTATTCTCAGTTTGCTTCCATTGTTATATGTAGAAATGCCACAGTTAAGGACATGTTTGATCATCGGTCTAATGGTTTCTCAAGCCAAATTAGATATAGAAGGAGATTAAACATTATGGAGACTTCATCCCATAATAGAGTTTTACTTTTGGTAGGACGCAAACAAGTGTCAACGTCTGAACTAGACATTATGCGTTGATAAGTTTTGGATAGTTTTCATGTGGGGCATTGTTCAAGTTGCTGCTAAGATGATTCCATTTAATTTTATTGAGAAAAATTTTGGGAGTCAAAGACTCCATCCGAGATCTTGTTCTTTGAATGAAGCGTTATTCATGTTGAAATTTTAACATATGATATGTGCATGAAAAATGTTGTATTATGGCTAGTCGTATTTGTCAAGAAGAAGTTAAATCATAACTCACTTACTTTTGTATTATCGAAGGGTAACTAGTATTTGAAGTCTTTTGTAGAGTATTACTATGATTCATTTGATAATGCCCGAATCTTTACGTAATTGCTAGAAAGTTTGGATTGATGTGCCTAATATAGTAGACTTACATATTTGGGTTACAGTCCCAATTATGCACAACGAAAAATCATTGAAAAAAAATACAACCACATTGCAAATAAGTTATTGAGCTCGTAAATTCTTAAAAACGATTAATTCCTGATCGACTCCACTGACATTTTGAAACTAATCTAAAAAAACGTTATAATAATATTATTATGAATTATACGGATCAGACAACTATGATCATTGAAGTTTCAATGATTTCTCTCAAACTAGATAGTTCACTATAAAATAATTAAGATAGCAACTCAAATATGTAGCTTTTTCATATTAGTAGTCTTAATTCAAACTTCTCATCAACTATTAAATACTCCGACATCACCTAGTAATTATCATTCCACAATAGAAAACTAAGTGAGTTAACGATTTCACATCGTCGTGACACATATAACAAATTACCATAATACAATATTTTGCATGCATATAGTTAGTAAGAATTAAATGTTTTTACTAATGAAAATATGATGGTTAATGAATTAAATGATTTTGCTATTGAAAATATGATGGTTGTGTTTTGAATAAAAATCATAAAAAATCACAAATATATAAATAAAATATTATTTGATAAACAAAAGTAAAATAAATGTATTTTAATTAATGAATTGAGTGATTTCATATTTAAAAACATATATTATATGATAGTTAAGTTTTGAATAAAATCATTAGAAAAAAAAATAAAAATAAAATAAAACTATGCGGTGAAGGTGGATCGAACACCTGACCTTCAGATCTTCAGTCTGACGCTCTCCCAACTGAGCTATCCCCGCAATTTGTTAATTCTAAAATATTAAATAATCTGATTACTTCAGAAAAATAAAATGGATGAAAATATAACCCATACAATAAAAGACATAAAAAAAAACGTGACATTTTCACAAGGGATAAGAGAAATAAAGAAACAATTTGGATCAATCTCCAAGTGCTTCCTATAAATTTAGGTACATGTAAAAATGACCTTCGAAAACGAAGTAAATAGTCACACTCAATTTGTTTTCCCTTTTAGACCTAATTTGTAATAGGCTCATGATAAAAGTTGACTTAATAGTTTCATTCAAAAGAAGGTTTGAAATTTTTGTACTTCAAAAGCGTATAATTGAGCCAAAGTTGGAACAATAATAAGGTGGGATCCCATGCATGATAAAGTAATATTGTGTATTTATGTGGTCATTATTACTTACTAATTATGATTTAAGAGTACTTTTCTAAAGTAAAATCTTTTGACAAGCTTCCATTCCTCCAACTTTGAGAATTATTAACTTACCATTATTTTTTCTTTAACATAAATAAATTAATCATATATATTTTACTTGTATATATATGTAACTAAATTTCAGCTGGTTATGCAATGCAATGCAATGATTGAGATTTTGTTGTCTGTTTTAATGTTGTTTAAGAAGTTTTGGAATTTAAAAATTGAAGGTATATAATAATTGTAATTATTTGAGATATAAAATTATTAAAAATTATAAACAACTCAATCAAATCATCCCATATGAAAATGGAAACAGGTCCATGGGGAGTCCCATGCTGACATTGACCATTTCCCATGATATTGTGTTATACTAAGTTTGCTCTGTCAATAATGCACTCGGTAGGTTGGGCATGAAGTTCAATATTATAACATATTTATTTGTAAAATATATACATATAATAATTTTCAATAATACATATATTAATGCATCGAAAACTCGCAACAAACATAAATAAGTGTTTGAAGAAAAAAAACGAAATTAATGAGATTTCATAAAATACTAATAAATTAATGTGTTTAACAAAACAAATAGGAGAAAGCAAAAGTTCGATCAAAATAGTTGAAGAACGAAAAACTCTAATAATAACGTAATCAATTTTATGATGTATTGAATGAGATAAAAGTAAAATCGGTGTGCCCTTCCTTACTCTTAATAAAATCAACAATGACTCATATTGAAGAAATTGATAACGCAATAGTGGTATGTAGAGAGCTTTAGTTTCTCATAGAACTAGCCTTGTTCTTATAAAAAAATCCTTATTTTCCTTTAATCATAAATTAATAGTAGATAATGATAAATATAGGGTACCCACTATTTCCCAAGCATAGTTTTGTTCCCCACCCATGACCTAACTCAACCATCCCCAAAACCAAGTGGAATTAGGCATACCCAATGGTTGCAAAGACATTATACACATTAAGTTTAAAATCTCACAAACTAAGAGTGAAAATGAATGACCAGCTCTGCAATCAATTTTTTGGTCAATTAGAAGGTGAACACATGATGTTACCCTTCCTGATTAATTTCATTTATTTTTAACATATAGTCTTTAAGAATTTATCTTATCAAAAAAAAAAAAAAATAAGAGTATTGAGTTTGATCTTAAAATTTTATGAGTACTATTATAGAAACAATGAAGCGATTAGAAATCTTGTCTATTAAACATATAAAAGTTTGTATAAATATAATGTTACAAACAAACTATAATACGAAATCTCCGAAAGAATAAGTATGATTCGATGGATGTGTTTACCACATTTTTTTAAAACAATTTTTTTATAACTATTTTCAGTGTACAGTAAATAAATTAACATAAAAACCACTCCATTAGCGAACTTGACAAATTTATGAGTTATTATCGAATTTAAAGTAAAAGTGTGTGAAAAATTGAAAGAAAATAATCAACTCAAAAATATTTTTAGTATCATTTTAGTGGTAGAGACTAAGTGGTGTATATGAATTATTGTAACACTTCATTGAACATACAATGCTAATTAATTTAGTAGACAAATCCGATTTCTTCATTCAATATTTACTATTATGTTTAAATTAGTATTATTTGTAATTGTGTCAATAAATAAAGTAATTTATTGACATATCTAGGTTTAGAATGCACTACTTGTTTGTTTATAATTAATTCATTATATAACATTTGGCTACTAGCTAATAGGTTCACTTCAATTTAATTATATGCTACTAAATATATTAATATAATATTTAATTTGATTCTTAAGACACCATCAAAAATTATTTTTACATGCTTATTTATATTCATTTTAAATGGAAATAATATATCATGAGACTTTGGCCCTCTTAGTTAAAAAATTATCAGTGCATTAATCATAATTTGTTTTTACTACTATATTAATAATAAACATATAATAGTTATAAAATAAACATTGACAAATTAATATCAATAACAAACATATTTTTTAAAATAGTAAACAATGTATTCTTAATTATATTGTAGATTTATTTTTATTAACTGTATAAAAATAAAATCCTACAACATTTACACATATATTCACACATAAATATTTCATATATAATATTTTTCTGTGAATATATTAAAAGAATTCTAAATAAGATCCATTTAGTATATACCAAACAAACACACTCAGGTGTGAACTGACTATCTATAAATAATATGAATCAAATTAACCCACAATACAATTTATTATAACAACAAAATTCATTTTATTTAAGCATTCACTTCATTTAGATTATTACAAAGAAAGTCAAATTATTTTGTTTCTATTCTTAACATATTTAGAATAATTTTAAATAATCAATATAAACAAAATTTTCATCATATATGTTTATATTAAAAAAAATTATATATATATTTAGTAATAATTTGATTCAATTTATAAGTAAAATTTAATTCAAATTGAAATAGTCATTCATAATAAACCAAAATTTATGGGTTCTAGTTTCTCTTAAAAAAATCTTACATTCAAATGTATATGTTGGATTAATTTTAAATATTTAAAAACAAATTTAATTGTGTAATAAGCTCAATTGTTACCAAAAAAAATATAGAATTAATCAGTGTGAATAAATAAAATCATAATTGAGCATTACATACCTAATGGAACTTCAATATATTTGACCCAACCCAAAACACCCTTGTATTTTTCAAATGAGATTCACCTGGGCAAGGATAATTATGTCATTTTACATATTGGATGGGCACCATGAGATCATGATAATTGATCACATGTTCTTTGTTATTTTTATTTTGTTGAAATTGATCTGATTTTTTAATCATCGCATAAATCAACCCATCTTCTATACTGTACTTGGCAGATGGTGGACCCTGCTGAATTATGTCCGTCGGATTAACTTAAATATAATACTATATTTAGGTCTTGCTTGTTTCTTTATTTTATTCACCCTCAAATTCTATAGAAAATTAAAAATTATAACTATTTTTTAAGTAAGATTAACAAATGAAGAGTTGAATTCGCGATATTTAGTTTATAAAACAAAGTTTAATAAATGATTCCTAAATTATTAAAACACTGAATTTTATATTCTTAAAAAATCAATTCATATTACCATCGAAAAACAGTATAACCAAACTAACCTTGCTACATTCACACATATTTTCAATTACATGTATAATAATTGGAATTGTCTTAAATTCTTATTTATTTTATACTTTTTATGTTTTAATTTTAGATTTCATCTCACTTTTTTTACTTTAAAATTTATTTATCATTTTTTTACTGTAAAATTTATTTACAATTATACCATCAAAATATAGTTTCATATGTTTGATTTTTTAATTAAATAATTATATATTCACATTATATATTTAATGCATAAGACAAATTACAAATTCAAATTTCATTTAAAATGAATTAAACTTTATGTGTTAATACTTTAAAAGTATTGATAATATAGATAATGATAAAAATAGATTATACATCAAATACAAAAAATATTCATGATTCATAATTTTTTTTACAATAAATAAATAAATAATTTTCTATAAAAACAAATAATGAACAATTTTTAAATTTATTTTTTACTACTTATAAATAAAAATAGTATAATCAAATAAACATTTTCAATTTATTTAACTATTTATATCTAATATTTAAATAATATAATTACTTTAAAAATATACTTATATTAGTTATTAACAATAAAAAAGCACTATTTTTTGTTAGTTATTTATAATAATCTTAATGGGGGCAGATATATTCTACGGCTGCCCTTGTTCGTGGACGGATAAGATTTTCTTTGTGCCCTACGGTGTAATCTATAAATCCAACGGCTGAGATGGTGTGAGATGAGGTGAGACACGTGTCATATGAACAGGAGTCTTGATGATCAATTAATCATCTATGTACTCGGGAGCTTGTAAAAAGCCAAAGGTCACTCACCAGTCACCATGGAGTCTAAGAAGTATATAATGGCTCCTTATCCTCTGGCAACCAGTCTCGTCTTCCTCTCTCTCCTTCTGAGCTTGGATCTAAGTTCGTTAATGGCGTCTCAGATCTGAACTTTCTTCTTACAAGAGGACGATTCTCACTCTATTTCACCAATGACGTTCTATTCCTTCCCGGAAGAGGTCTGGGAGCATGTATTCTCGTTCATTAACTCTGATAGAGACCGAAATGCGGTGTCTTTGGTCTGCAAATCTTGGTACGAGATCGAACGTTGGAGTAGGAGGCGGGTTTTTGTGGGGAACTGTTATGCTGTCAGTCCTTCTATCGTCATTAAACGATTTCCGAAGGTCAGATCCGTTGAGCTAAAGGGTAAACCACATTTTGCTGATTTCAATTTGGTGCCTGATGGATGGGGAGGCTATGTTTTTCCTTGGGTTGAAGCAATGGCGAAAGCTTATCCATGGTTGGAGGAGATTAGGTTGAAGAGAATGGTTGTGACTGACGAGGCGTTGGAATTGATCTCTGGGTCTTTCAAGAACTTCAAAGTTTTGGTCTTGCATACTTGTGAGGGGTTTTCAAATTTTGGACTCGCTTCACTTGCTACAAGTTGCAGGTAGATGGCTTGACTTTGCTACTTGCTTAAAATTTGGTTTTTCAAATTCCCATCAAATGGATGGCGTTTAAATATCTTTCCATATTTGCTTTATTTACTTGACAAATCAAGGTGTTCTTTGTGAAATCCTGTCAAGAACAGCACAATACTAGGATTTATTTATGCAACTTTGTAAAGAAAGTTTTTTAGTAGTTCTGGATGATTTTGGGAAGATGTTCCAAGTCCATGTGTGCCTTGTGTATCATTTCTTTTGAAAAATGGATTTTATACCCTTGACGAAGTTGTTGTTCCAATTTGTGGCCTTTAGTAGATTTTGGAAGTTGGATAATGGATGTGTATAGAGCAGTATCTCATTTCCTTTTTCATCAGGTAAAGGTTTCCTAGCCATTGTGAAATAACATGGAAACCCTAATATTAGTTGCTGAAAGTGGGTATTACTAAATTTTGCAGTAGATACCAATATTTTAGCACTGTACAGCACTGTAGATCCTTTTAGAACAAAATTGACAATCCATTTTTTTACAGGAAATTGGAAGTTCTAGAGTTGCGTGAATGTGATGTGGATGACTATGGTGGACGATGGCTCAGCAAATTCCCAAATAACTGCACATCACTTGTCACTCTTAACATTTCTTGCCTCAGCTCTCAGTGGAAATTATCCGATCTAGATCTCTTGGAGCGTCTTGTGGCTAGGAGTCCTAACTTGAAAAGTTTGCTGCTCAACCGTGCTGTGCCAATTGAGAGACTCACTACCATAATCCGACAAGCTCCTCATCTAATTGAGTTGGGAACTGGTGCATTTCCAGATGAAGTTCGAGCTGATATTTTGTCAGGCCTCGAAAAAGCTTTCTCGGGCTGCAAGGAACTTAAAGCCCTTTCAGGGTTTTGGGATGTAGTTCCAATGTTCCTTCCTGCTGTTTATTCTATCTGCTCTCAGCTTACTTCACTAAACTTAAGCTCCGCTAGGATCCAAGGCCCTGATCTCGGGAAGCTTGTTGGCCAGTGTCGTAATTTGCATCGTTTATGGGTATGCTACACATTTTATTTACTTGTTTTAATTCTGGTAATGTGTTAACATTATCACACTTGCAAAATTATTCATCGAGAAACTTATCTGCAGGTACTTGATTATATTGAAGACAGTGGTCTGGAAATGATTGCTGAATGTTGCAAGAATCTGCAAGAGCTGAGAGTATTCCCTTCAGAACCGTATCTTCGAGAACCAAATGCATCCTTAACAGAACGAGGCTTAGTCTCAGTATCAGAGGGCTGCCCGAATCTTCGGTCAGTTCTATACTTCTGCCGCCAAATGACAAATGCAGCCTTAGTAACAATTTCCAACAACCGCCCGAACTTGACCCATTTCCGTCTCTGCATTCTCCAGCCACGCACTCCCGATTACCTAACCCTTGAACCATTGGATGACGGTTTTGGATCAATTGTTAGGCACTGCAAATCGCTCAGACGGCTCTCACTCTCTGGCCTCCTTACTGATCGTGTTTTCATGCACATTGGTGCTCATGCGAAGAAATTGGAGATGCTTTCAGTCGCTTTTGCTGGGGATAGTGATCTTGGTCTCCATTATTTACTTTCAGGATGTGAAAGCCTAAGGAAACTCGAAATTAGAGACTGCCCTTTTGGGGATAAGGCCCTCTTGGCAAATGCTGGAAAGCTGGAAACAATGCGATCCCTTTGGATGTCTTCTTGCCCGGTGAGTTTTGCAACTTGTAAGCTACTCGGTCAGAAGATGCCTAGGCTTAATGTCGAGGTTATGGACGAGAGAGGGCCTCCAACTTCAAGACCTGAAAGCTGTCATGTAGAGAAGCTCTACATATACAGGACGGTTGCAGGTCCAAGGTTCGACATGCTGGAATCTGTGTGGTTGATGGATCATTGTAAGAATGAACAATTAACATCGAAGCTGTCTTGAGATGATCTACCAAAAATCAAATAAAGCAGGTACTTGTAATTTTTGTATAAAGGTCTACTTTTTTTCCTGCCTACAATGACTATGAGCATGCATGCTACCCTTTCTGTTTTGGATAAATAGATCTTTGTACTTATTTTAGTATGTTATTTTGAAAATAGTCTGATATCTTATCTTTAGCAGGTATTAAGGAATTTTGCTAGAACTTCCTTAACAAATAACAAAGCATGTGCATATTGCAAGCAATTCCAGCTGAAATGAGTCTATTATTGATGGATGGTATAAAATATCATCAAAGTCCTTTTTCATTGGTTGATAATGGCCACACGTTTGCTATACTTATTAATAATGCATATGATGCTCCTCATTGTTTCTTTATTCATTATTATCTTGGTTTTTACTTTTCAACCTTTTCTCCTTAGGTTCATAAAGTTGCTTTAGCAGACACTGCTTATAAGTACAATTGCAGCATCTGCTGCTTTACCTATTAATATGGGTCCCTCCAAAATTGATCTATAAGGGCCTGTTTGAACTCTAGCAATAATTAATTATGTGTTTGATGATATGATATTGTAAAACTGAAGTATAATCTGTCTCTGTCTGTGTGTAAACAGGGAAAAGGGGAATGAAGGAAGAAAAGACTATCACATTTCAAGGAAATCAATGCATTAATCTGAATAACCAAGGGAAATGGGATGCTGTTTGAAACTAGTGAATACTTTTTTGACTGAGTTTAACTTATATGGAAAAGTGGAGCAAAATTTGAATTTTCCTTTGCCTGAAGCAGTAGCAGCACCTAGTGAAGTGTGTGTTTGTACTCATATCAGCTTTCATTATTCATGTCTAAGTAAGTAGTAGTACTCTATTGATGCCCTCCTCCATTCCTTTGCATTTGCAGATGGAATTTGGTTCTAGTACAATAATTCAAATGTGCTGTATTTTCCTCTATTTGTGTTTGTTTGTTTGTGGATCATGTTCATCTTTGTTCTTCCTTCCTTTGGTTCTTTCAATGATAAGAAGATTCCATGGACTAAGATAATACTTTCTTCCAAATAGTTTTTTTTCTACTTTCTTTCAGCTTTGTGTTTCAACTTCTTTATTAATTCAACTTTCTATGCTCTTATAATCATATCTTTCAGAAATATATAATGAATGAAGTTATTTTAAGATAATCTATTGGTTGTCTAAAATCAAACAAGGAGTTAATTGTGCAATAAAAATGTTCAATGTATAACTATTTATAATAATTTCAGTCAAAAGAAAACTTATAACTTATAGAAAGTCACAAAATAATAATAATCTTTTTTGTGCTTGTGCCCTTGTAATTACTTCTTGTTCATGTAAAAGAAAAACCCAAGAGCTCGTTTCATGTGTTTTTTTATCAACTATCAAATGATTAACAGAAAGACACTTATTTGCTATGTCAAAAGTGAAAATCAATTAAACTCATAGATAAAATTGATCAAAATTTTGTTTAGTTTGATAAAAAATTACTTTTTCTATCGTGATTAATAACAAAATATTAATTTTCAAATAACGTATATTCAACCAACTAAAACTCAAACAGCCTATTTTCTTCATTAAAGAAAAGTTTTAGTGAAATGCCCTTAAACACTCAAATAAACGATATCAAACAAGCTCGAAGCCATTTAGTTATGAATATGTGAAAGGAATGCATTCTCTATGAATTGATGGAAAACAGATAGGACTAAAGCTTAAAAACAAGAAAAAAAACACTTGGGTAAATGTTAAAAGACTGGCTCCCAATGGCAGCAGAATATTTTTACTTTAGTTAGTTTCCACTAAAATTTTATGTAAAGAAAGAACCCAAAGCAATTATGAACCTGCAAAAGCTTCAACAACATATATATGGCACCTGAGTGCTGACCCCATCAAAGGATTCTTGTTTTTGTGTTGTTGTGGCATGACTGAAACAATTTGTACTGCTCTCTTAACTTAAAACACAAACAAATTTAATTTATATCAATACAAAGTTAGCTTCTCTGCAGCTCTGTCTTTCTGGGGACCAAACAAATTATAATTTGCATTGTATAAGAACTTAAGAGTTACAATAATAATAATAATAATAATATAGCTTCCTAACTAGTTGATGCTTTGATCGATTCTAACATATGCTCAATTCTATACTTCATCACTGGCTGCCCGGACTTTGTTTTCTTCAGCATTTTCTCTTTCAAATCTTTTCTACGGGACTCAGCTCTTTCCCTTCCTTCCCTCTTTGCTTTAACAATTGCCTCCATTTCAGCTTTGGCCTTTTCATCTTCCTCACGCTTCCTCTCATACAATTCATTCAAGCTCCTTTCGCTCTTTCTGTTCTTCCTGTTCTTCTGGTAAGGTTTACTAGCTTCCTCCAATTTTTCTTCATGTTGTTCGTGTGGTATAACCAAGTTCTAAGGACATCAACATCAAACAAAGGAAAGCTATGAACAGATGGTAACAGTTGGTTGGTCCAAGGGGTTGAAAGAATCCTTACCTCCATTTTTGATATAGATGCAGATGGATCATTCTGCGGGTCTTGTTGCTTCAGTTTCTTATATTTGCGTATACATTTCGCATTTTTATAGAATTCTCTTTGCTTCTCTGGTTTAAAAAAAACAAAAATGGAAGGGCAAATATAAAATGAGATAAATTAACTGATCAAGAAATGATTTGTTGGGCAAAAGTACTTATAAGAACAAACTATCATGTTTTTACAACATCTATCTTCTTTCTCTCCTGTCTTTGGACATTATTGGGTGACATATTCAACATCAGTACTTCAAACTACTTGTTGGTTTGACATAAAACTAAAGATTTTTTTGAAAAGAAAAATCATTTCAGACAAATAGGGCTGTCTGGATAAAATTGAGGACTGATCTAACAACAACCATTTTTTTTTTTCAGAATCTTAAATTTTGCTCTACTCTTAGATTAGACAATGTTTTAACTTTTAACTAATAATCACAGAATCAAGTTAATATGGAGAAAAGAAAGCTACATAATGAAGAAGTGCTTACTACATGTAAATGCTTTTGTACTATTAATATCTTCTTTTTTATGCCTGAACAAAGCTACTGCTTAAAAAAATTATGTGCCTAAAACCGAATGAAAGGAATGTAACACTAGTAATGAGTAATGATATGTCATGGTAGCTGTAAGCCAAGTGATTTTCAAACATTTTAATTGTGTAACACAATGCATTTAAAGCTTGCCAAGACTACATAGTCCGGTAACAGCCAGATAATGCAGCCTTAATTAGTTTAGCACCCGGATTTTATAGTGAAAAATTCCACCCATACTCACCTTGTAGTCTCATTCTACTAAAAAGTTAGAATTCAAATTGTTAATAAGCTCCTAATCAAGCTAAAGTATAGAATCATGAATAGAATAATCTTGAAGTCCATTATTTACTTGAACAAAAGCTTCTGGGATTCACCTTATAAATTGATCAATTTCAGAAAGATACAGCTTGATCATAATATGCATGGAGGCGTACAAGCAGTTAAATTAATGCACAGGGTAACCAAGTCTTGCCACAGTAGAGTTACGATCAAATTCAAGAGATTATAAAGCTTTGAAACTCACTGATTAGAGAAGGGTTGTATTGATCATTCCTGGATTTGGCATTGACGAAGGCTTCAAGAGAGAGACCTCCTCCTCCCATCCTCTTTAGGTTTTTCTTCATCTTCTGATTCATCGTTCCAGGATGCTTGTTTGTCTGTCTGTTTCCAGTAGCATTATCTTCGGTGAGATGGCGCTTCATAACGAATACTAATAACAAAGAAAAATCAATCGTCGCAAAGATATTCAAACCCTAATCTTGGAAGTGAACTGTTTATGGTGACTGAAAATTGCACACAGATAGAGAGATCAAATCAGATTAAAATAATAATAATAATAATAATAATAATAATAATAATAATTTTATTTATCTATTAAGGCCGAGTGATATTTTAAACAGATCAGCCCATGTATTAAAAATAATGAATGGGCTCATTTCATAGGCCCTAAATGACTCAAATCTCTAGTTACAAAATTTAAGTTTTAAATAAATTTATAAATATAAATTCTATTAATTTATTATTATTACTTTTTAATAAGAAATTAATTCTCACTTGTTTAAATAAAAATAATTAAAACAACTGAAATATAGCTAAATTTATAAAATTTAAAATAATAATTGAGAATCAAAGCATTCGTATAATTTATTGAATATCATTCTACAAACAAAATCATTTGAATTCTATGACTAGAATAATGAGAAGACAGAACAAATAAATTAAATTGTATGAGTAAATTTTCTATCAAATATTAGGAACAATAATGAAATTATCTATTATTGCAACATAAAAAAATATCATAGAAAGGATTAATAACTATATTAGACCTATGACCAACTAATGAGAAATTCATGCAATTATTAGAAAGATACATACTTATAAGAGAATATCTGAAAAAAATAATTTGAAAATAAAATAAAAAACTTCAAATATAAAATTATTATCCTTTTATAACTAAGAAAAAATAGTGTATATAATAAAAAAACACGTATATAGACTATAGTAGTACACCACGAAAATTTTACGGACAAATACTAAGGTATTGTTCAATATTTAGTTTAAACCGAATATTCAATTAAAATTATATTCACCAAGTTCGAATTTTATTTTCAGTTTTCGAATCAAAATTTAAACCAATTCGAATTTAAATACAATTTTTAGTTTGTTTTTTAATTGAGTTTCAACTCGAAAACCAAATTAAAAATTAATTTATTATTATTATTTATTTTAATTATATATTTTATTATATTATATAATATATTAAAAAGCGAAAATTAAATTAGAATTCGGTTCGAATTTATTAAAATTGATTTGAATTTGGTTCGATTTTTAAATTGACTAAAATGAATTGAAGAACCCGAACTAAAGAACTTGAATAACCCGAAAATCGAATCGATGAACACCCTAACCAATATAATTAAGTTACATAGAATGTTGCATCGAATAAAATATAACATCAACTCAAATATAAATAACGAGTTAACCGCTAAACAATATGCAAAACTGAATGAACACAAACTCAAATATAAAAGGTGAAGAGAGAAATGATATACTTTAATTGAAACAACCACAACCAAAAAAAAATATCTATTGAAAGTTTATTTTCTTTTTATAAAAATAAATATATCTTCACGTATATTATATAAAGAAATAAAAGGAGAGGAATATGATACCTCTCTCTCTGTCTATACATGGAATAATAAAAGGAGAGGAGGAATCCATGAATGCAGAATAATTTGTAACACTTTTTATTCAACTTTCTTCAAAGGTAGCCACTATCCCTGCCCGACTCTTTTACATTCAAAAATCTCCATTTGTTGATGAAGAAAGAACACTATTACAATGTTGTCCCAAACAAATTAATTAAATTTCTTATTTTGAGTAAGTTTATTTCTCCATATACATAGTTGATTAGAATAACTACTGAATAAGAATATTACAATATTAGTTGATACTTAAATATATTTAAATTTTGACTAAGCCTAGATTAGATTGAATCTAAAAATAACATATACAAGATATTTAACAATAATTAAAATCAAGATCCTCAAAGTATGAATCTATTTTGTAACAACATACACATAAATACCAAATAGAGTAAAAGAGACAACCACTCAACATAATACAATACAACATACTACGCGTGGATATCGGATAAATGAGTAGTTCCCTAAGCAATTCCGATATGGGTAAAATAAGTATACAATAAAGCTGAAAACAAATTGAAAAAAAAGGAAGAAAAATACACAAGTACAAGGTAACCAACCATAGTATATTATATAATAAACCTGATTTCATTAACACATAGGCAATAATAAGACACAGATTCTTTTGTCTTAATCAGGGTGGTGATGGTGGTAATAAACACTAAGCATAAGAAGAAGTGGAGAGTCTGATAATACATACATATATAGATATATATAAAGCTTATTCTCAGTCCCCTAATAATTATTTGCTAGTTAAAATTCAAACATATAGCTTCAATAGTGGCATGAGAGAGCCACTGAGATGAAGGGACAAGATTTCCTGAGTCGAGCCCACAAACTTTCCGTCTATGAAAACTGCTGGCACGGCCCCACTGCAACCGAGCTTCACCAGGGCCCTCTCCATCTCCCTTCCTTCAGGGTCATGGTCTATCTCGTGGACTGCAGGCCTCACTCCAAGGTCATTAAACAGGACAGCAACTGAATAACACATACAACAGCTACTCTTACTGAAGATCACCACCCCTTTTTCTGATGCCAGACTCTTTATCTTTTCCATCAAGCTTAGTCCAAGGGGATTGGGGAGGAGGATGATGATGATGATGATAAGGAGGACTCTGCTTAAGGAAAAAATAACAAGTCAATTGTTATTTGAAAATCAGCTTGCGTTTTCCTACTCTATTTATAAAACTGGCTGAACTTTATTTAGATGCCACTTTTGCATGACGGGTGAGTTTGTTCCACAAAACACTGAACAAATTCCAAGATAAGTATTCCAGACAGATCTCTCAACACCTTTGATCTACGGACTGCATTCATTCAATCCTCTCATAATCTTCTTCATAGCTTGACCAACAAAGAGATCCGATGGTCCAACACAGTCCAGGGAACACGCGTAAGCACAGAGTGTAGGGTGGCACCATTTGTTCTGTTCGTTCAATTGTCAGGGTTTATTGTTATTTTGTGAGTCTTCAAGAAAACTCTGCCAAAGGTGAGATTGACAGATGGATTCTCTGATCACCAACATAAATATTCTGTGCAAGAGAGATCCCAAAGTTGTAATGCTTTCGGTGATTTTCATTATCTCTCTTGCTGAGCCCCACAAACTTTACTATATTCCTTCCCATGACTGAGCATAGGAGGCATTATATATAATATATATATATATATATATATATATATATATATATATATATATATATATATATATATATATGACAGCTCTGATCTGAATTGTAAAAACAGTTATGATAGAAGATGCTATTGCAGGCCCATTGCAAAATTTTACATTTTCAAAAATATAAAAGATATAATCTTTTATTGAATACATGAATCAAGAATTTGCATGTGTCTAAACTTCAAGATGAAATCTATAACCATAAAACATATTGGAAACAATCTTCCCCAATTATAAAATCCACAAAAGGGTACTTTTAGTTTATACACGAGCTTTCTAAAAAATGGACAAATATACCCTTCTTCCTTGTTAAACATTGCCCAACTATTACAATTTCTCTTCTTCCTTCTTTCTGTTAATGAAATTGGGCAATTTTGCAATTAATACAATGAAGTTCATGGGTATATTTGTCGTTTTATATTTACCCCTTTTGAGAAAGATTTTTTTATGCCATTTTTCCCATAAGAATATGTAACACCATGTCATTGATACCTATTGTCAATGAACCTATCACATTCCTATCCTTATGCATATGTTGCATGTTAAAGCCATCCATGAATAAGATTTGAATTTGAGTAGCCATATAATATATATACATATATTAAATATAAAGATGAAATAATTGTTTTCAAATTTCACAAGCTAAATCATAATTTCAACAAACCAATCAATAATTATGATGCAACTTGAAGAATCAAGACATCATTGGAGATTGGAATAAGCTGTTATTTCATATCACATATAATAAGTAGGACCTATCCCCTTATAGCCAAATTCTACATAAACAATAATGTCCTACTTACCTCATAGTGGCTTCATGGGAACCCTTGTGGACCAAAAACTGCTTCTCTTTTTATATGGAGGAATAATTGGGTCGAAGAAACAAGAAGTTTCTCGCATCTCCTTTCCGTTATTATCATAGCCCCGATAAGTCTACTCAGCAATTGGAACAGCTTTCCATGACATGCATGATGGTCACCTTTTGTTCCTTTAATATTCAATAACATGTGGCTGTAGCAAGTGAACGTAGGAAAAACAAAAAACCTTTCTTCTGGTAAAATACTGATAAGTAGTGGCAATTACACAATGATCCAGATGTAGCATTCCATTGTAACTAGACAGTAGTATATCTTCACTGCTTAGGGACCCGATATCTGGTGAATTATCCATGACTAGGATGAAACCAAATGGAGTTCTGGACTATATTCACTTGTTGAGAACTCAAGCCTGACAACAAGAAAGTTACACAAATTGAGGTTTTTCTAGTCAAGGAGATATTTCAAATGGAAATTAATTATATGCACTTTACAAACTGACTCATTTGGCACCTAATGTATTATAAATCAAGCAGTTATCTTTCTCTCCAAAGGAAATCATATTTTTCTTTTCTTTCTTCGCCTTGCCTCCTGAGTTTAGCTTGCTGCAGGGGTGTTCAATAGAGTTAATTCTAAGTATTTTTCAATAAAAAAGTAAGGGAGGTATTTTTCATATAGTAAATTCTTAAGAAAATTAACACTACAAAGAACTTCAAAATACATCAACTCTTTTCTGTTGAAACGCAGGATGAGTAAAAACGAAAACAGAAAAAGCTAGAAAATCCCTTTTTTTTTCCCAATTCACCAAAGACAAATAAAATGAACAGAAAATTTGTAAGATGGCAAAACATGTAAAAAAAGATATACATTTTTGTATTTCCCTTTTTACTTTTCAGTTTCCAAAATACATGGTACAAGAAAGAAAAAAACAGTTATTACATGGTTGTCCTTCCCCAAAATGACCTCTTCAACAAACCCAGTCACTAAACTTGGAAGAAAGAACAACCCGTTTGATACCGTGTTATTTTAACATGGTACCGGATATTGTTTCATGCTAACCTAGATGGAATCTAATTACAAGTGAACCAAAAGGTTTAACTACAACTAGAACCAAATAGCTTTGGCATCAATAAGCATTTGCTTGAGAGAGGTGTCAACATGGTGAGAGATGACATCCTTAGCTGACCCAATAAATTTACCACCAATAAACACAGCTGGGACAGAGGTACATCCTAGCATCCTTAGGGCTCGTTCTATTTCCCTCCCACCTTCCTCTTTGTCAAGTTCATAGATTTCAGGACTTGCACCCATTTCATAAAACAGTGTCTTAATACTATAGCACATAAAACAAGAGCTCTTGGTAATGATCACTGCAGCCTTCCTTGATGCCAACTCTTTAATCTTATCCATGCTATAAGCTTATAGATTACAATAACTACTTGAAAATTAATACAAGTAATAAAAGCACAAAGTAAAATATTGTGTTGGTCTGTCTTTGGTGACTCTAGCCTTTCATCACCCCATATTTATAGGTGCAGTTGGAAGAAGTGTGGGATGGATTTGTTTGAATGAAAACCAGAAAAAGTGAACCTCATAAAGATATTTCTTTGGATAAGAAAAACTGGCCTAATGATTTGCTTTATGGTGACTCATCATGTTTTAAACAAGTAGGCGCGTAGTCTACAATCAATTATCCATATTTGCTGTTGTTTCCGTACACCTGAACAGTCTTGACTTTATAACTAATATAATTAAGAGTGTGGATAGGTGCTAGGAAGGATATATTCTCTTCTAATCTTGTGTAAACACATCAGCCTAGAAGACAACTTTCGGAAAGAAATATTAATATTAATTTGGAAAGAGTAAGCTAAACATGCATGCACCAGTCATGATACGTGCACATGATTGATCAGAATCTTGTAGAGTCAACCTCATGACAATATTCTTGGCTTTGTCTATTGCATAATATTGATATCACATCAAAGATCTTGTCCCTTTCCTCTATCGAAGAGCTCAAGACAATCTCGATATGAAAAACAAATTAAAGGTGAAAAAAGTTTGATACACACATTATTCTATGTTCTCTTCTTTTCTCCAATTTTGTTCCTTCTCCTTCACTGATTGATGAATTTAGTTGCCATAGCAATTAATTGAGGTGAAAAACAAGACAAAGAGTTTATCTATTTTATTCCACTTGACATGGATAGTACCTGTCAGAATGAAAATAATTACAAGAATCTAGAGAAAGTGCATGAACAAATGAAAGCACTGAATGCACATAAACTTATCATGGATTAGTCTTGTGAAAGTATAAGGATTAGAATGTTATTATAGTAGAAGCAGTTAAATTGTAATATGAGCATCAACAATACAATCATTTTGTTTTGGTGTCAGTTTACAAATAATTTTTTTATCAGGACCCAGGTTAATAAAATTGAATATTTAAGAAAAGAGGTCATACTATTAATAGTTCAATAGCTTAATAGCATATAAGAGATAAAAGGATGGGAGAGAATGCAATACTCTAAAGGAATCTAAAAATGCAAATCTGATGTCAGCTGATGTGTTTTTGATATGCAAGAATCCTGTACCTCCTCCTCATGGATACCCATAAAGAGATAGCTATGTTATTTTAAAGAGAATTCAATATGTGTGAATTATCATGACCCTTGATCATCTGTTACATTCAATAAAGAAATATTAAAAAAACTGATATATCCTTAATTAACATAAAGGATGGAAACGCCCTTCCATTTCTTCATCAGAGTAAAAACACTACAATTTTCATAACGATCATTTGTTGTCTCCCCGATTATCATTGACTAAAAAAGTATAAGGAGCAATTATTAGTGTTAGAATGAACGTAGAGCAATTACTGAAACAGATCTACATGTGGGTATTGAAAGATAATAAATTAGGACAACAAAATACCCATACACTGACGCCTCTGAGCTATGGACTTCTTTACCTTGTAGCAGATTAGATTACCCATCATAAAATTTCTTGACAAAGGTGGGAAGATGATAAAGATCATAAAATTTCACTCTTTCCTGATAGTAGTTAAAGAGAGGAAGGTGAACAACTGCTTGTGAAAGATAGCCAACGAGAACAGAGTTCTGTTGTCATCCTTTTTTGGCTAATAAACATATCAATTCATTTTGAAATCTGTTAATTGGATTTGTGCAAACTCAAAAAACATAAAAATAAGGTACATAATAAGAAACGTCAGCATAGCTTGCCCTAGTATTCAAGAAATTAGTAATTTTCCCAAATGAAATTAGTTATACATATACAAAGGAACTTGAGACCTTAACAAGCAGACAAAACAGAAACTATTGTTTAATAAGCCAACAGCTTCACGAGCCAAGTTGATGTAATTCCATTAAGGACATTGATCTTTACAGATCAATGACTTCCCCACCCCATCTGAAACAAAACAAGTCTTACTTTTGAATTTCTTGGTCATGATCATAGCTTTATAGCAATCAGCAACTCTACAAATCAAACAGACAAACACTAGGTATGTTGTAAACCTTAACAGAGCAAAGTAAGCTAGCGATCTTCAGATAACAACAAGATGCAAAATATCCTTGGTTATCCTTCACATAACAAGTAGTAACATGTTGAAAACTGATATTGAGGAGTTTTTCCCCTGCACCTGTTAAGAGTTTTATGTAGAATAAAAACTTATTCATAGCACCACATGTAAATTTCAAATAGGGTGATAGACAATTGGATTCTACTGTAGTTATCTTTATGATGTTCAAGAAAAATTGTATTCTAATAAAGTATGTGATACAGCTTGTGAGAATGAAGCCAAAATAGCAGCTACCCTGGGAACTCTCATCTATATACACCATGATAGAAAACTGGATGTAATTTATTCAAACATGCATAGTTCTAACTTCTTAGTAGAATGTCAATGAATTCAAATAAAGTGAAATACAACACAACCCTTCTGAATCTATTCCATCATTTGTGAATATAGCCTTCCAAGATGCCACCATTCCCCTCAAGTTTAGCATTCATATTCCAGTTCTTCACTGCTCTCTTAACTGTAATCTTTGCCTGCTGTATCTCCTGTTCAGTGAACTTGTGTTCAACAATTCCCAATGGTCCAGGTTGTAGTACGTTTATAACAGTCTCCACCTCATTCTCTAATTGTCTGAAAATGCACATCATACTAGTTCTGTTGAGTTTCTGAAAAACAAGGAGTCGATGAACATAGAAAGAAAAGTAAAGGGGGAAGAATCAATATTGGGTGTTCGCTCTGTAAGATCGGTTATTTCCCGATCCAGCATATACCCACTAAGATTACCTCTGTAAACCTTTAAAGTCAGAAACAAAAGATCGCAAATACTATCATTCTCAGTTAAATCAACAAGTTTATCAGAAAAAACACTAGGAGCTCAAACTTTTACTAGACACAAAATTCATTAACAAATGTAGCACAACACTTTACATATGAAAGAAGATAGATATTATAATAGTGAAAGAAAGGTGCACCTGAACAAACGAGAGAAGGGCAGGGATCTGCGGAGTCTCTCCATAGACGAACCCATTTTCTTCTCTGAAACAACTGCCAAAAAAAATTTAACATTTTGGGCTACATTGTTTAAGCGGCCACCGCGCGATTTCGTGGTTTGGCGGTGGGCCTCAAACGCAGAAGCTTTCGTCAGCAAACCGGGTCTCCACGTCATCTCTCGGGTCGTAGGTAAATTTCGATCCGGGTCCGGTCGGTCCGTTAGTTTAATATTGTTCAGATCAAGGAAAGGAGCTAAGCCTATTTCTCCACCATTTGAATACGAAGAAAAAATCTATCTTTCTCGGTTTACTTTACTCACTTTTCTTTCTCTCTATATAGTGTGAATCACATTTGTTAATCAGAGACCCAAAGATTCTAATCTCTGTTCTTCGTGAGGTACCCATTCCATGTTACCTGCTTCATTTTTATAGAGATCGATGAATTGAGACTGGAATGGGTTGATTTTTTAATTATTTTTGCGGATGTTCCTCTCTAGTGTCAATATTACCATTGATAGGTTGCATATAGGGTGTTTTGCTGGGTTAGACCAATTTTATTGCCAAACAAGAGTTATCAGTCCTGCCTATACTAATAATAGAGTTATGAAGTAAGAATTTCTACCTTGTCTGGAAGTTTAGAGTCTTTATGCAAAAGGATCATATAGAGTTGATCAAGGCATCTAACCCCAACAAGCACGAGGGGCTGCAGCTTATAAGGAGCAAAGCCCTAGTTTTGAGTCGTTTGGGGGGAATTTGGTCCATTTTTCTGTTGTAATTTTTTTCAGGGATAAACTCATATTGTATTGTAGATTAATCCATGAGATATGATGTGCTATTTGGTTTTATTTGTTGAAATCAGAATGGCATAGTTACAGTATCAGGTGTCTTATGATGCTTAGCATATCAACTTGATATAAACTGGTTCAAGCTTCAATTTATGGTTAAGGAAGGACACATAAGGAATGAGAGTAGAAATATACAGAAAAGAGAAGAAAAAAAAAACTAATTAACCAACTTTCAATACCTTCACACAGTCAGTCATTCTTTTAACACAAATCATATGACAAAACATAAAACTATACACTCTTCCTTTTCTTGCTCATTGAGATTTGTGGCATCTCTTCTCCATGGTCAAGACACTGAATGACGCCTTCGCTTTGGTAACATAAGTCTTGATTCTGAATTGGTTTTGCCGCCAAAGGGCCTTAGCCTAAACAGGGCATTAAGTTTGCTTAGCTTCTTTGTGAATGACTTGAATAATCTGTTTGCTGGGTGTGTCTTTACCAGCTCCTGTTTCATGGAGACATGGTCTTTTTCCAAATCTGTTAGTCTCATTCTCATCCTTGCAACTTCCAGCTTCAGTTCTCGATTCTCTCTCCTAACACATGCGTAGTTATCTTTTGGTGAGATACATCCACTTCCTGCCCCACTTCCTGAACGTTGAGGGAATTGCCCGTTTGTGGACCCGAAGAAGAACTGGTTATGGCTGCTGCTCCCATTCATGGCATTCCGGAGCCTGATTTGCTCAAAGTATAGAACTTGGACTGCCATCTGAACTGGAAGCCTCTCGTTCTGAGCAGCATGGCTGCAAGCCTCTTGAGATAGTTTCTGGCTGTCAATTGTTTTGCATAGCCTGTATCGCTCCGAGTCTTTTATGTTAGGATGGACCTACAAACCGAAGTATAAATATTGATGTTAAAAGCCATCAAAGCCTAAGAGAATGCTTTTCCGGTTGTCTTTGAGTTTGATTGAATTCATTTAGGGAATCATTTACCTTAAGGAAGATATCTACAGCACGATACAGTCCATCACCCACTACCCGAGCATGGTCAGGAAGCAATTCAGCGAGTGCTGTGAACTTCGATGGCGTCAAGTTGGAATCAAGAGCAACTTCAGTTAGATAGCTGTCCATCAACTTTGATACCTTAAGGATTGATCTCTGTTTGGGAGATCCTGGGCTGTCAAAGTCGTAAATCATATCGCTTTCATCCCTCAAGCGGTTGTTATCATGATCGTCATCGTCCTCATCCAAATTCAAGAACATGGAGAAAATCCTCTGAATTGAATCCATGTCGTATATTGAGCTGTGATTGTTTCCGTTTGAATTTGCAGGAATGAGGATGTCTTCAAGAATGGCCTGGTCCAGCTGCAGCCCAATCCTTCTCTCTAGATCAGACCGGCAAGCAGTGGACACCGATGCAGTGATTGCTGATTTCAACAAGCTGGATAGAAAAGCAATTGGAATTGTTCCTTTTCTTGACATTGTAGGGAGTAAGTTAACTATGGTTTCGATTATGGTTCTTTGTTTCTTTTGCTGCTCCATTTCGAAAAAACCTCCTTTTCCCAACTGGGGTTCCCTAATAACCAACCCTTGGAGGGAATTTTGGGCATAATTGATCAAAATCCGTCCAATCATCTCCTGCTTGAGGCCCTTTGTTTTGACTGTTGAAATAACTCGTTGGAAGAAGTCGAGGCTCAGAACAGTTAGTGATTTCCCCCACCAGTCGGACGGTGTTTCTGGTTCCACAATAGGCACTGTTTTGGTAGAGAAATTACGCTCCAGTTTTGACAATCCAGAGGTGAGTTGCTCTTTGCATGCATTATTGGCTATGGAACTGATGATTCTATTAACCAGGTTGATCTCTTCAGCAATGGGCAGGAGAGATTCGCAACAATGGAGAACAGATATGGAGTTTGATATGCTGGGAAGAACATTCTCCTTCAGGTAAGCTTCTGTTCGAGCTTCTAGATTCTTTTCTGCATATTCTTCTGTCATTTCTAGGAAACTTGCTGCACAACGTAGATTAGCAACATTTGATTGTGTAATTTCAAGGTTCATTCCATAGCAAAACTTGGCTGCTATCTCGAATGTCTGTGCTCCTCCCGGAACAGATGAAAGATTTATCCTTGAAATCTTCGAATCTTTAGCATCTATTAAGAGTTTTCTTATCCTTCCAATTCTAGAAACAAGAGGGAACTGCAAGACAAAAACATTTAAGAAACCATTAATCAGCTTACAAGATTTTGGTGAGATTTCTAGCACAACCAAACAAAACCCCCCACAAAATGATTCATACCTTGTGAAGTGCAAAACTTGCTGTCCCAACTTCAACGGTGAGATCACTAGACACATCCGATATCGGCCTGCAAATTCAAACAAAAACATAAATATAAGAAGTTGAGCTGGATCATTTAAGGCCAAACAAAAGGAAAAAAGGGTAAATGACGCGAAGAAAGAATGTTAATTGTACATTCTCATTGCTTTGTGCTTGGTCATTCATGGATGTTGGTGAGCCCAAGTTTTAAATAATATTTGACATGAATGAAACCAATTGTGGAAAAAGATTCTGAACAATAATAGAGTTGAGTGGGTCTACTGAAGCTGTGTTCAAATTAGGCTGAGTTTTCCTTGACCTACTATTTGTGCTGAAATGACATATAGTTAGTCTAGTCTTATGGGTTTGGGAGTGAATGATATAGCTCAATTTGTATGGATTACCATTAGTAATGTTCTGATTAACATGAAAACATCTTGATTTGGAATAATATTCACGCCATAACTAACACATTAAAAAACTGATTACTGCATGCTTGGAGAACACTTAAGTCGGCATATATATGACATGTTTTTCTTTATTATAAACCAACAGTAGGTAGGTTTATTGTAGTAGAATTCACTTTTTTTTTTTTTTACCATTTTAAGCAGTAAAATTGTTAAGATATGTTAATAAAATGGAAAAAAAAAAACAGAATGGGACCCAAAGCCAAAGGGACCCTTTGTTCTAGATTAGAAAGATGCCTATGGTTGCTGATTCAAAGGCAAGACTCCCAAGTTTTGTCATATTAAAAAAATGTAACACCAATAAACATGACATTTCTCCTACCTGTGCTTAAGGTGGCCTTTAAAATGGAAGAAACATCATAATAATAGTCATCAACAGGTACTGATGCCAGTTAAGAAGGTTTGTGATGTAGATTGAATTTGAGAACATTCAGAATCTGGCCTCGTGCCCATGTCTTTTTAAGGAGAAAAAGACGAACTTGTGTTCCATCAATGGGTGGCCATACAATTTTATTCTTCTTCACATGATTAGTGTCTTTATTCTAAATTTACTATTTTACTGCAGCAAACAGTGCTAGAATAGAATATTTTTACCATTCAGTGATATGCCTTGTGCTTGAACTTGGTCTAAACGATCTCTTTCCTGAAATGCTTGGCTTCAGGTCAGCAACTATGGCAACACCCATCTTCTTCAAAACACAAAATCTTCACACACACACACACGCAGAGAGAGAGAGTTTCAAGCAACCCAACTCTCTCTCTATCTCTCTCCTCTTTTTGAGTGTGGGGGAAACACAGACGTGCATGGAATGGAAAATGCAGAAAGCTTAAAATTTAATGGGCAGGCTGGTTCAACAGAAATCTAACTTTTCATACATAATTTAACTCCCTGAGGCTGAGGGGATAGATTGATGATATAAAGTGTGAGATGACATGTTTTTGTTTTTGTGGGAGAGATTGCAGGATTCCGTCATGTTGCAATGCTTTAGGGGTCTGTAATCATGATGACTCTCGTCAAAGCAACCCAAAAAGTCTACCTTATAAAAATCCCTAAAATTATGTGTAAAGCTAACTTAAAGTTTGGGGGGACAATTAAGAAGCTGAGCTGTATAGCCTGCAATTGCATGCTATCATGATTAACCATTGCTAAGGAATTAAACACAGCTAATTAATAAATAGCCTAAATATTTGTATTATTAGTTTAAAATAGAGATAGATGCATATGTTAACTAACAGAATGACTAGGAAATTACACGTCCAAAACTGTCCCTGTGTACTCACAGTTTGAATAACAGGCTTGTTTCCTTTTTCCCCTGTGTTGTGTCCCTCTCTCAATCACATCCTCTTTTCCTTATGATATGATCACTCTAGACATGGAAAGTTTTCTAGTTAAAACTTTTTAATTGAGCAGTAAATTTTGAATAGCAAAAAGTTTTCACTTGAATGTTATTTGCTTCTTTATAAGATTGTGTATATATAGTAGAGTATAGTGGATCAACCTCTATAGGGTTTGATTCTTTTAGTACAGATCTGGATTCATTTCATGACAAGCTCTTGAAATAAATCATAAATTTACACATCCATTAGGGTTCTTACTATCATGTATCTAAATTAATTGTGGCAATTAATTATTATATCTCTCTATATATATATATATAGTTACAAAAATAGCTGAAAAATAAAAAAGAAAGTGTTAACTGTTTCATGATGAAGCTAGCTGTGTGGCTTGTTTGATTGGGTCAAGAAACATTTGAGTAGTGTTCCCACCCATGTCCCTGAATGAGGGGGGGAGATTTAATTTAATTCATTTAGGCATCATATATCTAATTATTAACCTAGGCTTCTAGGTGGTGGTGTGTCATTATCACTTTATCATAACTAGCTAGCTTGGATCCAATGTCAAAATTCTTATTTGAAAAAAAAAAGTAAGTTGGTGGGGTATATATATATATATATTTTTTAATGAATGCATATTTTAGGCAAATAATGGGCCATACTAACTTGCACGCCTAGCTTATTCTAAAACAAAACAAACTAATTGAACTTGAGTTTAATTAAAGGAATTGGCAATTGATTTGTCTTCTCCCTGTTTGTTTTGGTTAGATGAGTTTGAAGAAAGGTGACTAAAACACAGAAGCGGCGACTACCCGAGCTAATGATAAGGCAAGAGATTTATTTACCAAGGGTGTTTACTGTTTACTGTTTACTGCCACAATTGTTAAACTAAACATTTCATTCTATATACTTGCATATTATTACAGGTACCATAAAACAAACAAGATAGGGAAGGATCGAAGAGGTATGATATATAATTGTACCTGTGTTTGCTGGCTGGCTTGCTATTCATAGAATAGAATTGGACCACAACCTAATTTTATTATTAAGTACAATCTTGGACAGCAACAGCAGCAGATAATAATTTGGTATGATCAAATGAATTAGATAATACTTTTGCTTTACTAATTAATGTGGGCTTAATCATGAATGGCCTTAAATTAACATCTATGCCCTATGGGGAGGCAATCATTATCCTTTTTACCCCATCTTCCACTTTTATGATCCTTTTTATTACCCATTGCACTTTTATGAATCCTTTTATATTTCCATTTCACTTTTATGAATCCTTTTATATTTCTTCCCCTTTTTTACTAATTAAGGTACCAGATTGAAAACTGTTTACGGGTCAATAAATCACGCCAATCAATTGTACTGGTAACTTTCCAATTTCTGAAGAACAATGTGAAAAAAAAGGTAAAAAGTTCATTTGGAAATTGACTCAGATTAATTCTTTATCTACCAAATGAGTATCAGAAATCAGAATCCATGTGACAGTTTTAAACTTAAAGCAGCCGCATCTACAACATAAATTATTTTTAAATGCAATCTATCTTTATTTAGGATTTTGAATAAATTAAGGGTCGTTGAGCTTATTTCATAAATTGATTACTTAAATTTATTGTTTGAAAACACGTTAGTTTATGCTTGATCTGGATGGGTTTCACAAAGAAACTTCTAATGTTATCTTTTGTTTTTTTTTTTCTGAGTCTGGGTCAATCAACCCTCTGCATTAAGGGAGCCTTAATATGGAAGGCTAATAATAGATTAACACAAAATATCCAAATTAAATATGTCTCGAGAGGAGACCGAAAAAGCACACATCGGAGGGCAAACATTGTCGACCAAAGCAGTCATTCAGCTCCACATATCTAAAGGTTTTTGTTTACATATTTTCACTTTACGCCAAAAATCGAATGAATTGGATCACAACTAAGTGGATTGTTGAAGTTCATCATAGTGGTAAATGCATGCTTCACAGTTCATCATTATATGCAATGCTGAAAGTGGAGGAAAGAAGGAAAGTAGTATGCTGACAAAGAAAGAAGGTTAACTTGGGCTCATAAATAACACATAATGGAACAAGATAATTTTTCTTCCAAATAGAACAAACAAATCCTACTTATGAAGCACATTTGGTTCGTCTCTAGAAACCATGACTCGTAATGGGTTAAATGGATCAATTTAAACTTCATAGGGTAACATCTTTTGTTCCTTCACTCACAAAATCAACATTTCTTAGACATCACTTAAGAAGATTCTAAGGACTGGACCTTCTACTAGGAGCATGGTTAGTTACAAGATATGGTATGTGGTTGATACTTACTTTTGGCTCGATCCTTGGCACCAAGGTGCACACTTATTCCTTGTCAAGTTGGGATATTAATGTTTCTTGTCATGGTTTCAGATATTTGAAATGGAAGATGACATGGTTTCCTGATTAAGGAAAACAATATGAGATATTTGTATTCAATGTTGTGCTCTAGGAATTATGATTTTGTTGATTATTATGATTGGATATAAACTGAAAAGAAAAATATTGGTTCTCTTATGCTAAAACATATGATCTCTCATCATTAGTGGAGCTATAATCATCAATGTATGCATCTCTCTTTTGTATTTTTAGATACACATATTTAGTTAGCATCTAGAATGAAATAAATTTGACCGTCTTCGTAACAATAAGAACAACATGTTGAAAAAAGATCTAATCTAAACACACGATAAAGAAGATATAGAGATTGTAGGGAATTTCCCTCCTAATCAATCAAAGAACTTAAGAAATATAGCAGCAAGAAACCAATAAAACAACACAAGATTTGATATCGGAGTTCGACCCAAAAAAGATGGTCTACGTCTCCGTCGAGCTCTGTTACGAACTCGATTCCACTATCACAATTAAATGTTTCAGTTACACCTCGTTCTTTATATATATCACTCACACCTCTAAAATTTCTTACACTCTTGTGTGAATTACTCATATATATATATATATAAACAACTTGTCCTAACTAACTTAACAAACTTAAGCCTTTGACACTTTAGTTAGTTGGGCCTATTAAATTTGGGCCTGACCCATCAACTCAATTTCAACAATCTCCACCTTGAGTTGAAGGGTCCTTCTCTTGTTCTAGTGAAATCGAATATGTTCATCACTTCATTGCTCGAAGCCTTCATTGCACTAAATCTCTTGAACTCTAAGCAAATCCAAACAATGTCTGAATTTACTTAGAGGTAGTACCTTGGTTCCAACATCAGCCGGGTTATCTTCTGTTCCAACCTTGTTGATTGAAACCACCCCTTTTGCTATCTTTTCTCGAATGAAACGGTGCTTGATATCCACGTGTTTTGTTCTGTCATGGAACACGGGATTCTTGCACAAGTGTAGTGCACTTTGGCTATCTGTGAACACCGTCGCAGGTCCTTCGAACACCTTCAGTTCTTGCAGCAGACCCTGAATCCACATTGCTTCCTTTACAGCTTCAGTTGCTGCGATATATTCGGCTTCTGTTGTTGATAAGGCCACTACTGATTGCAACTGGCTCTTCCAACTGATACAGTTACCGTTCACCAAAAAATAGAAAGCCGAAGTTGATTTCCTTGAGTCTTTATCTCCTGCATAGTCTGAGTCCACGTAACCAATTACACTAACATCTGCTCCACTTCTTTTCTTGTAACATATCCCCACATTAGTAGTCGAGGCTATGTATCTTAGTAACCACTTCATTGCAAGCCAATGTTCACGGCCTGGACTTGCCATAAACCTGCTCAAGACACTAATCGCATGTGCCAAGTCTGGCCTGGTACAGACCATTGAGTACATCACAGACCCAACTGCACTTGAATACAGAATCTTTTCCATGTAAGTCTGATCTGACCTGGTTTTTGCCGAGTTCACAGACGACATCAGATACTGATTCGTGATCGGCAACTTTGCTGGCTTGGCTCCTCGAATTTCGAACTTGTCAATCACCTTCTTGAGATACCCTTGCTGGCTGAGAGTCATTACACCATTCTTCATGTCTCTCTTAATCCTTATCCCAAGAATCTTAGCAGCTTTGCCTAAGTCCTTCATATCGAACTCAGAACTTAGAACAATTTTCAACTTCTTCACACTTGAAGCTTCTTTGCTGATTAGTAGCATATCATCTACATATAGCAGAAGATAATCAGCTTCAAGTATATTCTTCCCTCTAAAGTATAAACAAGTATCATAGCTACTCCTCATAAAGCCTTGTTGAGTAATAAACGCATCAAACCGTAAATACCACTGCCTTGGTGATTGTTTGAGTCCATACAACGACTTCCTAAGCAAACACACCATGTTCTTTTCTTGCTGAACTTTGAACCCTTCTGGCTGCTCCATGTAGATGGTTTCCTCTAAATTTCCATGAAGAAACGCAGTCTTAACATCCATCTGTCTTAACTCAAGATCGAACTGAGTTACCAGCGAGAGCATTATCCGAATTGTTTTGTACTTAACAACTGGTGAGAAGATCTCATTATAGTCCACTCCTTCCTTTTGAGAGAACCCTTTAGCAACTAATCTTGTTTTGTACTTGACCCCCTCCTGAATCGAAATACCTTCCTTGATCTTATAGATCCACCTGCACTTGATTACAGATTGTTTGACAGGCCTTGGAACATTCTCCCAAGTTGAATTCTTATAAAGTGAATTCATTTCTTCCTTCATAGCTTCCATCCACTTGGATCTATCACTAGAACTTAAAGCCTCTTTGAAATCTTCCGGCTCAGTTTTGTCTAACTCAACTGCTGTCATAAACGCATATGCCAACATATCGGTATAAGCTGAGAACCCATACCTCTGGATGGGTTTTGGTTGCCTCCTTTCCCTGTCCCTTGCGAGTTGATAACTAGCTTCCGACTGAGCTGTAATTTCCTCGTCTTGTGCCACAACAGGTTCAACATCTGTACCAGTAAATTCCTCCTGATTATCAGCAACCATTTCAGTGTTTTGATCTGAAATCAATGGCTCCACCTGACCATGATCCCCTGCATTAATCTCCACTTGACCAGTCCCCTGCTCGCTTTTACCCAAGTCACCTTGATTAGATTGATTCTGAGAGAGACACACAAACTCCTCTTCATTGAATACTACGTCCCTGCTGTTTATGGTTTTAAAACCACCAGACTGTTTTAACCACAACCTATAACCTTTCACTCCTTGAGGATACCCAAGAAACACACACTTCACACTTCTTGGCTCTAATTTGCCTTCTTTTTGATGAGCGAAGGCTGTACATCCAAATTGTCTAAGATGAGACAAATCTGGAGGTTTACCTGTCCACATTTCTTCAGGAGTTTTGAACTCAATTGCTGTCGACGGACATCGATTCACCAAATATGCTGCTGTCATTACAGCTTCTCCCCAGAAAGACTTGGACAAACCTGCCCCGAAAAGCATGCATCGAGACTTATCTAACAAAGTCCGATTCATTCGCTCAGCAACGCCGTTTTGCTGGGGTGTGGATCGAACTGTTCTATGTCTTTGAACCCCTAGCTCACGACAATGACTATCAAACACTTCGTTGCAAAACTCTAACCCATTATCTGTTCTTAGGATCTTTAATTTTCTACCTGTCAGATTCTCAACCAAAGTCTGCCATGTTTTGAACTTCTCAAAAGCATCACTTTTGTGTTTCAATAGATAAACTCATACTTTACGAGAATAATCATCTACGATTGACAAGAAATACGAGTTACCTCCATGCGTCGATGTTTTCTCAGGACCCCATAAGTCTGAATGGACATACTCCAACACGCCCTTGGACTTATGAACCCCGGTCTTAAATTTCTGCCGATGCTACTTGCCTAACACGCAATGCTCGCAAAAGTTTAGACCATTGACTCTATCTGAGCCTAATATATTCTTGTCGCTGAGAATCTGCAAACCCTTCTCACTGATGTGACCGAGCCTCCAATGCCATATCGTGGCCTTCCTGTCTTCATCTGAAACTATAAGTGCAGACTGTCTCGACACAGTTTCACCAATCAGCTGATACAAACCTTCTTGCTTGATACCTTGCATCATTAACCTGTTTTCCTTCATTATCTTCATCTTCCCCGACACTATCTGATTTGTGTATCCCAAGTCATCAAGAATCCCGAGAGAGACGAGGTTTCGTGACAGCTGAGGCACGAACCTGACTTGTTTCAGAACCCTTACAACACCATCGAACATTTTTATGCTGACATCTCCAATACCTTCTACTTGACATGCATTACTATTTCCCATCAGCACCTTGCAACCACTCAGTTTCTGGAAATTAGAGATCCAATCTTTTCTGTACGTCATGTGGAAAGTACAACCGGAATCAAGAACCCAGTCCCTCCTAGTATCTTCCATTGACGCCATTAAGACCTCTCCACTATCATAGCCATCACCATAATTCGCTGATTCTTTAGTCTTCACTTGCTTTTTCTTGTTATCTTTTAGCCAACTATAGCAGTGGTTTCGAAGATGACCAACCTTTCCACAATGATAGCATTTTCTTGTTTCCGTAGATTCTGATTGTGATGTTTTGCTTTTATTGTCTTTCGATTTGTTATTGGTGCGAGGTTGCCCTTTGAAGAAGTTTTTCCCTTTGGCCATATAATTCTCACCATTCGAACTCGCTTTCTTTTCTGTTCTTAATTCCAGCTCTCTCGACTTCAATGCCGAAATCACCTCTTCAAGAGTGATACTTGTTCGTCCATATTTGATTGCATTACGGACTTCTTTGTAGGATTCGGGAAGAGAGTTGAGGATTATTATTGCCTGGTTTTCATTGCTCATTGTTTCGTTCTCGCTTGAGTTTGCCAACTCGATATTGAGTTTCAAGAACTCATCAAGATTTTGAGTAAGAGTCTTTTCTTGCATCATCTTGTAACTGAACAACCTTTCCTTCAAGTAAATCTTGTTGATCAAAGATTTGGATTGGAACAGCTCGTCTAGGCGCCTCCACATCGATGTCGGAGTCTTCTCATTGTCTATCAACCGGATTACAGAATCTGAGAGATGGAAAATGATTGTACCAATCGCTGTCTCTGTCATCTCGATCTTTTGATCTTTATTCATCTCTAGTGGCCATGAGACTGGTTCTTCTAGAGTTCGCAGAAGATGCTGCTGTGTCAAGAGAGCCCTGATTTTCCGCTGCCAAATGCGAAAATCTCCATTGCCATCGAATTTGTCAATGTCAGTCTTCATGCTTGAGATGGACTGCCACTGGAATTCCCAAGGTACTGTTTTCTGTGTTGATCTCTTTCTTGTATAATATTGAACCTTGTCCACTTTGTCTCTTTATGCGCCTGAGCCGGAATCTTCCTTATCCGTATCACTAGCCAGCATTAAAGACCTTTCCAAGATTCCTCAAGATTCTTCAAGATTGATTCTAATCTTGCCCAAACCGAGCTCTGATACCACTGTAGGGAATTTCCCTCCTAATCAATCAAAGAACTTAAGAAATATAGCAGCAAGAAACCAATAAAACAACACAAGATTTGATATCGGAGTTCGACCCAAAAAAGATGGTATACGTCTCCGTCGAGCTCTGTTACGAACTCGATTCCACTATCACAATTAAACGTTTCAGTTACACCTCGTTCTTTATATATATCACTCACACCTCTAAAATCTCTTACACTCTTGTGTGAATTACTCATATATATATATATAAACAACTTGTCCTAACTAACTTAACAAACTTAAGCCTTTGACACTTTAGTTAGTTGGGCCTATTAAATTTGGGCCTGACCCATCAACTCAATTTCAACAGAGATAAAGTGGTAAAAAATAATAAAGAACATAAGATATAACGAGGTTCGACCAATAATGCCTACATCCTTGGGGAGTCGTCCATTCTTTTGATTTTCTATGAAATAATTGTCCAAGTAACCATAGGTTACAATGTCTCTATTTATAGGAGTACATTAAAAGTCAAAAGACTAAATTATTACTCCTAAGTCTAATAAAAGTTTAAAGCCCAATTATAATATATAAACTCTAATAAAATATGAGTTCAAAACCCAACAATCTCCACATTGGGAGAATACCGTGCTTATTGAGATGTGATGAATAAATTACAAATCTCCACATTGACGAATTTCATTTCCCTTGAGAAATACACGAGACGTACTCATCAATCTCCACCATGACAAAAGTCAAGCCATCAAAAAATAAGTGAGTTCAACACTTCAATCTTCACCTTTGCTCGAGCCATTATCAAATAACTTTTCGTACCTCCACTTCCACTCAAGAGCCCTTAGAAGAATAACAATCTCCACCATCATGTATATCGCACCATCAAAATGTTATGAGCCACACATCAATCTTCACTACTCGAGTCATTCCCAAGATAAATCATTATACCTCCACTTCCGCTCAAAAACCCCTTAGAAGATAAAATCATAGAGTTTATAATACCAAATAAATTTGGTTAACCACGTTATTTCAACGACGAGAGACATTTAACAACTCTTCCCAATCTTTGTTCATACCCATTGACATATGCGGAAACTAGAATTAACAATTCTTTATTATGTCAAAATAATCTTTACATTGTTTGTCACAAACTGAGTGTCTTATTTTTTCAAATCCAACAATCGACTGAAACCAAAATACCGAATAGACCCAAAGACGTACTTTCATCGTCTACTTTTTCAAAATCAGATATCTATAAAAAATTGAGGACACCCAAAAACGAACTTTCACCGTCTACTTCCTCAAAATAAGATATTGATTGAAAGCGAGAAGACCCAAGACGAACGATTATTGTCTACTTCATAACAAATAAATTAGACTACCACGACATCTCTTTTCTCTAGCTCAAGATCTGACAAAGTATGTCACCCATCTTGCCTTGAACGTTGCATACTCAACCAACTTGAACTTCATACTTCTCCTTTAACAAATTAGTTTGCAATCTTCTAGTTTCTTGAACCCAAAAACGCCCAAAAATCCAAAAATATTATTTCAAAATTCACTATCTCTCTTCAATTGTCTTCACCAATGCTTCAAATGATCATCTAGTTTCTTTGAAAGAAATCGAATATCCTTCCATTTGAATTGATCGAACCTTTCATCTAGCCCTTTTTCATTACTAGAAATCTCATTCAAGGTCTCAATCATCACATTCATTTAATCTATGATCCACAATGTATAGACAATTAAGATAGAACAAAAAAAGTAACAAAATCATCACCTTCGAATTAACCAAGTCTCCCATCTAGCCCTATTTCATGACTAAGAATCTCACTCAAGATTTTTATTTATTTTCTCGCATTAGAAGATAATGCAATGATTTTTTCTTGGTTCGTTTGAGAGTTTCTCTCAAAATGTCTCCACATCAACTTATAAGTGTCTTTCATTAGTATTTCCCTCATTGGTCTTTCATTCCTATTGTGTGTTAATTGGATTGTGTCAATCCTTAATCACCCGCCAACTCAATACAATCTTGCAATTTGGCCTGAAGGATTGCCCTGTCAACATATCGACAATGTTATCATCGGTAAACACCATTTTGATAACAACTATCATACTCGATCATATTTTTGTCAAGTGTAAAGCACACATAATCTCACCACTGTCTTCATCTTGATTAGCTCTTCCAATAAGATAAAAGATCATAACTAAAAAGATACAAATTTTTTAATCTCAAACAAGTCAAATAAAACTAAAATTGCAGACACTTTAAGCCCCCCCAAAAAAAATTTTGAGACGTCCAAACTTTGATCCGATCGTTGAAAATGTAGAGGAATGAGTTACCAATCTTCTCGACAAAATCTCAGCGCAATCAGACTTCGTTTGAATCTCCTATCGTCAGTTTGATGAACTCTGCGCGGCTATAGGTGAAAATCTACTGCTAAATTTTCTCTCTACCTCTCTTTTAATTTTGACTTCTTCAATAACCGTTTTCCAAAGAAAAATCTCTCCAAACATATTTTAGCTGAGAATTTCTTCAAGTCAAAGCCCTCGACATAGTGGAATAATGTCACTCATGTATGCCAAGACAACAATCGGTTATAATAAAACTTTCAACTAATTTTCAACAAGCATGAAGATGTATCGCTTGTTCTCCACATTCTTCTAGTCAAACCCTACATAGAAATAATCTAACAAACCATTTATATGATTAGTGCACCCTCAACTCATACCTTAGAAATTATCATTCTTGGTAGAACCCTTGAGGCATCAACACTTACTTGACAACTTCGCACCAGTATTTACCGGGATTGTCAACCAAAACCTATTCACAATGTTTGATGCAAATCCAAATCCGTCCCTTATACACACATATCAAACTACACTCTTGCAAAGAAACATTAAATCCACCCGCTTTAATTAGAAAACCATTTACAAGTTGCATCAATTGTCTTCCATAATCTGCAACATCGAATAAACACTCCACATTCTTTTTCAACTCCAATTTTCAATCTCCATATTGACGAATATCAAATCTCTTAGCAGATAAATCTCAAATCTCCATCTTTGAAAAATTCAAGTCAAACAAGCCTCAATACAAATTCAAGATCAAAGCTTTGAGAGTTTGATTAAAATCAAACTAGGTTTTACTTGTGAAAATTGGAATCAAATAGTTCTTAAACCTATTTTATGAAATTAAACGAGACTTAAATAAAAAGTCTTAGTTGTTAACCGCTTCAAAGATTCTTGACTTCTCTCTATATATTATATTATATCATAATATAATATCTATTTATATAAAATATATATGGAGATATATATATGGAATATATATGAAGATATATATTTTTTCCTTTTTATATTTTAATAAATCATTTGTCTCAAATTAAAATAAGTCAAAAGAATATACTTCATCTTCTTCATTCTGGTGTCGCTGCCTACATGATGACTTTTCGTCACTTGTACCCATTGGCACCTTCGAGAAGAATAAAAGACTCATTGTCTTCTTCTCAAAAACAACGTCACCCAAAACTAAGAAATATTTTAACGACCGTTGACATCTCCTTAGCAATTGAAGATTTCGACTCAAATCTTCACAGTGACTAATTTTTTTGCAACCAATGTCATTTTCTCAAATAGCCAACAATCTTCAACAAAAACACAAATTCGCAACAACTTCTTCAATGGTGGTTAGGGTTTCTATCATATCTTCACAAATAGATTAGATAAATATTCTTAAAACATGATCTGATACCACTTATTGAGAAAAAAATTAATCTAAACACACGATAAAGAAGATATAGAGATAAAGTGGTAAAAAATAATAAAGAACACAAGATATAACGAAGTTCGGCTACAATGCCTACATCCTCGGGGAGTCGTCCATTCTATTGATTTTTCATGGAATAATGGTCCAAGTAACCCTAAGTTACAATGTCTCTATGTTTATAAGTGTACATTAAAACCAAAAGACTAAACCACTACTTTTAAACCTAATAAAGACTTAAAGTCCAATTACAATATATAAATTTTAATAAAATATGAGCTCAAAACCCAACACAACGTAACATTGACCATCCACCATGGCGTGCTGTGTCTTGTGTCAGCACGGCCTAAGTGATCCGGCTCTAGTCATGACCCGAAGTTAGTTATGAGAGGTGGAAAAAAAGAATTTCTTAGAAAATAATACAATTACCAAGTTTGTTGTAAAAAGTTGATCAACAATTTGGAAATTTTGTTTTTACACAAAAATGAAGAAATTCGAAAAACACATATTGGACTAGGAAGAAACAAGTTTTAGTAGGAATTTGAGAATTTTGATTAATTAACTATTTTATATATTTTTTTCTTATTACAGTTTGCTGCTAAAATAAGACAGCCCAGTTATTGAGTAATATACTACACTATAATATTTGTATCCTTGAGCCCATATACTTAAAATAATGGGCTAGAATTCACAAATGTAGAACTAATTAAACTTCATGCTGATTATTTATGCTTAATACTTTTAAAATTGAAAATTTACATAAAATTATTACTAAGGTATAAGCTTCTCAAATTTAGAGTTTATTTTAAATTATACAAATTTAATTTTTAAAAAAAAATATTAATCATTCTCATATTATTATAATATATATATATATAATTAAATATTTTATATCTAACTAATTTTAAAAATTTATATATTAAAAAATAATAAATAAATAACACTATAAAAAATTATATTTATAAAATTAATTATATTTATTTATTTATTTGAATAAATAATAACATTTTGTTATTTATAAATATAAAATTGATTTTTTTAAAATATAAAATTGTATAAAATCGTAAAATCTTATTATTGTAAATTTAAAAGTGTAAAATCTTATTATCTATTTAAGAGTTAAATCGACTCGTTAATCTTTTTGAAATCATAAAATCATAAGATTTTAAAAAATTTAGTTATACTAACATCGATCTAAAAAAAATAAAAATACTATATTAGTTGTGCAAATAAATAAGTTTTATATATATTGTTGATAAATATATTGTTTTTAATATATATATGTGATATTAAATCAGTTGAATATAATTAATTTTTTTACTAAATATACATTCAATTAATCCACATTTGCTCATTATTTGTTTAGTAGGATGAAATATTACACTCTAATACTATATTTTACAAGTTTTTTTTAAAAAAAAAAAAAAAAAAAAAAAAAAACTAGCATGACTCCAATATTATATGAACTTCACTTTAATTTAATATGTTTTATGTGAGAATCGAATTCTTTAACATTTGTTGTCTTATACAACCATTCTTTTATCTCAACTACTTTATTGAGTTTTATATTTTATAATATTACATAGATATTTCAAGTCAATATTAATATATCTCCGGTTTTCTGAAGTCTTGAATTTGAACATGTCATTGTCATGTTACACGTCTGGCTAAATTAGTTGGGTTTTTTTAGCTAATTAGGTACTTAACTGGCATAGATTAATCGAATTTCGAAGAAAATGCGAAATCGTTGAGTTTTTTAGCTGATTATGTACTTAACTTGCAATGATTAGTCAAATTTCGAAGAAAATGCAAAATCATTGTTTTTATAAAATAATATATATATATACATAACTACCAAATTTATCCCAAAATTCAAATGTCCAAATTAATCTAAAAAATACATAAATAAAAATTCTTACACTCTCAATACTCAGTACAACACCATCTTAAACACAAACTAAAATTAATTTGTTATCCTCTTCCAATGGTTGGTGACATGTAGTAGCCATTATACAATCATCTTTCTCTTTTGGAGACATTGATTCTTTGTTGTCTCTCTGTTCATTATTGTGTATATAATTGAGGGTAAGTTTATTGCGGTTGAAATGTTGATCTTGTTCTGGATCTAGATCTCCAATATCAATGGAATTGCTTTCTTCTTCTACACCATTATTAATGTGTTTTGGGATTACCAGAAATTGAACAAAAATAAAGAATACTACTTTCACAAGAAGTGTGGCAATGAAAGCAATTAGAAGAAGATCAGACATCATCTATACTTCCATGAGTGGGTGCGAATGAATTTCTCGAATGTTCTTAACTAGCTAGATTTATTTTAATATTTTATGAATGAGTGAGTATTCTTATACTCATAACAAATTAATATTTATGATCTCCATAATCTTAGATGATTCAGAATATTACACATAATGGATAGAATTTAGTACAATTACTATTATATTACCATTATATTGTCTAATTGTTGAATAAATAGAAATAAAAAGATATTCAATTACCAAAATTTTAAAATACAACTCAATTGATTGAGATTATTGAAAATAAAATAACTAAAATCGATAAAGGACAAGTATCAAGATTTCAATTATTTCATTAAATCATATTAATTATCAAATTATTCTTATTTTAGTATTTTAGCTCAAAATTACTCTTTTTAATAAACAATATAATTTTCAAAATAATCTAATTATTTTTAAATAACCTCACATCAAACAATCCCTGAGAAATTCATAATGAAAGTAATATTTTTTAATAAACATTTTAAAATGAAAAAAAAAAATATATTATTAGGAAAATACATAAGAAATAATAAAATTTTCAAAAGTACCAACAATTGTGCAATGAAAAGGATTTATGAAAACATCAAGTTCTATTTATAGATAATGTATTCAAATTTCAATAATTTACTATATTTAAAATTATAATTGTTACTTGCTGTGCAAAAAAAAAAGTTTTATATGTATTGTACATAAATTATATATATTCTTATAAAACAAGACGAATATACATGTAATTAAACTAGTCAGAGTCAATTATTTGTTTTAATATTGTGGATATATAATTACATTTGAATTAACATATTATAACAATACATAAAATGTCCATTTACATGAATTATTATTAACTCTAGTCAACATTTATACTTACCTAATATAAAATTATTAAATATTTATGGTATTAGTGGAATCCACCCCCAATAAATTTAATCTGCAAATGAGTAAACAATACTAATAATGTGTTCCAATTTTTATGATAAAACACATGTATTCTTAATTAAGAATGTGACTTTTTTATAACAAAGTCATTGTTAATAATTGAATGAAAGTTTATTGTTGAATAGGTTAAGCCTAATGAAATATTACAAAAATATAATTCAACAAATTAAATATTTAATACTAAATAAACAAAATTGATTTAAAAACAAAGTAGAAGGGCGATGCTTTGATCATGTCCAAGTCTGAATATCGATTAGAGACTAATGTAATTTCTATTTATTAATATTTTTTAAAAATAATATATAAATATATAATTGTTTAATGTTATATTTAAAATATGTTAGATTGAGAGTTGAGACTCTTTATCGTTTATTAGGATTAATTAAGATTTTGGATTCCTTTTATCCTCATATAATGAGAATAAGAAGGGTTTCACTGTAATTGTTAAGATCTTTTTCAATTAAATTAAATATTTATAAAAAATGGAGCTATTTATTATTAAACTTATACCAAACTAAATTTTATTTTAAAGCATGAATAATTTATTATATACGTAACATTTATAAATAAATAAAAAATTAATATCAATCGAATTTCAACGAATTAAATGACTATTAAATTTCAGAAGTTGGTAGTTAAAACTATCGTTTCGCTGAAATTCGGTAGTTAATTAGTGATATATATTTTATTTATTTATAACACGTAGATAATAAAGTTGATAATGTTTACGAATGTTAAGACAAAACTTTAACAATAACAAGTCCGATTTTTATAACTTTAAGTCATAATAATAAGACTTATTTTTATAACTTTAACAATAAAATATCTAAATTGTAATTACAAAATTCGAACATAAATTTAATCGTTCCATAGTTTAATATATACAGGAGATGGTTCACCATTTTAGGTTGTCAAATAAATGTATAATTAATTGTTTTCTATATAATGAATAGTATAGTTATTTTATGAGATTTGGAAAACTTTGATCTTACTTGTATCATAATATAATACAAGTAGAGGAAACTTCATAGAAAAAAAGGACAAAATCGTCCTACAAAAGAAAGAGAAGCTAAGAAAATCCTTTCCTTTCTTCTTTCCTTCCTTCTTGCTAAAGGAATACATACCATGGCTACTGTCTCTACCCTGTCCTCTCCACGGAGCGAGCACCCCGAATCCGATCTTTCTCCAAACCATTCCAATCTCTCTCCGGCGATGATGCAACCGGAACCTACCGCCGCCGTCCAGGAGGATGGGAACGAGGCGCCCTCACAGGACCCTTATCCTCAAGCTACTCCCGTTCTATGTTCAAGCCCTACTCACGATCTCCAAGATCGGTCTTGCCTTCCTTCTCTCTCGCTTCTTCACGTCTCTTTCAATCAAGATCACGGTTGTTTCGCCACCGGCACCGATCGAGGATTCAGGATTTACAATTGCGATCCCTTACGTGAGATATTCCGTAGAGATTTTGACCATGGAGGCGGTGTCGGTACAGTGGAGATGCTTTTTCGCTGCAATATACTCGCATTGGTCGGTGGAGGGCCGGATCCGCGCTATCCGTTGAATAAGGTTATGATTTGGGATGATCATCAGAGTCGGTGCATCGGGGAGTTGTCATTCCGGTCGGAGGTTCGAGGAGTTCGGCTTAGGAGGGATCGGATTATGGTTGTTCTTGAGCAGAAAATCTTTGTATACAATTTTGCCGACTTGAGAATGTTGCATCAAATTGAGACGACTGTGAATCCTAAAGGTCTATGCTCGGTATCTCAAGCTGCCGGAACCTTTGTGCTGGTTTGCCCGGGTTTACAGAAGGGGCAAGTGAGAGTTGAGCATTATACCTCCAGGCGGACAAGGTTCATTATGGCTCATGATTCAAGAATTGCTTGTTTTGCTCTGACTCAGGATGGAAGCATGCTTGCCACAGCTAGCACAAAGGGAACTCTTGTGAGGATTTTCAATACGTCCGATGGATCATTGTTGCAAGAGGTAAGTTGACTTGCATTCCATATGCTCCATCATAATGAAGCATTATTGTGTAAAGTGGTACTATCTTGGGATAGTTATGGATAGATTGATCACACTCATTTAAAGATGGACTAATTAAGGACAAATCCAAGTTTAAAAGATGGACTAGTTCTTGTTTCACTTGATCAATAATTGGTTTCCTGGTTAGTTAGGGTTAAGTAAGTCTCTAGGATCACTAGTGTTATTGACATCATGTGATTATGCAATTCAGGTTAGACGCGGTGCAGATAGAGCAGAAATATATAGTCTTGCATTTTCTTCAACTGCTCAATGGCTGGCTGTATCAAGCGATAAAGGCACTGTCCATGTTTTCAACCTTAAAATTGATATGGGAAACTTAAGAACTGAAAGGCCTCAAGGAGTGTCTGACACTGTTCAGACTGTTTCATCACCCATTTCATCACTTTCTTTCATTAAGGGTAAGGTGCTACAACCCTACAAAGAGTTCATGAGAAGTCCCTTGTTTTCATTTAGTCACTGCCTAATATACACATTGCTTGAAGTCTTATTGATTTGGCAGCTTGGTTGGTTAAGATGATAATTTCCTTTCTACTTATATCCACTTAGCCAAGATTTGTTGATTCCTTTGTTCACTATCATTTTACTTTATATAGTTATAAAGAAACTTCATTTTGTTTCCATTTTTTTTAAAAAAAAAAGGAAACTTCATCTTGTTTGTTTTAGTGACATCCTCTAGAAGAGATTGAGTTTCCTGACTTGTTAGCTCAATGACTTCTTTGTAATTTATTTTCATTGACCTGTATCTTGGTTTTTCTTTTGATTCGAAAACACTGTTTTTTATTGGTTAAGAATTTGAAAGTTGTGGTTTATGTATATATTCCTTCTCCAGGTGTATTGCCCAAGTATTTCAGCTCTGAATGGTCTGTTGCTCAGTTTCGCTTACCTGAAGGTTCTCAATATATTGTTGCTTTTGGTCACCAAAGAAACACTGTTGTAATTCTGGGCCTGGACGGAAGGTGAGTGGGTAATTAGTTATGTGTGCCTAGTAATTGCCTAATTTGACCAAGAGATTGTTTGATGTGGATTATCTCCAAATAACCTAATTTCAAATCATCAACAGTTTTGAATTTATTACTGATTATATATGTATACTCAAATAACCCCAAATAACATGATTTTTCATAATCTACATCAAACAAGGTTGTTTGAAAATAACCACTTGGTTATTCAAATAACCCTAGATCAAACAAGGTTGTTTCAAATATTGGGTTCTTTTTATACCTTGCATTTCCTATGCTGGTTTCACTATGAATTCCTTGTGATCTTCTCTTTCTATCAGTCTTCTTCAAGTTAAGCATAAAAGAGTATGAGTTTAATATTTTATGTCAGCCCAAATGGGGTTAGCAGGGTGTCTGTAATTACATATTCACCTTGTTTGATCTTGGGGTTATTTTTCAAAATATTCAAGGTTATTTGAAAGAAGACATTAGAGAGTTGGTTTGATGATTTGGTAAAGTTGATTGAATAGTTAGTTATTTGATATGTGTCACGTGAAACAATGAGAAATGAATTAATGTATGAAATGCATGCAACAGCTTCTACCGGTGCCAGTACGATCCAACAAATGGGGGAGAGATGACTCAGTTGGAATATCACAACTTCCTCAAACCCGACGAAGCCTTCTAGCGCGGTGCTTGCTTCTCTGATGATGATACTTATGTTGTTATTGTCAATGTTCTTTCTTAATGAAATGTTGTAAATATTTGACCATAGTGTTGGCCAAATCAATGATTTACTACTCTGCTTCCTTCCGCTCATGTTTAATAATAACATTATGAAGCAACACGGGGACAACTACTCTAAATACTCTATGGAATATTGATGATGATGTGAATACATAAACCAAACCTTTAATGATTTCTTTCTTTTTAAGTTCTGTCTTCTAGATTTCTTTTGGTTTTGTTATAGGATTTGAATTCGGGTATATATCAGCAAAGCATAACAAAAAATAAAGAAATTATTTTCATTTTTGTATATTAAAATTGTGAGCCAAACTTAAATGGAATGAAGAAGAGCTGTTTGTTTGATTTGCACGCAATAATTAACTTAGAGTGAAAGCAATAACGACAATCAGAGATTTTTTCAAAAAAGAGAATGCGCATCCGGGGAATCGAACCCCGGTCAGTACCGTGGGAGGGTACTATGATACCACTACACCAGATGCGCTTATGTTTTGATAAAAAAATTATTAAAATATGACTAAGATCTGTAGACTTGCAATAAGTTGCATGATTCTATTATTAGTGTTTATTCTAAGATCTGAGTTTGCAGGTGGTAGGAAGGGTGTGATCTTTAGGGTTTTTTTGAGGGCATCATTTGTTGTTCGTACATAATCATAATCATCATCATCTAAGGAAGACAGACGATGAGGTTTGGTCTGTATTAATTAATCTAAGTATCCTCCCTCATGTATACGGTTCGTCATTTTATTAAGTTTCAAATTGAGTGCACATCTTCGTCTCTTTTATATCACATGTGTTTTTATGCAATGCATCCTTTACGTTCTTTAAATTTTAAAACACCTGATCATGAGAACACATGATGCTACATAATCATATATATGCTTGCTTTTCATAGTTGATGAAGGAGATATATATATATATAGATAACCCGGCCCGGCGATGATTAGTACTGTCCAAGCATGCAATTGAATTATTTGTTTCTGAAATTTATTCAATGTGTTTCAGTCGACACCCTGAGGTGAAGTGGGCTCAAAGGCAGGATAAGGTTTATATGACTGTGGAATTGCCAGATTCTAAAAATGCCAATATTAATCTTGATCCTCAAGGACTTTTTACATTCTCTGGTACTGCTGGACCTGAAAGCCTGAATTATGAATTAACATTGGATCTTTTTGATGAGGTTAATGTCGAGGTAATTAACAATACTTTGATCATTGAAGCAACGCGATATCTCTTTTAGATGGTTATATACATATATGTATTCTCATGAAGAACCATCATTGCATTTGATCTATCTCCCCACAGAAAAGCAAAATTAGTGTTGGTGTGAGGGGTATATTTTGTGTATTGGAGAAAGTCGAAATAAAATGGTGGAAGAAACTTCTGCGAGGAGATGGAAAGACGCCTCACAATGTGAAAGTAGATTGGGACAAATGGGTGGATGAAGATGATGATCAGGATACAGGTACGTACGTACTTGCCAATATTAATTAATCTAATTTGTTTTGAATGAATTTGAACTAGCTAGCTATATATGTAACATTTGAAATATACTGATCACTAGGCACAGCCGATTTAGACATGGGAGGCATGGATTTCTCGGTAAGACCACATATATAGACTGATTTGATTAATCAGTTTTGGGAAATTGAATTGGAAGTGCGCGCCCTCTTAATAATGTTGTGTTTATAACAGAATTTTGGTGATATGGAAGGAGGCATGGATGATGATGATGATGATAGTGATGAAGGTATAGCATAGACTATAGAGAGATATATCTTTACCAACTTCGGTTGTGTTGTGTTAATTTCTTGTTAGCCGTTGTAGATGATGATGAAGTTGGAACAGAAGCAAAGACAGATCAACACGAGGTTGTTAAGGAGGTCATGAGCTGAAAGAGTACCACAATGGTGTTGGAGGTTTAATTTAGTGAACTTTAATGATTTCATTCTGCATGACATATTCTTTCTGGGATGCATGAATACAACAAAACTTATTTTTCCTATGAATGCCATCAAAATTTGATAATTCTAAATATGTTTTTAAGAAAATATTGTATCTGAAGCTGCTGTTTTTTTCTTTGGTGGTTTTAGTAAGTAGTGCTCACTTTCTATATTTTACACTTTTTATGAAACTAGTCCGTTAACCCCACTGGTCGGAACCGAACCGATTATTGATTATTTAATCTTCTGGTCTGAATTGTTGGTGGGTGGGTGGGTGGGGAGAGAAAGGATAAATGGGAGATTTTTATTTTTAATAAAAATTATTATTTATTTTATTATTTTTAATATAATATAGTCAGGGCTGATTGATTTCCATTAATTAATATAATATCTTATAAAAAAAATTATTAAATAATTTTTAATACATTGATTATAATTTGTTATGTATCATTTAATGATTTAAATTAACTTAAAAGATCAAAATTTTGTTAAATTGATCAAGATTATATTTATCGGTAAAAAACATGTTTAGAGTAAAAATATATTAATCAGTTAATAAATGTTAATGAACTTAAAAATATAGTTTTAAAAATACTATTCAAATATCCATTTGTAACATATCATCAAATAATTTAAGTTGATTTGTGATAATTTGAGAAGATTTTTTTTTTTTTTTTTTTTTTTTGGTATAAAAAGACTTAAAAGATTATTTATATATAATAAAATTATAATTTTAAATAAAAAATATTTTATTTAATGAATCAAGTGATTTAATAAATAAAAAGAAAGTAAAATAATATTTATTTTTATTTTTATTATTTAAATAATCCAAAATTAAACAACACCTTAATTGTGAAAAAAAAATGTTGATGTGTAAGTGTGATTAACCTGCCAGAATTAGAAAATATATGTAATCCTTTGGACAAATTTTGTTGGCATTTGTATTTGATTTATTTTAATTAATTATTTTACAAATATGTTTAATGCTAATTTTTAGATATATAAAATTGTTCAACACATTATCAAACTTACTCATCATGATTTCTTTGTTTATGTTAAAATTTCTTTCTTTCTATGTAATTTTGAATAGACTATAATTATTATTTAACGTTTCAATAAAGTTGAGTGTATAAAAAAGCTTAGTAACATAAATGGTCCAAATAAAAGTACATGATACATATTGAACAATCATACAAAGTTAATGGCAATTAATTAATTATTGTTTTTTTTAATTGAGGACCTAAAAGAAAAGTTTAGTAATTCTTGGGAGGCGTTCGGTTGGATTACCCTCCTTCTTCTTCTTAACCTAGTTAGGGTAAGGCTTAAACCCTAAGAAGGAGAAATATTCTGTTGAGAGATGGAATCAATGGAGATGGATGTAGAAGAAGCTGTAACAATTCCAAAGCCCGACTCTTTCAAACGATGCGGACTCAAGAGCACAATCCAGACCAACTTTGGAGACGATTATGTTTTCCAAATCACCTCCAAGTATGTATATCTTCTCTTTCTCTCTTTCCCGATCTGTAAATTGAAGAGGCTAACCTCACAATCAAACTGATTTGGTAGGGATGATTGGTCTCTTATGGCGGTGTCTCTATCTACGAATTACCTAAAACTATACTCGCCTACAACAGGTCACTACTTAGGAGAATGTAAAGGTCATACATCCAATGTCAATGATATCTCCTTTTCTGATAATTCGAATATCCTGCATTCTTGCTCTTCTGATGGCTCCCTCAGATCCTGGGACACTAGATCATTCCAGCAGGTTCTTTTTCTTCTTCTTCTTCTTCCAACTCCCACCATAATTTTGTGCTTATTAGTTTACCTTTTGCAAAGGGCAGGTGTCTTGCTTGAATACAGGTCCTTCTCAAGAAATTTTCAGTTTTTCTTTTGGGGGAACAAGTGGAAATCTTGTAGCTGCTGGAACCAAATCCGAGGTTATTATTTGTTCATAGATATGTAAAATTTGATTTGATGTAATAAGTATAACTGATAGAAAGAAGAAGCTTTATGTAGATATTCTTCTGGGATTGGAGGACCAGGAAACAGGTTGCATGCTTGGAGGATTCTCATATCGATGATGTTACCCAGGTAAGTTTGTAATGAGTAATTCGATTTTGGTTATGTTTTTCATTGTAGTTTGAGTTGCGATTTTTCTGTAGGTTCACTTTATACCTGGCGTAGACAACAGGCTTGTCTCTGCTTCAATGGATGGGTTGATTTGTAACTTTGATACTAGTGGGAATATAAATGATGAAGATCATTTAGAGTCGGTAAGTAAAGGTTAATAATGCTCCAATTATATTACTACTTAAGCATATATAATCTTGGTTGTGCTCATTCTCTACCAATGAAAGGTGATTAATATTGGAACCTCAATAGCTAGAGTGGGATTTCTTGGTGAGAAGCTTTGGTGTCTGACACATATTGAAACTTTAAGGTAAAAAATTGCATTTTGTTTTGTTTTGTTTCCTTTGAATTTGGATTGTCATCATGTTGCCCATTTGGAAACAATTTCTGGATTGAAAAATTGGGCAACCTGGTTCTTATGGTTTTCTTTCTTGGGATGCTTAATTAGTGTTTGGGATTGGAAGGATGGAAGTAATGTGGTTCTTTTTGAGGATGCTCGATCATTGGCATCTAATAAGTGGTCATTAGATCAGGTATGTTTCTTATATTAAATATGTTTTAGTTTTTATGTGTTCCAAATAAATGATTTTGTACGTTCTGAACGATGTAGGTGGACTATTTTGTGGATTGTCACTACTCGAAAGAAGATGATTGTTTATGGGCAATTGGCGGTACGAATGGAGGCACGTTGGGTTACTTTCCTGTGAGTTATGGAGGATCCGGTGCAATAGGGTCTCCAGAAGCTGTTCTTCAAGGTGGGCACACAGGTGTAGTTAGGACCATACTGCCCATGAGTGGAAGAAGTGCATCCCAAATCGACAATGGCAGCATTTTGGGCTGGACTGGCGGTGAGGATGGTCGGTTGTGTTGTTGGTTGTCTGATAAATCATCTGATAGTATTACTTCTTCTTGGATATCAAGTGGGTTGCCAATCAAGAGTTCAAAGGATCGCAGGATAAAAAGACATCAGCCGTATTAGTCATACTTGTTACTACTACTGTTAACATATATTTTGTTATGCTTATATTATTATGGATTATTTATTATTAATGCATTCATAAAATATTTCAATTTTTTTCTTTTATAAAATTGCAATACTATTAGTTTGTTTACTTTTTGTTAGGGTGAAATACAATATTTGTTTATTATTTCAACATTGATACATTTTCCTTCAATTAATCTAACTTCCACTAACATTATTACCAAATAGATGTGGTTTTTCATCTATATATTTTTCACCATCTCTTTATTAATCTGCTAGAATAAAATATTAATCTTGTTCTACATAATATTTAGTGCCTGATTTGGGACAAGGAACACAAGTGAGTTAAATAAATGCCAGTAAATTCACATCGATAAAACCTTAAATGTGGATCAATGCTTCTTGATGGATATTGTCCAAAGTAGATCTTTGTCTGATTTCACAGTTACTCTATCTTCCTTGACAATGTTCGAGGTACTAACCAGGCCGCCGAATCTCATTTCAGTATCAGCTGCAAAAGGGGGCTTGATCAATATTGAGAACATAATGCCAACTGATTAATAGTGAATGTGAATGTTTAGGAATACTACTACTTACTCAGATTCCACTTAAGCCCAGTAGTTGTGGTGCTTAAAGATGGTTCCCCAATAGGAATAAGTCCACAGTGTGGACCTTCAATAGATGACTGAATACGAATTTCATGATGGTGAGTACGAGGCAAAAGATGGATCAGGGAATCATCCGATAAAAGAATTATTCGCAGCGATGAGAATCGATGTATAACATTGATGTTCCCAACCTCATGGTCGAAACGCCCACCAAGTGATCCAGTAACAAGAATGCACAACTGTAAATATTATATAACTCATAAGTATATCTCACATAATGGTGTTGTACAAGATGATTGATTTAGTGACTTACATTAGACTTGTCTGCAATTGGAGAGGAGTCCTTAATAAATGCCACGCATTTATGCAGATCTGTTGTGTCTTGATCTTGGCTTTCATCTATGATCTCGGTCCCCTGTGCAAATGAAATAATGTATCCTTAAACCACATATGTATTCCAGTTCAGTTCTCTCTAGTTCTAAATAGGGTACACATGTTATTCTTGATTAATAATGAGTAAATAAACGGTATTAGACTTATTTATGACTGTAGGAAATCCTATGTTTTGATATTCCAGTTCTATCCCTAATTCTCCCCATTTAAGATTTTGAATCCTAACATGATGTTGATTTCACTCAAGGGAATAATTGCCCTTTTTGCTGTTTTTGACACAACATCAACTTAAGGCTTTGTCAGCTCCATGCATACAACTTAGCAATGTTTATAATATAAGCAGATTTTACAAAATGCATTACTGTACTAATACCAAAGTTGATTTTGAGGTTATTTGAGTCAATTTGAAGTTCGAGGCGTATACAAATGAGTGAATGAGCTTACAAAAGATTATACATTTGCATAAAAGTGATTAATATCAGCTTATGGTTCACAAAACTTGAAGAAGAAAAACATGAAAAAATGAACTACAACTTACTCGTTATATGTTTTGATTAAAAACAAGTCAAATCCTATTTAGAAATTAATTTTTTAGATATGAGAGTACATTTGTCAAGAGTTTATGCAAACTGGAAAAAGAACTTGAGGAAATCAACTATTATAGCTCTCTATAGATTGTCTACTTTATTCGAGTTCATTGAGTCTGGTAAATATTGACAAAAATTGATTGTATATTTGTTAAACAGCGGAATCTGAATTCAAAATTGTGCTGACTGATCAATAAAGTAAAAGTAGATTCAAGTAACAAAGTTATTGATGTAAAAAATACATTGAATCAGATTTGATTACACGTTTCTACAAACAAGAAAGTGCATACTTACAAGGTCCTTGTAGAAACCTAGCACATCACTTCTGATTGAATCCATGTCTCCTTTGATTGCATCAGGCACATACCTAAAATAAAAAGAAAGAATAGTAGTGCATCCATATAACGGAAAAGAATATCGGTCAATTGAAGGAGTCAGTCAGGTTATTGGAAAGATTCAACACCTGTTCCTCACACTAGGTGCGTCTTCATTCGGCAACAGAAGAGGAAGTTCATCAAAGAGACGATTAGCTCCACCGTCGGCACATACACGAAATTGTGCTGCTCTACAAACAATAGGAGTAAGATTTCGTCAAGGAAATTCGGTCATGAATAAGTAATAGACTAAGGAGATGATAAATTGTAACACCGCGGTTCCCGTACCGTGCTTCCATAGAAGAGGAGCGAATCGAGGAAGGCGCTGGTTAAGAATAACGAGGGCGTAGGATGAAGTCGGAAGGTCGTCGGCGGCGGCGGGGATCGACGGCGAGAGAAAAGTGGAGGAGTGAATCATAACTTCCATTAGTTGATGCTGAAGAGAGAGATCTGAGAGATTCACTTTTTGTTTCTGAAAAGAGATAATTTGATTTTGGTCCAAAAGAAAAGGATGTAATAGCGCGCAAGTTACATATTTTATTGGAAAAGTCAACTAACAAATCTGTTCATCACTTAATAATTAAATTATATTATTAATGAGAATTTTAAGTTTAATTTATTACAATTATTGTTATAATCATAATTAATTTTTAAATTTATTAAAATAAAAAATAAAACTGATTTAATTTAATAATGTTAATAAAATCACATCTTATAAAATAGATAATAATTTGTAATAATATCAAAAAAATAAAATATAATGATAAAAAAAATTACATATCTTTATTTCAAAAATGACATAACAGAGTTTTTATTATCATAATAATTTATATTTTTTTAAATTTAAGAGATATATATAAAAAAATCTAACTTTGTCATAATAAGTCATTTTTATAAAAATAAATAAATAAATTATGTTATTTAAAATAAGGTTCTCTTCTTAAGAAGGGAAAATGTTACCAAGATTAAGTTCAGAATGAAGATTGGACTAACTCCTTCATAAAAATTATATTATAATAATTTTTTTTTAATAAATTAAATAATTTTTAATCTGTTTATAATTATATTTGGTACTAAAAGAATTGTTAATAATAAAATAAATGTTTCTGAATATATTCAAAGGAGATGTGGATACTTAGTTCTCCCGTCTCATTGATTTGATTAATTTATTGTAATATGTCATAAATTTGTAATTTTTTATTGTTGTTTTTCATTTCAAACTTTATTTTATCTCATAGTTTTAATAAAATAACACTAAATTATTATTATTTTTTTTAATATTAAAATAAATAAATTCATTCTCATTCTAGTTTATTATCAAAACTCATTCTCATTTTAATTATAGCATTCAAATCAAAGTAATGACGTTACAGGTTAAGTTAACTTATTATATAAATTTATTATATATATATATATATATATATATATATATATATATATATATATATATATATATATATAAATTATGTTATCATTCAATTTATTTGATAGATAAATTGGACGTATTTATGAATATCGATAGGTGATGTTTGATTTGTTACGAGTATTGATAATACAATACTTAATTAATCTTTAAAATAAATATGATAATTTTATACAATTTTTATATATTCTCACGCCAAAATTACTTTATGTATTTTGAAAAAATTCTTAACATAATATTTTATTATGAATTTCAAATTACAAAATATATAAAAGAAAACCACTTCATCAAAGTAGTAATTGAAATTATATATTCTGTTAACTAATTAATTTATTTTAATTGATGAAACATACTTGGTTGAGAGGAGAATGAGAGGATTCAAACCTAATTTTATTTGAATTTTTATAAAATCTCCACTAATTTAAAATGTTAAATTGAGATAAAAAAAATGAAATTATAGAAGTTATACTGCAATTATTATTCAATACTTTTGATATTTTAATTAATAAAAATAAATTCTTGAATTATTTAAATAAATATGTAATAAAATGAAAACAATCTAAACAACATCAAACATAAAGATTAAGTATCAACCAAAATTTACAATTTTTGGTGATCTTTCAACTCCTTATTCTAACTAAACCATTCAAATATAAATATTCAATTATTAATTATAATCTCATCTATTACTTGATTAGTGATGTAAAAATTAAAAATTAATTTTATTGAGTTTCAATAAACTAGAGTTTGTGTAAAATTAATCACACCAATGATTTTTTTTTCGTAAAAAATTCATAAAAATAAAAGGCATAGTTATGTTTTCAAGAATCTTTAAAGTAAATATAAATTTATATTCAAATTTGTCAAAATAAAATAAAATAAATAAGTTTGATTTTCAATGATAATAGATTATTACCATGTTAAATTGTCGGTGAGGTCACGACACACCGATACCTATCGTGTGCCAGCACAACACGCTTGAGGGCAGTGATTTATTACACAAAAAGATTAAAATAAATATAAATAAAGCTTAAGGGCTTATATATTAATAAAAAAATAGTTTAGGTACTTATTTGTATTTTTTAATGAAAATTTAAAGGCAATGAGCAGGCTCATGTGTTGTAATGACTAAAATGCACTTGTTTTTATCTCTTTTTAGCTAAAAAAAACAGGCTCATCTCCTTTTATTATTTAATTAATCTTGTATTAAATTAAAATCCACTTAAATTTCTAAATTAAAATTAAATATTAGTGTTTTATTTTAAAAGTTTCAAAATTTATAATTATATTTTTCATTAAATTAATTGCAACAGTTTTTGAAATATAATTATTAATAACTATAGGTAACATAAGCATTGGGAGAATCAGAGAGTGCGAGAGCTCATGCTGGTCCTGTCCTAGTCTTTGGGTTGACTCAGTCCCCTCTTTATAAACTTAATTGTACATCAATATTTATTAATTTCCCAAAAAATTAAACTTTAGTAAAAAAATATAATTTTTAATTTTTCAAAACTCATGGAATTTCTAGAATGGGCTTGGGCTTATCACAAGTCCAGGTCGGGCCGGGTTGGACCCTGTGAAAAACATACAAAAACGTTATTAATATTAGAAAAAAATATATAACACATGAGAATAAATATTATAAGATTTTAAATAAAATAATAAAGTAATTTTGTAATTAGGTCATGGGTAATTGAGTAATTTACTTAAGAAAATTAAATCTAGACGGGGCAAAGTGAGGTGAGGTCACATTTTCTCTCACACCACTTAAATTTGGCGGTCTGAATAGGGCAAGACGAGCGAAGGAGAAGGCGAAAGGAGATTGCAGAACGAGATTGCGACAAAGGTCTAAGCGTCTAGCGAAACAATGGTAAGATTTTCGACGAACCGATTCAAATGTTTTTGTTTTTGCTTGTTTCCATGAAGATCTGATCGTCTTTCCTTTGAATAATATGCTTATTCATTCCATTTGTTCCTAGAAATCTCTCTTTCTCGCTTTCTCTGATGAATCGTACGATGTAGGTATACAACATTTTAGAATTAAGATGTGAAATATAGACGTGCTTATTTTATATTGTTTATAAGATCAATTAGGGATTCACGACTTGACGATACGATTAATTTCCTTCTCATGTAAACATTGTTCTGTATCAATCATAAAAAAGTTGAGATTCATTTGATTTATGTCATGTATTAACTAATTCAAAAAGGAAACAATGTGCTTGGACATCCAACAAAGTTTGCACTAAAAACTTCTCAATGAGAGGTCTAAATGATCTATTTGAGAATAACAAGGGAAACATACCTTTTGTATGATGGTTTATTAGATCTCAATTGAAGTAGAATGATTATATATGTTTCCTCTCAAATTAGTGTATGTTTAGCTCTCTATGATATTACATGTGATTTGTATTTGACTGCATTTGTGTTTCAGGATGGACCAGATGATCCTAAGCAAAGTACTGCAGATATGACTGCTTTTGTAAGTTATCCTCAGCTCTTCTCTTCTCTTTTGAAGAACAATATGGGACTGAGATATGATCAATGTCAGTTAAATTGAGCTAAGATGTTAAATTTGTACCCTTAAACATGTGGATAATATAACTCACATATTAGCTTTTTACTTCCAGGTACAAAATCTTCTCCAGCAAATGGTAAGCTCTAATGACATTCTATATTGCACAAGAACATATTGCTCGCTCTTACTCACTTAAAAATCTTCTTTTTATGCAGCAAGCAAGGTTCCAAACCATGTCCGAGTCTATTGTTACAAAGAATATCCTTTTCTTCTTCCTGTTACATTAGTTGTTTTGGCATTCTTTATCATTTCATTAGTTTTTCTATGGGTAGTAACATTGCTGACACTAAAGCTTCCTGAAAACTGGCCACACTACATTTGTCAAAATATTGACATTCAGTCACTTAGGCCACTTTCATCTATAATCTGATTTAGCATTTATTTTCTATCTAGGGTTAATAATCTGTTATCTACAGTTGCTTATGCTATAAATGTTCTAAGTAAGGCAGTTTCCTTAATTCCGTTGCACTAGATGAGATGGGAGCCAGGATAAATGAGTTGGAGCAGAGCATCAATGACCTAAGGACAGAAATGGGAGCGGAGGCTTCCCCTTCACCTCTTGCACCTGGAAAGACGGATGAAGGCAAGCAGGGAGAGGATGGTTCTTCTTAGAGCTTATCAAAGCCATTGAGTGTCATGTTTTTTTTTCTTCTTTAGAACTCGATGCATATTGTTGGCAAATCTATAATCATTTAATAGTTGGTGGTTTGTCTATGGGTTCTCTTCTGTTACTGTTTGATTTTAGATTGTCTCTAAATATCTAACTATTGTTGTCAGTCTGAATGAAATTTGCTTCATTATTCTCTTTTATCTTTGTTTGATGAAATTTTGATTCCTTATATAATCAACACTGGGTATTTTGTTGCAGTTTAACAACTACATGACATATTTTTGTTTGAATTTGAAGATGGCATAATGAAGCACTTTAAATTAAGGGTTTCTTATATGCATATAAATTAAGTTTGAAACTGAACAAAAATGTTAAATTGATATTGAAGGTAAGCAGTGAATTAAAGAGGTGATTATTATTAATGTTTGTATGCAGAAATCATTAGATGGATGTAAATTATTAACTTCTGCAACGAGTGATAGCGCTGCAGCCTCGGGTGTAAGGATTGGCTTCGGCTCCGGTCTTGCAGTTATAGTATGAAGCACCTCTATGTGAACACGGAACCGTGTTCCTCTGCAGCGCTCCGTAGCTGATGTAGTTGGTCGTCGCCAGTATCCTCCGGTTAATTTCCTCATCCAACTCGCCTCCTGCAGAATTAATGCACTCGTCTATCGTTCCACTGCAGCCCGATCTCGCAGCCTCCCATGGCAATTGATCACGGTGCAGGTGTGCATCAACTCCAATATCAGTCGTCATCAACAACACAACGATCACTACAGAGAAGATCATCATCATCCAGGTACTCTGCATTTTCATTTTCAAATTTCAAATCTCTCTTCTTTTTCTATCTCTCATTCAAGTTCATTTAGAGCGCTTCATGAACTTAAATATATAGCCCTCCTTGTGTATTCAGGGAATAGACCAGTTTTCTTAGCCATTAAATTAGTGACACTTCTTTTCTTGTTATTTACACATTAGCCATACCATTTGATTAAGAAGCATGCAAGGAGTCAACTACAAAAACCAATTATTGATTTATAAATAAATAAACATATTTGACACAATTAAGTATCTATTTTATGAATTCTCAAATATTATAATGGATTAGAAAGTCTCGAATTACTCTTATTCATTTTTAAGGTGTTTTTAAGTAAAGATCAAAAGAGTTATTTAATCAGTTTAATTAGCAAAGTAATTTGGATTATATGGTACTAATATTATAGGGCACAAATGTATCATTTAATTATTTTTTAAGAAAGTTTTATACGATGAACATTTGACATTATTATCTTATAATGACCAACCATGAAAATCATTATTTTTCTGTCCTAACCCTAATCCTAATCCTAATCCTAATTCTAATCCCTTGAAGCAATTGTCTTGTATTAAAGTAATACTAATGAAAAACATGAAGAATTTGGGGCAGTTGGCTGTCTCCATCTTGTGTAGGTTAACTATATATTTTCTTGAATAACTCTAATTTGGCCAAAGAAAATAAAAACATATTAGGTTAATTATATATTTTTAATAATAAGATGTCCTTTCTAATTTTGAAAAGTTCAATCCTTCCTTTCATAACCCTTTAGAAATTTAGATGGAGAAGATTGAATGTTGTTTTCATACCAAACTAACAATCATTCATTCATTGACCATCAATGGAGTTTATTTTCTTTTGATTTGTTTGGTAGTCCCTGCTTTCCTTCTTTATTGCAAAATATACTCCAACTTCTTTTAATAAAATAGTTGATAATTCAAATATAGATGATAATGAAGAATTCTAATTAAATTTATGGTTTGAACCATTGAAACTGAACAATAGACAAAAAAAAAAAAAAAAAAAACTGACTATTATTGAGCAAATCAAATCTTCGTTCAACCGCAAAAAGATAGTGGGAGATTTTGAAAAACCGAGATGTTTGAGATGATTTTTCAAGTGTACAAAATGATAAAGTCGAATCGTTTATAATGTAATTCTGTATGCACTTTCACTCCATTTTTAAACACAATTAAGTAAGAAAAGACTATCATTTGATTAGAATAAAAACATTTGAAATTTTAAAATCCAATTCCACCACCAACCACTTACATCCTTTTCTAATAATACAAAAACTATATATTGTCAATTCAACCATTAAAAGTAATGTTAAATTGATGTATAAAAAGAAGTTGATTTTTGTAGTAAAAAGAGAGTGAGTGTCCTCTAGATCTTCAAACAAATGATTAATTACCATGTTTCTAAACAGAATGCATCAAGATCCAAGAAGAAAACTAAATAAATAAAACCAAGAAGATGATGGTTCAGGCTTGCATTGGAGCCTAAAATCAGGAACCCCATCCATTTCTTTTGTATTTGTAAAAAATTATCAAATTTCAGCATACAACATTTGTTGAGCATAAACAATTATACATGAAAAGTAGATATTCGTTCTTCCCCAAATTTAAGCCTTTATCTTTCGAGCTTGCTTAGCAACGCATCCATTGGTGGCAGCTCCTTTACAATTTGTGCCCAGTCCGGAATACCCTGAAAATAGCGGTTGGTTTAGTTTTAAGTCAAAAGATAGGGAAATTATATGAAAGGACTGAGTCCTTACCTTCCCAGATCTTCGAACACGACCATCTAGACGTAAGACAATGTAGACATCTTCGCCAGCCGTCACTCCTTCAGATTTTTGTTGATCCTTTATCCATCTGAATAAAGAAAGACCTCAAAACATGTTTATAAAAGCTTATTAAACCGAAAAGAGAAAATTACTTATCTGTAAAAACTAAAAACTGACCTTTCCCATTCTGCAGGAGCTATTACCTCAGCTCTAAACCGAATCTCAGATTTTAATTTTGATGCTGCAGTTATTGATTGAGTCCGTTTCTCAAAATCTTCCTAACATCGAGCCACAATCAACATATTCTCAGTTCAGTTTGATTTTTTATTTTGATTTTTAAACTAAGCATAGTCCCAAATCTTACCCCTATTGAGGGTAATGTAGAAGCTGTCTTAGTGGAAGTAGTTCCAAAGCCTTTCTTTTCAATTTTTTGCTTACCACCTTCACCCAATATAACAGGAACCAAAAGAACTCCACGGCGAACAAGATCGTTTCTGAATCTATCAGCCTTCTGTAGTGCTGATGTTACAAATTCTTTGCTCCCAGCCAGAATAACCTGAAACAAGAACCATTTAGGAATCTTATTGCCCCAAATGGAAACACTTATTGTTCCAAATTATAACCTTTAAAATGAAGAGTAGAAATAGGAAACATGAACAATAATATGCATGACTAATTGTTAGCTTGAGAGTATGTTATTGAACTAACTGGTCTAACAGTGTCCCGCAATTGTACAAGCTCAACAACCCGATTGGTTGAAAGCCGCAAAGGTAACCTTGATAGAGTTTCATCGCGAGTTATTTGAGCAATTTGCTCCTCCTCTTTTTTGTTATCCCAGATGAATAATGCAACGAATATGACTATACCTGTACAACACTGACTGAAAAAGTTTAGTTTAACAAAAAATAGAAATGTCACACATTTAAAGTGTAAATTTACCTGTGATATTAATACCAGCATTTCCAGCAGTTTCCAGAAGATCAGGAGCACCATCGCCGCCAACTATGGCACGAAAAAGTCTAGGAATTGTAAAAAAAGTGGAAATCCCTGCGGCTGCACAAAATGCCACATAGAAGAATCTTCTAACTCCTCGAAATGGTGCTTGAACTTCGCTAATGAGTTTTAGGTCTCTTCGATAACTGTACCCAATATCTTCCCCTCCAAGGCTAGCCTGAACCCATAATGTATTATTATCAGCCTCCAATTTTCCAACAATAGAAACAGATGATACACTACTTATAATATCATAGATAGAAAGAACACATGATTAAGCGTAAAACCTCTTCCTGTAATTCCTTGAATTCAGGCAAAGCTCTGAAGGATGCTAAATCTGGATCATTAAGGATTGTCCCAAATTTAAGGTTATATTCTTTCAAAGCCTTTCTCAGACAATCACCCGCTTTCTTTCCTTCCCCTCTTTCTCCAAGAAAAGAAAAACAAAAGAATCAGAATTCGGGTTCGATTAAAGTTTGATTCAACTTCAAAGCATTCTCTCATCCTATGTTTTTGTCTAATCATGTACTAGAATGGAAGTAGTTACCTGTAAGCATGACAACATGCTTTGTTATAGAGTGCAGCTTGTGACTCTATAGGATTTGGATTTAAAGTGAGTGCAGTATCGAACTGAACAAGAGCATCCTTCACCTGCAAAAGGAACCCAATTGGAAAGTAATAAAATTTAAGCAAACAATCGAACTATATACCCGTCCTTTGGAGAAAAGTGAAAGGCCGAGGTTAACGCAAGACTCGGCCGTCTCCACTGGCGCATCAACTTCTGGCGAAGACGACGGTTGGGGGGAAGCGGAAGAAGAACATACTATGAGAGAATGGAAATGGGTCTTCTCATAGAGGCTAAAATGGTTCTTTCTTCTGATTGAAAACCATGGATTTGCAGTCGCAAAAGAAGTCGAAGAAGATGACTGGTAAAACAACAGTCGTTGATTTGGAGAGATTGTAGCCACAGCCATTGAAGAAGATGCAAAAGAAGGAAGAAAATAAAAACAGTTTATCTTCTATCTGTTTGTTTATCCATTTTATAAAATATCCAACACCATTTTAGACATGTTTCAAATAATCGACTGAATTTTATTCTATGTTTTTATTTTTAACTACTGTAAACCTAATCCGATTTAACATAATTATAATCCCACATTAATTTAGCACTTTTAGTGAAAATTAATCATAAGATATTTATTCTTTTGATTAAAACTTTTAATTCTTAAATTACATATTGAATAAAGTGTTTATTTAATTTATTCAAGTCTTAAATAAATTAGAATTTCTAATAAGGAAACTTAATTCTAATAAAGAGACTTAAGACCTTGTTTGATCTATAACTTTTTGAGATTTTTTAAGAGATTTTTTTATCTGAAACTAAGGAATCATTTCATTTATCTAATTACAATTTTTTTATCTATTAAAATTAATCTTTATTTAATTATTTAAAATTAATTTATTATTCAATGTAAAATAAAGGTATTTTAGTCAATAAAATAAAAAATTGAATTTTTTATATTTTAAATTATCAAACAATTTCTTTTTAAAAAAAAAAAACCTATATAACAAAAATAAAATACAAAACTTGTTTGATGTTGGGTTATTTGAAATTTTAGTTTGAATTTTTGAAAGAAAAAAAATTTCAATAAAAAATAGATTATTTAAAATAATTAGTTGAATTACTAAACATTACCTTATATTTAAATTTTATAAAAATAAAAAATATATATATTTTTTAATTGATAAATCAAATAATTAAATGATTAAAAATAAATAAAATTTGATATGAGTATTATATGCTCTAAGAATGATTCTTATGTAATTTTTATTTTGTTAATAAATTTTAAAGAGATATATAACATTTTAATGTTAAAATTAATAAAACAATTAATTTAATTAATTATATTTTTTTTTATAAATTTAGTGAGAATGAATTCAAACTTTATTTATTTTTTTCTTAATAATCTTTTGTATTGGTTCGACTAGCAGGGGCGGAGTCAGGATTTGAAACCTATCCGGGCTAATTTTTTTATCAAAAAAATCTATCCGAGCTAATTTTTTATTAAAAAAATCTATCCGGGCTAGTTTTATAATAATATCAAATAAACAAACAAAACAAACTAAGTTTACTGTCAACAGTGTCTTTTAGCGACAGGAAATAATCAATAACGACGGTATCGTTACTAATAAATACATACAAGATACTTAGGGCTGTAGCCCGGGCCGACTTGTACCTGGCTCCGCCCCTATCGGTTAGTGTATATTATATTAATATATTATATTCTATTTTTAGGTTAATCATCTTAGGCCAATCTTATACTTATACATATTCCAATAAAATTTTAAAAACCCAACATCAAAGAGTTCTTATAGAGACATATTTTTGCTTTATTAAAAAACTTTTAACAATTGTTCATTCATTTGACCCATTGTTTAGGGTTTGCTTAGGCAATATTCACACTTGAAAGCTTATCCTTTTAAATTAACAAACCAAATTATATTCAAATCTACAATACTTGATTACTGTATAAATATTAGTTATATGAATCTGCAAAGGCACTTATAAAAGAAGCCAGTCATTCTCAAGATTAGGTCAAAGAAAAAAAAAGTATGGGTTAATCTAAATTAACACAAATACAAGTATTTATTTATTTTTATTCCAATTGAAGAGGGGGAGAAAAGAAATCCGCATTTATTTATTTACAGTATATTGTGGTCAACTTTAGGTCATTGTCTGCTTACCTATAAGCAAAAATAATGGATATATATTAAGTACCATCATAAGGATCTCTATGTAATTTTATTGTATTTTCTAATAAATAATTAGATGTGTATGTTTGACTCAATTTGGATTTTCATGGATTAAGAGTAAAGACTTGTAATTAAATTTTGGGTCCCATAATTAAACATTATTGCAATTTTATGTTGCATATGCCTTATGAAAGAATCTTTTCTTTATTAAAATGAACTTGTCTGCCACTATAACTATTATGCCCATTTTTTTTCTTATCAATTTTAATTTCCTTTTCTTTCACCATTCTTCCTCCCTTAAACATAGATTTTTTCTTTTATAAAATTTGTGCTAGAAGAGATTGAGTATTCTATTTGGAGAAATTGTTATAACATTTCTCGTCATTTTGATTTTGATTTTAACTTATTGTCACTTGAATTATCTTAGTCGGTTAACACCAAAATTTGAATTTAAATTGACTAAATGTAGTTAAACTAATAATTTAATGGTGGATTAAAAATATAAAATGGTAATAATTTTTTTTTTTGAAAAAAGAGTCCCCACCGTCCAATTTTGATCATGTGATGGTATTTTATTGACCACGAAAAGCCCCGGTTTCCAAACCACGTAACCCGACAGGTAGGAATGAGAGAGAGAGAGGGGGAGAGAGGAGAGAGAGAATACAGATAGAAAGGATTGGAAGAGAGTGGAGAGGAGAGAGATATTCTCCATTGCCCTCTTTCTGAGCTTTCTTGTCTGAAATTTCTCGCGAATCCGGGAAAAAATAAAATCTTATATGTTGGGTTGTGTTGCTTCTAGGATATTTTCCCCAACTTCATCTCTTTCTTTCAATTTCTACACTTTTCATTCCAACAAGATCAAACCATGCTAGGCTCCTCCTCCGTTGAGAACAAACTTCTTGATGATCCTGGCGGCCACAATTCCTCTTCTATTTCCTGCTCTATTTGCCTTGATGCTGTCACAGATAATGGTGACAGGTCTACAGCCAAGCTACAGTGCGGCCACGAATTTCATCTCGGTGATTCTAACAATCCCAACAACCTTTCTGTGTTCTTCTTTCCTTCATAAATTGCTAACCATTTTGACTCTTTTGCATTCATGATCATTTTTTATAAATGCCGATCCATGCTTAATGGTTGACTTTGGTGCTTTTGTGTTGTCCAATGGAATTGATGGGTTTAGAGAAGAAGAAGAACCTTTTCTTTTAGTGGGTATGTTTTGGATGACCTTGATTTCGGCATTAGATATGAATGAATACTTTAACAAAATTAGGAATGATGATTCCTAATAACTTACTTTCCTCGTATAAGGAAGGAGGAGGAGGGCATTGGTTTCTGGTTCTACTTAAAGTAGGAGGATGATTGTTTAGGTTTTCTGTTTGCCTTGTTACCAAGAGAATAAGTACGCAATTTGATGTTAGTGAGGCTTCATAATCTCTGATATCATTGTAATCTTAATTTGTTCATGGATCAGTAACCCTAGAAGATAATTTTTTTTGAATATAGGACCATATGGTTATAAGATGGTACTATTGAAGTAATCTAAGCTAATTATGTGCAATTCTTAGTAGTAGTGTATGCTCTATGTCATATGGTGAGAGTGGATTTTGAAAGATGCAATGCTCTACTAGTTTTGGAAGATTCAATTTATGTATGTTTAAGTAAGTTATCTAGTTTAATGTGCATGTTTATAATAAACTATAATTGCTATTTTTTTGTAGGCTCTAAATGACCAAAACATCTTCAAGTATTTTTTATTTTTAAATGTTAAAACGATGAATTAACGTGTTTTAGTTAAGATTTGAATGATTTGATGGAAAATGTGTGATGAGGGGATGTTGGATTTAATCCAAATAACCTACATTAAACAAGACCTATTTTTCAATTGGCTTGCATGGAATCCCCATCACCAAAAAGTTAAAGCAGAAGCTTGAATACCAAATGTAATCGGTACCATCATAATAATCTTGTTAACAAACTAACATTGTATGATACAACATTGAGAAATTTTCACTTTCCAAGTGCTCTTTAGTTCTTTGTTAGATATGGTCCAATCTACAATATAATTAGTAGAAAAGCTTGAATAAATAGTTGTAAATAGGATGATACAACATGTCCCATTGAGATATTCATGACTGGTTTCTTGAAAATAGCAAATGATTGTGATTGATATCGATAATCGTTTGTCAAGAAGCTAGTACCAATATAACAGACCTAGATTATAATCTAGGGTTTAGCGAGAATAGTAAAGAATTTAATTTGAGAAAGGAAAAGCCAAGCCAGAGAGGATAAAACAAGAGAATATTATAGATGAGAAATAGACTTGTCTTTCAACATTCATAATCTACTTCTAAGCTAACAACACCTTACTAATTATATTCTTCGACTAATGGGAATTTTAGGTCAGATCTTTCTAGGCATTACATTACATGTATTACATTGTTCGTGACCTTCCTATACCGCTATTTAAGGTAGATAACCGAGATTGGGCCCATATTTCCTAAAATTATGTTGCTGGTTTTCTCAGTTGGTAATTGTACATTTAGCAACATAATGTAAACCAGAGCTAGGAAGAATAATAGACTCTATGTATTTTTTTCATCATGTTTATTTTGTTCTTCTATTACTTTATTTGGTAAGTTGACTATCTTCATATATTTCCCTAGACCCTGCATAAACTTATCATCTTTGCAATTTCATAGATTGTATTGGGTCAGCGTTCAATGTGAAGGGTGCAATGCAATGCCCTAATTGCCGAAAAATTGAGAGAGGCAGATGGTTATATGCTACTGGTCCTGCGCGATCTCTTCCTGAATTTCACATTGAAGACTGGACTGTTGATGAAGATCCATATGAGCTAAGTTATACTGAAATGGTAAGTATACTGGATACTTTTATTTCTTCTTTTAGTTAAAGAACATTTGCTGGTTGAATCAAAACTGGAAAGTATTTTGTAAAAATTAATCTATGTTTCTATTGGCAGCCGTTTAGAGTTCACTGGTGTCCATTCAGTGGATTTACTCAAGTTCATTCTTCTTTCGAGTAAGAATTTATTTTATTTTATTTTCTTGTAACTTTTTAAATAAAGTCTACTTTAAGAAAGAATTTTTTTTCATGGCTGTTAATGAATTGTTGCATTTGGTTTCAGGGACATTGATTCTCCATCAGCAGCATGTAAGTGCTCCCTTCTTTTCTTTATATTTTCTTAGAACACCTATGGAAGCTCAAATGGAAATGGAAAGAGTCTTGAACTACTAAACTAAGAACACCCTTGATTAAAGGACGGTTTTTGTTCAGACCATGATTTGCAGAGGTACCGGGCTGAACATGACCCAGCATCATCTGTAGCTCATTCATATGTTGCTTACTTTGGACCTCTGCCTCCCCCTCCTCCTCCTCTGGCTTCCTCAAACACGAACGAGATTCGCGAGGATCCAAATCTGAACAATTCATGGTCGGGTTTATCTGAACGCAACGAGATATTCAATCCCCACCACCCATTATTTCCTATTGTTGATATCCAATATCAAAGTTGGGATCAACTACCCCCTACAATTCCTTTATCATCCACAAGTAACAGTGATCAGGCCGCCGAGGTTAGAAGAACCGCCAGGGGAGAATTCCGACACCCCTTCCCTTATGGCCATGGGTGAGAGTCACGAATGAGCCAACCTTTTATTAATTTAAATAACAAATGACTGTCTTATGTTCAAAAAGTAAAAATATTTTATTCAGTGTCTGCCATGATTAATTTTCCAGGACTGCCCCAGGTGTAGGAGGAAGTGGGGCTTCTTTGTTTTCATCGTTTGTTCATCCGACCATTCATGGACGTGGCGCAGCCCATGAAAGAAGGCAGTATGTTTCACATGCTTCCATTAATCATCATCAGCAGCAACCAAATAACCCCCCTTTGAGGAGACTGAACAACAGCCAAAGGGGCGGCGGAAGTATGCCCTTGGTGATGGCTGCAGCCGCCGCTCAGCCTGACAACCATGGAAGAGGCTTCTTCTTGGTTCCGTCGCCGGTCAGTCATGAAACTGAGAATAATAATAATAGTAATAATCCATCACTCCACCATCATCATATCCACCATCATCATCATCCATGGGACAGGGACAGTTTTTCTAGAATGCCTGTTATTTCATTTGAGAGGGATCCTGCTGTTAGGGGCTCCTTTCATCGCGGTGGTGGTTTTGTTTCTGGGAGTAGGACAGGCGGGGGAGGTGGTGGTGGTTTTTGGCAAAGGCATTGGCCTTGAAAGGATTCACCTTTATAATTGGAAATGTCCAGCCTGTTTGAATTAAAAGTTGGGTTTATCTAAAAAAGTTTTAAAACTGAAAATGTAATGTTTGTAAATTGTGACGATGAGACTAATCTTGTTCATTTGCAACCCTAGAAAACAGAAACTCTTTTTTTTTTTTGGTGATCATGGTGAAGGCTGGCAACACCCATTTGTGCTATATACATACATATTTAAACTCTTTTATTGGGAGATAGAAGAAGATCTAATATCTATATAAACTTCATTATTTCCTCATATTCTTTTCCTTATATTTCTCAGGTTATGGGTTTTGGTTAGATATGGGTATTTGAGTTTAATTTTAAATAGTTTACTTATCATTTAAACCCTAAACCTTATCTTCCTATCATTAGCACTTTTATTCTCACTTTCCAATTACAAGTTATTTTTGAAAATGTACATGCTTCCAATTTGTAATTCAATCAAATTCTTTATTCCACAGAAGAAATAAATTTCAATCTATGTTGATTCTTCTTCACTGGATCCTCATTTCCAATTTGTTTTCTTCATGAATTGATCTCAGTCGAATTCAATGTTAGATCGATTTTGAAGTCAGACATCTCACATGTAAGCATTGAACTAGAATTAGGTTTAGATGAGAAAAAGAAAAGCTCTTAACAAGCTAAATACCAATTTAAGAATGAAAATGAAAAGACAGAACCCTAGATAAGAATAAAGAATTCAATTTCAATAAAGATGAGAAGAGAGAGAAATACTAATCAATTGACAATTAAAGACAAAAACAAAAATGTATAAAAAGGACCCTAAACGATAAGACAATAAAAGAAAACTCATAAATGAAGGTGAAAGAAATTCCACTAAACATATTTAGCAAATTTGCTAAATATGGGAAGCTTCTTAAATAAGGAATTAAGCTTATTTTAAAATTCCACAAAACCCTACTTGCATCACAAGTTTATTTTAAAATAATCACTTGAATATTCATAACCCTAGGCTAGGTTATCCAAATAATTTCATGAGAAATATATTCCTCATCCTTTAAATCATTAATCAAAATATCTTTTACAATATTTTAATAAGTTGTACCAAAGTACCTAACAATGTTAACTGGAAATATAACCTATAACCAGATAATCCAATATAAGGACATGGCCCTAGAAACAAATCTAAAAACCAAAGAAAACATTGCATATCTCAAAGATTGAATTTGGATATGATTCACAGGCAATTCTATAAAAAGAAATCAAATAATTATCATCAAAAGCATAATTTGCAAATATATAAAATAGTTGTGAAAGTCATCATCATCAAGAAGAAGAAGAGTACAAGGCAGAATCGTTCATGAGTAGTCTCATTTCCAGAATACTAATAATACATATTAGATTAAAACCAGTTTCATAAACTCCATAGATAAGAGAAAGAGATAAGAAGTAATAAGAGATACCCATCCATTAGTATGTATGGCTGGTTGGTTGGTTCATCCATCATGTATACAAAGGCCAGTCAGTCCAAGCTCCAGAAACATGCCCATTCTCACACACATAAGCTCGAACAACCGGCTCACCATCATCGTGAAAACCAAACACCCTTTTCAAACAGAAGGCCGAATGAAGATCCCAAGTCTGCTTACACGGGCAAAACGCACAATTCAGATCGATAGTGTCCCTTTTCCCATCATTTATAGTCCTCCAAACAGTTGACCTTTTGAAATCCTTGAAGATTCCTCTAAACAGCATGTAATTCCTCTTCTCTTCCATGTGAATGCACCCAGGCCAATCGCAGATGTACAGACAATCACCTCTGAACCGACTTGCCAACAGCTTATTGCCTTGTTCCCGGCATAAATTCCAGTAAGAGGATGCTAGATGAGCCATAAGAGACCTGCAAACCCTCCTCTTCTTACAAGCAGGAACTTCACAGCCCACCGTGATCTCTGTAGCATCAATTTCAGGTTGATCCTCCTCCATTCCTGACTGCTCTTGGTATTCAGATGGGTCGTAAAGTGTATCAAAGTAGAGATCATCATACAATGACCAAGAACAGTCAGGTTCAGGTTCTGGAATAGCAGATTCTACGTTGTTGTTATTATTGTGGCTCTCCATAGGGGATGAGGAAGGAATCATAGTCCTGTCCACTTCTTCTCCTCCTTCTTCTTCAGTGGGTTTGTTGTGAATAAGGTAATTCTCATCTGGACCTAGCTCCCTTTCCAGTCCAAAATCCGAACTTTCCAGAAGGACTCCTGAGAGATGTAGGCCAGGACAGCATACACCTAGCTTATAAAGAGAAGCCCAACCATCAGGCGGCGGGAGAGAAGATCCAGCCGTCAAATCAGAGATAAGTAATGGAAAGTTTTGAGAACACTTAGTTTTCCAGCAAACATTACGAATAAGAGATGAAAACTTAGTGCAAACGGAAGCAAGTCTGGAAAAATGACGTGGGTCGTCCTCAAGTTTAAAGAAGATGTTGAGAACCAAGTCATCAGACAACTTCAGAAACGCGGTCTCTTCCTCCTCTTGCTCCATTGTCGAACGAACGATCTGAGAGCTAACGAGAAAAGGGTTTGAAGATATACTAGTGATTGAGCTGAGAATCAGAAAGATAAAGATGCGCCGAATAAAGAGATAAGATCAAGAATATGAAGCGACGAGAGAGAAGAAGGCGGTCGAGAATATGAAGCGGTGAAAATGACATTTTTAGATCTCTATCCAGCCATTCATTTCTTGCCCGTTGGTTGGGGTTTATGGTTGAGAATTTTTCTATTTTCTTTTCTTTTTTTTAAACATATTATTGCCCTTTTCTTTTCTCAAAATATATTCTTCTTTTAATTATATTCACTACAAATAAAGATTTGATCAGATATTACCACAATTGAGATACAAGTAAACTATTAAGAATAAAATATATTATATTCTGAAATAATAGACAGGACCATGCATGGTTGATTCTCAACCTCTCATTTCATATTTTTATTAATTTATTTGAATGGTTAAAATTATTTCATCCACTAATTTTAACCCATTCAAAAAACTTCCACGTGCATGCATAAATATGTTTGATGCTTGCATTCATATCATTCAACCTATAACACATAAATCATTGGAAATAATTTAATAATATATTTGATGAAACCTTAATTATTTTCTTAATTAAAAACAACCCAAATGACCTTTTTGACTATCATATACAATTAGAAAGAAAATCTAAACTAAATATGTTTTTTAATTGAGAAATATAAATCATAACTAATGTGAAATGAATCTATTTATGATTTTTATAATGGTTGAGATTTGTTAAATAAATTTTGACATAAGTAAAATAGGTATGGACTAATGTAATAAGATTAGTGGGACCAAATATGTCTTAGAAACCAAATATATAAACAAACAATATTAAGTGGGACAAATAAGTCTTAGAAACCAAATATATAAACAATATTAAGGGCTGATTTTAGTTGGTTAAATTTTAATTCATTAATCAAAATATATTTATTTTATCTTTAAAAAATATTAAATATAAAAAATATATTTTAATAATTTAATCAACTAAAAACTCAACTAACCTACTTACTTCTATAAAAAAAAAAATAATAATTTTTTCCAAAAAGCCCAATAAAATTCTCAAATAACCCAACATTAAACAAACTCTATACCCAATAACTTGTATCAAAACTCACATATCAACTATGTCTTATTTCTCCTTTATTTTTAAATCAAAATACTAAAATACTCGTATTTTACATGTTTAATAAACAAGATTTTCCTAAAGAAAAACAACAAAAATTCCAAATAACCCAACATCAAACAAACTCTAAATAAGTGTATAAAGAAATAATTAAAGATAAATTAGGAGGGATATTTTCTAATGTACACTAGTTCCAATAATGGTGGAGTAATCAACCCTATATATGCAGTGGGTCTGGTCTGTTGTGAGATTATTATTATTATTATTATGGTTATTATTACTATTATTTAAATGACAGAAAGAAATAAAGATTCTTGAAAGAAGGAAACCCCAATTTAGAGTGAGTTTCAAAGGAAGATTCCCACTTACCATGATTAGTTTCCCATTCCACTCACTCCATAGCATTTATATTCTTCCAAAGCAACTCCAGATTATTGAAACTACAAACAACAATATTAATTACAATTACAAATACAAAATCATGAACATTGCTACTTTCAAACAATCATTTAAAACTAAAATGTTAAGAAATAATATGGGCTTATGGCTATCTACTCTAACGAGACCATTTCGACCCCATTTGAAAACAACTTGTCTGGGTGAGCAGAAATAGAAACCAAAGATGACCCAAGAATCATTCAATATTTTATTTATATTAAAAGTAAACAATTGCAACAAAAAGAAAAGTAGATAAACAGGAAGAAGTATTTAAGAAAATAGTATAAAACCTGAAATACTTGATAGGACAGTCAGAAACGGTGCCTAACATTTGAATTGATTGGACTGGACAGTACAGCCCTCCCTGCTTTCCAAAGGGTGGAAACTTGTTAGCACTACAGCCACACATTATTATTGTGGGGGGAATAATAATAATAATAATACCATTTCATTTGTCTTTGGCCATATGACTTTTTGGACCATCTACTTTATTTATGTTCCAAACAAAGAGAGAAAGAGAGAGCTCACATTAACAGTACATACACCACTATTAGCCTCTTTCTTTCTTGTCATTCCTTCCACCATGTGACCTCTTTATCTTGATAGGACCTGTTTCAAGTATAATCAATACACAAATAGACATTTCAGGAAGCACCCATTTAGTTGCTTCACATTAATGGGTGTTTGCTTCACATTAAAGCCTAACTTCATAAGCAATTGGAACCAAACTGATACCAAGTTTTCATTTTTATTGGAAAAAATAAGGACAGTGCCGCCTTGCAATAGCAGATTCTGCCAATCAATCAGGCAGGCTCCTTGGGATGTTGAAATTACCCAGCCATGTACCAAGAAATCCTTGAGTACGTACATTAATAAAGAGATACATCCGTCTGTTTCACCCAAATATAAAGTAAACTAACAAAGTCCACACATTTATTCATGAAAAACTTGATTAAAAATTATCATGATTCGTCTTGTCAATGACCATGCCCACCACCAGCATCTTCATTGCCCTTCCTTTCTGCTGCTCTAATTTGACGTTGCTCCTCCTTATAAATCCGATTCCTACGTTGGAACTGCACAATAAATCCATTTGCTTTTCAGATTATATCATGAATTCAATACTAATAATAAAGTAGAAACATCAAACACCAGCAGATCAAACAGACAACAAAATTCATGCCTTCCTCAACCAATTTTCACCCTCAAAATTGTCCAACACTCAGAATAACCCCTCCATAACTCATTTATGTTCTATTTTGAATATGATGAGCACCATCATTCCCCACCATAACTATTTATCTACCAGATGGGTCAGTAAATATTGTTGAATTTTTTTGGAAAAGTGAAGCTGAACACCAAGCTTCAATTAGTTAGTGTCATAAAAATTCCAATAGGATTTGCAATCAGTTCAAAACTACCCAAAACAGCAAACAATAAGTTTACCTAAGAAGGGCCTGAGAAATAACAATTTATTAAGCTATTGGCTGATGGATAGGAAATCTTTATTTCTGACTCTGAAACAGTAGATTTGGCCATCCTTCAAATTCTGTTTTGAAACATTTTTCTTTTGTCAAAGAAATCGAATTGTTGCATAGTGAAATTTGTTCGAAATGTAAACACAATTTGGTAAAATTATCAAGACAATTCGTACTGACAGTGGTTCAAATTGTCAAAGACTTTTGTAATGTTCACCTTAGATCATGTGTCTATTCACCACAACAAAATAGTGTGGTTGAACGCAATCATCATTGTCTGTTTCAAATGACAAAGGCTCTATGTTCCAAGCCAATTTACCAATTAAATTCTGTCCATACTCAATTTTGATGTCCACTGACTTAATTAACCATTTACCCACATCTATCTTAGAGTGGAAAAGTCCATTCAAGATCCTACATAAGAGAGAACCTCATTACACCACAATCAAGACATCTATTTGAACCTGATTATGCTTCAAATACACATCCTAACAAATCCAATTTTAATACAGGGGCTTACAAATGTATCTTTATAGTATACAGTCCAGGACAAAAAGGTTATAGGGTATTTGATGTTGAGAATCATCATGCTTTCAGCCTTTCACTAGTAAATATAAATCACGTCTTTCCGTTCAAAACAGCTACCTCGAATCTTTATTCCATTGCTTGTTGTTCCAAATTCATTCCTGATGATGACAATTCCCAACCTTACACGTTAAACTATTCTTTAGAGTCCTTCATCATGTTCCTACTCTTTTAGTCATTCCTCCAGTTCTTATCGAATTCCTAATAAGAATGTTGATGGAAATTCTGATCGTTGTAAAACAGAAGAATTAAGTCTAGGACAACCTAGTTCCAAGACTACAACTTCAATTTGAGTGACACTTGAAGTCTAACACCTCTTACTTTGAAGTAAACACTTCATACATATCCTTTTTGCTCATTATATTAAGACAAAAACATATACTGCTTTCTTGGCCAAGATGTATATTCTGGAGAATCACTTGGCTTATTCACAAGCTTGAAAAGAGGAAGTATGAATTCATGCCATGAACACATAAGTTTTGGATCTGGAGCAGAATGCAACTTGGGTACTTACTAATTTACTTCTTGGTAAGAAAGCTATCAGCAGCAGATGGGTATAGAAGACCAAATTAAAATGACATTATTAACCTGATAGTCTCAAAGCTCGTTTGGCTGCGAAAAGGTTTCATCAAAAGGATGGTTTAGGCTTCCAAGTCAGTTCCCGTGTTTCCAAAACAGTGACCGTATGCAGTCAACAACTAGTTTCTACACCAGTTGTGAATAACTTGCAAGATGAAGCAAGGTTTATAAGCTTCAAAAGAGTTTATATAGCTTAAAACAAGCTTCTAAACAATGAAATAATGAATCTACAAACAAGCTCGTTCAATGTGATTTTACTCTATCTTCACATCATAGCTGATTATTCACTAAAGTTGAGCTTCATAATTTCATTGTATTTCATATATGTTGATGACATCTTGCTAGCTGGAAATGTTCTTGCTTACAATGCCAAGGCCTTCTTGGACAAGATTTACTATAAAGGATCTAGGTGAGGCAAGGTATTTCTTGAGGTTTGAAATTGCTGGCACTAAAGAAGGTAATACAAAAATCTGAGGAAATGAATCTTGGACATTATAATGATGCTGGCTTATTGCCAATATCCCTAAGTCTAAAGCCTAAAGGTGTTAAACTCTTTGCTTATGATGATCCATGTAGAAGTAAATTCAGATTAAATAGAATATTCAGAATAGTGGGAAATTCGAGTGGGATCAAACAGGAACAAGAGGGATCCATCAAAAACTCTAACTCCCACATGATTAAAAAAGTAAACACAAGGCTAGATTGGAAACCTCTTGTTAGTTGGGTAGATAAGTGCTAAGGATAGTTATCGTATTAATCATTATCTATAAGTTGTTTAAAAGACAATTATCCTACAATTATTATACCAATATTGTAGAAACTAGAAACTAACCATATCCTAGAATTACTTGTGTATTATGTATTTAAAGGGCATGGCCATGAAATAAAATTACCACAAGTTTATTCTCTTACTTTTCACATGGTATTAGAAGTGTTGATTGTGAGGAAAATATGGAGATTTTGGAAATTCTTCTCCTAGCCTCTTGAAAAAACCTACTAGGTTTTCTATCAATATTCAAACTAGAAAATGCTAACTCTACCTCTGAAGAGAAAATTTAAGGAGGTTTTAGCAAAGAACAATTGTCTATAGAAACTAATTCAACATGCACAGGAATGGTGGCTCAACAAGGTAACCTATCTACACCCTTGTATACTAGCCAAGATCAAAACAGAAATTGGGTTATAAACTAAGGAGCATCTGATTACATGACTGATAATCCCAAACTTATACAAAATTATCAAATTGCTAAGACTAAAATGTTAGTTAGAATTGCTCATGGAACATTATCTATAGTTTTTGGAGAAGGAACAACTAAAATAACAAAGAATTCCACCCTTAAAAGGTCTTACTATTTGAAATTCTCTTGTCGGTTAGAAGGTTGTGCTTCGAATACAAATGTATTGCTAAGTTCAATCATTCCTGGAGTAAATTTCAGGATATTGAATGGGGGGAAGATTGGCAATGTTGAACTAGTGGTTGGTCTATACATCATCATCACCAAAAGCCATACACAAAACTACCTCTTAACAAATTGCTTACCAACTCTACTAATTTGTCAGTTATTAGTGGTATTTTAACTTGGCATTACCACTTGGCCATCCTAGGGCTTATTGAAGTAGTTCAATATCACATCATCAATCACTTCTATCAAATCAACAACCAAAATACACCTTTTTATTATTTATAATAATTTAAGATATTGAATCCTTTTACCAAATAATGTGAATTAACTATTTTCTACATCAAACAAACTTTTTGTGAAAAAAAAAAATAAGCTCCTAGTTCCTTGTACTTAGTCAAGATGTTTTATTTTGTAATAAAGATTTAATTTATTTCATTGCAAAGTGTGAAATGACTAAATATACACAAACTATTTATCTAAAGGTTCCTTCTTACCCACACAGCCCTTCTCCTTAATTCAAAGTGATGTGTAGGAACCTCCATAACTAAAACATCTTCAGGGGCCAAGTTGTTTGTACTTTGTATCTTAGCTATATATCTTATTAAAAAAGGTTCATATTGTTACTATCTTCAAACTTTCATTAAATGATTTAAAACTCATTTCTAAACATCAATTCAAATCTTAAACCAAACAATATCATGGATACTTCTCCTCTTCAGTCTTACTTGGTCACACACGCATTAGTCTGTCGAGTGTCGAGTATTAGTTTGGTAGATAAGTGTTGAGGATAATTATTTTTTTAATCATATATTTATAAGAGGTTCAACTATAATTAACCTAAAACAATTATTTCATTATTTTAGGAAAAAACCCTATCCTATAATTACTTGTGTATACATATTTAAAGGTCACGACCCATGGAATAAAATTACCACAATTGTATTGCTCTTACTTTCCGCATTTCACAATTCAAATTTCATAAGCATTATAGTAGGTAGGTTAGGAAACTCTTATATCTCAATTATACGAGGCCTTGTGTGCTACTTGTTCAACCTTAATTTCTTGGAAGATCAAGAAGAAACTACATTCTCAAAGTCCTTAGCTGAAGCTCAATACAGGTCCATCAAACTACTTTATGTGAACTCCAATGGATAACATATGTTCTCAAAGATCTATATCACCACTACTTCTCATTCCCCTATAGTGAGATAACAGTGTTGCCATACACATCTGAGTCAACTAGTGTTTGGTTCGGGAAAAGTCCAAATAGGGATATGTCTTCCACAACATGTTTATTACAAATCTCCACTTTCTGGTCTTTTAAAAAGCCTTTGGATTCTAAATAATTCCATAGTCTACCTAGAAAGACGGGCTGAGTACATAACAATGACTACATAATAAGAGGGTAACCAATTATGCATCCTCCTCCGAATACTCACAAACCCACAAAGTACAAGAGACATTGGAGCTTGAAATGAAACAATAGCATCTCAATTACCCAAAAGCGTAATAGTTCAGGTCTGCGATTTTATTGAGCAAAGGAGAAAAAGATCCCTACTTTCTATTACTAATTAGAAATTCCTCATCAATGTTTAATATTTTATTTGAACCCAGATCGAATAGAAATAGAACAATGGGAGAAATGATTCAAAAACCCCTAAAAATATCTGGCCTGGAATTACGTTAAATCCAATGAAACCGATGCTTGATATACACAGAGTGATTAATCGATTAATGTAAAGAAACGAAACAGATGAGGGAATTGATGAAAAAACCTCTTTGGAGTGGTGGAGGCACTCGAGATAATCTTCTCTAAGAAGAACACAATCCTTTGGCTGCCTGCAGTTAGACATACACTCGCTGAAGTCCATCCAGAAATCGTAGCACCTACCTTTGTTCCCTGTTATCCCCCATCCCGACGCCATTCTCTTTCTCTCCCACCTCAAAGACTTCCTTCCTTCCTTCTCTCTCTCTCTGTAAGATTTAGAACCTCAACAGCGCGGCGTATAATGGCAACAAGTACAGATTTTTGGGTTTCATTCACATTAACAAAATAGCCCTAAGGCCTTGTTTGACGTGGGTTATTTTAATTTAACTCGCTTTCAATAATATAAAAATCATTTCATTTATCACAAAACAAAACAAATCAATAAATTACTTTCTAGTTTACATATATATATAAATATATATTGTATATTTATAAAGTCTTAACTCAATATCAAACAAAACCAAAATAATTTAATTAATTAGATATTAAGAGAGGTGATAATGTAACCCTACTCCAGCCGGTAAATATAAAATTAAAGTATAAATTGAACAAAATTTATTAATATTGTAATTGATGAATAATTTATATTGATATAAATCAATTTTAAAGTATGTATATTTGTTTTTTAATTATTATTTATTGACATTTAACTTGTTAAATAAATAAATTTAATTTATTATTTTTATATTTTAAATATAAAAATAATATACCCATTACATTATTATCCATCCCTAGTTAAAATTATCGTTCAACGTTTCAATTATCTTTATTCAAATAAATTTTTAATTAGTTTCATTTATTACTTATTTATAAGCACTTAAAATTAAATTAAATTTTAAATTATATGAATGGAAGGTTATAACAATTAAAAGATTTTAAAATTTCTAATTCAATAATTAAATTAATGAATTAATATTTTATTTATAAATATATCGTTTTGAAATGCCAAATTTCCTGCTTTAATACGCTAACTACTGAAAAGAAGTGAGATACCTACCAACGACTGGTAGACAATGTAAACAATTAAAACAAAACCTCATTTTACAAATGTTTAAAAGAATGATCCAAAATATAAAATGACCTTCAAGAACTAGTAAAATATTTGTCTTCATTAAGGCATTCATTTATTTTTCAATAACATTTAATTTGTCATATACTTAAACTTTGTCAGACCACCAAACCCATTGTCTAGATTTGTAGCAGATAAAATGTCATAAAAAGGAATACCAAATATGAAGAAACATTCATGAGTACAAAAATCTGTCAATCTCACAAATAAGGCATCTACTACACTACTCAGATTGTTGTTTTAAGAAGAAACAAAGCAATGCCAACTAGTTTTAGGTCCATATTCATATAGTTCAACTAGACTCAAGCAACATAGAGCAAGCATTAACTAGTTCTAAACCATAGTAATATAATGAGCAAACTGAGTCATTTCAGCATCAGACATCATTCAAAGTTCCGTCATGGGAAAATAGTTACCTGTCAATCACAGACACTTGCATTTAGTGGTAAGTTCAAATATTTTATAACCAAATAGGAGTGGGGCAGCACCTGGAGGCACTTCTGCTAGGGCTCCGACTTAGACTTTTGCTCCTCAGTTTTTTGGGGGGGCTTGGGCTTCTACTCTTGCTCCTCAGTTTTTTGGGGCTCAAGCTTGGACTCTTGCTCCTCAGTTTTTTCGGGCTCTTACTCAGGCGTTTCTACACAGAAGATAAATTGAAACAAACCCAATATACAGGAGCAATTGACAGGAGATTTGGATCTTATTAAGCCCTTACTCAAAAAAGTTTCAGAAATTTAATATAGCTTAAGAATAAAGAAGCCAAACAAAATAATTCATATGTTACTCCCAAGGTTTTTGTACAAGATTTTCACTTACAGATGGTACAGGAGATTTTGATCTTGATGGAGATCTGCAAAAGTTCCAGAAATAACCGAATTTAATACCCAACCACAAGTCCAGTTAACGATTTGATCCAAGAGCCTTGACGCCTCTTCCGTATCATAGATAACAGTACGAGGATAGACAAGACAAAACAGTGCAAAGCTTCAGAAGAAATAACAGAAAGGTTTAGAAAAAAAGGGTATAAATCCATCTAGCTAGAAGACCTGCGAACTTTGTATATTATATACAATCACAAACCGCATGCTCTATTAGCTGGCCAAGCAGATTTTGAAAATGGTTTGCTCCCAGTTCCAATTACGCTAAGTTAGCACGACTTCCATGCAATCCATGATCTTTGTTCACAGTCCCACTTAACAGACACAAGCTGCCCATCCAGAAAACAACCACAAGAGTTGTGGGGCATTTTGAACCATATTCCATCAAGATCCTAACATCGCAATCCCCAGAATGCTGGATATATCCATATCTAAGAAACAAAAAGGGACTCACATATATATAAAAGGACAAAATTATAATTCCAGAATCCACTATATTTGAGCTATGACATAAGATGGCCAAGCATGCAAAACAGAAAGAGTCCTTATAATTTCCCATTGAAGTTTACTAGGCTGTGTAGAGGAAGATTGCAAACTAACTATATAAACTTCCAATGCTACTGAGTCTTATAACTCGAGATCATTCTAAACACCAACCCACCACCCCACCAAACAAAAAATCAATTTAAAAAAAGGCATAATACCAATGCAAACAAAATTATTGGAACATTAACAAACAAATGTGGAATAAGAAGTGGCAATATTCAACATCGTAATCATAAATGTATGAAGAAAACAAAGCTGACACCCTATTAAAGTGGAATTAAATAAGCTCATGGGTTGAAGGACTCGGGAGGATAATTAAACAATAACTTGGCAAACACCACTACTAACCCATAAAGAGCAAAAGATAAAAATTGAAAATGGAAAGTAGACGAGGCAAAGAAAACAAGTCGAAAAGAAGGTAACCTTGACACACTTGATCTCGAGCGGGACCTACGTGTTGATTTAGCTTTTGGAGACTTGCTGCACCACAATCAACAAATAACAGCATATAACAATAAACAAAAGGAAATAGATGCAAATAGTTAACAAATATATTGAAAGAAGAAAGATGTCTATAAATATACCTCCTGCTTTTACTTGGACTTCGGCTGCGACTATTGCTCCTACCTCTAGAGTTGGAGCGACTCCGGCTGCGGCTCCTGGAGCGGCTTCTACTCTCACTTCTATATTTTCTCACCTATGAAATACATACACAAAACATTGATGAATTGTTTTATGGGTAAAATTAAAATAGATATAAACAGAGTGTATCAGTAAGGCTGCAACAAATAACTGAAGGTTAGAGCCATACACGAACAATTGAACGAGAAAATGCATTTTTAAACTCAGTGTCATCCAGTTTCCTAATCTGTAAGAAGACCAAATTTCTAGATTAGTCAAATAAGTGCAAACCAAATTAAATAAGAGAAAACAGGTCATCCAAAGTTGTAGTTTATAACTCACAGCATATTTCATGTCATCAATATTAGTGTAATCAGCAACTCCTGTAGTGCCTGCGAAAAATTATACATATGGAATTTGTGAAACTAATAAATTGAAGATAACCAGTTTGGCCACAATTTCGGTCACTTTGCACCAGTTCAAACAAATTCGTCATGATAATAAATATAAATTAATGAACCAGACACCAAGGGAAATTACAGGGTCAGAAAAGATTTCATTACGCTTAGCCCAAACAGTGTGTCAGAGATACTACAACTATACTAAGAAATATTGTAGCAGAAGGAAGAAAAATAGGGAGAACCTAAATCTACTAACAGGGCACAGATGATCTAAAGATAGAATCTTTAACTACTATATAAATCTAGGTAATTAAATAAATTCATGACATACAATATAGCAATCACAATAAAACACAAAAAGTTCATTCAACAACCAGAAAAGCAGTATCCTTCGCGTTTAAATCTGAACAACACAAAAGTACCAATTAATAGTACCATTTCCATCACGGAAGACTTGGGAGAAACATACATCCCTTCTTTACGCAGAAGGAAGAAAAACAGGGAACCTAAATCTACTCACAGAGCATAGATGATCTAAAGATTCAATCGTCAACTACTATAAAAACCTAGGTAATTAAATAAATTCATGGAATACAACATAGCAGTGACAATAAAACACGAAATGTTCCTTGAACACCAGAAAAGCGGTATTAAATCTGAACAACACAAAAATACCAATTAATAGTACCTCTTCCATCACGGAAGACTTGGGAGAAACATACATCCCCTGCTTTACGCATATGATCCTATATGTAAAGGAGAAGACTTAGGGAAGTTTTATAGATTTTAATTACACAAGTGTGCTTGAGAAACCAGATTAGTATAAGACTCTTGGGACAGAGGCATACTTTTAAATCCTGCCATGAAGCAGAGGAAGGCAATCCAGTGACTTGAACTGCAAAAGTAGATTATTAGATCAAATGTGTCAAATTAAACACTGAAGTTAGAAACATGATGCATGTAAAATACATATAACTAACCACGAAACTCTGTGCGTCTTGAAATTCCTCGGCTGGAACGTCCACTGTTACTAAAGCTATGTCGATCTGTTGATGATGAATTTCCACGACCTCCATGTGCAAGTTCAACCTTAATACAAAGCATTAAATAATTAAACACACAATCTATTAAAATGTCAAAGACACGACAATTGGCAAAAGAGGGGAAAAACTAGCATATTTCACAAACCCGCAGACGGGATCCATCAAAGTCGTAGCCATCACGACCTCGGATAGCATCTTCAGCATCACGCATCTCTTCAAACTGATGAATTTTACAATATTATCTAATAGAAGTAAGAAAATTAAGATTCACTTCACTCTCACTTGAAAAAACAGAAACATACCTCAACAAATGCATAACCAGGTGGTCTTGGTGGGATTTTCAAATCAATATGAGCAATTGGACCATACTGCACGTTCATTAAAGATGTCAATTTAGAAATAACCAAACAGATATCACTGTGCTTAAACACCAAAAGAATCAAAATTTAGATCCATGATGATGTAATGTATCAATACAATACGATAAAGATCATGTAAGCAGATACACTAGAAGCTTAGCATTTTGGATATCATGTGCACTGGAAAGACCAATAGCTTTAAACATCTAAGAAAAGCATGTACTTTGACAAATTCATAGCTATGCCACCAAAAAATAGTAGGTTTTCACATCCTAATAACATAAAGTTAAGTATAACCTTGTAAAACAGATCTTCAACTTCCCTCTCGCGAATATCACCAGGAAGATTTCCGACATAAATTGTTTTGCTTGAGCGAGTCATTGTTCCTGAAACGAACAACAAATCTGAATAAAGAAAACGACTAACGATGAAACTTGGAAAGTATAATCTAAATCGAGATAGAGAATGAAATCCAGCACGCATTCAAAACCCTAACCGTCTAAAAAAAGAATTCAAGGAGAATAATAATCCGGCATTCGAAACCCTAATTTCAAAGCCAAAAGAAAGAATTTACCCGAACCTGAGTGCAAAAGAAGTCGTGAATAGAACGTGTAGATGATGTATGGTCGAGCTTACAGAAATTTAAATAAATTTAGAAAGAGAATACATAAGATTCAAAGCAGGCGTTACCTTCGACTTCAAATCCTAGAGAGAGAACGAGTTGAGACGGCGAGAGAAAATGCGACGGTGGAGTGGAGGCTGGGAGGGTGATGTCTTAACAAAACGTGCTTCACCGTTGGATCTATATGACTCAATCCAACGACTATTAGTTAGTGTGTCCAAATTCACATATACTTTTACCTATCTAATTTTATAATTCAATATAGCCAATTCATTAAAAATACATTTTAATTATTAACACTATTTAATGTTTTTAATTATATTTTAAGGTTTTTTATTTGTTAAATAGACTTAATAATTGGGCTTTCTTAATGGCTCAGCCCAAATTCGATTTCTATTTTAGAGTTTCAGAAACCATGTTATAAGTTATAACTCTAGTTTATTTTATCAATCTTCTCAATAATAGTTTATTTTTTCTAAGTTTTATTCCGTTAGAACAAATTAGTATCAGAATAAGGTTAAAACGGTTGTTTGTTTTGTCTTCAATTGTGATTACATCAGGAATCATTAAAATTAACAAGTTCACGAGGAGAAACAGTTTTAACTTATTGCAGGTCAATACTCTGAAAGTGTCTTCAGAACCGTTGAGATGGTCATTTTGAAGGAGAATGCACATTCAACAATAATGTTGTATCTTGTAGATGATGTAATCATCGAGGTCTAAGAGGAGGAGAAGGTCACTGGGTTATGGTTGAAATTGGAGAGTCTCTATATGACCAAGTCGCTCACCAACAAGTTGCTTCTGAAACAACGATAGTTCACCTTGCGAATGATGAAAGATTTGCAAATTATAGAATACCTAGATCGATTAAATTCTATTATGTTAGAATTAAGAAATATCGATGTTAAGGTTGATGATGAGTATGTTGCCTTAATTTTGTTAGTATCTTTGTCTTCATCATATGAAAACTTTGTCCAGTCTTTCATTGAGAAAGATACAGCAAGTTTGGAAGATGTCAGGTATGTCCTTGATTCAAGGGATCTGTGTCATATGGCGGCTGGTACAATTACAAATAGTCAAACTTCAAGGTTGCTTACCAGCAGAGGTAACAGGCGACAGAAAAAGAAGAAAACGCGACAAGTCATTTATTTCAAAGGATCATAAGTCAACTGGTATCTGTAATTACTGCAAAGAGATAAAACATTGGAATAATGAATATCTTTTGAAGAAAAAATCCACAGAAATCTGATTCTGGTTCTACAGTTGTTGCAAAAGATTAAACATTATTTAATGATGATATTGCTCTAGTAATAGATAGACACATTCATCAAGTTGATGCATTGGTTTTTGATTCTGAATCTTCGTATCATATTTGTCTTCGAAGGGAGTGGTTTGAATCTTACAAAAAGGTAGATGGTGGTAGTGTTCCTATGGTCAATAATTATGTTTGTAAGGTAGTTGAGATTGACTCAATCAAGATTAGGACAAACAATAGTAGATTTTGTACGAGATCAGACATGTTTCACTTATTATTAAGAATTTGATATCTCTGGGTATTCTATATATTAAGGATTTTGGTTAAACGGTGAAAATGGAGCTCTGAATGTTTGTAAGGATTTTGATGTTATTCTGAAATGTGTCAAAAATGACACTCTATATTTATTATAGGGTTCTACTGCCTCGTGTTTTGTTTACGTTGCATACTCAGAGATTCACAAGGATGATATGACTAAACAAAAATAAGAGAATAGAACCCTATGAGAAATACAAAGAGTCATTTTTACACTTTTCAAAATAATATCAGAACCCTTATAGGCATTTAGAATTTCATTTTCACCATTGAACCAAAATCTCTTAATATATAGCATACCCAAAGATATTATTTTTTTAGTAATAAGTGTAATATGTATGATTTTATTCAATGTACATAATCTACCATTGTGTGTCATAATCATCTTGATTGAGTTAATCCCAACTGCCTTATAGGAAGAACTATTAGCCATAGAAATACTACCACCATTTACTTGTTCGTAAGATTTGAATCACTTTTTTCGAAGACAAATATGATACGAAGCTTCAGAATTAAGAACCCATGCATCAACTTGATGAGTGTGTCCATGTACCACTAGAGAAATAACATTATCAGATAATGTATTATCTTCTGTAATAGTTGCAAAACTAGAATCAAATTTCTGTAGATTTTTAATTAAAGGATATTCATTATTTCATTGTTGTTAGATAAATCAGACCGGTTCAAACATACCTAACTTAAACAAACTTTCCATGCAGGAACAAGGAACCGAACCGGAACCGGCTAAATAAAACTAACCGGTCAAGCTACCAAACCGATCAAGAATACTTGGAACGTGACCGCACAAAGAAAGGATCAGCCAAAGCCTAAAACCGGAATCATCAAACAGCCGATCATCCACAAGGCAGAGGAATAACCGGAAGAAGTCCGGCTACATTACTCATACCAAAAGCCACTCGGCTAAGTCAAGCGGCCGACCAGTACAAGAAGACAATCTGGGTATCTGTTGAGAATGATACCAAAGGAACAAACTGAATACTTCCATATCCATGCAAGTCTGAGGAAAGACTGTAGGCTGCAGAAAAACAGTACTACCGGATCCTTCCACTTCGGGATAAGCCAGAAAGGAAATCTTCCAAGTACAGACAACTGTCGGACAGTGCCTACATCAAGTAAAAGACAAACCCGGCAGGTTTGTCTTACAAACCGGAAGAACAGACCGGGAGGTCTGAGACAATACCAGGTCTAAGGTTGACCATCAGGTCTGAGGAAATGACCGCAGGTCTGAATCACTGCACCTCTGCTCAGCCAATCAGATTCAAGGAAATGAAATATGACCGTTGGCATATTTCACCTATAAAAGGAGGCAGTTGCAGAAGAGTAAATGCAGAACACTCAGTGAGACAAGTGAAGCGTTAAGAGCATTTACGACAAGTGATAAAATTGTGTTATTCTAAGAAAAGCCTAAGTGGTAAAGTCAAAGTGTGTATTACAATTTCGGTGTGAATTGTAAGAGTATTATCGAGCAGGAAATAAGTCTCGATCGGATTGTACTTGTATTCCTTAGTGAATATCCTTCTCGCGGTTTCGAGAGGAAGGGGTGACGTAGGAGCTTTATCTCCGAACATCCATAAAATTTGTCTTGTTATTTACTTTCTGCCGGCTTCATTATCTAACCGACTAACTTAACCACACCGCTCTAAACCGACTCTATACTAACCATACCGAATTTCCAGATTACCGAAACCGACCCACCATTCTCAAATCTCCATCATCCGAAATCGGCTTTGTCTATAAAACAAGTGTGCTGCTTCAACCTGAAAGCAAATCTCTTCCGCGCTTGAACCTAGTTCAAGGATTTGTGACAGGTTGTGTAGTATTGAAACCCCGGTGTTAATCTCTAACCGGATTAACCACCACCCTACGAGTGAGAACCGCTAAACGGTCCAACCCCCGGTCCTCTAGCGGCTACCTAGATCCTAACAATTGTACTTTTTTCTTTGCAGTAATTACAGATATTAGTCGGCTTAAGACCCTTTGAAATAAATGACTTGTCGCATTTATTCTCTTTCCCTCGCCCGTTATCTCTATTGGTAAACAATCCTGAAGTTTGACTATATGTAATTGTACCAGCCGCCATATGGTGTAGATCACTTGAATGAAGGGCATGCCTAACATCTTCCAGACTGTATTTTTCTTAACAATGAAAGACTGAACAAAGTTTCATATGATGGAGGCAAAGATACTAACAGAGTTAAGGCAATATCCTCATTATCAACCATAACATCGATATTTTTTAATTCTAAATTTATAATAATTAGATTCTAAATTGTCTAAAGCTATTAATGAGAGTGTAGCTGAAGGTCGATCGAAGGATTGGAGGTTAGTTATTCACTACAAGTTGTTGAGAAGAGGATAAAAGTGAAAGATGTAGGAACTGGTGACAATCCTAATGATATGTTCACCAAGTCGGTTGCTCATAACAAGTTTCAATATTGTTTTGACTTGCTTAACGCTATAAATTGTTAAGTTTCCTAAGACAACATTAGAAGAAAGAGATAGAGAAGATAGAAAATTTGGGCATTGACTAATGCATCTGGATCATCTGACATTGAAGAATGCATTTGGGTCATCCAATACCGACGAGTGCATTTTGGCCATCTTACACAAGCGATTGCATCTGGATCATCCGACACTAACGAGTACATTTGGATTATCTGACATCTACGAATGCGTTTGGGTCATCTGACATCGACGAATGTATCTATCGCATTCTGTTACTTCCTTCTCTTTTTTTTACCTTGTGATTTTCTTGAATAACCAGAATCCTGATTATCTCTTTTTAATAAGAATCTTTGTTGTGGACTTTAAGGATACGTATAAGGTACTTCAATGTAATTGGGTCCGGTTCTGATTTTATATTTGTAGAAGAAAAGTTGCATCATTTTAATATTTAGTTTTCTTTTAAAATTAGACTACTTGTTGTTATTAAATAACAATTTGATAATTATAGTTGCATTAGTTTGGCTTCATTAAGCTCATCACTATATTAATATTATTGATAGAAAGAGAATTGACTTTTGGATTTTGTTATCCTTGTATGATGTTATTTTCTTACATCATTCAATTTGGATTTAGGTTATACAATTGTGAATTATTAATTATAAAATAACATATACATCACATGAACCAAGAGTTAAATAAATAAAAACATTGGACTTAGTAATTGTGTTTGAAAAACAACTAAGGTAAAGGTTCCCACTATCAAGGATGTGATGTTCCGTTGTCGGTAAGGGGATCGGATATATCAGCATTTTTTTTTATTGAATTACATATTTTTGTCTTAACAGATTAAATCAATTTTCTAACTTTACCAAGCTAAATCGATTAATAAATTGTAAGTAATAGTTATAAAAAAATCGACATAAAAACAATTTAAATGTGTATTTCAATGAATAAACTTTGGATCCTTGTTATTCCTTATAGGAATGAATGGATATAAACAAATGGCCATGGAAACTTAACATGTGATTAAAATAATAATAGAAAAAAGAACATAAGGAACATAAAGGAATAAGAAAGGCTATCTATTTGTATATCTGGCCTGTTTCCAAATGGGCTGTAAACATATTAGATCTCAAGATAAACATCGATCATGAAAGCACTAGTTTGTAGGTATGATGAATGCATAAAAAAAAAATACAAATTCAACTAACAAAGAATTCATAATTCATAAATTTGATTAAGATCAAATTAAAGGTTTCTCCTATCAGTGATCATCAAAATACAAATAGAGAAAGTCAGCAAGGGAGAAGCAACTAATTACTGAGAAACCCATCCAACTTGTTTGATCTTGGGATTTTTTGAATTTAAAAAAGAAATATCATAAAACCAATAATTATTTGAGTTTTTAATTGGTTTAATTATTAAAATATTTTTTTATTTAAAAATAAAGTAAATATTTTAGTTTATAAAACGTGTAATTTGATAGTTATAATGATGTAATAAAGATAAAAATTAAAAAAATAAAATTAAAAGTAAAGTAAAAAATCGCAAATCAAACCAGCTCATACTAAAGAAGATATCAAGGAAACTTACTGAAACAATAGGTTAATTATTGATCCTTATAAAATTCCCTGCCTAAGAGAGCATCCCAATTTTCTCTTTTTTTATTTAGTTATGACTACCATTTTATCTTCAACTTGTATTTTTCAAGATCTAAGAGATGTGATTCCAATCTTATATATGTTGATTGATTTTCAGTGGCCTAAGAGATTTTATTAAGGTTTTTCAACATAGAGGTTATATTGAAATGATATAACTTTTTAATTTTTAGAACATAACTTACACTTTAATTTAAGGACTTATTATGAAACTCAAACTTAGTAGTTAAAAAACTTTAAAAAAAAAAACTGTAAAAAACATTTTTTATGGAACTAAATCATTTTCTTTTAGAAACAAAACAAACCAACTAATTTGTAAAAAAAATTCCAAAAAGTACAACAAAAATAGGTTGAATAATATAGACCAAACAATAAAGGCTAATAATGACATACCTGTAAATACTTATAAATGGGAAGGAGAATTTTGAAAGTTCACATATGAATACAATTATGATAAATTATAAATATGAATCACTTGTTTTTGGTAATTTCCATAAATTAGGATGAATGTTACCCTCCAAAATTTATGTTGGTCAATATATTAATTAAGGAATAGTGAATAAGGCATTATTTTGTAAACTGACAATCATAATAATTGATGTTGTTGGAGTAACTTAAATATATGAAATAAAACAACCATATTTTTACTAAATTTATAATATAATCTTACAGCAAAATTATTAATATTTTATACAAATTTTAAAAAGTTTTGACTATTTTTCGTAATACCCAAACTTTAAATAAGATTTACTAAAATGGTCAGCTTTTAATGAACTTGATAAATTGCTTTAGAGCTTGTTTTATATTTAGTTACTGAATTATTTTTAAATAATTATTATTATATTATATATTATTTTAATAAATAAATAAATAAATTTATCAATTAAAATATGAAATTATTTCAATTTTTTTAACTTATATAATTTATGTTTTCAGTGTAACAATTCATAATTTATATTTTTTTTAAATAACCCAAAATAAAATTAAACTGTAAGTGGCGAATATTGTTTTTTATTTAATTCTTTTTTATCGATGGTTCAAAATACCATCTTACTCCTTAAACTTCAAACTTTATTTTCAATTATACTTTCTTGTCATTTTGTTGAAACTAAGTCTTGAAGTGAATATTTTATTACAATATATGCAATTAAAAATCAATAAAGTATTTGTTTTTTAAAATGGAATACAAATATTAGTTAATTATGTTAATATATATTATAATTTGTGAAAATATTATTATAATATTATATCAATTTTTTTTATAATTTAACTTATATAAAATAGACAATAGGTTATGTTAATTATTTAGTGTGCATATAAAAAGATTCACAACACTTGTTGCTTTGATTATGTTGTTTGATATAATGGTTTCTTAATTTTCGTATACATGCAAATACAGTTAGAAATGATTTTTTAATTTATAATTCTTAATATTAATTAATTATCAACCAAATTACTTCATTTTAGCATGTTTCATTGTACTATCGTCATAGTCATATTTATTAATAACATGATGTCTCACAAAATTATGTAAACAAATAATTGCTATAATATAAAAATTATTAGACATGATTAATTTTTTTTTATAAATACCATTATTTGTATTTTTAAACATAAGATATAATTGTTCCCTGGGATTGGCTTTGGGCTTTTCCTGCGCAACTTAGGTGGAAGGCGAAGAAGGCCCCCTTCCGGGGGTTCGAGCCATCAGTGAGATACCACTCTGGAAGAGCTAGAATTCTACATAAGATATAAATTTTAAGTAACATAAAACAATATTTCTAAGTTTAAGATATAAGTCTCAACTAACAATTTTTTTTTTGGTATTTTGATAAATAAGTTAAAAAATAAAATAAAGAGCCTTGAGCTGGGCAAATTGCCCCAACCATAACTTAAGAGGTTTTAAATCTATATATCAAGTGTGCTACACCCATTTTCAAATAAAACTTAGTTGTTAAAAAAAATAAAAATAAAAATCAATTATTTTTATTTTTATTTTTTATAACTTAATTTAAAAATCGATTAAAAAAAAATTTTGTATTAATTTTTTTTCTTAAAAAGTCTTTTAATTAACTCACTTTTTTTTTTATCACTTCTTACTTTAATAATTTTAAAAAATAATTATAATTATGATGATGTACATAAAATATTAATTTTTAAATTTTTAAATAAAGATAATATATATAATTATTTATAGGAAATGATCGTGGAAGTTAGTTGGAGGGAGAACATAAGAGAGTACCAAATGAGATGCTTTGTTTTATTATTAGATGCATGTAGTAATAAATAATTAATCATGCTCTAAGATCATACTACCAAATGGAGGCGTTATGCGGTTGGTTGGGGTGTCATTTTCATTTATTTAATTGCTTAGACAAATAAATTGCTTCTTTAATTTTGGGATAGTTGATATCTTACATTTTTTCATAAACCTTTAATTATATGGTCTGACTTGTCTTTATTAATACTTTAAGTTTAAAATATAACTTAATAAATCATTTACTAAGACAATTAGTTAAATATATTTTTTTACAGTTTTTTAATTTTTTTTATTTAATTTTATTTCTGTATTAAATATTAAATTTAATAACAATTTAAAAAAAATATATATATAAATGTGTTTTTTTGTTAAATAATAAAATTATAATTTAATAAAATTATTTATCAACTAATTAAAATATGATGAATTATTTTAAAATATACTTTATATTATATACTAAAGTTTTTTAAATAGTAATTTAATAATTTTTGTTTAACTAATATTAATTTTTTATTTTGTTTTGTAAATAGGAAGTTATGAGTTTAACTTTCATTTAAGATTGATTAATATTTAAATAAAAAATATATTTAATACAATATTTCTCTCACTTATATATATATATATATATATATTTTGTTGTTTTAAAACTTTTAATTATTATTATTATTATTATTATATATATAAATAAACTGTACAATATAATAAATATTTATATATATATAATGAATCTACTTAACATTATATTTTATCATATTTTAAATAGTACAGTACGAAATATTTAAATTAAAAAATAAAATATATTTAACTATCTATGTTAAATTTTAAACTAGTATTGAATGTATTTATGACTTATTAGTTATTTTAAGTAGAATCATACTAGCTAGATGTATTTTAAATCGAACACCTGAAATGTGTGAAAAATTATCAATTATCCTTTTTTTATTAATAACAAAGAGTATGTTTGATTTGCAGTACAATAACTCAATTAAAACATCATATTTTTATTATGTAATTTTTGTTTGTAAATCTATAAAAATGTATCTTGTTGTAAGAAGTGTGCACGGTAGAACACAATGTCTAGACCCATAAAAAATAAACACATAATAAGAACAATGCAATCAAATGTAGTTATTTATATATTTATATATATAAACAAATTCTAAATAAATGTAGTTTCTATATTCAAAAACATTAGGGAAGTCAGATTATGCTCTATTCGTTTAAACTTGACTAAATCTAACATTAAGTTTAATGTTGCAACTTGACTAAATCTAACATTAAGTTTAATGTTGCACTGTGTTTGTGCTTCGGTTAGAACTTAGTCTTTTTATATATATTTATTTTTGTTAGACAGAAATTCAGAATGAAATGAAAGAGGATATATGATTGTTACTATATTATATATTATGAAGATAAGTTGAATATAAAATATTTTTCTGGCATCACTAATACAAAATTATGCCTTTTTAAAAAGAAAAAGGAAAATATGTATATATTTAAATTTATATGTGAAATTATCAAAATTTATAGTGCATTTGGGTTAAAATGTGTAGTTGGGGAATCATGATTTCAATATATGTAAGTTTGAATGATTTTTTTAATATTCCTGAAAAAAATTAACTAAAAGATCTTAATTATATAAGATTAGCTATAATTGTTATCTCTCAATATTGATATTAATTGTTTGTGAGCAAGTTAACAATAAAATTTAAATACTTAATCTTATATTGAATAAAAATAAATAAACATATGTAATATGATATTTCATTTTAAATATTAAAAAAAAAACTAACAATTACTTACAAACACTAACAATTCATGTTTCACATTTTTATTATTTTATTATAATTTGTTTCAACGACAACTCTATTAATATAAATTTAAACTTTTGAAATATTTATTTTTAATATTTAGATTTACAATGCTTATAAAATAAATTAAACACATTAAATCACTATCATTTTATATCAAACTTATTATACAATTGACTATATCCTATATGATTTTGATTTATAAAGTTTAATTTCTTCAAATTTAACATTTATTTCCTCTTAAGGGAATGGATATGGTTAACCACAAAGTGATAAACATAAGACTTTTCAGTCTTTGACTAATGACACATCCCTAAAAGAATTAATTTTTTTTGGAAACTAAATTAATAAATTTATATGCTAGTGCTTCAAATTAATATATTTTTTTAATTAGGTGTCACAATCAAATTTTATTTTTCTTTATTTTTGCTCAACTAAACTAATTCATGTAAAAGTCTACTTTATTAACTCGTATCTATAATTTCTCATTTTAATATGTTGTTTAAATAATAATCTAATTTCTCTGTAATTTCTTATTTTTTAAAATTACTTTCAAATAAGGTCATTATATTTTATTATATTGAATTGATAATATTACATTATTAAATAATAAAAAAAAAATCTTATTTAGTTATTTAAAAAATATAACAAAAAATATAGAAGAAATTTTAATAATTTAATTAGTAAAATAATACATAAATTATTTAATGCATCAATGTTAGGCATTATCTACTACTAGGGAGGGTTAGTTATTGAAAGATGACACATTCATTGAATTAATTAAAAGTCAATTGAATTTATGCATTCCTTAATATTATGATTTTTTTAATTAAAATGTTATTAATAAATATCTCATCCTTTTATATCAATACCTTATTAAAATGTTTATATTCTTTTATATATAAAAAAAAGTCTGGTTAAACGATATAACTACTAAAATTGTTAATTGTTTTCAAAAAAATTAATATTTATTAATTTAATATTTATTTTTTCTCTCTCCTTTATTTTTTTTATTATTTATTTAATTAATTTATCTCCTTTTATTATTTTTTTATTATTTTTTTATTAGTTAATTAAGTTATTTATCTCCTTTTATTATTTTATTTTTTGTTATATTATTATTTTTTTCTATTATTTTGTTTTTAATATATTAACATAATTTTTTTTTAAAATTAGTTTAATATTTTTATAATATTTAATTAACTAATTTATAGATCAATGTATTTATCCGTGTCTTCTGTTATTTTTACTTTTTCAACTTTGGGATGAATAACAGCAAATAAAATTCTTTTAACAAAATTAGTCAAATAATTATTTAATAAAAATATTTGAATAAGATATTAAAAATATTAGAGCATCAAAAACATGTTTTAAACTATTTTATACATTACAATATTTAAGTATTAGTCTCTAAAAAGAGACTAACTAGTTTTAAAATAATTTATGTTAATATAAAAAAACAAAATAATAAAAAAATAAAAATAATAATTAAATCATAAAAAAAATTAGTAAAAATTAATAAATATATTAATTAATTAATAAAAAAAAACAGAGAAAAGAAAAGAAGAAATTTTGAGAGAAGAAAAAAATTTAATTATTAAAAACAATTAATTATGGTTATTAAAGAGGTTAGATGAGTTAATTTTTAATAATATGTACGTTTAAATAATTTTTTTTTAGTTTATACATTTAAATAACTTTTTTTTCTTTTTTATATATATTGGCCTTCCTGTATTTAATATTATTTATTTAATTGATTATAAAAAAATAATTATATGAATTTATTTTGTTTAAACAAACAGGGCCTTAAATTCGTTAGATCTGAGCAGTCTGTTGGGGACTTAGCTTTGCAGCAGCCGTTTACTTTTCATACCAGAGCCGGTGAGGGTAAAATTGTAAAATACTTATTATAGGGCAAAATGTGTTAATATAAATATATATAGTATAATAATAATGTCTTCGTTCTCGCAGATCCATTGCTCGTATTCTTTCTCTCTCTGAATAGTCCTCTCGCCGGAAATAGAGACGGAGAAGAAAACCAGAGCAGAGAATTAGGGTGCGATTTACCGGCGTAAAGTCAATTCTGATATAGTAATTATAAGCCCGCACATACGAACTGGTGCTAATGGGCTCGGAGTTGATCTTTAGAGGACACGAGGCGCAGCCATTGTCCGACTCATACTCGCCCAAACCGCCTAAGCCATGGCTATCCGTCACTAGGCCGGTTCGTTATATGCTCCGAGAACAGCGATTGGTATTTGTCCTCGTCGGCATTGCCATCGCAACCCTATTCTTCAGCTTCGCTCCTTCTTCCTCTTCATCATCGTATGGCGCAGTCGGGAACGTCGGTGGTGGTCGATACGATTTTTCGTCATCTGGATCGTATCTTCCGTCCGATCCAAATCAGATTTCGAATCGAGTCTTCTACCAGCAGAATCAGCTCGGTTCGTTCAGTTCTGGCGCGAAGGTGCCGCTTGGATTGAAGAGGAAAGGGTTGAGGATCGTTGTGACTGGCGGCGCTGGTTTCGTTGGTAGTCATCTTGTGGATCGGTTGATTGCTAGAGGAGATAGCGTGATCGTTGTTGACAACTTCTTCACAGGTCGAAAGGAAAACGTGGCGCATCATTTTGGAAACCCTAGGTTCGAGCTGATCCGTCACGATGTGGTTGAGCCACTTCTCCTTGAAGTGGATCAGATCTACCACCTTGCCTGTCCTGCATCGCCGGTCCATTACAAGTTCAACCCTGTCAAGACGATTATATCCTTTTTTAATTTTTACTTTTGATTTGATTGATTGATTTATGAATAGTATCACAGTATAATGTAAATCCTTGATTCTGAATCTGATTCTGGCTGACACAAGACCAATGTTGTGGGGACGTTGAACATGCTTGGTTTGGCAAAGAGGGTTGGTGCGCGGTTCTTGCTAACGAGCACCAGTGAGGTTTACGGCGATCCATTGCAGCACCCTCAGGTTGAGACCTACTGGGGCAACGTCAATCCAATCGGTCAGTACTTCTATCTCTCATGGTGTTTGATAGATAGATATATAGATAATACAACATCGATTGATTCCAGTTTAGTTCGATTCTTTTATGAATTTTAATTAATCGAATTCGGTTTAACACCGACTAAACTATATGGTATTCAACGGTGTTATCATCAAGTTTGGTGTCGTATATCTCGTTAGGTAATCAAAATTGGTGTCTCTTAATTTGTGATTCTTTAATATTTGTGGGGCAGCCATAGCTGTCAATTTCAGCAGACTTTTCAAATAAAAACTGAATCTACGGAAAAAAATGTTGGAATTTGGTGGGTAGGCCCCCACAAAATTTGGACTTGTTCGATTATTTGAGAAATATTCAAATGATTTTCGAGCTTCATTTCATATGGGTGTTGGATCATTGACTGACAGGTGTCCGTAGTTGCTACGATGAAGGAAAGCGCACAGCCGAGACATTGACAATGGACTACCACAGGGGTGCTGGCGTCGAGGTGGGTCCTTTTCTTTTCTCTCTCATTCTTTCTTTGTCTCTGTTCAAAACGGGATTAGTTTTTTTTGACTGCTTATGGACGGACTTGTCTTGTGTATTTTTTCTTTTTTTACACTTCAAATAACTCAAATCAAACGAGCCCAAGACAAAAGTGGAAAATAGTCAATTATTTGTGGTAACAATCTTCAGGACCATGGAACACCCATACAAAAATCATACTATTCAACCTGAACTTGATTCCAATTATAATCATCCTATGCCAAAATCATACAATTAAACATATTCATATTGTTAATAACACTTTTTAAAGTACATTTCTTTTAAAGTTTAGGTGCTACTGTTACTTCTTACTAGTTTTGTTGGTTCAAAATTTTAGTATTGTCTTCAAATTTAATAACTCATAATCCCAAATCTCAACCAAACAAAAGATACTTTTTTGCTGGGAATTGGATTCTTAATTTTATTGGGTATGGATATGATGGAGTTTCCATATGTTTGTGTTGGTTATGTATGCTGGTCTGCACTGCAGGTGAGAATTGCTAGGATTTTCAACACCTATGGTCCTAGGATGTGCATTGATGATGGCCGTGTTGTTAGCAACTTTGTCGCTCAGGTATTTGTTGTTCTCACTTCCCAGTACACACTTATTATATCAGAAAAAAGAAAGTAACAGTTGTTGTATTTGATGATTTAAAATACAGGCTTTAAGAAAAGAGCCATTGACTGTTTATGGTGACGGGAAGCAGACCAGGAGTTTCCAGTTTGTTTCAGACTTGGTAAGCTAAGCAGCACTTGTTTATATTGGTTTGTTACGTATTGTGAATGTCTAGATTTGTGAAATGGATGGTTTATTTTAAAAGGTTGAGGGACTAATGCGTCTTATGGAAGGGGAACACGTTGGGCCATTCAACCTCGGAAATCCTGGGGAATTCACCATGCTTGAACTTGCTAAGGTATTCTATGAACTAATAATGTACTATTTTTGAAAGAAAAAAGAAGACACAAAGATAAATATGGTGGTGGTGGTGTTTAACTGGGTAGGTGGTTCAAGAGACAATAGACTCAAATGCGAGGATTGAGTTCAGGCCAAATACAGAGGATGATCCTCACAAGAGGAAACCTGACATCACAAAGGCGAAAGACCTGCTTGGTTGGGAACCTAAGGTGGCACTTCAAAAAGGACTTCCTCTTATGGTTCAAGATTTCAGGCAACGAATCTTCGGGGACCAGGACCACAAGGATATCAATACCAACAACAACAATGGAGTTTCTGCTTGATGTAAGCAATCAATCAAACAAACAAAACAATCAAATATTACACCACATAACAGTAGTATTAATTGTTAATTACTATTGCTGTTTAGTGGTCCAAACATGTTTTTTTTTCTTCTATAGTTTTTTGAAGTTTGAACAAGGACGATCCGAGCATATAATATTATTATATGTATTAATTTCTATCGTAATTGTAATTTACTAGCTAGATTCATCCACATACGTTTGTTCCTTGTTTCTTTATAAAAAACAGGATTACTTATAGCAGCTCTTTCTCAAGTGTTGTTTGTTTACTTATAAGGCTTTGGGTGGTGATGAAGATCTATCAGAATTTGTTTTAAAAATTTGTTGCACTTTTGGATTTGATTCTTTTAGCTTGTTTGATTTTGGATTTATTTCTTACTATATATACATATATTATATTCCTTTAAATATTAATGTAGTAACAACAAAATTACAATACTTTTTTTGGTTAAATAATAAATAGGAAGTTTTTTTCAGTTATTGTTGTTTGAATCCGGTTATTGGCAACATCTAATTCTCAACAGCAACATGTTCACATGACTGAATCTTAAAATGTTTCTTAAAGATAATAATATATTTCAATTCATTTTTTACAAAAATGAGTTATACAATAGGTTGGAAACAAGCTTTAGATTTATCCCTAAGGATAAAAACTTTACAATGCAGACTTATGATAAATGTTCCACCTTTGAGGAGATGCTGATGTTGCTGCTTTATTGTGATGAGCACCGTGGCCCATATCTTGGGATGATCTCTTGTCAAGCCACGCTACTATGTCGGAGAAGACAATCTCGACGTTGTCCTCAGTCTCCCCAAAAGTTAGACCGTGCCACATTCCCGGGTACAATTTCATTGTCTTGTCCTCACTTTTCGCTTTTTCGTACAAGGCTCTGCTAACTTCTGGATCAGTTACCTTGTCTTCCTCTCCGTGCAAGACTAGGAATGGAAGTATTATCTATACAATAACAACAAACACCAAATCAGATCAGCTCAGATCCCTCCTCTTGATAGAAAAAAAAAAACGCAAAAGAAAACCTCATGTAGAGTGGCCTCAAGATTCATGCTAGTTCTAAGCAACTCCAGGGCAGTCTTTAGCCTAGGCTTGTCTTGGTATATCATCTTGTTGCTGCGAACCTTACATAAAAAACCCGACACATATAATTAGACTTTAAACTAAATAAAGCACTTTGAAGATCAAAATCACCTGTTCTCTCTTTACAGGATCCTTGAAGGCAAAATCAATGACATCCTTGGTAGGAACAATTTTCCATTTGGGAATCAAATCTTCGACTTTTGTCAATATGTTAACCACAATTTTGGGTGGTTTAACCTTCTCAGAAATCTTCATCATCATCATCATCATCAGTTCAAACATCAAATTCAAATATATGCATGATAAACATATTAAAAATGAATGAATGAATGAATATTATTTACCTTACACATGGGTGCAACAAGAACAGCACCATGCCAGAAAGAAGGATCCTTCTTATGAAGCAACAAAGCTACAGCTCCTCCCATGGATTCCCCATACAAGAATCTCTTCTTGTCTCTGTACTCTTCTTTCTCATCACAAACAGACTTGAAAAAGTTATAACAATCGTTCACAATCGATTGAAAGCTCTTCACGTAGCAACGAATCCCTGCCGATCGTCCGTGCCCTTCATAGTCTATCCCGATTACACCATAACCATGTTTTGCTAGTTTCGTCCCACAATCTGCATCATCCCCACCAACCATTGCATTAATAATTAGCTAGCAAGGTATATAAGCCATGTTTTTTTGTTTTTGTTTTTACCTTTCATGAAATTACTGCATTCCACGCCATATCCTGAAAGAAAATAATGGATCCATGGTCAAGGGAATGAAGAAAACAGAAGCATGAAGCAGAGAGAAATAGAGAGAGATATGCAGGAGAGACCATGGCAGAGGAAAACCAGAGCTTTTGGAGAAGAAAGAGGCATCCATCTGCATGTTAAGAGTTTGACGCCTCTGGTGTTCAAGATAAACCCCTAATAATGACATTTACAAGAGAATCCCACCATTAATGATTTACTCTTCTTAAGATAAAGAGGAGATATAAAAAGAAAACTAACCTCTTGATAGTGAACCAGCTCCATGTTTAAAGAAAACCAGTGGGTTGGTGGGTTCACTACTAGGTCTCTTTAAAGAGAAGAAGGACAGGTCGGGGGGACGATGATGTCTGCCAGAGACAGAACCAGAGCTCTGTTCCTGTTCTTGTTCCTGTTCCCAAGAGAAATGATTAACATAAAAGATGGAAGCGGTATATGGAAGACGACTATAATTTCTAAAAATAGATTCCCCACAACTCTAAACATAGCGAATTTCAAGGACATTTATTTAACAAATAATAATAATATTCTTCATACAAATCCTAATCCTATATATATTGATTTTATTGCTTTACGTAGAGACTTTTTCTATCTCCTTTTAATATTCTTCACACAATTAATTAAGTTAATGGTCAACCACTATGAATGGATTATTTGAATAAAATTCAGATAATTAAAAAAAAAAAAATTGATTTGATTTACTTAATATTCATAACTAATAAAATAAAACTAATTTGAAACTTTAAGTAATAAATTTAATGTAAAAAGGATAAAGAATTTCTTGAGTTATTTGTACACACAATTATAAATAATCTTATATTTGTTTTTAAAAATTATATATTAATTTTAGGATTTATAACTAATTAATCTAATATTAAAATTTTTACCCACTCCATATCCAACTTTATATTAAAATAACAACTGCAATTAAATTAGTGTAATATAATACAAAATTTATAGAGTACAAAAAAGTGTTTAACAATATATATATATATATATATATATATATATATATATATATATATAATAATTTGGCTCTTTTCCCAAAAATTGTTATACATTTCATCCCACCTCTCTTTATCTTATCCTCTCATCGCTTACTCGTACCCACATTTTAATTTCCCATTATATATACCAAATTAAAGTATTATTTAACTATTTTTAAATTAGCTTTATGATTTGTATTTTTTTTTTTCAGATCAATCTTGTTGAGTCAGCATGGTTTGCCTATATATTATTAAATAAAAAGATTATGAGTAACTTTCAGAAACAAAACGAAGATAATTTAAATATTATGAACAATAAAAATAGAAGAATATGGTATTTTTAGAAGGCCCATTAGAAAGACTAATTTAATTATATAAATTTAATTTTTTAAAATATTTATAGAATATTAAAATTATAATTACTTTTTTATATGATGATCCATGTATAGTAGAAAATTATGAGACTTTTCTAAGTACTGGATAAACACGACATGATAATAAGAAAATACAAACACAGTAATATTATTTTTGCATTTGAATATATTTTCAATAATCTGAAGTCTTTGGCACAATGATATTTTATTAAGAGTTTAGATACATACATGCTGTATCTGAGCTAAGTATTGAACAAAAATAAATACTTTATAATTTCAATCAGATCCAAAAAAATCATAGAGTAGTGTTGACCCAAACAATTATGCTGTTATAGGCTCAACCCAAGAAAATTAGCACAATTCTATTTTATTTATTTATTTATTTGACAATTAAGACAGGTTCAGATTCAATTTTTTTTAATTACCAATATTATTTTAAAAAATTAATAAATGCATGATAATGCGGAGAATAAATAATATTTTAGTATTTAAGTTCATTAATAAGTGATATAGGGAAGGAGAATAGGAAAATAATGTTTGATTATGTTGTGTTATTTTAAATAACTTTTTCTGAATAAACCCTAAATGTCACAAAATAATAAAATAACGAGACTTTTAAAAATCACTTACTAAGTTTAAGTTCCCAATGGTATGTTTTTTAATCATGAAATTTGAATTGAGATTGAGATATCTAATTTTAATTTTTAAACTTAGTACACATTCAAGATTAAAAATTATAATTAAAATAGATTTAAATCAATATAATTTTATAATTCTCAACTCTATTCTTTTTAGATCGAAATTGAAACTTCAGTATTATTTTATATATTTTTTAAATAAAATATCTTATTATTTTATTATTTACCACACGATTAACGTGTTCAACAATTTATTTTTATTTTTTTAATTTATGATGTTAAACTGTAATATACTTTTAATTTAGAAAGTTAAAATTTCAAACCAATATTTTGTTTTTAAAATTTATGAAGTTAATATTTAAACCGATATTTGTTTCTAAACAAAACTATTGGTACATGAGATGTTCTAATAGGTTGTTTTTTTTAAAAAAAGATCCATGTATATTAAAATTGAAAAAATCGTCTAAGCACACAGCGATAAAACATGACATTAAAATAAAAAATAAGAAAAAATAATACTTAAAAAGTTATCGAACTCGTAAATCCCCGAGAAGAATGATTAACTTCCCAACAGACTCTACTGATTTTCCTACTGAATCTCAGAAAGCATCATAATAATAGTATTATAAATGATACGCATCGAACGACTACGATCATTAAAAGTTCGACGATTTCTCTCCAACCATATAGTCCATCAAAGAATAATTGGGATGGTAACACAAATATGTAGGTCAATCATATTAGTCGCATTAATTCAAACTTCTCAGCAACTACCTAAAGACTTGGCATCACCCAATGAATCCCAGTAATACTCCACAAAAGACTTTAAATACTAGTCACCCCTCGACAATGCAAAAATAAGTGAGTTGCCGATTTAAGCTCTTCTTGATACATATGACTAACCATACAACATTTTTTCATGCACATATCATCTGCTAGAATTTCACCATGAATAACACTCCATCCAAAGAACGAAACTTGGATGAAATCTTTGACTCCCAATGTTTTTCCAATAAAAATTATATGGAATCATCTTAGCGAACAACTTGTAGCAATGTCCCACATGAAAACTATTCATATATTTTCATTGCATAATATCATGTTCAGACTATGACACTTATTTACGTTTTACCAAAAGTAAAACCCAATTATGGGACGAAGTCTCCATAATGTTTAATCTCCTTTTATATACAATTCGGCTAACGAAGCTAGTAGACCGAGGATCAAACATGTTCTTAACTGTGACATACATATATCAAAGGAACCAAGCTCATGATACGTCGTAGCTAGACTTTTGACCCTACTCCAAATGTCGTCCCAAAATCTAATCGAAGAACCATCCACCATAATGAATCTAGAATGCTCACGAATTTTTTTCCACATAGGATAAATTTCCCTTCAAATGATATACCCCGCTTGATAGTTAGACATTTTGGTGAACCAGCCAGACCAATCATTACCATATTTACATCTGATTATCGATGCCCAAAGATTATTTAGCTTCATTGCAAATCTACTACACCATTTTGATAGAAGAGCTTTATTAAAAGAAATAATATCTCGAATATCTAGATCTCCTCGATTTTTAAAACATTTAACTTTATTCTAACTAACTAGATGACAAAATAATGAGTTAGAAGATCCCCATAGAAATTACACATTATTCTCTCTATTTTAACCGCCACACTCTTGAAAGAATGAATAACCACATCATATATATGGGCATAAGTGACAACACACTCTTAATGATGATTAATCAACCCCCTTTCGAGATTGTTTATTTTTTCATCTAGACAATTTATATTCTATTTTAGTGATAATCGGGTCCAAGAGACCTTGGATCGCAATTTAACACCAAAATACATATCAAAATATGTTAATATTTTAATAGGTTGTGTCAAATTAATATTTTAATAATTCAAATAATATATATTAAAATTATTTTTATTATATTTTTTTCAAACATAAAAATTAAAATTTTATAGTTTTTCTAATATAAGAAATAAATTGTAATTTATCTCACTAAAGTGGTTCGGTATAAATAGTCGACATAAAATATCGAAATGTCACCGATTCATTTCTAACTGAAATCGTTTTGAATGAAAAATGATGGACGGTAAAATAATGTTAATTTTTAATTAATTAAAAAAAACATAAATTATAATTTAATACTAATTTAGGCTCAGACTGTAGACACTTACATACCATATAATATATTCATCCCTAATTAACTAATTAAATAACACCCTAATTTATTTTTTTCTAATTAACTATCCCGGTGGCCACCACTCTATCTCTATATATACAGCCTAGTCCCTAATTTATTCAATATTCACCGTATTTAAGAAGTCGTCCTTCAAAAAATGATTTTTTTTATTAGCCATACCTACTCTCTACCCCTGCTATATTGAAATATATGAATGTGTGAATTATTTTATTTTTATTATCTAATATTTATGAGTTGAAATTTTTTAAATTCAACAACTTTAATAATATCAATTCATAAAAAATAAATAAATAATATTATATCTTTATTTTAAATCAAGAATCGGCAATCCTTTATTATTTAATCCGATCGAAAAAAATACAATCAATAGTTGTGTTATATTAGTTTTTGTTAAAATAAAATAACCTAAATTAAACAACCCCAATTTATTCCTTTCTAATTAAACAATCTATTAAGCTATATAATTTATTCAGCTTAACTAAAATATCTAGTAATTTTTAGTATATCTTATTTACATGCTGAGAATATTAAAATTCAACCATTTTTTTAATATCAAATTGAGAGTTAGAATAAAAAATAATATTCCATCATTTATTTAAACAAAGAATGGATAATTATGCGTTATCTTATTCAATCTATTTATATAAATAGAGTCATTATTATAAGAAATTTGACGAAATAATCCTGATAACAGGATTATTTTAAAAAATAACAAAAAAATCCAGGAAAATTAAATTTTATAAAATTAACCTTTTGTCCCTAGGAAACAAATAAGTTGGGGAAGTAGAAGTCGTCGGAGGCTATAGTTCGGCGTAGATGGGGATATCAGACGTCGGGAAGGAAAGTAGAAGAAGCAGACATCTCGTCGGGGGCTAAGTTCGGCGTTTGATTGAACGACTCATTGTCTGCGCTGAGCGAGAATAAGAGAGAAAGTAGAGTGGCCGAAAAGAAAGGAAAAAAGAAGAAGAGAATATTGGTTTTTTGCCCAGAATAAAAAGTCAATTTTGCAAAATTTATTTCCCATGTTATTTTTTTTGAATAACCTTGTTATCAGGGTTATTTCATCCAATTTTTATATTGGTTTTTGTTCAAAAAAAAATTATCCCGATATAATTTAAATCCCATTTATTATAAGGAAATTATAATTAAAATTAAATTTCAATTTTAATTATACTCATCTAAAGGGTCCTCATCTAAACCTATCATAACTTTAATATTTTGTTCCATCCTATCTAATTGTAGCCAGTACTACTACATTATAATAGGTCTATTTTTAGCCAACACTACCATATTATTAGGTGGTTTTGGCCAATAGCTATCATTTCTTTGTTCATAAATTTGGATATTTGACACCCTTATTACTTATTAAAAATATATAATGTATTAAAAAATAAGTATAAAAGAGATAAGTTTAATTAAACTTATTTATTTCAACTTATTCTCTAAATGTTCAAGATATGTTATTTATATTTGATATTATTTATAAGCAATTACTCAGTCAAAGTCTACTTGAAATAAGTGAGGAATGAAAGAAAATAAAGACTCTTAATTTACTAAGATTAACGAAAATCATAATCATCAGATGCAGCGCTTGGGCTCGTCGGTGTCCTCGCTCATCTCTTAGCATTGACGATTCCATCCCAATTGGATGTATTCACAGTCTCAGAAACTTCGCGGAACCTCTCCAGTTCAATACCTTCCATTCCTTTGTAAGTAAGTAGTCGTCAATCATTTCTGTTTTTTACAATAGAATTCTATTAGTAGTTGGTTTCTCCCTTCCCAAGGTAATGCTGCTTTTGTTTTCGTTTTAATTTCAAGTAATTGATCGCTATTCATCACTCACAAGATAATCCAAATGCTTTTAATGAAACATCATTGTAATTAGCTGAATAATTGTCTTCATTTGTTACTAAAGCTGCTAACTTTGGGGATTTTTAGTTAAAAATTGACACTTGAAGGACTGTTTGTTTCGTTTAGGGTTTAGTGGGTGGGTGTTGGATGGGAATGTGAATTCTAAAACCATCTGAAAGCAGTCACTAATATTTGATGTTTATATAATTGTTCAATCTATGTGTTCTCAGGATGCTTGATGTTCTGATCAGTCTGATTGAAGTGTAGTTAATCTTCACTACTTTAGCAGCTTCTATGGCTGCTGCTATATTTAACCTTTCTGATGGGGGCACACCCAGCATTCCCAAATTACTTGCCCACAAGTGTGAGAACTACTTGATTTTTAGGGGAGAAACTGCTTTAGACAATGGAATGCGGGCCTTTCTATATTTTCTTGGACTGGCTTATTGTTTTATTGGATTGACCGCCATAACAGCTCGATTCTTCCGGTCTATGGAGAATATTGTTAAGCAAACACGGGAAGTGGTGGAGATTGATCAATATACAAACACTGAGGTTGTTAGACATGAAAAGGTGTGGAATTATGCAATTGCAGACATCAGTCTCCTGGCTTTTGGAACTAGCTTTCCACAAATTTCATTAGCTACAATTGATGCCATTCGGAGCATTGGGAATTTGTATGCTGGAGGTTTGTACACACTTCTATGGCTAGACAAAGATGTTTGTGAACTTTGTGTAAATTTAGTTAACAGAGAACCTTATGATAAAATTTCTATTCAACTTATTTTGAATTTATTTTTACTTTACAGGACTTGGACCTGGAACGCTCGTCGGTTCTGCTGCTTTTGACTTGTTTCCTATCCATGCTGTTTGTGTTGTTGTTCCTAAAGCCGGTGAATTGAAAAAAATAGCTGATTTAGGAGTTTGGCTGGTGGAGCTATTTTGGTCATTTTGGGCCTATGTATGGTTATACATAATCCTGGAGGTAATTAATTCTTAACTCTCCATTCCACATGTGTGCCTTTTTTTTCATTCTAGTTCTTTTCCCCCAAACTAAGACTGGACTCCCATATTAATGAACTCCAAAAAAGTTCTTAAAGAAACTGTTAGGAACCCTAAATTGAGTTTGTTGATTTGATTTGAGAAAAGAGAAAGACTGAGAATTTAAGAGATGAGACTAAAATAAATGATTCTTTCATATTAGTAAACCAAGGATTATGCTGTCAATGGACTATGACCCTATTTATAGAAGAACTAAAACTTAATCCTGATCAAATACTAATAAACAAGAATAACATGATTATTAGGACCATTATAATACTAATTATCTAACACTTCTAATTAACCAAGCACGTGTCATCCCGCGATTGGCTCTTTGAACCCTGATCTCTATTTCATATCAGAAATATATACCAAACAAATGCCATCCATTTGTGATTTCCATTTAAAATGTGAACTACTGTATGGAAGTGCAGACATTTTACTAACATGTTGTTATGCATGAATATGATGATAATAAAGAAATAAATGTTTGTTATGATTAATTTTGCAGGTATGGACCCCAAATGTTATTACCCTATGGGAGGCACTCTTGACGGTAGTACAATATGGTTTACTATTGCTGCACGCTTATGCTCAAGATAAGCGTTTGCCTTATATATCTCTACCTATGTATGGTCATACCTCTACTTTTGGTTTCTGTATGTTAATTATTTTTTTGGTGAATGTCATTGTGGGTTGAACACCTCTAATTACCATTGTTCAGGGAAAGATCTGAGAGGCCAGAAGACTGGGTTCCAGCAGAGGATGTTTCTTGCAAGCAAGAGAATGATACGTTTCAGGATTGCTCTGAAATTCTTGAAGATGGAGGAGACACAAGAAGTATTGTAGATATCTTCTCAATCCATTCAGTAAATGGAGCAGGTTCGGCTTCTAACCACTTGAGGCATATTATTATTCTAACTTCAGACTGCATGGGAACATTTAGTCATTTGGTTTGGGGAGAAGGGGGATCTGGGATCAGTCTATATGTGATGATGATAAATTTTGGATCAAAACCCATTAGCTGCAGTAATATAAAGAGACAAATGAAGTCATCATTAGAAGCATAAACAGGATGGTCGAAATTTTTTGGGTTTACTGCAGCTCTAGGATACTGTTTTGATGTAATTGTTCATGTTGGATCTGTAATTTTCAGGTTCTCAATATCAGCCTATTCCTTCTATTCCTTCTTCTGATTGTGAATCCTCAGGTAGAAAGATAGATGCAGAATATAATGTGCTCTCAATGTGGAAGCAACAATTTGTAGATGCTTTCATGGTAATAATTTTTTTCATTCGCATATGTGTGGTTGTTGTCTATTGGCCATTTGGAAATGATATAATTTTTTACAGTTGGAAAGTGCGGAATCAAGAAAACTGAACAACACTTACGTGAGGCTGGCGAAATTGCTGTGGCAGTTACTTCTCATTCCATGGAGAGTTTTGTTTGCCTTTATTCCTCCTTATCATATAGCTCATGGATGGATTGCATTTATTGGCTCTCTGATTTTCATCAGTGGAATTGCATACATTGTGACTCTAATCACAGATTTAATTAGCTGTGTCACAGGTTTCCACTATCTCTATCACATGTTTCCTTATCAAATAGTTATTGATTTATTTATTTATTTATTTATTTATTCTTTGCAGGTATAAATGCGTATGTCATAGCTTTTACAGCACTAGCAGCTGGAACCTCTTGGCCAGACTTAGTTGCTAGCAAGATTGCTGCTGAACGTCAGTTAACAGCTGACTCAGCCATAGCTAATATTACTTGCAGCAATTCGGTGAATATTTATGTGGGGATTGGAGTGCCCTGGCTTATTAATACACTATACAACTTCATTGTATTCAAGGAACCATTGAGAATAGAAAATGCTGGAGGGCTCAGCTTCTCATTGCTCATTTTCTTCTTGACTTCTGTTGGATGCATATCTGTTATGGTACTTCGACGCATCACACTGGGAGCCGAGCTCGGAGGTCCACGATTATGGGCTTGGTTAACTTCCGTCTACCTAATGTTGCTTTGGCTAGTTTTCGTTGTGCTGTCATCCCTCAAAGTTTCAGGAATCATATGATATACACTTATATACAAAATATCAAAGTTTAGGAATTTGTTATGTAAAACCAATTTTTATTGATAATGAAACCTTCCCTTGTAAAAGAGGTATTTGAAGAGAAGTTATTATGTGCATTGCTTAATAAGTCTGATTCCCAATTAAAGTCTCTCAAATTAAGAGTTTGAAGAGGATATGAAAGGAAATATTTAACTATGTGATTAGTTTACAAAGAAAAGGATGGTAACAAATCCTTTTAATAATAAAAGCTCTAAGAGCTGCTTATTCATTAACAAACCAGCAAGGCTCTTCTTGAGCACCAAAATGTTCACAATGAATAAAATGTTCCTTTTAATTGTTTTTGCACCAACTACAAAACAACCAAGCTTGCTCTTCTTCCATGGAGAGAAATTTGCCATTTTCCGAGTCTTCAAGCTGTTGCAGTGCATGCGGTCACAACTGGTGCACCACTCACTTGTTTTGCACTACTATACTTCTTCGTTATGAATCTGTCCAAACAAAAACATCAGCATTAGATGATCCTCCTCTTACATGTTTTGTTGATCCAATTTAAACATAATTAAGTATTTTGTCACAATGTGATTCTTTTTCCATTTGGTATAAGATATTTTCTGAATCTTTATACTGCAAGTTTTGTTGTTTCATTTGCTATACAAACCATTTTCTAGATCATGATTCATATTGGAGCGCATTTGCTATAAGAGATCATTTTTTTTGATAATGACAATGTTAAGTTACTTCTTACTTACCTAAAGAAGTCCCTCCACATCAACTCATACATGAGCCAGTTTGTTCCAACGCTGTCATCGTTTTCACTTGAAGCAGCCGAGATTGTCCTGTCAACATAGTTTAAAAGAAGTATTTTAGATTTGTAAGAAGAAGGAAGAAGATACTTTGAATGTTTACCTTGACATGTTCTTCTTTAGCTCATCGAACATAGAACGGGGCGAGAGGCATCCCATTGTGAGCCAAGGGGAGATTTTGCAGGAAAAGTTTGCACCATATATACTGTCATTTTTCGATCCCTTTGGTGGTTGTGCTCGGCATTCAGCAGCAAACTTAGTGAGCTTCTGCAATGCCTCTGTCTCTCCTCCATTTAGAGAACCATTGGCAGCTCCTTTTCCATTCTATTATACACAACAATCAAAAGGTAAGAGTTACAAAAGACACATAAAAACAAAAGGTGTTAATAATTCTACTCATTTCTTGTTCATACCTGCTGGCTCATGGTTGAAACTGGGTTAAGACCAAGATCAACCAATGATGGAACTTCTCCAGGCTCAACATCTCCACGAGAAGGAAAACCCTTTAACTGATCCAGAGCAGCAATCGTTTCCCTAATCTTCAACCCTTTCACTTTCTCCTTGAATCCTCCATAGTTGGTTGGCATTTCTTCGAGCTTAAAGGGCAAATCATCCACATGAAACAATGTGCTTCCCCAACAATACTTAATCTCCACTCCTTCTTCCTTCATTGCAGCCTCAATCTTGTCCTCCGTCTTAATCTCCTCGTTGGAAACCTCTCTGTGCGTATAAATAGCTTCAGCGCCTATTTCTCTCGCTAGCTCAACCAAAACGGTTTCCGGTTTGCCGATTCTGACAACCAAATCGGAGCCTCTCGATCGAAGATTCTTCCTAAGATCGGCTACCGACTCGATCACGAACGTAGCTCGATAGGGACCTGTTTTATCAAACCCGGATGACGATTTCCCGTAATCTCTCGGGTCGAAGCAGTATACAGGTAGAACGGACATGGATTCGTTGTTGGCACTGGTGAGACATTCATTGTCGTGGACGCGGAGATCGTTACGGAACCAGACGACGGATGCGCGGCGGAGGCCAGCGGCATTGGAGGGGTCAGTGGGTCGACGAGGGTTTAGAGAAAGTGGGCTCTGGAGAGGGTTGGCGGAGATAGTGGACTTGAAGAAGAGTTTGGGAGGGCAGGAAGGAGATGAGGAAAGGGAAAGGTGAGAAAGAGAAGAGATTTGAGAAGGGATGACTTTAACCTTGTTGGGTTGAGATGGAGCGAAAAGATGCGAGATTTTGGATGGTGGGGAGAGAAGGAGATTGGATGGGAGGATCCTTGATAGGGAAAGGGAGATTGATGCGGCGGCGAGAAGGGGTGAGATGGAAATGACAACCTCTTTCTGGTTGTCTTCTGAGGTGGAATTGGCTTCTGGGTTGTCTTGAATCAAGCTCTTAGGATCCATTATCGGTTGAATTGAGACTGAACTCTACAGCGTCGATGATAAAGCTCTTCTCTTTCTTTCTTTCTGGTTGAGGATAAAGCAAAGCAAAGCGGCTTAGACCGTAGTGGTTGTTGTATCTTCCTCTGACTCTCTATCTCTTTCTCATCCTACAGAAGAGACCTGCACCTAACTTTGGGGTTGGTAAGGAACAACAATTCTTTTTTTTTTTCACCTCTTTAAAAACATTAAAATAAATAAAATTGAAAATTTATTTATTAAAAAGTGATATATATATATATATATATATATATATATATATATATATATATATATATATATATGATAAGTTTTATTATTCATCAAATAATTTCTTCTAAAAATGTATAGGATAAGATACCATTTTTATCCCTAAGTATAATTTTCACCCGGAATTTTTGTGTCACGAAGGGTATTGAAAATAATTTGTTAATAGTGTAATTTATTTTTTTATTTTTTGAGAAGGCTAAGTTTCATTTCTCCCTTAAAATACACATTATCCGCAAATCTACTCAACTAATTTAACTAGACTAGGACTTCCTGTCTAACCAGCTCGAAAAGACATAATTCATTACCAAATTCTCATTCTGTTATCACTCACTAAGAATTATTTATATATATATATATAAAAATTATTTTTAAAATTTAATATATTCAACAAGCAGTGATTCATTACCAAATTCTCATTCTCTTGTTATCACTCACTAAGAAATATTTATATATATATATATATATATATATATATATATATATAAATTATCAAAAATCAGTATTTCTGAATTTGATTCAAAGCCTTGGAGTATGGCATGTGCGCAGGGAATCTCCCCAACGGCGGTGACTTGTATTTCTCGCCGGCGGCAACCAGTTTACACCGGATCCAATAACAGGCGGCAAGTTCATCGCTTTAGAGCTCAACTCAATCAGGAAGGAGACGACGACTCAGTTTTCAGACTCGCCGCACTTCGCGCCTCTCTCCGTCTACAAGAAACCCATCGTCCAGATCCTCTCTTTTTGGACCCATACGCTGGTTGCTTTGTTTCTCCAGAATCAGATAAAGAGATCCATCTCCATCAATCATGCAATTATCGCCTCGCAACAAAATTCATTGACGATAAGTTGCTTACAACAGTGAGCAAAATCGATGGAGTTAAGCAGGTATACAGTCAAGCGTTGGATTAAGTCATTGATAGAAATATATACTCTACTTTATGTTATTCAGATTGTTCTATTAACAGACGGAATTGACACTAGGCCTTATAGGCTCAACTGGCCATCTTCCTCAATAATTTATGACATTTCCCCAGATAGCATTTACTCCAAAGCAGCTCGAAAGCTTCAAGGTTCATCAATTTCAATTGGGTTTCGCTTATTTTCATCTAAACTTGATATGCCTTTTATCTTCTTCTACCAGAAGTTGGAGCTAAAGTTCCAAGAGGCTCCTTGTTCTATCATGTCCCTCTTGAATCACCTAATTTGGTCACATCCTTGCACAACAAAGGATTCAATGGCAGCCAACCAAGTGTGTGGGTATTACAGGTCAGAATCGGTGTTTTGATTTCTATTGAAACAATATATATCAGTTCACTGTTAAACGATTCTCGTTTCCTCATTCTTAGGGTTTACCATTCGTGAATTTGGTGAACTTTGCCGACATTTTGTCTGTTGTTGGCCACTTAGCGACAAAGGGATCTCTCTTTTTAGGAGAATTGCCAGTCTGGTTGACGAAAACAGAGGTTTCGTGACTTATTTTTTCATATTAAGGATGATTATAAATTGGTTCTAGCTTCCAATCATCTTCTATTGCAGTCGAGTACCACCAGATGGATGGAGAAGGTTTTCATGGGAAACAGTTTTAGTGTTGACATGATTAACCTTAACGAGTTCGCTAGAAGCCTTGGCAGAGAAGAGCCAGCTTGGGTAGAATACGACTACATACATTTTGTCGCACAACACTTGCGATTCTCTGATGATCAGGTTAGAGAATGTGATTCTTGGGTACTCGGTTAAGAATGTAAATCTCAATAATACGAAATGTTTCGGTTTGTCTGGTCAGATGGAATATTGGAGCAGAGAGTTTCAGAGGATTGATGGAGATGGCGATGAAGAAGGGTTTGAGGAGCTCTAAACCGTATTGCATTTGTTTCTTTATGGATTTCTTATTTGTTTCTGGCTGTTTGTAATAAAGAATGAATTTCATTGAATACAGATGAAAAGAGTGATTTCTAGTTCTTTATAAATATCATCTTAAAGCGTATAAAGAAGATAAGTTTGTTGTTAAGAACTCCATTTTCAAATAAAATGTATGAAGTAATGATTCAATCAACTACACCAGAATACAAAATAGAGTCTCAACAGTATTATATTTCCACAAACCTAAAATTATCTTTTGATAAAGATAAGTCAATACAAAACATCTACTTACTTCTTCGCATAGGTTATGACCATAGGATTATCTGAGGAAATTTTGAAACCTTGAAGGACTTGCATTGCAGCAGTTGATTGCATCTCATTCTCGTATTCAACAAAGGCAATGCCTGGTTTTGCTTCAATCATTCTAACTTCTTTAAAACCTGCATACTGTCCGAAAAGCATGCGCAGCATCAACTCTGTGGTCTGATGTGGGAGATTCTGTACAAACAGAATACTATTCGGTGGAGCTGGAGTGTCGGGAAGATTAGACTTTGCACCACCCATATGTGGCAACTGAGATAGCTACATATATTCGCAGGAAATTGACCATTACGACTTATTCAAGAAAGCTAAATCTATAGGAGAAGATAAAGAAAGTGTGTGCTTACTGGAGGAGTTGCACCATAGGCATAGGCATTCATGCCAATTGCAGCTTGATTCATGTTATGCTGCTCCTTTCGTCTCCTCCCAGCTGGAAAACAAAGTCAGAATGGAATTCAAGCTAGCGAAGGTTGGTTTTTGAATCATATTAAAGATATTATCAATAGTGAAGCTCAATCATCAAAGATTCAAGATCACAACCTTCCATGTATAAATTCATTTCATCAAGCAATATACAAATACATTATACAAGCAATTAATACTAAGAAGATAAATTAGTACCTTTCTCCTCATGCCTCTTTTTCTTTTCTCTAGGTACGAAGGTGCCATCAGCTTTGGCTACTACATCCGATTTGACCTTTGCATATTGTATCCTCTGCAACAACAAAGATCACATTCAATAAAAATGAAGATAATTTCGATGATACAACAAGAATATAAATGAGGAAGATGCGCACCATTGGCTTGTCGTAGAAAGGGAAACCCTGCATTTGGCGGATCGCGTTAGTTGCGGAAGATACTTCATCAAACACCAGCCATGCCTGACCTTTGTGTTTTAGCGTCTTAAAAGCCAAAACCTCGAGTATCTTACCGAATTGAGAGAAGACAGCGTGCAAAGACGTCTTCAACTCTTCATACAGTTGGGCAATTATATTCATTTAGATGCAGAATGTATAAGAATAAACAGAGAAAGAGATAAGAGATGATGATCAAAGTACCTTCGAGCTTGATCTTCTCGTTGAGATTGTTGATGTATATTGTCTGATTCGGAGAAATGTCGCCTCCGGCCGCCGGTTCAGACATTGTTCTTGCTTCTGTTTATCTTTCTCTCAAATCTCTAAACCCTTCTTCACAGCACCGAACAGGCTCAGGCAGAAGGAATCAATCTGGGTGGGAGATTGTAGACGACGTCGTATATGAAAATTTTCATCGTTGGAGCTTCGGTCGAAAGAAACTTTTTACGGGCCCTAGTTTAGGCCCAAATACATATACTTTTGTGAGTTATGATTTTGACCCAAAATATAACCAATATATGCAAATTCAATCATATATATATATATATATACCCAATTACATTATTATCAAATCAAATATTTTTAAGTTCATGCATATCAATTTAAATGTTCATCTCTAGTTCAACCAAATCTGAACATATTCCATCAACCATTACGAAACTTTCTTGACGTCAAATATAAATAGATTCAATTGTTTGAAAGATTTGTTTTGAATATCTCTAAAACAAAATGACCTAGATCATTAACATAAGACATTTAAATGTCAACACATTTTCTAGGTTTGTATCCAAAGTCCAAACCTACCTTAGTGTATACCATATGTGATAATGTGAGTGGTCCAACATTAATTGATGGTTTTCATAGTAAGATTGTGATTAAGATATAATCTTATTTTCATAAAAAAAAAATATATATATAACCTATATGAAGAATACTATGGAACTTCAAGAACATGGAAGGCAAGTTCGAAACATTGAAGGACACTCATTCACTTGAGCCAATAATTCACTAGATGGACGAAGATTCATATCAATCGATCGATGCAGATGCAGTTTCAGAATCTCTATTGCATAATTTTTAACAAACGTGTGGTAAATGATCATAGCTAATAAATTTATTTGAAAATGAAAAACTATAAATTTTTTAATGATGAAGGTATGAAAAAAATAGGATCAAGAGAAAATACATTTTACCTCCTTTTAGCCACCAATAAAATGAGAAATAACTATAATTGTAGTCAATCTATCTCATAATATTATTGATTGTAACATTTTTCAACAAGTTTTACCTTATAGCTTGTTACATCTAATTAACTTAGAATTGAACCTTGTAATAATTTTAATCACATCTTCTATCTATCTAGGTCATTCTCTTCCAACACTTGATGATCCATAATTTTCAAAATTATTGCTCCTTCCACTTCTTCCTTGTTCTCGATCATATCTTGGTTTTCTTTGTCCACTTCCCCGATGTCTTTTACCTTGGACATCTTGTAAAGTGGCTTTATCTTTCAAAGCTTGTTCTAATTGCTCCTCATGTCTCATAGTAATATTTATTTCATGAACTTGAAGTGAATCCTCCAATTCTTCAATGGTCATAGAATCAAGATCTTTTAATTCCTCAATAACATACACAACATAATCGAATTCCGGAGTCAAAGATCTTAGTATCTTTTCGATGACACATACATCTTCAAAATTCTCTCCATATATCTTCATCTGGTTAACAACTGCCTTGACTCTCCAACAATATTCTGATATCGACTCGGATTCCTCCATCTTCAATCCTTGGAAATAACTACCTAGTGATTGAAGTATCATACTTTGAAGAGAATCAATGGCAGTTAGGAGTTGTTCACTTGTCAATGGTTTTGTCAAATGGAAATCAAATCCCCTGTCTCCTTGTTCATCTTTTGTATGAGCAGTTAATGCCATGATTGGTATGTGAACACCATAGTGATTAACCTCTTCATCCCTTATTTTCTTAGTTGCTTCAAATCCATCCATTATTGGCATCTGCATTACTCATAAACAACAGCAATAATTGGTTGGTTGGTTAATCAAATGTTTAAATTAATATAAAGTTTAGATTGGTTCGACCCTGACTGACCTCACAATCCATGATAATGTAGTCGTATGGAAAAACGCTTCCCCGGTTGCGATCCCTTAGCCCCGTGCAAACTAATCCAACAACTTCTATCCCATTCTCGCACGCCTCCACGGTTCCCCCAAGACGAGACAAGTGTTTAATTGCGATATTTCTCAACAATACATTGTCCTCCGCAATCAAGACTCTCTTACCCTTCAATGGACCCGATGATATATTATGGTCACTCTTGAAACCTTGATTCTGTTCATGTTCATTGTTCCTCCTCCTCGAAAAAACACTACTACTGCCCCCGAACTCGGGTAGAAGGGAGACAATGTCATTGAGTGTGGACCCATGAAGAGGTTTGTACACGATCAAATCGGTTGGAGGGAGTTTGTCTTCATCTAGTCCCTTGGAGTGTATGCTGCTTTGACCTGGCTTATCGATCCAAACGATTCTTGTGCAGCAACGAGACTCGTGAATGTCTCTTCTGAACTCTGCCACAGCTCTGCTCAGATCACGAAATGGCCCTCCATTTGCGTCGATTACTAAGAGTACGAAATTGGGTATTGAATGTAGATCATGTTGTCCGTCCATTGAATTCATGGCCAATATTTCCTTCATCCTTGTGCTGGTGGAGGCTTTTGATGCAGCCCTGCTAAGGCTACTTATGCAGTCCATCCTGGAGCTGACTTCAGATCTTCCAGAAGAATTGCTTTGGAAATGAGTGATTAATTTCTGCTTGACCTTTTTCAAGACATGATGAAACTTTTCCCATTGTTTAACTGAATGCACTTTGATTCCCAAGCTTCTGATAAACCTCTCAATCACAAGTTGTCTTTGGCTGCTTTGGATGAACAAGACCACAACAGAGTTTTGATCATGTTTCGGGCTATTTGGCTGACAAGAATCTTCATTTTGGACCGCCGTCATCAAAGTGTTGAACCTGAAACATGTCCCTTTTTCATTGACGATGTTCTTGTCGACTATAGTTATATCTCCTCCCATTATTCTTACAAACGATTGAACAATGCCGAGTCCTAGACCGGTCCCTTGATGGGCAAGAGCCGTCTCTCTGACCTGTTAAAGATAATAAATTAATGGCTCTACAACAGATCATAAACAAATCATTGAATGTAAAGAAAACCTGAACGTAATTCTCGAAAACAAATTTCTGCTTCTCCTTTGGAATTCCTTGGCCGGTGTCTTCAACTTCAAAGAAGAACTCCAAACATTTAGGATCAGAACGACGAGTACGCCTGAATGAATCCTGTAAACCGGCATCGTCATCAAGGTTATTGCTTTTGTTGTTTACCAGAAAGCAACAAAAGGAGTTTCTTCGTGTGCATGGAGAGAATGGAACGTCGGGTTCCTGAATTCCAGGACTTTTAGCCCAAGCTCGAACCACTATATGGCCTTCACTAGTAAATTTAACAGCATTATTCAACAAATTCCATAAGATCTGTTTTAGCTTAGTTCGATCCCCTCTAACAAGATGATCTAATCTCGAGATTGAACCATCGCATGGATCCAAAATAACATCGACTCCTTTCTTCATACCAGTGGGGTGATACAAATCGACAACTTCTTCTAGCAAATTAGCCATGTTGAAAACTTCTTCTTCTAGCTCGATCTTTCCTGCTTCAATCTTGCTTATATTCATAATAGGGTTGAGGATTTTGAGAAGATCATTAACGCAAGTCTCCATTTGAAGGAAATTGGTCTCTGATTCGGAACTTAGCGGGGCAATCTCACGACCCAATTCTATCAAACCGGTGAATCCGGCTAAGGAGGCACGTATGTCGTGGATGGCGCTAGTGAAGGCGAGGCTCATGTTCTTACTCTTTCTTTCTGCTTGTTGGGTTGCTTCCATTTGCTTTATAAGAGATGCACGTAAAGACATTTTTCTTCTTCCTGGTTTAACCATTTTCTTCTTCTTCTTCAAATAACTAAGAACATGCTTTCCTCCTCTTCCTCCTCTGAGTTTTTTTCTTCAATCCCTTGATTTCCTGTATCTTCAGTTCAGAGGGTTATAGAAAGGATTGATTTAAGGAAGGGAGGATTGATTTAAGGAAGGAGATAACAAAGAATAAGGAAACATGTTTTTCAAAATATTTGCTATCAACTATGAAGTATGAAGTTATGAACTACTATAATAATCTTTTTTTTTTCTTTCTAATAATCTATTATATTATTATATGCATTATTATAATGCTCAACTACTTACAAAAGTAAGTAATTTAATTATTTATCTTTATCGTTTCAATATATTTATTTATTTAAAAAAAATATAAATATATACATCTTTTTATTAATTTTGTAATTAACAACTAATAAAAATATCCTTTTCCTTAATTCTTTTTCTTATATATATATATATATATATAAATTATTCATTTAACATTTTTTTATATGTTAATTTAGCATGTTTACACAACTTCTTTTTTTTAACATTTTTGAATTAAAAGAAATTTTATTCTAACTCCTATTTAATTTTTATTTATTCTCTCTATATATAACAAAATATATCCATATAAAGATGTATAGTATATATAATACTACTAAACATAAATTGAATTACATTTGTTAATCTCTTATTAATCTCTGATTAAATATATATATATATATATATAATTAATTATTTTTTCTATTCACATTCTCATTTTTAACTCATATTTAATAACAAAAATATATATATATATATATATATATATATATATTTCAGACATAAAATAATAATATATATAAGAAATAAGTTGAAGGAGGTCATATATTGACTATGAAATGTGACGAGAACTTTCAACTCGTAATTAAAAAAAAATAAAAAAAAAATCACTTGTTATAAGTAAAAATATATATATAAATAAACATGCATATTTTTATTTTATTCATTTAACACTCTCTCTCTCTTAACAATTTAATATTTATATAAACTTTTTTATTTTAATATTGTTAAACTAAAAAATCAAACATTTTATTAAATTTCTATTTATATATAATTAAATAGATAGAGAGATGTATAATTAATGTATATAATAATATTCTCATTTTTAAACATAAAATAATATATATATATATATATACTAAAATAAATAAATACTCAAATATAATATAATATATATACTATAAAATTACACACTTAAACATAAAATAATAATAATATATATAAAATAATATAAAATCTATATTTTTGTTTTCTTAAAAAAATATAATATCTATCTTAGCAAGTAAAACATAACTTACTCACCCTAAATTCTAATTTAACTTTTTTTCTCATTAGTTTTCAAAATACAAATTTAGTATTTTTATTATTTAAATTCCTTTTTATAATTTGTTTTCTTTCACTTATTTTTAATTTATTAGTTTATTTTTATATATATTAAAAAAATAATGATTAATTTTTAATTTAGTAAATTAACAATAATTATAATTTTGATCTCATTTTAATTTAAAATATTTTATTAAAAGTCCACAAAAATTTTGATCACTTATACAATCCTTTTGTAAACTAAAAATATATTGTGAAAGATCTCAAGATTTATATAAATAACTCACAAATACTGATAACTTTTTCTTCACATTGTTAAACAGGTTCCTTTTACATCATTTTGATTTTTTTTACAAGAATTATTTAAATTATTTTATCAAACATATATATTTTTAATTAAATATATATATAACTTTTTTATTAAACAAATTTAAGTTATAATTAATAAATAAATAAAATGACTTAGAAACTAAGTGGTTGACAGCTTCACAAAAAGTTAATTTCAGTTTGTGTCATTAACATCAACTTAATGAATCAATCAACATATTTTGAGTTTATAGGTAAATTTGAAAACTTCAACTAATTAATTTAATGGATAAACAATTTATCTTTACTATATATATATACAGAAAAATAGCCTTCGAGAAAATTAACATACGTGTCAATAAATGAATATGAGTGATTGGATCAAATTTAATAAAAATATATTTCACACATTCATTAGGTTTGAAATTGAGATGATATAATTGTAATCATATAACATGTACAAGTGAGTTTGCAAATTGAAAGTGATAATTTGACCCAAAAAAAGTGATAAAATGAAATCATAATTAAAAAAGGCTTAAAAGGAATATATATTAGAGATATATCAGGAATCAATGAATATTTGATTAGATATGTTCATGTAATTACAAAACTATTACTATGTCCGTTTAAATTGAATATAATAATAATAATAATAAAACTGTAATAACATATATATGATCCCAAATAAACATTAATAAATAAACAAAATTCTTCCCAAAATCGAATTTAAAAATGTACATCAAAGAAGCTTTGACTTGAACCTTTTTTTTTGCTGATGTGAATTAAATTAGAAAATAAGATCTGATTGGCTGGGGCTGGTATGATCAAAATTGACTCTTCTTGGGACTACGAAATTTCTCTGAATTACGCATGGGCTGTCTTACTTGAAACTTGATTTATTTTTATTTTTATCATAGTCAAACATATGTTTTTATCGAATAATATATAGTATTCATTTCAATAATTAAGAAGAATATTATGAGTCATAATTATAAACATGATTCAGTAAATTATGTTTTATAAGGAGAATATTTTATTATCTTACATTTCATTATGCTCTCACATGCATTCACCACAACATTTAATATATATATATATATATATACCTTATATTATCTTAGAGATAATCCATTTTTTTTAAAACAACTTTATTGATAAATAATAAAAACTTCTAAATTACATAATTGGACCTAATTTTATATAGACATTCCCTTTATAACATTACAAAATTTCTCTACTTATCTCTTTGCACAATTTATTTTTTATTTTTAAAATTTTCCTTCCCATCATTTCCTTTTATTATTATTATTATTATTATTATTATTATTATTAAATGATAATATTTCAAAACTTTTGAGAAATACCCAATTTTTTTTATAATTTTTTTATTTCAATAATTGATAACTCACTCCATAAATTGTAATATAATGTATAAGACTAGTAATTGAGAACATCCAATTTTCAGTGATTTCCAATATTATAGTCAACAAAATCTCAAATTAATTGAAAAAAGGAAACTTTTTAGATGTTGATAATTTTATTTGGAAAAAAATATCATTAAAGATTTTGTGTGTAATATATATAGGAGACCTTTAATTAAAAGTTAAAATTGTCTTATTTTAGTTTAAATAAAACTTTATTAAACATAGTAAATGCATTAAAATATTCTTTCCAAATTATAATGAAAAATTACTATAAATTTAATTTCCAAAATATATATTATTTATTTATTTTTAAAGAGGCGGTTTTAACTTCCATCTCTATATAATAAAAGCCTCCTTCACTCCCATCTTCTTCACAAAACCTAAAAACCATTGCCGCTGCTTAATAAGCAAGAATGGCTCGTTCTATCGCAAACGCTAAGGTTTTCTCTGTTCTAATCGCCGACGCCATCTCCGTCAGCAGGTATGTACGCGTTTAACGTTTTGATTTATATTTCGATTCTTGAATCTTAAAAAAACTGAATCTTTATGTTTGAAATGGCGCAGGCGGGGATACTCGGCGGCTTCATCGCAAGCTCCGGCGGTGACAGGGTCTGTCAGAAGTGGCGGCATAAACTTAATTCCGACGAAAGGGTCGGAAGAATCGTTGATTAAATCTCCATGGGTGCCGGACCCGAAAACTGGTTTCTATAGACCGGAAAACCACCCGGAGGAAATGGACGCCGCCGTGCTCCGGGAGATGGTTTTGAAGAACAGTGCAAGACAGAATTAAAATAATAAAAGGAGAAAGGAATTATTTCATGGGCACCGCCGTTTCAGTTTTGTTATTTTCTAGGAGGGAATACTCTGTTTTATGGGATTACATTATTTGAGTTTTTTTTTTTTTTTTTGAGGGATGATGTTTTTTTTGGTTGTTATTTTGCTAATTTGGATGATATGCTTTATTATTAATTATTTACTAGACAGTTTTATATATCTGAGTAAACATTGCAAGTTTATAATAACATCAAAACTTAGTTGCTATAACAAAATTTTGATTTTGTCAATCATATTGCTTAGAAAAGTTGATACAAATTTTATTTTATTTTTGTTACAAAAGGGCAGTCCGGGAGAGGAGAGTGGCCAAGTGGGAATTATTTCGTGGAGATTAATCGTACCCTAAAAAGGAGTTGTTTTTCATTTACAAGAAGTTTAATCTAATTCAAACATCTTTCATACTAAATAAAAATAAAGATCACTTTTATATTTTACTTTGACCCATGTTAAATTGATTATAACAAAGTATTAGTTTTGAATGACTGAAATGTTGTAGAGATAATAATTATTTATCTATGTAAAAGTGAAATTTACAACATTACACATTTCAAGTGAAAGTATATTTAAAAACTGCCAATAGAATAAGTGTGTCAATTCAAAAATAGCTATGAGCAAATAATTGATATATGAAAAATATAAAACTTTGAATTTAGAATGATATATGAAAATACATAACATACAAAACTTAAATCTAGAGAACATTGTATTATGATTCAAATCGTTTATTTATTAGTCAATTAGGTAAGTATGATAGAATATATCATATTCACTCCTGTTATTATTCAATATATTAGCAAATACTTATTCGCTCGAGGTAATGTATCACACTTAAGAAGATTTATTAGCCAAAAATTAACTAAATCAAAAGTACTGATAAAAAAACAATAGTATACCATCAGCCACACTACTACTTTACTACCTATTTCCAAAACACTGAATTTGGATGATATCTGCTAAAATTTCAATAAATTTATAAAATACATTTAGCTTCTAAATTTAAATCATGTGATGTAAAAATTTATAAAAATGATATTTATAAATGAAGTCAATATTTCACTTAAAACTTTCAACAATATTATACAACCTTAAATTAAGCTAAAGTTTGATGAATATGTAAAGATATAGTATTAGGGCTGCAAACGAGATAAGCCGAGCTCAAGCCAGACTCGATTAAATATTTATTAGCTCGACTCGAATTCGACTGTTTACTTACAAGTTCAACTCGACACGAAAAACTTGAATTACAATTAAATTTTCAAATATTTATTTTAAATATTATGTTTTAATATTAAATAAATAAATAAAATTATTTATTTCCAGGTTTGAAAAAGTTAACAAGTATTAGCAGACGTTAAACGCCTCTTCCGTCGTTTCGTTTTTGGGTAGTAAGATCGTCACTGACATCTTTCTTTCTTATCCCTCCCATCCCAATTGTACACAACGGCAGCGGGAGCTGCTTAGTCCGGTCTGTTCGGAGTATACCTAATTTTTAGAGCTGATGGTGCTTCCACATCAAACGACTTTATTCTTCACCTATTGATTGACCATAGCAAGTTTCGTTGAATCGTCTGTGACCGCTTGCTGTCTTTCCGCTTTCGTTCTGGAGTCGAAAGAGGAGAATTCAGATCATCTCATTATGAGTTCGAGCTCTACTCAAATATTAAACGAACCGGCTCGAGCTTGACTCAAATATTAAATGAGCCGGCTCGAACTTAATCAAAATCAAACTCAAGTCGATTTTTAACCAAACGACTCACAAAGATTGACTCATTTGTAGCCTATTCAGTATTGAGTGACATTTCGAAAACAAGAATAACAAAAGGCATTGGTATGTCAATCAAACTATTAAGTCGATGAAGCCTACTCTGATTCTTTAGGGCATCTTTTCTTTTATTATGAAGGTATTGTTAATTCCATACTAGCCTTTAAAAAGAGATGGGATATCTTGGCCTGGACTGTTTAGTTAAATAAAAAAGAGATAAATATTCTAAACTTATCTAGTAAATGATATATTACAACTCCAACAAAACCCCTCAAAGTTCCAGAACAATGAATGAATGTGTAGATATGTTGAGAATCGCCAATCGCCTTTTGGTCTCAAATGCCGAACAATCCGAAAATTGGTAAACAACATGAAGTTGCTAAATGGAACTGAATTCAACCCATAAATTCTAATACTCTAAATACAATTCCATCATAGCCAAACATAGCCAGCCCAAGTGATATCATCTTATTTACCCTAAAATCAAGAAACTTGGATTAATAGTGTCTATCACAATAAGTTCTTGTTCATTCTCATTGAAAACACATGATTAAAGTGGGGAATTTGGAAGACATGAACACCCAAATTGACATGTACTAACCACCCTTTTATTTTATTGGCTTTGTCTAGTTACCATATTTTTAATCATTGGATACAATGTTCTAATAAAAGACATAAAATGAACTTGAACTTCTAAATAACACAACCACTAACAAGGCTCAATAACAATAACAATAACCAAGCATTCAGATCATCAATTATGTCCTTGAAACTGAAATTATATAAATCAAAAAAAGAATCCAACACAACAATTACTGAGAGAGAGATATATGATACACACAGAATCACAACTGGCCTGTTCAAAGCAGCTAATGAATTCCAAAAATTACAAACTAGATGTAATTAAGATAGACTTGAGATGATGATGATGATTCACAGTGGGGGAGAGGAGGAGGGAATTCTAATGAGAATCAACAGAGAGAAATGGAAGAAGTTGGAGTTCACTTACAATTAGGAAGAAGAACATGATCATCAGTTGGCATCTTTGAGTCTCTTTATTAGTGTATCCAACGACTTCTTCTTCGTGTTTGTCTTTGATCCCCTTGTCCCAAATGTCCCAAACAGACGGTCAGATTGATCTCTTAGCTTTTCTGAAATACTCACCACTTTCCTGTAATCCAAAGCGTAATAGCTTCTCTCCCGAATTACTGGATTCAAGAAATTCTCTGGATGATTGCTCAACAGCAAATTAATCAACTGCCTCGACTCAACAAGGGAAGATTTCAACTGATTCACGTCTGCTTCTGGTAAAAGATTAGCTTGGTTTTCCGCAAACGATTCCAGCAAACGAACATCAATATCAACCCCCATTATCGCATTTATGTTGAATCTTTTAACTGATTCCCCAAGCAAATCACCCACAATCATCTCCGATATGTGCCGAAGAACGTCGTGCATAACTCTCTTCAGAACTTGAACAGGCAGAATCTGTTGTGCAGTCGAAACCAGGGTTTCCAAATAAATAATTACCTCGTTCACGTACTCATTTCCGTTCGGTGGCGGATCATCAGCCATCCAGTTAACATTCTCGATCAGCATCATGAAACCGTCAACCTTTTGCTTAAGTAACTTGCACAAAATTTCTTCAGCAGCGTCACGAGCTTTACTCAGCGAGAATTGCTTCCTACTCCTTTCCACCATTCTCAGGGGGACCCCAGAAAGTTGAGCAGCATGTCGGAAGAAGAAATCACAGGCTCGCTCCATAGCAGCCATATTTGCAGCCACTTGCATTGCTTGAGCGACTCCATGGATAGATGTACTAATCAGCTTCAGCAAGGCTCCATCCAAAACCTCAGTGAGAAGTCTGTCCAAATATTTCTTCACAACGTCATAGAAATCAAGCTGTCCTCCGTATGACATGAAACTCACAGAATCCTCAATAAAGGATCTAACTATCCTGCAACAATCCGGGACTGTGGAAGAAAATGGCGCAACGAATGGAAATGCAGGCACTATATCAGAAGTCTGCAGCTGAAATGATAGCACATTCATCCCATACTCATACTCTTTCTTCATCAACATCTGTTCAAATTTGTCAGCTGCAAGAGCCTCAGCTATTTGTTTGCGACAGTCGGATAATAATAACTCGTGATACTTGTCCCTGTGCTTGCTTAATACATCGAGGAGAGCTTCGATAGGGTATCCATACCGACGCAGGGTTACTCCAAGCAAACTCACGTAGTCCTTTATCAATAACAAATGGTTGGCTGTTTGCATTCTAGAAAACTGATCTTCTAGAACTGAACACATCTTACTCACAGCAGTATCCCAAAGATTGTCTACATCCATCTTTGTAATCAGCTTACCTCCAGTCCTCAAAATTCTGTCTTCAACTATGAAGAAACCAGCAATTTGTGCGAAAAAAGTCTGGTGAGATTCAAGAAAAGGTGTCATGGATGATACCTGAAAGTCCGATGTCAACTGAAGTTTCCGATTCTCAAAATAGTATTTCCTGAATCTATCTTCTAATCCCAGAGTTTGGTGTATATGATAAGCTCTATAGAGCGGAGTCAAATCGAATCCCAATGAATCAGGCGCACCATTGCCAAAAGCATCGTTACCTTCGTTCCTGATTCCTCCCATCCCATCGTCGTCTTCCTCTTCAAGAGCATAAACCGTGTCTCTCAGACTTAGCCGACTTTGTTCCTCAGCCTGCCTTTGTTTAACACGTAGCTCCTCCTCTCTCTGTCTTGCTGCAGAAGCTTGACCGATAGCAATTTGTCCTAAATTACGAATAACAACACGGATCTCGACTAGCCAATCACCGAATTCCTTGTTGATTCGCCGCTCAATGTGCGACCTAATCGCCGGGATCTGCTTCTCAAGCATCTTCCGGATTGTCGACGACGGCGTCTTCCCAAGGAAATCTCTCTCCATCGAATCAACGCACTTCAACGCCATGTAGAAGTTATTCGCAGAGAGATGACGATTCGCTCGCGAACAAAGCTCAACCAATTGGATTGATATCTGAACCGAATCAAGAGCAAGAGACACGTTATTGCAAACATTTCGAGACTCGACGAATGAATCAAGAGAGGATAAAAGAGGAGCAGCAACGTGCTGCAGTTGGCCGTTAGAGCTAGAGAGAGAAGACTTAAGCGAATCGACGTCTGAGAGGAGAGATCGAAGATCATCGACGGCCATAATGAAGTCTTGATAATGAGACTTGCAGACATCCTCGATCTCCGATTCCTTAGATCGAGCGAAGTGACGGAGATGATGTAAAAGAGTCTCCGGATGACCAGAGACGAAGGCTTTGCGGATGAAAGGTCCGAGATCCTCGCCGTTACAGATAGCGGATGAAAGTAGGAGCTGTTCGAGTTTGTCAGCTGAATCGCCGTCAGCCGCCGCAGCGGGAGTGATTCTCCGGCGAGATTTGACGGAGTTCAAAGCGGGTGAATCGGCGATTGGTGACATCGAAGGTGGCGGGAGCGTGACCGGGGCCGTTACAGGCGGAGTAGATTTAGGCGAGAAATATAATGGGGAAAAGGGGTTTTCCAATTTCCAGTACAAGAAAGAATTGGGAAAAGTGGGCTTTGACGTGGGTCTTATGACTGAAATACCACCGGAAATAGTCTGAAATGGCTATAGAAAATTTATCTGAATTGGGATTGGGGAGGGTAGTTTAGTCATCTTAGGTAGCAGTTGCTTACCGGACCGGGAAGGTGGTAGGCCCATGACAGCCAAAATGACCCGGCTTTGAATCAAAGGTCCTCATAATCTTCTTCTCTTTATTTTGTGCTCAATTATAATTTAATGGCGCTATTACTTTCATTTTTAACCCCCTTTTTCTTGTTAATAAAAATTGCACTAACTTTTTATTGCAAGAAAATGACATAAAATCAAATAAAGAAAGGAAAAAATAAGCTCATTGAACGACGTTCAAAAGTTTATGCTTTAGAAGACGAAAACAACGAAAATTGAATCTTTTAGTTCAAAATAAGATTGAAACAATGTAAATGTAAAGAACGAGTTAAGATTTGTTTGGCTAGTAGAGTCACCAGACTCACCACTAACAAAAATGCACCGCCTGCGTTACGACATTAATTAAGCTCTTTTTATTTATTCAACATTCCTAATTCGACACTTTGGAGGCCATACCGGACAAAAAAAAAGAGTGAATTACGCTATTGGAAAGAATAATAAATGTGAAATAATATAAATAATATGATTAAGCCATATCAACTTTGCCTCATTAGTTTGGAAGATGAGTTATGGACAAACTTATCGATGATTCGTATAAACAAAATTCAAACTTACTATAATCACAAATTCAATTAAAGAAGAAGTATGTTATTTATATTTGATAAAGAAAACTTAATGAAACTTTTAATTGAAAAATAAAATTTAAAAAAATTAAAATACGTCAAACTATTTATTTTAGTTTTTGTGTGAAAGTGAAAGAAAAAATGTTTCCAAACAAAATCAAATATGGAAAAATATCATCATCATAAGTTATATTTTCATTTTCCCTTTAAACAAATACGGTAAAAATTCTTTTAATATTTTTAATATTGTGTAATTTCATTATATAATTTTTTCTTCAAATTGACATGTTGTAATAGTAATTATTAATTGCACTATTAAATAGTTGTATAATACAATAATTATAATTAAAATATTCTTAATATAAAGTATACAAACTATACTATTTATTTAAGTGAAATTTAAAATAAATTACTGTATCTATCACTCTATTATATGTGATATTAATTATTATTAATAAAGATATATATTAAAATAAACAATGTTTTATAATTATATTTTCATCATTATATCACTTTTTATTTAAATGAAAAACATTACAATAATTTATGATATAATAAGTATAATGATGAAATGTATAATTATAAAACATTTGAAGATGGGAAGAATTATTAAAAAACGATTTGACCGTTAATAATTATAGTAAATAATTTAAAATGTTTAAGTAGATATAAACTAGTTAGGGAAACAATTTAACCGTTAGAATGAGTTGAGTTCAAAATATATAAACGGATGAACAAATTTATTTATTATTTTGCATATACTATAAAACACTTAACATTTATTTATGTTTTTAATTAAATATTTATTAATATTTAACTTATAATAACAATAAGCATGTCACTTATTTTTAATTTTATTTATTTATTTATTTATTTTTGTCAGAAGTGACAAGTATTTAATTTTTATTTTATTTTTATTATTGAGATTTATTGGGTAATTACGAGTATATATGACATTCATACATATTTTGGTCAGAATTAGCCATGAGTTTCGGGTTATCGAGCCCAGTAAAAAAAATGGATTTTTATTTTTACCATAAATGTAGTTTAAAAAATTGATAAAAAAAATTTGTTTTTAATAAAATTTGAACCCATAACCAAATCAAAATAATAAGTTTTTATCTTAAATAATTATACTTCATCATTTTATGTTTAAATATACCTAATAACTTTAAGTAACTATATATATTTTTATTAGACGGGCTACTTAACCGAAGGTTTACTGGGCTTACTCAAGGACCGACCCTAATTTTGGTACCATCTCAATTAATATTTGGTGGAATATTTGGTTGGAGAGAAACGGTAGAACTTTCAATTATCTTAGTGGTCGGATTGTATCATTCATAATGTTATTAAAATAACGATTTATGAGATTTGTTCAGGAAACCAATAAAGTCTGTCAGGGAGTTAAATTATTTTTATCGATAATTTGTTGAGTAACGTTTGTTTTTTTCTTTCCTGTCATGCTTTATTGCTGTTCGTGCTTAAATAATTTTTTATTTTATTTTAATATACATGAACTTAATATATATATATATATATATATATAAAAAAGTACGTCACACATTAATAAAAGAAAATTTAGACATAATATTGTTTACAATTATTGAGAGACATTTGTTTAATATTAAAATAATTTTAAATATAAAAGAACATTATAGTAATTTTTAAAAAAAAAACCTAAAATATTACTAGCCCAGATTAAAAAGCTCCACAAAAAAAAAAAAAAAAAAAGAGAGAGATTTTGTAGTGAGCTTCAAAATCATACAAAACTGTTTATTTCGTTGTCGTAGAGGCTTGAACCATGATTATTTACAACTATACTCCTTGATTCTAAATAAGTCTATCATGTTCTTACTATCTAGGAATATATATATATATATAAGATGTGCATTTTTATTATTTATTTTTGATAAAAAAAAAAGACTTAAAATATTCATATATAATATTAATATATATATATTTTATAGTGTGTAAGTTATTTATATTTTATTTAATAATTTAAGTGATATTATTGATCCATTTAGATTGATGTTTGAATTATGGTTGAGTTTTATTTAAAAAAAAACATAAATAATATCCAAGTAGAAAAGTATAAAGCTTATCTTATCATCAAGGCTTTTATTTTCATTTAAAATATTCTAAGTGTCTTTTAAAAACCAATTATGTCTACTCAATTTTAATTTCATATTTAATATCTAATATTTATATTATAAATATTTGATTTTCATAGAATATAAATTGATTTCAAATTAATATTTAAGGAAATAATCAAATATGTTTCACACCTACAATTCAATATTTTGAAAATTAGGTTGGTAAAGAATAAATATAAAACTTGGATGATATATATACATACATATATGTCGTTGTCCCTCAAACAATTGGAATTTAGTGGACCTGCTTTATTCGGTTTCCATGTGCAATTAATTAGCCTATGACTTATTATTATTATTATTATTTTTTTTTTTATAATAGCACCCTATAGTCATGATCCTACTTCTAATGGAATTAACTTAGAACTTATTCTACGAGTTATTCATTAAAACCGATCTTCCTCATAACCGACAACCTTAGTGAATGACATTACATTGATCACGTTCATTTATTCATTTGCAACAATTAAGTAGTACGAAAAGATTAGAACTTGGCAATGAAATCAAGAATGTGAGCAGTAATCTCTTGGTGCTTCTCCTGGTTAACAAAATGACCTGCATCTTCGAGTACAATCACCTCTTGCATATAAGGAACATGTTCCTTAAAACCATCGCCATTAATGTATTCTTTTGCGCCAGGCATGTTGTATGTTAGATCCAAATCCCCCACTATGAATTTCGTAGGCACCTTTACTTTTGCTCCTCCCCACGGCGCAAACAGCTCCCAGCTCTTATCAATGGCCCGATAATAGTTCAGTCCTCCGGTGAACCCACTCTTGTCAAATTTCCCGGCGAAGTATTGAACGTCTTCCTCCGTCAGCCAAGATGGCATCTGGGTCTGGTTTGGTGCATCGAGTAACGCCTGAATCCGATCTTTTGTAAAGCGAGGTGGTTTAGGGTTTCGAGACAAGAGGATTGATTTTATGAATTTATCAGTTGGTACTTTTGCAAACAGTTCTTCAGTGGCTCCAGCCTCCTATATATATATATATATACCCACCCAGATTAAGTATATTTTATATACAAATTTAAGTAAATAAATATGTATAATAATTAATTACCTGGAATGTGCAAATGTAAAATTGATCACCAAATATATCCCTTAAGGCGGTCACGGGTTTAATGGAAGGATCCCTAGGGACGAAAGGGACGCTGATGTTGACCAAGGCCTTAATCAGGTCCGGTCGAAACAGGGTAAAGATCCAAGCCACTATGGCTCCCCAGTCATGGCCAACAAGGAAAACCGGCTGGTCCACTTTCAATGCGCTTAGGAGGCCCACGAGGTCTCCTACGATGTGATGGACGGTGTAACTGTCGACTGAAGGCGGCGAGTCTGAGTCTCCATAGCCACGAAGATCCGGTGCGATGGCTCGGTATCCTGATGATGCCAGGGATACCATTTGGTGCCGCCACGAGTACCAGAGCTCGGGGAATCCATGCAGGAGGAGGACCGGTGGTCCGGACCCTATCTCTGCTACGTGTAGGTTTATGCCGTTTGTGCTTACGATTCTGTGCTCGATCTTATCCATCTCTTTCTCTCTTTTTTCTCAATGAGTGAATCATGAATGAATGATAGGTAATTTATAAGGCTATTTAGATTATTAGTATAATATTTTTACTAATAAATTAAATAATTTGATATTTAAAATAATAATCTAAACAAATTACAACTCCTAAATAGACTCTATTTTGATTTGACAAAAGTAAAATAAAATTATTTGTTCTTTCTTTTCTTTTCTTTCCATAACAATTTTTTAATGTTAATTTGATAGAACATGGTGGAAACACCAGAAAGAGAGTTCCAGCATATTCATAGAGTTGAAATTCTTATTTAAAAATGTTTAAAAAAAAAGACAATAAATGTTTGGAATAGGACAAAAAAGACCCATACCTAATTCCCATAGCTTTTGGTCTGCAATATTTCGTTCAAAATATAATCTAAATAAATTGTAAAAAACCAAATTAATGCAAGATCAAAATAACTACTTCTATTTTTATTTGTTTTTATTACTTAAAATATGGCCTCTTCTTTATTTTTAATATCAGGTCTTAAATATTTTCATTATATTTAAAAAAAATACATTATTTTTATAAATTTTAAATAAAAAGTATTATAATAAATTAATTAAATAATATAATTATTCAAAATCACTCTATATCTTATCTATAAATTATAATGCCGGACTATATTCACCACTAAATTACAAATGGATGATTGTAAACTACGCCTTCTTAACAATATTCAAATTTGTGAAATGCCAGGGTATACTCGTCAATAATAGTACTAAGAGATATATTATTATATTTCTGAATATATATTTAATTTATTACATTATTAACAAAAAAACAAAAACAAAAGTATTACAACGTTTTGTCGTCTAACTCCCACTTTCAGAAGTTTTTCCTAAATTGACAGAATAGGATCACAACAATTATACTATCTGATTTTTCTTTTTATTTATATTCAAACCTGTTAAAGTCAAGCATTATGTAAGAAAAATATTTATAACATAACAAATATTATTTATTACGGAAAATTTATTTAAGTCAATAAATTATAATGCCTGTTTGGAAACATTTTTTTTAATAACTTCTTAAGATAACATTTGAAAATATAACTTAGTCCCATATAAATTTATTTAGATCCAAACTTAGATTCAAGAATGTCTAAAAATGTTTTCAAATAAGCCTTATGTAACTTTAATTTTTTATTTTTTTTATCATAACACTTTTATAAACAAAAAAATAAAACTAGTTTGATATAGTAGGACTCAAACAAGCTCTTATGACTTTTGAGTAATGGAAACCAAATTTGCATCTCTCTTCCATTTCTTTTTTCAAACACGAACTTTCTTTATATAGAAAAACGATCTAAACAAAAAATATAAGTACGGCACTAATAAATATATATAATATGATAAATATATTTATTTTTAATATTTAAAAATTATAATAATATCAAGTTTTAATATATTATAGTATATAAAACATATTTTCCTTGTTTAAGAATATAATATAAATGATTATTCACAAAAACAAATTTAGAAATCGAATAGGACATTAATTATAATAATAAATCAAAATAGAACATAATTAGGATGATAAATTCACACGCGTCGAGATTTGCTCATTGTCACTCATAAACAAATACAACATGTTTTCACATTTTAAATCAACAATCAATGATATGATATGGAAGTTTACTTAATTTAATAACTCAATAGTGTAAGTAACAAAATTTATGATTAAAATAATAAAATATAAGGTTCTGTTCAAATAATAATACTTTAAGTCGAGGTGAAAATCACAATTGTTAAGTATAGAATAAAAAATAAAAAATAAAAATTGTTAGGTATAGAATAAAAAATAAAAATTCACTTAATTGACAACTAAGATTTATTAATTACTACAAATAAAATTCTAATTCAAAGGAAATAACTCTCTAAGAAAGTGGTGAGAAACATCCTCTTTTGCACTTAGATAACACATTATGAATATTGAAGATGATGATGTTATACACAAGATTTTATTTATTTATATTTTTTTAGAAAAGTTAGATATCGCAACTCCTTATTGATAAAAAGGTTAGATGTGATTCAGAATTTGAAGAAAGCTCGAGATATCAATCTCTTTTTATTTTTAGTCAAGAGGAAATAGACGAGATACTCAATTTAAACTTTTAAAATGTTATAAATTTATATAGATTTTTATTGTATTATTAATATTAACATACTAAAATTACTAAGTGATAAGTGTGATTCTTAAAATATTAAAGATTACAGTTAATCATGGAGTCGAGATTTGGTTGGTAAGAAGTGTACCGCTCTATCATATCAAAAGGCGCTTGTGTAGCCTATGCTTTGCAAGCATTTTAATAAGAATCAGCCGTGGAAGGTCTAAGTGCTGCTAATGTCGATCTTGGTTTTGGCTTCTGTTTACCCAGAGATTTGAAAATGTGAACAGCTTTCACGACTGCGCAACTAAAGAGAATATCAAAAAATATACCGCTCCGTGGGCCGAAAGCTTATAAGGAATAAGTCAGTCTTAGCCTGAAAAAAGCACAAGAAAGAACCCTCTATTGCCCATAGCCAAATAGTTTGAGTATGGCGAGGTAGCTGTGAACAAGAAGAAGAGATGGTTGTCGATGTGAATGACGTTATCAATTAATAACTCAATATGATAGATTAATAAAAAAAAAATTACTTAAAAATTTAAAACTAATAAGTTTCAAATTTACTAACTAAAAACTCTTTAAATTAAAAAAAGAACTAATCATGTTTTCTTATACAACATAAAATTACCTATCAATTAATTTGAGATATGATCAACAGGCCATCACAATCCAATATCTCCTTACAAAGCCATCCATCAAATAGTACACTATGGCCATCAATTACTTCTCTCCTAAAAATGTATACAAATAATTATAAAAAGGAACATACTTTTTTAGAATAATATGCATGCATTTGAAGTAATTAATAATGACCATTCAATTAACAAAAGAACGATTTCAATAATTGATGTTATCGAGTGATCACTACTAACATACAAATAATTAATTTAGAATGGACAAATGATTTACGTATCTGTCTCAATTGCTTAACAATAGAGTAAAGTAAACACATCATGGAATAATTAGTTCATACTTCATATATTATATGGACTGGTGTCTTTATATGATTTTTTTTAGATTCAAGACAATAAATTATTTGGAAGAGTGTGTTACAACTTACAACCTTTTTAAGTGTTTTCATCTCAAGACAATAAATTATTTGGAATGATACAATAAAATTTATCAAGAATATTTTAATATACTATTTTTTGTATCCAAAACCTTAAAAATCAATTTTAGCTAATTAAACATTATAAAAAGTATAAACCAACCATATCCTTAAGAAATATAATCTGAAATTACCAAATTAAAAAAAATAAAAAATTCTTATGGTTTGTAGAAACAATTTATTATGAATATGGTTTTCAAGGTTATGATGGGGCATCCATTCATTTTGGATTGATATTTAGTGAGTTGATAACATTTTTCCATCATATTTTATTATGAATAGATGTGAAATATTGAAATTCATTTTTGAAAATATTTCACCCATTTTTTCAAATTAAACTTATTACAAGTTGAATGGTGCATGTTTATGAAATTCTTTCATTTTTCTTTTGCTATAACTTCTTTCCTCTTTTGATTGGTACCGTAATAGACTAGCTTTGAATAGACAGTTCATGGAGATTTAAAAATTTTACACTTTAGAATATCATTATTTGTTATTATTATAGATGAACCGTTTTGTCCGATATATATTATTTTTTCTTTTGAATAATTGGAATTTGTAGTTGACTCCTTGCATGCTTTTTTAAGCAAATGGTGATATAGCAAAAGAAAAATCATTTCCTAATTTGTAAATAAGCAAAATAAGTGTCACAGTGTCACTAATTTAATCATGAATAATTCACAATATATATATATATATAATAGGACAAATTACTTAGTGACCCTCAAATTATTTTCATCGCTTATCTTTAGCCCTCAAATTATTTTTTAAAACAAATTACCCTTTAAACTTTCTAAAAGGTCACAAATGGCCCTCAAACTATCAGAAAGGGTCACTAAAGATCCTTCTTTCAATTTTTCCGTTACAACATAACATCTCTAATTAAAACCCTCATTTTCAATCATTATAACGACTCTTCATTTTCAACCATCATTCTCGACTATACATCTTCTCTACGACCACCTACCTACCTAATATCGTCTTTCTTCTTTTCCATAGATTTGTAAAGAGAAGGGTCTCCTAGAGAAGTAGAGAAGCACTAAGTTGAGAATGGTCTGCTAGAGAGATAAAGAGAGACAAAAGATAAAGTTCATAGTATCAGAGTAATGGCTTGGATGATTAGACCTAGAAATTGTGATTCATGCGCATATATTGTTGTTTAGGCCCATTGAAGGAGGGATTTAGATATTGTCGTCCCATCATAGGATTGGATGGATGTCATATAAAGGGTCCATATCCAGGACAATTGTTGACTGCAATTGGGGTTGATCCTAACAATGGATGGTGGCCAATAACTTGGGTAGTTGTGGAACGAGAGACAACCGTTTAATGGAAATGGTTTATGGAGCTTCTAGCAAAGGATCTACAAATAATTAACTCTTTCCAGTATACATTCATATCAGATCAACAAAAGGTAAGAAACTAATATGTTTAAGGTTATATTATTATTTTATGTACATATTATGTAAATATACTAATACACTTGAAAATGAAATTAGGGACTCAGCAGAGCCCTGTCCGAGGTATTACCAAATGCTGGACATAGATTTTGTGTTCAACATTTATATAGAAATTTTTTTTAAAAAAACATCTAGGGAAGGTGTTAAAACAAATGTTATGGACAATTGTTGGAAGTGCGAATGTGGATGTGCACAACAAGGCAATGGAATCTCTTAAACATTATGATGAATCAGCATTCAAGTGGGTGACTAATGCCCCTTATCCATCTCATTGGTGTAAGACTTTCTTTAAACCCGATACTAAATGTGATATACTGAAAAACAATTTATGTGAGTCTTTCAATTTCCATATACTTCAGAGATGAGGGATAAACCGATCCTTTCTTTAATGGAAGGTATTAGAAATTTTTTATTGGAAAGAATGCATAGAAGAAAAGATAGCATGTCTAGGTATCCTCATCATATTGGACCATTAATTAGGAAAATTATAGAAGAAATGATAAAAGAATCTTTTAAGTGAAGGTCAATTTATAATGGTGTGGACGGCTACCAGGTTAGGTTAGGGGGCCTAATGGACATCAGTCTGTAGTTGATGTTAGAAAAAAAAATGTAATTGTGGATTGTAGGAGCTATCAGGAATATTACCATGCTGTCATGATATAGTTGCTTTAAAGCAACATGGCCTAAAAGTGTATGAATGTGTTGACAAGTGTTACAGAAAAGAACTATTCATCATTATTTACCATCACGTCTTATACCCAATCAATGGTAAAGATATATGGCCAACTTCATCATTAGGATTGCAGTTGGATCCTCCCGTTTGTGTGTTGTGTGGTTCATCCAGTTAGACCCAAGAAAGCAAGAAGAAAAGAACCAGACGAGAAAAAAGACTTTAGAAAAAAGTTGAGGAGGTATGTGGTCATCCATCCACGGTAAGAAGTGTGGAAACTCAGGCCACAATGTTAAAACTTGTAAGATGTACAAGGAGGAATGATGAGTATTAAAAAGGTAGAGAACCAATATGTAAGTAAATTTGTTTGATTTATTGAATGTATTTACATTATATGGTAGATCTTTTGTCTTTTTAACTACAATTTTTTTCTTTTTCACTGCAGTGACTAGCTAAAAGCAGATGATGATGGGAAAATCAATATTTTAGGACTTAGTATATGAATATTATAAACTACAAGAGCATATTTTTTTTTAAATGCAATGTTTTGTCTTCTCAATTGTAATGTTACTATTTTTTTATGTTTTTAACTATAATTTTTTTCATTTCTAACTGCAGTATGTAAAAGCTGATTATTGATGTTTTTAGTACTTTTTAATGAATCTTATTTTTCTGATATTGATTTTGCAATTGTTTAATTACATTCACATTTTTTTTTATCTTATTGTATAAAGCAAAAAAATAAAATATTAATTTACAATTGTTTACAACTATATTGTAATTGTAAAAAAAAATATTAATAGATTAATATAGAACAAATTATCTTTAAATTTGATCATAAAAAAAATATAAAAAAATAGTTAAGATTGAATATATTAATAGTCTTGGGGAGAAATAATTTAAGGGTTAAAAATCAATTATCAAAATAGTTGGAAGACCAAAAGTAAACTATCATAATTGTTGGAGGATTTTTAGTTAAAACACCGTTATATTCAACGAAAAAATTGACAGAATGAGCCATTAGTGACCATTTCTGAAAGTTTGAGAGGCGATTTATTTTTAAAAATAGTTTAAGGACTAAAACTAAGCGATGTAAATAATTTGAGGGCCTGTAATTTGCCATATATAATATTAAATAATTAATTCTTTACATTATACATTAATCCAAAATCATTTTTATGAAAATATGGATTCAATATTTTTGTTTAGTGTCAAACTTCATTTTAATATTTATATTCATTTAATTTTAAACTAAAATTATTATTATTATTATTATTATATTTAAAAATATACATTAAAATTCACATAATTCACAAATCTCCACTTCGTATCTTCCAAAAAAAGTTAAAATAAAATCCTCACACATGTCACATTATTTGGTACCGTAATTAGAGACTGACTAGCTTTGCAATGAATGCATATTTTATTTTCCACTCTTGGAATATTAATTGGTAAACCATCAACATCTATAAACAAATTAATGAGAAGAATTTGGTAAGTAGGTAGCAAAAGTCATATGATCATAAACTCATAATGATTATATCTATTAGAAAAATAATTCACAGAATTAAATATAAGGTTTTGAAATATATATTATATAACAAAAAAATTTAGTAGGCGGTGGAGTTGGGCATCGTGCATAAATTTTAACACATTTTAAATAATTGAAATTCAAAGTATTAATAATAATTAAAATTTTTAAAATAATTAAGTAAATTAATAAAAGTAATATGTGAGAGAATTATTAAGAGATTCATATTTTCATATAATGTTTTATTTTATTTTTAATATTTTAGTATGTTTAATTTTAATTATATATATTATATTTATAAATTGAATAAAAATATAAATAAATTTAGAGAAACGTGATAATTTGATAATGTTAATATAAATAAGAATAGTTTTAATAAAAAAATGAGATGTAGAAATTAGAAATTATATATTATTATATTATTAAAATTAAAATTATTATTATATATTTATTATTTAATGTATTAATAATAATTGAAATTACAAATAATTTAAAATTTTAAAATTTAATAAGTAATTAATAAAATTAATATTTAAGAGAATTATTAATATAGACTCACATTTTTTTCTTATAATTTATTTATTTTATATTTATATTTTATTTTAATTTATATTGTTTAAGTTAATATTTTATTTTAATATTATATTTTAGTAGGTTTAATTTTAATTATAAATATTATATTTATTAATTGAATAAGGATATAATAAATTTAAAGAATGTTAACGTATATGTGAGCAGTTTAAGTCATATAACTAATTGTGTTTATGTTGTTTTTGTATATATATTTGTGCTCGTGTCATGTCTATGTTTGTGTTATGTCTATATTCGTGTTGTGTTTGTGTCGACTCGTAACCGTGATACGATCGTATTAACTCATAATCGTGTCGTGATTATATTGTGTTGTATTTGTATCGTGTCAACCCACGAACCGAGTAATATAATATTATATCGTGTTAAATCGTGTCGATTCGTGTTGATTCAACCCGTTCCCCAGTTCTATGTGGCGACTTAGGTCTGAGCTGGGCTCAAACCAATCCAAATAAAAAAAATTAAAAAAAAGTTACATTGCCCATAATTTTCTAATTATTTTAATACATTATTTGTTTTCATAATTCTAAAAAAATAAAAATACACTAATTTACTTATTTTATTCATAACATTTATTTTTTCAAATGAATCCCACCACCGACAAACTCTAATTACTATTTCGTCCATGTTGCTGCCTATATAAAAGAATACGAGTGACTTTGATTAATATAAGTCAAATGGTTGAATTAATATATCTATACATACAATTATAAATACAAATTAACAATCTTAATCTTAAATTGTTTTAAATTTTAAATCTTTCATGAAAAATAATGTTCAAAGTTCAAACTATACTAAATATATATAAAAGGGTGATCATAAGTTCGATTGATAAAAAAAATGGATTGCTTATATAAAATATATATGAAATAATATTTATTGGTCAATAAGTCTCAATATAAAAATCGTTTTCATGATCAAATTTGTGTTACCCTAAACCGGTATTTACCAAACTTTTACTCAAATATTCTAAAACCTGAGAGCTACCCATTTTTTTTCTTTTAAATGATAAAATACTAACCTATATGTATTTTTTCACATAACATCCTAAAATTGTGATGAAAGACAATTGAAATGGCACCAAGGGCCCACTTTGAAACGATACATTCTAAAAAAGAATCCCAATTTCAAATCACAATCCCCCTAGGGCCCCTACCACTACCAGAATTATCTACCTTACACTGGGCCCATATTAACAGCCCATAAATAAAAAGTAATAATTAAATTGACATAAAAACACAATAATGTAAAAACTAAAAAACACATACATGTGAATTATCCCAACAACAATTATATATGTTTGCTCAAAGCCAAATTTCATCATGTTTTACTTCACATGATGATTCGATCAGTACTACAACATTCATTATTAACTCCGAATCCTTCTAGCTAACTTACCTATACTTTTGACCAAACAATTGCAAGAATCAAAGAACATAATAATTAACACAAAGAAAAAGAAAGAAAAATAAATAAATTCACAGCCCATCAGTGTATGGCACTCCAACTTGAGGCAACCAATCATTCCCCAAAAGAAAATTGGCCACCGTAAAGTTCCCGGCGTCCGTCGCATTAATAATATGGTATCCCGTCCACGTCACCCTTCCTGACGTGTCAGATCCCGGACCCCTATTATTATACTCAGCATAATATGACGTGTTCAAAGCAAAATCCCCATCCCACTCTCGCCAACCCAACGGCTTTATCAAACTATCCATAAAACTGTCCATATAAACCGTTCTCGAATACAACTTCCACGGTCGTCCTAAATACGTATTAACTGTTCCGACATTCGGTGCTAAATCATCCGCAGCCTTAATCGTGCACTTTTGGATCGATATACCCGTGTTCTGGTTCGGATCGGTTCGACCCTGAGCTGTGATCGCGTTGAATTGCCCCGACATGGGCATTCTTGGATACATGTTGCAGTTTTGTAAGACAACTGCTGCGTTTCCGAAGATGAAATCTACTGTTCCGTAGACATCGCATTCAGTGTAGAATTGTCGGAGGGAGTGGACGTATAGGGTGTCTTGGTATGCTTCGAAGCTACAACCGTAGAACGTTGAGAGATCGGCGCCGTTTCGGAGTGCCACCGCTTGATGCTTTATTGCCCCGGCGGTGTTTCTAATTGTTAGATTCATTCCCACGAAACCTAGTCCCACCACAGCTGAAATATATTTACAATATTAAGTTTAGTGCGGATTTCGTGTAACAGTAAACTTAAACGGTTTTAAGTGAGAAGTAATCTTTATTCTTTTATTAGGTTAATATTTTTACACTATTGAATATGATCTTACCAAAAGTTGCAGAATTGAAGGTGGTCCAACCATCAACAACGCTATGATTACCGGTGATAATCGTTTGATTAATCCCATCTCCGACCATCATCAAGTATTTCTTGTTCTTCGCGATGGATACGTACTCCTGGTAGACTCCGGCGGTGACATAAATCAAGAAGTAGCCGTCGCTCGCGGCGGTGTTGTTTGGAGCGGCGGCGATAGCGTCGTTTATGGCAGTGAAGTTCCCGCTGCCGTCTTGACTAACCACGACGATGTCGTTAACAAGAACCATATCAGAAGTAGTATTCGTCTGCAGATTGATTGTCATATAATTAATAAGTAAATTGTTTTTAACTACGGTTAAAACTTTATGTCGTTAAAGTATACCTGTTGGAGATTCCTTCTGCTTGCGGCCTCAAAAATGGCTTTCTGTTGACTATTCATTTTCACATTAAGTTTACCATTTTGGAAAGTCAAATGTTTCTTTCTCGGTTTGGACGGTCCTTTCTTAATCTTAGGAACCCAACCCTTAGTAATAAGAGCAAGCGAGACGCTAAAAAGCTTAGCATCGGCGGCGAGCGGCGAAACAACTCCATTCTTGGATCTCCACGATTGAGCCGTCGATTGAATCCCATCCAAACAAGTCTGAACGTTGGTCAAAATAGCGCTTAGAAAAGTCTGGACGTTATCGGCTTGAACTACGGGCAGGGTCTTAGAAGTATAACCGACGGTGGCGAATGCGGTGTTGAGATAATCTATGTTGAGTCCGGCGAGGAGGCGACAGTCGAGTAAGGCGGCGATGGCGGCGGGGGTTAAGGCGGATGGGTTGCGAAGGTACATTTCAATTAAAGATTGAAACTTGCGAGCTGAGGAAATGGATTTTTTGACGGAGAAACGGCCGTAGTCATAGACATTGGCGGAGCTGTTGTTGTTTGGGAGGACGGTGCGGCAGAATGAAGGGTCGGGAGTGGATTTACAGATGGTGGTTGAGTCTTCAGCTGAAGAGAGATTAATGGAGAAGAAGGAGATCATAATTATTAGTAGAAGAGAGAGGAATGAGGAGAGGGAGAGGGAGAAAACCATGATTGTTAATTAATTATGGAATTGATTTGGTTTGGAGTGAAATGAAAGAGATGACATGTAAGTGTATATATAGCGGCGCCGGTGAAGAAGAAGAAGAAGATATATAAATTTATTTATTTGGTGAATTTAGGCCGGAGGAGGCTAGTTGTCTTTCTGTCTGTTTGATAGTACAAGGTCGTGTTTTTACGCAATTATATGTTTTTGAAAGTCAACATGCATGTTCCATCTAAATAAAAGCGCGTCGATCCTGAATTTCCTGGTCATCATGCAAATTGCAGAATAAGAAATATGAATAACCAAATATTATTGAAATAGCCATTCAAATTATTGTTAATGTCATTCTAAACACTATATCTTTATAACATTAAGATCGAGTTAGATTTTAAGATTTAGGGTTTAGGGTTTTATAGTTAAAATAACAAAAGTGATCTAGTTTAGTTATACATGTTAGTAACACCTAACTAAGTTTTTATATGTTGGCATCTTGTCGTCATTTTCAAAGAAAATAAAACATGATTTTGTTTTAATTAAATTTTTGTACGTGTCATTTGGGTTATACATAGTTATATATGCAGACTGACGTGCCTATTAAGTTCAACAATTTTGGTTTATTTTTTTGGATGTGTAAATGTTTAAAGACTTGAATGATCTTTGACTATAACTTTATGGGCAATTTGATATTATATCTTTAATTAAATTACAGTAAGGGGGGACTGATGTAGACTTTGTTAAGGGCAATTAATAGTGGGACGGACTGACCTTAATTATTGTTTAATGAAGTATTAATTAATAAATTATAATTATCAATTTATTGTTTAACTCTTCATTTATAATATATATGACGCCTTGCATTGGTTCTAAAATTTAAATGAGACAACAAGTAGAAGATAGATAGAGTTAGCAGGTTTATAATTTTATTGATAGAATTAATATATATGGGGCCTTTCCACTGAAAACCAAATATATAGTAGTGTAAATTGTTTTTAAGTATTATTTTGTATCATCATTAATTTGTTTTTGGAAAAATTATTTAATTAGTTCCATTCTTAATTTATAAAACAAAGACCACTTGTATTAAACAAACAATTAGAAGTTTAATTAATTAATTTGTTAATGTCTAATCAATTAATTTTCTTTTGTCACAATGTTTTTAGTAAAAAGAATCTATGGCAATTTTTTTTAATTATTTTTAGACGGGAACCATTTAAAAAAATACGAGAAACCTACAAAATTACAAAATAAACAAAAACAAAATACGGAGACTTAGAAGGACAACTACAATACAATCACTAAGTATTTGTAATTGTGTTTCAAATTTGTTATTTTATTAAGTCATCCTCTAAATCATGAATAAAAATGTTTTTAAATTTTATAATGGGGGAGGATCCTGTTCTAAGGATGTGTTATTAATTTGTTGTTGTACTTATTATTTATAATTTATAACTTGTATTATTTTATAGTGCATTTTTTAAATTAAAAAAAAAATATGTACAAATTAATTAAATAGTAGGTGAATATATGTTACAAAAATTAAGGGGAGGAAGCACAATAGTCTAATGAAATTTATACATACGGTGCAGTGTGTTTTTGCCTTCCCAAGATGACTATATATTAAAACTCAGATATTTTGGTCAATGTATGCTTTGTGTACGTTTAAATATTACTATAATATTTAATCTGTCTCGAAAGTAATTAAATAGTTAATTCATCGCCAAAAATACGGTATTAATCAGATGTGTAGAGAAGTGGACGTCGGATCAATTGATATTCAAAACTTGTTTGTCAAATACTGTGCCAGAAATACATATTTATTATATTTGAAACTTTGTAGTTGACTGACTAGCTAGGATATATATATATATCAAGTCCAAACCTAACTCCCTGGACTTTAATTAAATTTAAGTATTATAACATGGGCTACGCCTAAATTCCTTTCTCATAACAAGTCCAAACCTAACCCATGATGTACCCAGATTTGTTCAATTTCAAAAACTTGCTCAAAACTTTATTATTATTATAGTATAGTTTAATTTGATCCTATTTTTCTGCAAAGTGAAGATAATTGATTGGAAGGTGGTGAGATAAGCATTGTAGTATTATTATTGGCCAAAAAGCATATATAGAACGGGACAGAGAGACTTCATGAATTTTTATATTTTATATATATATATATATATTTGAGGTAAGCAAAGTCTTTTATAATTTCTTTAAAGTTAGCTGCCAAATTTCATGTTTGAATTCATTCCATTCCATTTGCGCGTTCTTTTTGTTTTCTATTGTATTTCTTATTTTAGTGATGACTTATTTGTCTAGCTAGGAAGATATCGATCCTTACAATCCAAACTCATATTGACCTACTAAATTCCAAAGTTGTATTGCCTAACAAAATAAACTCTCATATCCATTCTAATGCATAATTTAGACATACTGATCAAAATCATATTTAACGATTTAGAACACAACAAGCATCAATTGGTGATGCCGGTATAATATCTCGAGACATGAGTAGGGATTTGTATGGGGCTACAAATACGATTAAACAAAAAAATGATTTAACATTCTTATGTTGTGTAGTGTATTATTAAGAGAAAAGAGATATGTGTACATTTCATGAATAAAAATAGATATTCAAAATTATAATAAACTGAATATTCTTAACATTACAAAGGTCGAAAGGGAGACATCTTGTTCATCGGTGGACAACCTAAATGAGCAATTCCGCGGTCAATCCACAATTACAGAAACTGTTACAATGTTCTCGCAAAGATGTGAAAGACTAGGGCCTTGTTCGTTTGGGGATAAATATTCTTAACTTGATTTGATGTTCAACTTCTCAAACTAAACTACTTTTTTCTTTATTTCCAAACTAATTTAGTTTACTGTTCAAACTCATTTTTTTTTATTACATTTAAAATTCATTATATATATATATAGATATATATTTTTTTAAATTATTATTTTTATAAATTTGATATATTTAAATTATTATTTGTATAAACTAAATTATTTATATTTGATATATACTTTAAATTATTATTTTTATAAATTTAATTATTTATATTTTGATATATAATTTAAATTATTATTTTTATAAATTTAATTATTTATATTTTAATATACTAAAGAAGAAACCAACTATGTTAAAGTCAGCGTATTCGAACCGAAATGGATAATTTTAGATTAAAATATAAATAATAATTTATAAATATAAATAATCAAATTAATAACAGAAAAATAATTTAAATCATATATCAAAATATAAATAATTTAATTTATACGAATAGTAATATAAAATATATTACATTTATAAAAATAATAATTGAAATATATATATATATATATAATAAATTTTAAATATAATAAAAAAACTGAGTTTAAATAGTAAACTAGGTTAGTTTATGAATGAAAAAAGTAGGTTAGTTTGGAAAGTTGAACGCCAAATCATGTTACTTTGGGAAACTATCCCTAGTTCGGATTGAGGTATTCTTAAAACTTAAAGTGAGAAAAAATAATGATTGGTAATAATTTTGATAAAGATGTGATTATTTTTAGTAAAAAAACTTAAAATGTATTAATATATAAATAAAATAAAATAAATAATAATTTAAAATATATGGTATTTTAGTATTTTTGTTAATTAAATGTATTTTGGTTAATGAAATGAGTAATATAATTGTTGAAAAATAATTAATTGAAAAAATTATTTTTTATTAATTTTTTAAAAACCAAAAGGGAGTAAAGGCTTAGGTTGGAATTGTATATTCGGCTTTCTCTTGCATCTTCTTTATTCTTGAAATTATTCAATCACGTGGGTATGGTTTGAACGGTTTGTACATTTTCTTTTACAACCTCTCTATTATTATTATTTTTAATGTCCACAACCTTCATCATTATATCTAGACATATAAATTCACAATAATATTATATTATAGAAATATATGACTTGAACCTGCATCTAAATGTAAATGTAGGAAATGACATTAATTATAAACAATTGTTGTTGGTGTTAAAAAATTAATTTCCAAAAAGAAAACACTAAAATGAAATGTATATAATTAACTTGTAAATATCACCATCACAAAAAAATAAATAAATAAATAAATAAATAAATGTAGCTAAACGTTACAAAGATAATAATTCTTGATATTGACGTGTGTATGTAAATACTAGCAAGCTTGTGTACACCGACTAGACTAGATAGACTCCTTATAAACGTAACCGACGATATTGACTTCATAAATCCAAAAGACCAAAATAATTAAGTCAGAGCATTAACCTAATAAATAATTACAGATATATATAGTAATTAAATATAACCTATTTTAATTACCACAAAACTATTTTATACTATACACAATCACATCGCTAGCTGACACCCACAACAGCCACATGCATTTAATTTATCATATATATATATTGCCACTTGACAAATTTTTAACATCGTATTAATGTTTTACTCTTTTTTTATTATTAATATCCACGTTTTACCTAATTAATACAGTTTCAAATACTAATTTTTAAATAATCCATAAATTATTATAAATAAACTATACCGAACTTTAATTATTTATTTTTAATTTAATAAGTTAGTATAATTCAAATACTAGTTATTTAGTCTTCCTAAACTATTATCATTTGAACTATGTAAATAAGTTTTTTCTTTAAATAAATTAAAATTAAAATATATATATATATATATATATATATATATAAAAGAGTTTTCTTTTTTTTTGAATAGATGATGACTTATTTTAAATTTTATAAATATAAATTCAGTTAGTTTTTATAAATATTAATGTAAAGACATGAAATCATAAAGTTTAAATCATAAAAAGATAAGTTAATTTTAGAATTTATTTTTTAACATGTAGTCAAATAATAAATAGCTAGCTAATATTTGCAACTTGGCATGGGTAAACTTGTCAAATTTTTATTGAAAGAGATAATTGTTTAAATTATGTGAAAAAGTGTGAATTATGATATTTATAATAAATTGTATATATTTATTTGAAAGATTTTAATTATTATACCACTTATAATTTAATTTTGTATTTATATATATATATATATATATATATATATATATATATATATATATATATATATATAATATTGTTTAATTTTTAAAGTGTTCGGATTGCCGTTTCGAGAGCGAGCGGTGGTTAATTTGGATATATATGTGAGAATAAATGGATATTTGGGTTGACCCGCCCATAAATATATTGATATTCATAAAAAAAAATATTCAAGAATTAAGTTATTAATCTGAAAAAAAAAACGGTTAAAAATAAAATTAAAAATGTTATAAGTATATTTTGAATTTACAATATAATAAAAATAAGTACAACTCTTTAACCAACTAGGTTAATAAGACTTTATATTTTAAATTTAACATCAAATTTGATGAATGCGGAACGTTTTAATAATATAAGTTCAATTTTTTAACTAACTAATATATATATATATATAACTATGCTTAATTTTCAAAATGTTCAGATTCGTTGGTTCGAGATTTGTGTTTAATTTAGATATACATGTGAGAGTAAATAAAAAATACTATTACATTTTAATCGATTTTTTTTTCAATTTTTTTATATCATTACTCGTATAAATAAACGAACTACCTACTAGTTTTGATATAACGTTACTATGAAGATATTGAGTTATTCATTCTCTTTACACATAAACAAGTAAATATATATATATATTATAATATTAACAAACAAAAATGGAGAAACGGAAATACAGGCCCATTAGTGTGTTCAATTAAAGCATGAATGACAGTTTAGATTACAGGCCAATAATGGGCTTATCATCTACTACTTTCCTTGAAAGGAAAAAGAAAAATTAAATCAAGTGTTTGTTTAAAAAGATTTTTTTAAATAAATTTAACATTGAGAGTGAATTTGAAAGAGGCGAGTGGCACAATTTGATTGATCTAAATAAAAAAAAAAAAAATTCTCTTGACACAATTTTTTTTTCAGCCAATCACGTTAAGACACACATTTTTTTTTTCAATTTCTCTACCTATGGCTTCTTATTTTGAAAATATTGATAAGTATTAATTTTGAGGATTATATATATATATTTTTTTTATAAAAATATTTAAAAGTAATTGATTAGAGTGATTTTTTTTAAGATTATAATTGAATTAAAAGAAAATTCAAAAACAAGGACCAAACCTATTAAACAACCTTTTGTTTGATTTTGAGTTATACTCGTAACAAAAGAAACATTATTTTACTTATTAATTTTTATTAAATTAATTCATTCATTAATTAAAATATTAAGATATTTTTTATTTTAAATTACTATTTTTTTATTTATATATATCAACATTCTTTAAAAATTTTATAAAAAAAAATATCTTATTTCTTCAAAATTATCTCTAATTATTATTATTTTTTCTATATAAATTATTTCAATAACCAAAAAAAAAAACAATGTCAAAGACATTAAAGAGGGAGGGGTATTAAATGAAATAAAAAACAGAATGGTAAAGAAACACAGTCTATCTTTATTAACTCCAGAATCATTTCCCCCTATTCATTTATTTTATCAAAGTAAATATACCAATTAATAAGGATAGTGATTCTTCTACATTGGCATAGTGGTTAGATCGAGATCATAATAATCAATTTAGTTGGCAGACAAAGGGTTTTGAGTGGAAAATGTAATTTTTGGACTCCATGATGCAAAAATAAAATAAAAATCATAACAAATTTGAATACTTTTTCAAGATATCATATATATATAGGTTTTCAAATTTAGATTTGTCCATTGAGAGACAACAAATAGAACAAAAGGTCTAAATTTATGGATCCTCCAATAATAATTTCTAAAGTTAAATTTATTTTTATACTTTGATCGATTTTCTTAATTATGAAAAACAGTAAGATACATCTAATGGCTGTCGTATTCACTAATTCAAATTAAGAAATATAAAAAAAAATGTGAAAGTGTCGGCTTGAATGTTGTAAATATATATGTTATTAACGGGTGTACTAGATTCCTGTGTATGTAAAAGTCGGTCGAAATGTTTAAAAATAAAGTAATAATAAATAAATGCAATTAATTACAACTATCTGAGTAACACTTAATTTATTATGGTAGCCTTATAAATTATCCATCCCTCATGATGAACTCTCCATACCTCTCGCATTCAATTTCAAATTCGGTTTAACGTTTGTTTAATTTATTATTATTACTGTACGTTACCTACTTACTAGATTATAATGATGCGTGTTAAAATATATATTTTTTTCAATAGAAAAAACACACTATCAAACATGCCCATCATCATATGTAGTTACATCTAGCTAGACCTAGCTTCATCCTTTCTAAATCTACTTTATTTTACAAAAATAAAAAATAAAATAGTAACGCTTCTCAACATCAATTAATTAGATATACTATACCAAACCATGTTCAAAATATGCAATTATGGAGGTGAATGGTCCCCGAAAATATGATAACGCGTATATTCTAAGATGGGTTCTCATATGGATAACTGATGCAGCGTGCGTGGCTAAGATGAACCTTTATCAAGATTCGTTGATTTTTACGAATACCGAAAGTTGATAGATATTGAGGAAACCTTGTTTTCTGATTAATAATCTCCCATAACAAAGTGTTTTAAGATTCTTTAAATACTCAAACCCTAGCTTGCAAAAGAAATAAACAACTTTTAATAAATTGCAAAAAACACCCGAAACTAATAAAAATGCGATTTTGAGCCCCTAAACGTCGTCAGATGGCCTTAAACCATCATACCTCATGGCAAAGCCATGATTTCTTCACAGCACCACGTTTCCGCCCGAAAAACACTAGGCAATCGTCGAAATCTGACACTTGCGAGATATTTTCGGATGCTGCAACTTTCGCATAAACGCCTCTTCGACTCGCACCGCATCATTCCCCCCAGGGTAGAAAAGATTCGTCCTCGAATCTGGAACCGCATCATTCTCATCAGAAGAAGACTCACCCACAAAAGGAACAAGATGCTTCACATTGAACACATCAGAGGTACGCACATGGCTGGGAAGGCGTAAACGATAAGCATTGGGGTTGATCTTCTCCACAATCTCAACAGGACCAATCTTCTTAGCAGCAAGCTTGCTATATTCATGAGCTGGAAAACGATCCTTAGTCAGAATAGCCCACACAAAGTCACCAACTTCAAAATCAACAGCACGCCTTCTCGAATCAGCCTTCTCCTTGTACTTGGCAGTAGCAGCAACCAAGCGGTCATGAGTGGTCTGATGAACCTGAGCCAACTGACCAACAAAATCCGTAGCAGTGGAATGAGGACGCACCTTGCTGGGCAGCGCTAACAAATCAAGAGGAGCACGCGGAGACAGCCCGTAAATCACATGGAAAGGACTGAAACCAGTGGAGCGATTAACAACATGATTGTGAGCAAACTCGGCCTGAGGCAGCTTCAGATCCCAAGCCTTAGGATGATCCCCAACTAAACTGCGCAGAAGGTTCCCCAAAGACCTATTAACAACTTCAGTTTGGCCATCAGTTTGCGGGTGATAGGCACTGCTAAAATTCAGCTGAGTATTAACCAAACGCCAAAGACTCCTCCAAAAGTGACTCACAAAGCGAGTGTCCCGATCAGAAACTATGGAGGCAGGAAGTCCATGAAGGCGATACACATCCCTGAAATAAAGCTGTGCAACAGCCACAGCATCAGAGGTTTTCTTGCAGGGAATGAAATGAACCATCTTTGAGAATCGGTCAACCACCACAAAAATCGAATCAGAACCACGCTGGGTACGTGGCAGCCCAAGGACAAAATCCATACTGACATCAGACCATGGTTGAGTGGGAATAGGCAGAGGCAAGTATAACCCGGCATTAGTCGAAGCGCCCTTAGCCAACTGACAAACACGACAGCGAGCAACAAAACGCCCCACCTCTTTGCGCATCGAAGGCCAGAAATAAGAAGCTGCAAGAAGCTGGAAGGTACGATCACGCCCAACATGGCCTTCTTTGTGGAGTTCCTAAATCATCCTCAAACGCAGGCTGCAATCTGGAATGCACAGTTGCACACCGCGGAAAAGGAACCCATCCTCCAAGACAAAGTCCCTCGAATCCCCCTATTGGATGCGAATGAGGACCTGAGAAAAGAAAGGATCATCACGATAGAGGTCCACAAACGAATCAAAGCCGGGTACATGGACACGCATCTCCGTCAACAGCCCATGACGACGACTCAAAGCATCAGCCACGCGATTAGACACACCAGTCTTGTGTTTAATCACAAAAGTAAACTGCTGTAAATAAGAGACCCACGAAGCATGACGATGAGAAATCTTGTCCTGACCACCAAGATGCTTGAGGGAATCATGATCCGTATATAAGACAAACTCCCGCTGAAATAAATAATGACGCCAGTGTTTGACTGCCTAGACAATAGTATAGAACTCAATATCATAGGTACTGAAACGAAGTTTAGCGCTAGACAGTTTCTCACTAAAATAAGCAACAGGACGCCCAGATTGGCTAAGTACAGCCCCAATACCCAATTTCGAAGCATCAGAATGTAGTTCAAATGGCTGAGAAAAATCAGGAAGAACCAAAATAGGGGCTGAAGTGAGTCGGTGCTTGATCTCAACAAAGGCAGCCTCGGCATCATCCGTCCAGAAGAACTTAACCCCCTTCATACAATCAGTGATAGGAGCTGTAACACTGCTGAAGTGAGGAATAAAACACCGATAGAAGGAAGCCAAGCCATGAAAACTGCGAACTTCAGTGATCGAAGAGGGGCGGGGCCACTGATTGACAGCCAGTACCTTACTCGGGTCCACTTTCAGGCCCTCCCGAGACACCACATAACCGAGGAACTGGGTAGAATCAGTAAGAAATGTGCACTTCGAGGAAGCAGCATAGAACTTGTCACGCCGGAGAACAGATAACACCTCACGAAGATGGGAGAGGTGTGCTACCTCGCTGTCACTGTAAATCAAGATGTCGTCGAAGTAAACGGCTACAAACTTCCCAATGAAAGGGCGAAGAGCCTGGTTCATCACACACATAAAGGTGCTAGGAGCATTCGACAGACCAAACGGCATAACCAGCCACTCATATAAGCCATCACGAGTCTTAAAGGCAGTCTTCCACTCATCACCCATGCGAATACGAATCTGATGGTATCCACTCTTGAGATCCAGTTTGCTAAACACAGAAGCACCACCCAACTGATCCAACAAGTCATCCAACCGGGGAATAGAAAACCAATAACGCACTGTAATCTTGTTGATAGCACGACTATCAATGCACATACGCCAAGACCCATCCTTTTTTGGGGTAAGAAGGGCCGGGACAGCACAGGGACTAAGGCTCTCTCGAATGTGTCCCTTAGCCAGCAAGTCCTCCACCTGCCTACACAACTCTTCATGTTCTTTGGGACTCATGCGGTAATGAGGACGGTTGGGTAGGGCAGCACCTGGAACCAAGTCAATGTGATGCTGGATATCACGCAAAGGAGGCAAGGCACAAGGCAGATTCTCAGGAAAAACATCTGCAAACTCCTGTAACAGCGGCTGCACTGGAATATGCACCTCAGAACTAGCACCATAGGTAATCAGCGAACAAAATAGAGCAAACACCATGCCAGATTCGACCATGGCGGTCTGAAAAGGACCCCGAGACAACAAGGTGGCGGGGGGGGACGCATGATGAGTGGGGGCAGCACCCTTCTTGGGCTGATTTGGCATCAACACAATCTTGGTACCATGAAATAAGAACGTGTAGGTATTAGCACGCCCATCATGTATAACAGAATGATCAAACTGCCAAGGGCGACCAAGTAAAAGGTGACAAGCATCCATAGGAACCACATCACAATATACAACATCACGATAATGGGAACCAATGGAAAAATTAACAAGTACGCGCTTGGAAACTGTAACATCCGTACCTTGACTCAGCCAGGACAGGCGATAAGGCTTGGGGTGAGGTTCAGTGGACAGACCCAGCTTCGAAACTGCAACCTCAGAAATCACATTCTCACAACTCCCAGCATCAATGATGAAGGTGCAAACTTTGCCACCGATGGTACAAGTGGAATGGAACAGATTATTGCGTAATCACTCGTTGTCAGGAGCACGAGGGGTTAAACATGATCGACGAATCACCAAAAGGGGGCCAACATCACCAGAAACATACTCCTCCGCTGCCTCATCATCATAAACATCATACACTGGGGCTGAATCTGAAGGAAGAGCAGAGTCAGGATCATCCACCTCAGTAAAAAGACCACGATTGGTGGACTTTGGGTTGCGACACTCTGCTTGGCGATGGCCAACTTCACCACAATTGAAACAACGCAAGCCACCGGGACGTCCCTACGGGGGGGCTGTAGTGCCGCGAGGGGGGGCTGGGGTGGGATGGGCCGGCTGGGAAGAAGAACCAATGCCACTAGTGGGGACAACCTGTTTTCCAAAGCTACCTGAACTGCGCCTGGCTAGCTGTTTCTCAGTCTGTGAAGCACGCTGATGTGCCTCAGAAACAGTCAAGGGATCAAACATATTCAAAATATCCTGCAACTGGAGGCGAAGACCACCAATATAGCGAGAAACCAACTGGAGAGGGGACTCAGACAGGTCAACACGAGCCACAAAGGTGTAAAACTCAGTGGAATAGTCATCCACGGAACGAGAACCCTGACGAAGATTCTGGAACCGCTGGTACATGTTACGTTCGTAATTATATGGTAGAAACGCAGCCTTAATATGCTTCTTGAATTTGTCCCAATTCGTGAGCTTTGCCTTACCATGACGAACACGTGTCTGTTTCAACTGCTGCCACCATACTTGTGCACGATCATGTAAGCGGATCGTAACAAGGGGTACACGACGATCTGCAGGAACTTCCTTGAAATCCAGAATCTCTTCAACCTGAGAAAGCCAATCAATAAACTCTTCCAGTGGTAGACTACCATCGAACTTAGGGATGTCCACCCTGAAAGCCTGCTCCCAGCGATGATTGGGGCGTTCAGGGGATCGATTCCGAAGACCACCGAGAGGGTTTTCATCTGTCACCGTAACATCATCTTCAGGGTGGTGCATGTGCATAGATGCATCCATCCGTTGCGTCAACCATTCAACCTGCCGCCTCAAATCGTCGTTATCACGGCGAAACTCAGCGTTTTCACGTCGCAACTCAACAAGGTCACCATCATCAGCACCAGGGGTAGGGTTGCGCGGCTGTCTTCGGGGCGGCATACCTCAGGGTCGACTGGAAACTGATACCAACTGATGCAGCGTGCGTGGCTAAGATGAACCTTTATCAAGATTCGTTGATTCTTACGAATACCGAAAGTTGATAGATATTGAGGAAACCTCGTTTTCTGATTAATAATCTCCCCATAACAAAGTGTTTTAAGATTCTTTAAATACTCAAACCCTAGCTTGCAAAAGAAATAAACAACTTTTAATAAATTGCAAAAAAACACCCGAAACTAATAAAAATGCGATTTTGAGCCCCTAAACGTCGTCAGATGGCCTTAAACCATCATACCTCATGGCAAAGCCATGACTTCTTCACAGCACCACGTTTCCGCCCGAAAAACACTAGGCAATCGTCGAAATCTGACACTTGCGAGATATTTTTGGATGCTGCAACTTTCGCATAAACGCCTCTTCGACTCGCACCGCATCAATAACTCAGTTAGAGATATATAAAGTGTAAAATTTAAATATCTATCGTATTCGAAAATGGTATATAGTGATCGAGTGATTGACAACCAACCCCAAAACAAATAAACGACATATACATACAAACAATATATATATATATATATTAAAATTATACTATTAAATATTTAAAAAATTTCTACTCTTCTAAATACATCTTCTCTAATTCTAAGTTTAACATTTTTTTTATCATTTTCTCATTTTATTTCATGTTAATAAATACAAAATTAAAGAGAAAAATGTCATAATATCATATATTTAAGGTATCAATTGAAGATTAGAGTATTTAGAGGATTATCAATATGTGAATTGAATATGATGTACCTAATGGAAAATTTTATTTTTTAAAACAAAACGTTTTCTAAATTAATTAAGTATAAGAGATAAACAAAATATAATGAAATCAAAATGATAATGCAAAACAAATTTTTGATGAAAATGCACCACAACTGTAAACAACAAATGCGGAATTTATCTTTCGTTTGACAACACTTTCCCAAACTGTTTAAACCTGTGAGGAAGATAACAAATAGGTATTCACAAATGCAATCAACACAGCCCCTAAAACAATGAGTAACACACCAAGCAAACACACACACAAATAACACAGAATTTTAGCGTGGAAAACCCCTCAATGGGTAAAACCACAAGACACCTAGTGCCGCTTACAATCCACTATCACCAGCAAGAGAGCAATACAAAAAAGTCTTCTCTAGACAATACTAGAGGTATACAGGTTCATAATACCCTTGGAAACATGCACATCAAAGATATAGAAACAATCAAAAAACAAGAAAGGAAGAATATCACCAAAAACAACTACTACTGTTCCGGCAACGAAACCCCAACCTCCAAACCTCAGAATCCGATTTACACCGTCCAGAATGTTGGCCCAGAAGTTGTGAAGCTGCTGTCCAAAAATTAGGACGATCCAACGGTGCAAACTCCGGCGATCATCAAAACACTAAGGCTGCTCTCAAATAAGTTGTGAAGTTTTTCCCTATTTTCTTTCTTGATTTTCTCTCTCTTTCTTTTGTTCTTATTTTTGCAAAATAAGTTTTCTCCCCTTTTATATTGCTCCCAAATAAGTGAATTAAGTGGGGCCCAAAATGAGCCTATTTGCTGGGCTTTTCCTCACGGACTAAGGGAAAAAAAACCAACAGTTTTAGCTTGGAAAATCTCTCTTCAAATTAAGTGTAAAAATTACGGGACTAGTCAGACTACTTAACACTCCACTATCATCAACAATGTTACAAACATGGGTTCATTCTAGATATAACAGAAAGATTACACAACAATCTTGACAAATACCAACAAATAGCAGAAAGAGTAAGATTAACCAACCTTATCAATTATGTAATTCTGATTTCATTTCAACTTATTTTGAAGAGCCAAACTGATTTTGAAGAGCCAAAAAACAGATCTTTACCGTTTAGAATGTAGCTTCAGAAATAACCAACAACTGCCAACATTTGAAGTCGATCAAACAGTGCAAATTCCGACAAACAAAAATATTCTCCAACTGCTATCTCAAACCTTTGAATCTATTTTTGTTTTAATCTATCTCTTTATAGTCCCTCACATTATATATAATATAAACCCAAATATCTATAAAGTCCACATAAAGTTAGGTCTATACATATATATTAATGTGATATTAATATTGTGAATTGAATATGATGTATTTATTTAATACAATATTAATATTGTGGTCTAATTATTATAAAAAAAATAGAAATTTGTATCATTGCTCAATACACGTGAGTGAGAAATCAAATGTAGCAGTATCTTAATCTAAGTTCAGGTTATAATAGTAGGTTAGGTGCATAGATGCCGCTGAACCAAAACAGAATAAAATATGATATGCAAACTTTGTAAATAATTTTACTTTTAAACCATAATCCAGCGTTTATTCATAATAACTTGTTCACTTCATTTTATTTTAGTGAAAAAAAATTATATTTAAACGCAAAATATATTTGTTTATAATTGTAATATATTATTTTGCAAACAACTCAACACACAAAATTATTAAAAAAAACCCTTAAATAATTAATTTTATAAAAATAATAATATCATTTTTTAAAATACAACTTCAATGAAAAAAGTTTTAATATCTTCTCCTCCTACTCCTATATATGTATCATCCGCCTTCATCTCCTTCATATGTCTCTTTCTGTCTGTCAAAATGTTGTTTTACAAACACATGAGAAACAGAGCACCATTACTACTGATAACTCTCTTCTTCTCCATTTCCGTTTTTCTATTTCTATTCCTAAACCCTAATAACAATAGTAGCAATATAAATCTCCCACCGCCACACACCCACTCCCATCTCCAGATCGCTCATCATCATCACTCAGCCTGCGATCAAACACTCTACACAGACCTCTGCGTTTCAACTCTCGCCTCAATCCCCAATCTCCACACAAAATCCATCCCAGAAATCATCTCCGCCACCATCAATGTCACCGTCTCCGAGGTCCGTTCCTCCGAATACAACTGCTCCAGCATCCGCCGCAAGTTCAGCCGCAAACTCACCCCTTACGACCGTCGCGCCCTCGAAGACTGCCTCGAACTCCTCGACGACACCATTGACGAACTCCGTTCCGCCATCTCCGATCTATCCACCAGAAAAACCGCTTCCAAACACTACGGAGATCTCCAGACTCTTCTCAGCGGCGCCATGACCAATCAACAGACCTGTCTAGATGGATTCGCATTCAGCAAAGCCAATTTACGCAAATACGTACAGGGAAGACTTCGTAAGATCTCCAAACACGTCAGCAACTCGCTTGCAATGCTGAAGAAGATTACCCCGAAAAAGTTCAACGTATCTTCTCCGGCCAACGGCGGTGAGCCGTTCCCTGAGTATGGAAAACTAGACCATGGATTTCCGACGTGGGTAACGAAGAAAGATCGGAGATTACTGCAGATTGCCAGTGCGAATGAGACGAAGGCGGATCTAGTGGTGGCGAAGGACGGTAGTGGGAATTTTACGACGGTGGGTGCGGCGGTGGCGGCGGCGCCGAATTCGAGTACGATTAGATTCGTGATATATATAAAAGCAGGGGCGTACTTTGAAAATGTTGAGGTGGATAAGAAGAAGACGATGATAATGTTCGTCGGCGACGGCATTGGGAAAACGCTTATTAAGGGTAACCGGAGTGTCGTCGACGGTTGGACTACTTTTCGATCGGCGACTGTCGGTAGGCACTTTCTCTATTCTCTACTTAATTTTACCGTTAACTATAAACACTTGTTGATTTGCATGCTTAATTTGTTTCTTTAATCATAAGTAGAAGACAAAAATAGCGCCAAAAACTTCCAAAATTAATTTAATTTCATCATTTTTAAATAACCCCATATTAAACAATTCATCGTTTTCAGAAGTCCTTATTTTTTATATTAAATTCCAAAATAATTTATTTTTCAATTATTCATTCATCCATCTTATTTCTCACATCATTTAATTGAGGATTGAAACTATTAAATATCTAACTGAATACAGGCATATTTTTTATTTATTATTTATTTTTTATTTGGTAGATATTTCAACTTTTATATATCTCTATTCAATTTGAATAATAATGAATTGACATGTCTTAGAAATAATAATAACAAGTAAAAAATAATAATAATGATCACATGAAAGAAAGTGATTTTCAAATAAGGACGTGGGCTGGCAGTGGGACCATTGATCCGCGAATCCATGTCTTTGTCCCCGATGAAACTAGCGGCAAACATCTTTATTTTTTTTATTTTATAAAAAATAAAATGTTATTTGAGTTTTAATTAGTAATTTAAATATTTAAATTAGATATGAGAAAGATTTTTGATAGAGAAATTAGAAAATCTAACATCAAACTAGGGATGAGTCATATTTTGTATTTGTCGGTGTGTACTTAAAAGTTAAAACCAAACTGGCTGACTTCATATTCTTAATTTATATTATATGGTTTTAATCATGTTTAGATATATTTAGAATCCTCAATTTATATAACCACCTCAATCATATATTAATTAGATATTGTTTGCCTCTGAATTTAATAATCAACAAGCAACAGCTTCAGGGAGATTGTTTGATTATTTGAGCAATTTTAATTAGTTGTAGTTTTATAATTTTTTTTTAAAATTTAAATGAATGATTAAAAAGGAATTGTTTTAAATGAAAGACAATTATCGGGGAGTCCGCTTTTTCCTTTCCTATAGTAGTAAATGCGACAAATTTCCACCGGGGACCACGTCTTCCTTTTCAATCTTTAATAATAATAAAGTGTTAATTATTTTTTTTTTGTCTTTTTTTTAGCTGTGGTGGGAAATGGGTTCGTAGCAAAAGGAATCACATTCGAGAACTACGCGGGACCCAGTAAGCACCAGGCTGTAGCCCTACGAAGTGGGTCCGATTTTTCGGCGTTTTACCAATGTAGTTTCGTGGCTTATCAAGACACTCTCTACGTCCATTCTCTCCGTCAGTTCTATCGCGATTGCGATATCTACGGTACCGTAGACTTCATTTTCGGAAACGCAGCGGTTGTATTCCAAAACAGCAACCTTTACGCCCGTCGCCCCAACGACAACCAGAAGAACATATTCACGGCCCAGGGTCGTGAAGATCCGAACCAGAACACGGGTATCTCGATACTGAATTGTAAGATCGCTGCCGGGTCTGATTTGATCCCGGTTCAGTCGACGTTCAAGTCGTATTTGGGTCGGCCGTGGAAATTGTATTCGCATACGGCGGTTCTTTTGTCGAATATAGGAGATTTGATTGAACCGGCTGGGTGGCTTGAGTGGTCGGGGGACTTTGCTTTGAATACGTTGGTTTATAGGGAGTATAAGAACCGTGGTGTTGGTTCGAACACGACAAGTAGGGTTAAGTGGGATGGGTTTAAGGTGATCACGAATGTTAGTGAGGCGAATCAGTATACGGTCGGGAATTTTATTGAAGGAGGAGTTTGGCTACCGGCTTATAATATTTCCTTTTATCCTAACTTGACTGCTTCTGGGGCCTAAGACAAATTCATCATTAGCCAAACCATTTCTTGTCACTTTCATTTATTTCCTGATGCATGTGCCCATTTATTTTAATAATAAATGATTTCCTATCATTTTTCCTTTTTTCTTTTTCACGTTTTTTTGTTAATACGGAGAAACCGCGTGGAATAAATTAAAATTGTTATCATTATTATGCATGAGGACTAAAATATTAGTTTGTATTATTAAATGGCTCACCTAAACTTCTAGGATTCAACGAGTATTTGGGGGAGGAATATATTTTGAAATTAGATAGACTAATCGGTTTAATAGTGAACTGCAATATTTTAAAAACCATCAACTATAATTAAAATTCCGAAGATTTAGAAAGCTTTCAAATTATATATATATAAAAAAAGGTTTAATGTCAAAAACCGAAAATAGTTTGTGGTGTTATTTATAGAAAGAGTTGGGTTGGGACTTGGAATGGTGGGTTTGGGCCAGTGAAATGGATCAGGCGCTAGCCCAGCATAAATCAGTCTTTTAACAAATTCTAAAACTTAAAAGCCCAACCCTCTAATCTTTCTTGAGATATCTAGAATAGATAAGCAACACTATAATGTATTAACAGAGATTGAGATTTGGGACATACACTCATTTGGGTATAAGAGTTTTGCTACTAAAAGCCTGTCATTGCAAAAAGTGTTCCAAAAGATATTATATATATATATACCTCACTAGTATATTTATTTGAAACAGATTTATACATCTGAAATAATTGAGAGGAAGGGAATAAGAGAGAAAATGACTGAAAAAAAAAAAAATTTATTTCTTCTCTCATTTTTCATATTTTTTTTTCTTTTTCTAACAAATAGGTTGATATCACACATTTTCCCTTTTGTTATTTCTCTCGTATCACTCTTCATTTAATGAGAGCTTGTTTGAAGGGGTGGTTTTTGAGTTTTGTTCGAGTTTTTTCTAAGAAAATCTTTGTTTGATTAAAAGTAAGAAAAAAATGTTTTTTTTTTTTATTTTTGATCAAATTATCTTTTATCTCTATATGTTTATTTAATAATTAATTCATATAAAAATGTAAAAAATAATTTTGATATTTGAAAAGATAAATAAATTGATTAGATCGATGATTTGAAAGTTTAATTTTTTTCAATAATCCGTTTATCAAACAAACAAGCTAAAGGATATAGGAGATGAAGAAGGTCACGGACCATTGACACTTGTCCAATCACATCAAAGAGCCATTTTCTTCTTCTTTTGTTTCGTCTGACATCGGTTTTTCTGGAGCGATATATCATATATAACTTTCTTTAGCTAAAGTACTACTGCTAATACTCAGCATGTACGTATATGGGTATTGGAAGGTCGAGATTTTGACCAACCCTAGGAAAGACAATTTTTGACCGTGCCTTTCTAGTGGCTTCTCTTTATTGATTTACCCTATAGTTATTCTTAAATTCAAGACAATTTTAACTTTTTCCTTTTGTATTTCACACTATATTTACTCTTAAGCCCAAACAAAACAAAAAAAAAACGAAACAGTAATCTCTGTCAAAGTTGAAACAAACAATTAGCCAAGCTCTGTTTGGAGCAAGTTGGGTTATTTAGGATTTTTATTGTAAAATTATTTAAAATTTTAATTAATTTTTTTTAAAATAAAGTAAATATATTATTGATGAAGAATAAAAATCAAATAAAAAATAAATATATAAAGATTTTTATTAAAAAAGTTAGTGTATATATGTAAAAGAAAAATATAATTTGAAGCCTTATTAATAATAAGTTTCTTTTTACATGTGATTTTGAGAGAGAGTTCATAGTATTAATCAAACATTAGTTTATGATCCATTGTCTTTTGTGATGTTATCCTCATAACTTTGATTCAGTATGTTTTGGTGGGAGGTTGGATAACGTGACTCATTTATTCTTCTTTTATACTGGGTTATTTGAAAATTTTATTAAATTTATTTATTTATTATTATTTTAATATTTTTGTTTTTATATCCCAAAAGATTAATCAAACTATTAAAATAATTTTTATTTATAAATATTATTTTTTTCAATAAACTTATCATAACCATAATATAAATAAGGCCTTGTTCGGATTGGGGTTTTTGAAAAAACCTAAAGAGAGAAAAAAGTAATGATTGGTGATGATTTTGAGGAGGTGATGATTATTTTTGGTAAAAAGACTTAAAAGGTATTGATATATATGAATAAAATAAAAAATAATAATTTAAAATAGAAGGTATTTTAGTATTTTGGTTAATGAAATGTGTGATGTGATTGTTGAGAAGTGATTGATTGGAAAACTGATTTTGAATGAATTTTTTAAAAACCCAAAGAAAACAAGGCCTAAGAGTACCATGCACAATGCAACTCTCATGGAATAGAATACTTAAGAGGTTGGGAAATAGTTGATGTTATAAGATGGGAATTAAATAAAAATCCATGGATTATTTTGTGAATTTTTGTAAATGAGAAAATATTATATTAATAATAAAAATATTCACAAAATTTTAAATGAAACTATACAATCTCAGCACTCATTTTTAAAAATAAAAAAAATATACATAATAAAATTTATCACTTAAATATAAAATTATTAAACTAGCCTCTCGTCAACTAAATTGTTAAACTACCTATGCCATGAATATCATTTGATCATGATCTAATACTCATTATTTGAACACAAATTTCATTTAATGAAGTTGTTTAGACTCTTCTTTTGCACTCTATTTGAATCAACACAAAACTAAATTAAACTTATTTTATTTTGACAATATATATATATGGGTATCGATCTGTTTTTAGGTTTTTGTTTCTCTTAATTTGATTTATTAATTATTCCATTTGAATGAGTTGAAAATTGTTACAAATGTTGTGACCTGCTTAGGATAGTTATCCATTTAAAGGATATATAGTTTGTCAAATGAAGACCACATTGTCACGGGCTAAAATTTGACCCGTGCGGCACTAAGCTAAATCGACCCTGATTCTAGCTTAGAAAGCCTTTCTAAACACAATGCAAGAAGAACTCAAACGCAAGAAAGAACTTAGAGAGAGAAAACTCTTGAGAATAAGAATATATTGAAAGAATGCTTGATAATTACAATGGAATACCTTCAGGGTATTTATAGGACTTACATGCATTAAATTAGGAATTACGTCTAATTACAATTTAATTACACTAATTTAAGATATTCCTTCCATAACAAGAATATCCCTACCTAATTTAGAATATCTCTTGTAATCTCTTCCTTAATTAGAATATATATTATAATCCTTTCCTTGATTAGAATATATCTTCCAATCCCTTCCTTAATTAGATTATCTTCCAATCTCTTCCTTGATTAGAAGATTCGCTGGGCCCACGTAGGTAACTGGGCCTCTCCTTGGCTAAGAAGATTAGCGCACTATCAGGCCAAGACTTTAATGAGCCTCGACATCCCCCGGATTGGGTCGTGACTCTAATGGGCCGTGACATACTCCCCCACTTTAGTCGTGGCCGTCCTCGGTTCGACCTTGGCATAATACTCTTCAACCTCTTCCTTGAAACATTCCCCACACGGTCCCTCGTATCTGTGCACAAGTCCCTTGAGCACAGATTACATAGACTTGCATTCTGGAATATCATGGAAGAACACCTCGTGGCTCGATGTTTGCACCCCATAAAAATGGGACGTGACATACTCCCCCACCTAAGTCGTGGCCGTCCTCGGCACGACCCTAGACCGGTGCATGGTGATCTTCTTTCTGGCGTCCCCTGAGCGCTCTTCCTCCCCCTTTGCACGTCACGACATTGGGTGCACTTATGGTCGCCAGACTTAACCGATATAAGATGTTTCCCACACATCTCTCGATTTAACACAGTCTCTTGAATCTGCGCACAAGCCCCTTGAGCACATACCGCATAGACTTCAACAGTTGCGGGGGAAACTTCCCTCTTTCCATCGTCCCCTTCCTTAACTGCACACCCTCTTAGATTTGCCCTTCTCTTCATATTCTTGGTGTCTCCCTCTGAATATGCCTGAGCACGATCTGCTTCTTTTCCCACAGACTTGGTGCGAGTGAAGGCAGACTGACTTTGGCCCACGTTGCCTGTGGCCAAACCTTGTGGTTCTAATGGTTGTGCGTTGTCTTTGGCCTTGAGCCCCTCGAAGGCTTCGACACACGCTATCTGGACTTCCTCGGGTACTTCCTCTTTTCCCTTGGACCCGTCCCCATCATCCATCTTGGCAAAAGTGGCAAATGTCTCTTTACCACGTTTGCGACCTCGAACGAATCGCATCGCTGAGAACCTGCTTATTCCCTCTGATTCTCTCCTTGTTGGAATCACGCTAGTCTTCCCGTGATCCAAAATGATTAAAGAATCGGAATAAGGCATTATGCAAGCGCGTACCTGATCGCACCATTCTAGTCCCAACACTACGTCGTAGTCTTCCATTGGGACCAAGGTAAATGAGACTGTCCCATTCCAGCCTCCGATCCTGGTGTGCACTCTCCTAGCCTCCCCATTTACCGGCTTGGCTACATCGAAGGACTTCACCGTCCCTCTTGTTGGGCTGATCCGCAGACCCAACGCATTGGCTACTCCTTCTCGCATGAAGTTGTGCGTAGCCCCTGTGTCTACTAGTGCCTTGATGCGTTTTTCCCCGATCCAAACTTCCACAAACAAAGAGCCCCTCCTTGTCCTCTTGTCCGACTTCACAACACTAGTCTTCACAGCATTGAGCAGTCTTAAGGATCCTATTTGAGTCTCTTCTTCCTCATCAGATGACTCAGTTCCTTTAACTGCTGCAACCTTTTCCCCCTTAAACGGGCACATAAACTTTATGTGATTATGAGCACCACAAATATAACAGGTTATTGGCTTACCCGAGTCATCGGCTTGCCTCCCTGAGTTTTTATGTGCATGCCCCTTCTTAGATGGGCGGTCTCCCCCACCTTTCTCTTGGTCTTGTGGGCGGTCTCCCCCACCTTCTTCCTCATCATACCTGATGAACTTTGGCCTGTCCACAGACACTTTGAGCTCTATCAGTCTTTCTGCAACCGTTATTGCCTCGGAAACGTCCCGCACCTTGGCCCTTTGCAGCTCCAACTGTGCCCAAGTCTTTAGGCCGTTAACAAATGCGAACAGTGCCTCCTGTTCCGTTAGACTAGGTAACTCGAGCATCAACTCCTGGAATTCCTTCACATACTCCTTGATGGTCCCTTTGTGCACAAGTTGACTCAACCTTTTCCTTGCCTCGTACTCGGCATTCTCTGGGAAGAATTGGCGTTTGAACTCGGTCTTGAAGTCTTCCCACGTTTCCATCCTCAAGGTCCCTCGTTCAATATCTCCTTCTCGCCTCCTCCACCACAGCAACGCCATCTCTTGTAGGAAGAAAGGTGCCGTCTCCAACTTGTCACGATCATCAAGTATGCTTGATGCCCGAAAGTACCTCTCCATGTTCCAAAGGAAGTCCTCCACTTCCCTTGCACTCCTCGAGCCTTTGAATGGAGTTGGCTTAGGAACATCCATCCGTTGAGGTGTCGCACCTCTATGTTCCCCTCCATTCCTCGCAATCCGCCTTTCCATCGATTCTAGCCTCCCCAAGATCTCCCTCTTGAGGGTCTCGACCATCGCATGGACTTCTCCCCGGATTGGATCAAGCACCTTCTGGCAGATGTCATTAACCTCCCCTCGAACCAATCCTAGCACTTCGTCCCGAATGCTACGATTCGAACCGTTAATGATCCCCATTAACTCATTCTCCAACTTTTCAGCACCCTCGTCCAACATCGTCACCTTCTCGGCCACCGCGCTAAACACTTCGAGAGCTTCTTGGTGATCGCTCATGCCTTCTTCAAGCCGGGTCACCCGCGCTTCCATGGCAGCACCTCTCTCGACAGACTTATCCCTCTTGGATCCCTTGTCCTTATGTTGGCCGGTCGGAACCTTAGTGACGGTAGTTCGTGAATCCATTTCTTGCAGCTTGAATGCGGAAATTCAACCTTGCTCTAATACCACTTGTCACGGGCTAAAATTTGACCCGTGCGGCACTAAGCTAAATCGACCCTGATTCTAGCTTAGAAAGCCTTTCTAAACACAATGCAAGAAGAACTCAAACGCAAGAAAGAACTTAGAGAGAGAAAACTCTTGAGAATAAGAATATATTGAAAGAATGCTTGATAATTACAATGGAATACCTTCAGGGTATTTATAGGACTTACACGCATTAAATTAGGAATTACGTCTAATTACAATTTAATTACACTAATTTAAGATATTCCTTCCATAACAAGAATATCCCTACCTAATTTAGAATATCTCTTGTAATCTCTTCCTTAATTAGAATATATATTATAATCCTTTCCTTGATTAGAATATATCTTCCAATCCCTTCCTTAATTAGATTATCTTCCAATCTCTTCCTTGATTAGAAGATTCGCTGGGCCCACGTAGGTAACTGGGCCTCTCCTTGGCTAAGAAGATTAGCGCACTATCAGGCCAAGACTTTAATGAGCCTCGACATCCCCCGGATTGGGTCGTGACTCTAATGGGCCGTGACATACTCCCCCACTTTAGTCGTGGCCGTCCTCGGTTCGACCTTGGCATAATACTCTTCAACCTCTTCCTTGAAACATTCCCCACACGGTCCCTCGTATCTGTGCACAAGTCCCTTGAGCACAGATTACATAGACTTGCATTCTGGAATATCATGGAAGAACACCTCGTGGCTCGATGTTTGCACCCCATAAAAATGGGACGTGACAACATGCATGCATGATGATGATCTTTAGAATTTCTGTAATAGTAATAATAATAATAATAATGGGTTTATTTTGACCATTTTTTGATGAATCAATGAATGAAGCAGCATTAATAAAAGAGTGTCTTTGGCTTAGTCCATGTTCATTTTCTGACTTCATATTAATTACTTTTCTTGTCAGATTTTATTCGGTTTTCGTCTTCATCCAATTTTTTCCTTCAACTTTTATAATACCATCTACATTTTGTTAAAACATGCAATTAATAATAATAATTATTATTTTAAAAAGCTAACACTATTTCGTTATTTTTAGTTTCAACCTAATACGTTTTTAATGAAAATTAAAATTCAGACCATTTAAATATTTATTTTTCTTCCTTATAAACTTAAATGAGTATGATCTTAATTTAGTTAATAGTTTTGAGGGTTAATGTGTTTTTAATATTATTTAATTAATAATTTAAATAAATTTTATTAAATTAAAATAGATTTACCTTTTCAAAAATAAATAGTTAGAATATTTTGTAACTCAAATATTTCAGGTCAAATTAACAAGCCAATCTTGGTGCATGCAACAAATGGAAGAAGACATGTCTTTGAAGTGTAAAATAGAAAACATGGGCAAATCTTCACGTTGTTGTTATTTCGTCAAGTCTTATTCCTTGACCATCACCCAATATATTTCACAAATTATTAAATAAATAAATAACTTTAAACGTTGTAAGTATAAATCGAACTCGTGAATATTTGATTTTTAGACACCGATTCTTATAACTTGAACTATTCTAACAAATTTACTATAATTAATTTTGTTAGTTAACAAAACTCATATATATATATATATATATATATATATATATATATATATATATATATAACTTGTTGTCCAAGAAAAAATGACCAAGTAAAAACTAGAGATATAACCATATAATATGTGCAAGAAAAAGAGTAATTGAAAATATTAATTGAATGAAAAAAATTCCAGAAAAAAGTTTTTTATTTTATATGTCTAAATAGGATGACACAACATACAAAGTATCCATGTAAACAACCTCGATTTTGGTGGCCGAGAGATAAATGAGAGACCTACCATGCTAAAGAAGTAATCGGAGGGCTAGGGCCTAGGGTTATATATGAATATTTTATTTTTTATATGATTTTTTTTAATTTTTTAAGTGAGAAATTTGTAATCATGCACAGGACAAATGATGGAGACTTATAATTATTCCTGAGAAAAAAAAATTAAAAATGATTTTCCATTAGTTTTATCAAAAAAATTATAATATATACATGCTTTAGATTCATTAACCATTTGACTTAGAAAATACATTAAAAGCCTCAAGAACATTGGCCAGATTACTTACATTTTGAGATTTCACATTTCAAAAGATGTTGACTAAAAAAAAATATAGGGAAGAATTGTCCATTTGAGAGATTTTAACTATTCTCGCTATTATTATTCTTGTTATGAAAATTAAAAGCATGGAAAAAATGCAAACATAAAGTCTAAGTATTTCCTAAATCATAATCTAATATAAGTCATTACATTTACCACAACGGGCCATTAATCTGGATACATATTTAGTCAATAAATTTCTTTAAAAATATATTTATGTTAGATTTGATCAATTGTATATACTGAAACTATATTTTATTGGTAATTTAAAGCTAATCTCTGTCTTCAAAAGAAACCAATTGTTTTGGTCGACACATTATCAACTCAAAATCTATATTTTTGTCACAAGCAAAAAAGAAACCCACTAAAATTACGTACGTACAGTTACATACAATGATCAATAAATTAACACAATTGAGAAAAAGATTAAACATTAATCATCCTAATGGTCTCTCCCTTGATAAATGGAATGAAAACCAATGTTAGTACAATTATGACTTATTTTGATCTAGAATTTACAGAGTTTGGGGTCTTATTTGATATTCTTTCCACTTAGAATGGTCCTATTTCACTGTGCAAATATTTATAGCGGTTGGGTTGAGACATTAATTGATAAAGGCATGGGGGTATATATATATACAAGAAAACATCTCTTTCTCTAGCTATCACTCTCACTCGATAATCTAATCTAAAAGATCTCATTAACATTGGTATTAGGCAATAACATACGACAATTAACCTTAGAAAAATAATTAAACAAAACAGGGGCATGCATGATTCTGGATTGTGCTAGAAAATAAAATCTGAATTTTGATCATAATGAATGAGGATAGGAATGATCGATCCTTTGCCTTTGGTCATATATATATATTGAATGAGGATGGGATGAATCAATTTTTCTTGACCTAGCTACAAGGGTGATTGATATGCACTAATCATTCAATTGGGTACTTCTATATAAATGTTAAGATGTTGATATATATATATATTGTTTTGTAAGTTGAAATTTTAAATAGTATTTTAATATAATTAATATTAATTTATTCATTTTGTTAAAATAAATACTAAAATTTAATTTATTTAAAATATACATAAATTTTTTGTATCACTATATATTATTACATATTAACATTTTTTTATTAAAATAAAATTCTACTTTCTTAAAATTAAGATCAAACAATATTTTTTAATAATTCATAAGCCTTGTGGGTTCTTTTTGGTTAAAATACTATTAATATATAATGATAAAATTATATTTTTTAAAAAAATAATATTTAATATTTTGAGTAATGAAATAAATATTATAATTTATGAGTGAATGTAGACTGATTATAATTAATTATTTTATAAAAAAATATAATGAACAAAATTTTACATTATTTCAATAAATATATAAAGTATTTATAAAATTGAATTATGATAATTTTTTTTTCTTCTAACATTAATATATAATGAACCATCAAAATTAGTTTCATGAAGCATGGAAAAACTACAATATTTTTCAAAGATTTTTTATTATAAATTTTATAAAGAATTACATGAGAAATAAATTAAATATTATCTTATTTGTAAATTAATGTCATGCATGTTGAATGGAGTAGAATATTTTTATTTTAAAAAGTATATATATTTTCAATAAAACGACAGTTTAAAGTGGGAATAAATGTTTTTCATTGTTTTTTTTTTATATAAAGACCGTATATCTTATGAACTAATGAATAAGTCAAGTCAAATACTCTCTTAACCTATATAATTTTTTTTTTGAATTCCTTGCTTCATCATATTCAGGATTTAATATGATTTTGACAAATAGATTTTCCCGACAATTCATCTCAGTAATATATGTTCTTCATTTAACTTTATAGTCTCAATGAAGAAGAAGTGGATACAACTTCAATCACCCTAGTTAGTCTCTGAAAGAGAATATTGATGATAAATTTATAGACCTCCAAGAAGATTAAGAAGAAGTGAAAAAAATGCTTAATGATCTTATTACAAGTTGAAATAAAACAAAAAAGTTAGTTAAATCGAAAAAAAACAATATAACTAACTATATTTAAAAATATAGAAAGTATTAAAACTCTATACAGAAAACTAAAACCGCATTTATATATACATACTTATAACTAACTAATTAGGTTATAATTCGTCTAATTTTTTCTTTTAATATTTTAGTTTTTTTTGCATGATCTCTATTTGTTGATGTAATAATATTGTTAATTAACTTTTGTGATAACATTAAATAAATTTATTTGTATTTGGTTAATGAATTTATTTTTCTATGAATGTAATCTTTAGGGGTATAGAGAATCAATTAAAAAAATATCTTATTTTTTAAAAATATAATTAATTTTTTTGAGTACAAATTTAAATTACAATTTTTTTATATCAATTTTATACCACAATCTAATCACAAAATTTATTCAATTAATAAAGTCTTTTTATTTTTTATTTTTAATCAAATAATAAAATATAACTTATAGCTCTTAATACATTTTACATCTTAGACTGTATAATTAATTAGTACTACAATCAAACTTTGCAATAAAATTAATAATATTTCATGGAGTAGATATTTAGAATATTATACAATAAATAAAATTAAGTTGAAAAAATAATACACATAAAAGAAAAGAGAGTATGAAAGGTAATAGCCAAACTAGTATTAATAACACATGTTTAATAAGGAAATATTACACCTGGTTAATTAATTATGTATATATAATATCGCTTAAATTTGAAAAGCTCTAAATCAGCACGACCACCTTCTAAGATAAACTGAATCAGGTTACAAAATTTGTTAACCCGCAAATCATTCAAACATGTTACCAAATAATATGAATGAAGACACAAACTAAAAAATTTAATTAAAGGAGGTGACAAATTTTTTTTAGATTATTAGTCTACCTACGTCTTAAATTGATTATAAAATAACTTTTTAGGGCTAGAATATATATTTATTTTCTTTATATTTATTATATACACCATTATTTCTCTAAACTAGCATGTATCTCGTCTAAAATGATATAAAAATCGAAAAAAAATTAAGATGAAAATGTGATATCATTTTTAATTTATTTTTTAATTTTTTATATATAGATTAGTTAGTTAAAAAGTTAAACTTATATTGTTAAAACATCCCACGTTCATCAAATTTGGTGTTGTACTTATTTTGTTAGGTTGCAAGTTTGAAATATATATACATATAACATTTTTAATTTTACTTTTAAATGTTTTAAGTTTATGGGCGGGTCAACTCACAATCCGACCCAAATATCTATTTACTCTCACATATATCTAAATAACCACAACTCTCAACCCGGTAATGTAGACAATTAAAAAATTAAGGAACATTATATATATATATATATATATATATATATATATATATATATATATATATATATATATATATATATATATATATATTAGTTAGTTAAAAAAATTAAATTTATATTGGTAAAATATTTCACGTTCATCAAATTTTGTATTGAATTTAAAATATAAAGTCTTATTAGCTTAGTTGGTAAAGGTTGAACTTTTTTTTTGTTAGGTTGCAAGTTCAAAACATACATATAACATTTTTATTTTTAATCGTTTTAATTTTATGGGTGAGTCAACTCACAATCCGACCCAAATATTCATTTACTCTCAAATGTATATATCCAAATGAACCACAACTCTCGACCCGACAATCCAAACACTTTAAAAATTAAGCATCATTATATATACTAGCATGATTTCCGTGCGATGTAAACGGACAAATATATAAAAAAAATCAAAATTTTTATATAAAAAAATTGAATCACACTATATAATATATTAACGGTTGTTATATTCAATAATTTAAAAATATTTAATCAAATAGAATAAACATAAATTTTTACTTTAATTAAATTTTGTTATATAAAAATTGACCCATTTAAGTTCCATTTTTTTTATTTACATTTTTACACGTGTATTATAAAAAAATAATAATCATTTAAATTTTATTATATAAATTATACCATTAAATTGTGTATGACATTAATTTATAGTATTATAATTGTTAGACACTATATATATTAAATATATAATTTTGAGAAATTTTAATATTGCGTATATATTCTTTCACATTTTCATTTTTATTAATATTTTGTGAAGTTATCTAATTTCAAATTTATTATAAGTTTTCTTTATAGAAACTTTTTTTAAATACAAGTAAAATAAAATAATACAAATATGGTCATTTATTCAAAATTTTAGGTTTTTCGTTCTATTAATTTAATTTAAATTTTATTTTTTTTAACGTGAATTATCACACTATCTTAAATTGGCGAAAATAATATTAGAAGAAAATATGTTTGTATTTTTTTTCTCTTTTGTACATAATTATTTCAGTTTCTATTATATCCTTTCAAAAATTTCGAAAATAATTTATTATACATTAAAAGTCAAAATATTAATTAAAATATATGTAAAATATCTATTAAAAATAATATTGAACCATCTTTTTTATGTCAATATCATAAAACACTTGTTTCAAAACTATATATATATATATATATATATATATATATATATATATATATATATATATATATATATATATATATATAAATATTTTATTTTGGTTAAACAATAACATTAATTATTATTTTTATTAAAAAAATAATAATTCAATTTTATAATATTTTGTATAAAAATATATAAATTTATAATAATATTATAAATTAAATTAATAAATATTTATCAATTATTTAAAATATATCAAAATATGAATTATTTATATATATATATAATTTATTTATTATATTTTTGTATTATGTATATATATATAATTAAAATATTAATATTATTCATTAAAATACAATTTTATTTATAATTTTATTATAAAATATCTTATTAGGTTTTGTTATAGAAAAAAATTGATAATATATATTTTTTTAAATATTTTAAATTTTTAGAGGCATTGAATTATCAGGTTTCTCTTGAATTTAAATCATCGTCTTCTTTTATTTTCTATTTTTTTTCAAATCAAGATCGAATTTTTTCCTCTATGTCTCTCTTACGTTGTCATCGCCCACCTTCGTCGCGTCGCCGTCGCCCACCTCTTCTTTTCGTGCTACTTATATCTAAGAAGAAATGTGAGTCAATTTAAGAAAGACCTAGACCTAAGTAGAAATGAGAGACGATTGTAACGCGAGAATTTGATAAACCGTGAGATTTTGATTAGAAATTCATATAAAATGTGTAAAATTAAAAAATTAATTAATTTTAAATTTAAAAAAAAAACTTTTCAAAATCCACAAAGGTAGAGAATCTTCGGCTTCCTTGTAATTTCGAATCCTCGTATTCATTCGCTTTCCATTTTTCTTCAAATCAAGATTGAATATTTTCCTCTGATCTCTCTTCCGTTGTCGACGCCCACCTCCTATTCTCGTGTTAACTATAACTAAGAAGAAATGAGAGTTGATTGAATAAAGACTTAGACCTAAGGAAAAAAGAGAGACGATTGTACCGCGAGAATTTGATGATAAATTCATATAAAATGTGTAAAAATTTGGTAGATATCACAATAAATTTTTAGTTTTAAACATCATTATATATATTATCTCTGTTCGAGCAATTTGTACATATATTACTTATATATATTATCTCTGTTCGAGCAATTTGTACATATATTACCCTTACTTTTAGTTATGTCCTTCCCCATCAATCACAAATTCACACACGCATTAATGTAAGGACTCACATATGTCATATTACCCACTCATACATGGCATCCACATCGACCACCAATTCACCCACTCATACCCACATGCACAATTATAAATTCGCATAAATTAAGACTCGAACTCTAATCTCTACTATGAAATATGAACAATTTAACCATTAGACCACTTGTGTTTTTTGAATTTAGTTTAAAATTTTATGTATGTATAAATATTTAATCCTTGTTAATTAATAATAGATAAAATATATAATGAATAAAAAAAATAATCATATAAATAATAAATATGCATAGAAGGATAATATGAAAAAAATATATATTTATATAAAATTAATGATAAAATATACTATACATATTTTAGGAGAGCGCTTAATAATAAATTTTAAATAAATTAAAATATTTATAATTTTTATTTTATTAAAAAATATAAAAATTATGTGTAAGAAAATATGAAATATATATATATATATATGAGAAAAAAGAAAATAAAAAATAAATTAATTATTAGTGTTACAAAACAAAAATTAATTAGGAAAGATATATTATAAATATGAGAGATAAATAAATATAAAAGAGAAATTTGTAATTTTATTTTAAGTTTATTAAATTATTTAAACGTTATTATATATTATGGATAGTATTATTATGTATATTATAAATATATATATATAATATTAAATATAAATTTATATAAAATTAATGAAGAAAAATAATATATATAATTAGGAAAGAAAAATTAGTAAAATAAAATAAAAATTAATTAGAAAAGATAAATTAATAATTGAGAAATGATTAAGAGAGAGAATGATGTGAGACAATTTGATTAATAAAAAAATAACAAAATTTTTCTTTTCTCTCTCTCCTCACATTTTATCATTTTTCCAACAAGTGTGATGTAGTGACACATCCTTCTCTTCCTCATTCTCTTCCTCAAATTCATTCCCCATATCACTCCTCTTAATAATTATGGTATTAGAGATAAATTAATAATAATGAATAGGTAATTATGACAAAAGAGAGAGAAACGGTTATCTATATATATATATAATGATGCTTAATTTTGAAAGTGTCCTGATTACCGGGTCGAAAGTTGTGGTTAATTTGGATATATATGTGAGAGTAAATGAATACTTGTGTCGGATTGTGGGTTCACCCGCCCATAAATTTAAAACGGTTAAAAATAAAATTAAAAATGATATAGGTATGGTTTGAACTCGCAACCTAACAAAACAAGTATAACTCTTTAACCAACTAGGTTAATCTATATATATATATATATAATGATGTTTAATTTTGAAAGTGTCCAAATTGCCGGGTCGAGAGTTGTGGTTAATTTGAATATATATGTGATAGTAAATTGATACTTGGGTCGGATTGTGGGTTGACCCGCCCATAAACTTAAAACGGTTAAAAATAAAATTAAAAAAGTTATTTTCATGTTTCAAACTTGCAACTTAACCAAACAAGTACAACTTTTTAACCAACTAGGCTAACAACACTTTATATTTAAAATTCAACACCAAATTTGATGAACGCGAGATATTTTAACAAGTTCAACTTTTTAACTAACTAATATATATATATATAATGATGATTAATTTTTAAAGTGTCTGGATTACCGGATCGAGAACTGGGGTTAATTTGGATATTTATGTGAGAGTAAATGGATACTTAAGAAGGATTGTGGGTTGACCCACCCATAAACTTAAAATGGTTAAAAATAAATTTAAAAAAGTTATTTGTATGTTTCGAACTTGCAACATAACCAAACAAGTACAACCTTTTAACCAACTAGGCTAACAACAATTTATATTTAAAATTCAACACCAAATTTGATGAACGCGAGACATTTTAACAATAAAAGTTCAACTTTTTAACTAACTAATCTATATATATATAATGATGATTAATTTTTTAAAATGTCCGGATTTCCAGGTCGAGAGTTGTGGTTAATTTGGATATTTATGTGAGAGTAAATGGATACTTGGGTCGGATTGTGGGTTGACCCGCCCATAAACTTAAAACGGTTAAAAATAAAATAAAAAATGTTATTTGTATGTTTCGATTTGCAACCTAATAAAACAAATACAACCCTTTAACCAACTAAGCTAACAACACTTTATATTTAAAATTCAACACCAAATTTGATGAACACAAAACATTTTAACAATAAAAGTTCAACTTTTTAATTAACCAATCTATATATATATATATATATATATATATATATAATGATGCTTAATTTTTAAAGTGTTCGGATTGCCGGGTCGAGAGTTGTGGTTAATTTGGATATTTATGTGAGAGTAAATGGATATTTGGGTTGGATTGTGGGTTGACCAGTCCATAAACTTAAAACGGTTAAAAATAAAATTAAAAATATTATTTGTATGTTTCGAACTTGCAACCTAACCAAACAAGTACAATCTTTAACCAAGTGTGATTGAGATGTGGTTTGCCGAGAGATAATAGACCGGTATCATTTGAAAGTGGTTAAACAAATATGAATTAAATATTTGATTGACCAAAATATGAGGTCACAATGCTAATTATTAAAAAATATGAAACAAATATTTGATTGACAAAAGTAAAAGTGTAAAGTCAAGAGATAAGAGATTAATTCGGAAAAAATATGTTATATAACATGTGAGAAAATAAGTTATTTTATCGAAGTGAATAAAATGTGGAATGAGAACGTTATATTTTTATTTTAATACATTATTCGTGATTTATTAAGAATTTTAAATATTGAATAGATATTATTATAATTTTTTTAATTTATTTTGATTTTCTTAGTTTAATTAAGGTGAAAAATTATATTTATTTTATTTGATTTAGTTTTTTAAATTATTGAATATAGCCGTAATTGATATATTATAGAATGTGATTCAAATTTTTTACAAAAATTTTTAAATTTGTTAATTTGTTGTCTTAATTATTTGCTTATATATTTTACAAATTTAAATTATAATTTTTTTTATATCAAATTTTATACACCATTTAAACACGAAATCTATATATATATATAATGATGCTTAATTTTTTAAGTGTCCGGATTGATGGGTCGAGAGCTGTGATTAATTTGAATATTTATATGAGAGTAAATGGATATTTGGGTCGAATTGTGGGTTGACCCGCTCATAAACTTAAAACGGTTAAAAATAAATTTTAAAATGTTATTTGTAGGTTTCGAATTTGCAATCTAAAAAAATAAGTACAACATTTAACCAAATGTGATTGAGATGTGGTTTATCGAGGGATAATAGACCGGTATCATTTGAAAGTGGTTAAAGAAATATGAATAAAACATTTAATTGACCAAAGTGTGAGGTCACGATGCTAATTATTAAAAAATATGAATCAAATATTTGATTGATAAAGTGAAAGTGTAAAGTCACGAAATGAGAGATTCATTCGGAAAATATATGTGATGAAACATGTGAGAAAATAAGTTGTTTTATCGAAGTGAATAAAATGTGGAACGAGGGCGTTATATTTTTAATTTTAATAATTTTAAAAATTGAATAAATATTATTATATTTTTATTATATCCGTGTGTATTATAAGGAAAATTTTCTAGTTTATATAATTATTAAAGTTATTTTTAATCAAATATTAAAAAATTATAATTTATAGCTCTTAATACATTTTACATTTTAGGCAATATAATTAATTATTACTACAGTCAAACTTTGCTGTAAAAGTTAATAAAATTTCATGGATTTCATGGAGTAGATATTTAGAATATTACATGATAAATTTTTAAATTTGTTAATTTGGTTTCTTAATTATTTGCTTATATATTTTACAAATTTAAATTATAATCTTTTTTATATCAAATTTTATACACCATCTAAACACGAAATTTATATAATTAATAAATTTATTTTTAATCAAATATTAAAAAATTATAATTTATAGCTCTTAATGCATTTTACATCTTAGCCAGTATAATTAATTATTACTATAGTCAAACTCTGCATTAAAGTTAATAAAATTTCATGGATTTCATGGAGTAGATATTTAGAATATTTCATGGATTATGTTGGAAAAATAATACACATAAAAGAAAAGAGAATGTGAAAAGTAAAACTACAGTATTAATAACACATGTTTAATAAAAAAAAATTACACCTCTTTTATCAATTACATATTTAATAAAAGAAATACTACATTTTAAATTTGAAAAAAAAAATCGAGAATTAATGACCTTAAATAAAAAAAATAAAACCAATGGTGTAAATAAACATAAATTATTATTAGTTATATTTTTTAAAAATAAACTAAAAATTAGTTTTTATGCACCAAAATTGACTTAATTATCATCCTTTTTGAAGTATCCCATTTTATGCTAATCTAAAAATATTATGTGTATAATTAACAACTTTGTGTCTTATTCAATTTTAAATAGTCATTGTGTTTGATCTTCTTCCTGATTTTCCCAACTGATTATATTATTAAACTTTAAAAAATTATTTTTGTTTAGTTTGTAAAATTTAAAAAAAGTTATTATTATCCTCTAAAGTCGTGACCCATTTTTGTTGAAGACATTTTAAACAATTTTAGAGAATACATTTATAATTTATATTTAACACTAATACATGTAAGCTTAATTTTTATTTTAAAAACTAGCATGCTCACATAATTTTCTAAGGGTAAGTTTGGTTCACCTTATTATCAACCTAAGTTTATTCGCAAGTATGTTAGATATAATTTAAATTTATTTAATCCGTTAAGTTTAATTATGTTTGATTTAATTTATTTGTCAAGTTTATTCATTTTTTATATTTATAATTTTATTTAATAATTAATATTATATATATATATAAAGTTATATATATTAATTTAATTTAAAATATTAATAAATTATTTAAATTAAAAAATAATATATATTAATTTTTATAAATTTTTGTTAATATAATTTTAAATATAAAAAAATGACTTAAATTAAAAAATAATATATTTTAAAATAAAACAATTTGAATATATTAATTTATATATATATATATAATTTTTTTACAATTTTAAATATATTTAATATAAATATGATATAATATATATATATATATTTATAATATTTTAAAATTCATAGTCTCCTCTCCCTTTCTCTCATTTAAAATCATCATTTCGTTTAATTTTTTTTTAATTCATTATTATTATATATTTTTTCACTCTTCCATACTTTCCTTCTCAATTCATTTTCAATTCTCACCATCTTCCTACTGCGATCATTCATTTAACATTTAAGTCACGTTTGATTTATCTTAATTGTAATTGGTATTTTAAATAATTAATTAAGATTATTTTAATTTTTAAAACTATAATTATAAATTAAAAAAATCACAGTTTATTTATATTTCATATTTACTTAATATCAAAATATATATATTATAAATAATAAATAAAAATGTATTTAAATGTATGTTTTATTATTATAGTAATTTTATATAAATATGTAAATTATTAAAAATAAATTGAATAAATAGAAAAAACGAGAGAGAATAAATAAAATGAGTTAAAAGAGATAAATAAATAAGAGAATAAATAAAATAATTAAAAATAAATAAAATAAATAATGAATAAAAATATTTAAAAGTGATTAAATAGAAAATCACTAAAATTATAATGAGATTATAAGTTTAAACTATGAATAATGAGGTAAAGAGAAAATTGAATTTATATATAAAAATATGTTTGATTATAATTTTTTTTTAGATGACTTGTTATTCAAAATTATTTAACAAATCAAAAACCTACGTCAAACAATAACTTTTGATTTTAGAAATATAAAAGTGTTTTAATTAATTTATAATGTGCAAAAGATGGTGATTACAAAAATCATAAAATTCTGTTATGAAAACTTATTAACAAAATCAAAGTGAAATATAAACCATTCATGTTATTTGATTTCCACAATTAAAACTTATTAATCAGATTCATATATTTATTATTAACATTCTCACATCACATTATGTATTTAATTAAATATTAAAAATATACAAAATATAATTTAACATTTCTCTATGTTTTATTTTTTATATTTTTTTATCTATTCCTTAAATTAATTTGATTTATAATAATAAAAAAAATAGATGCCCTCTTCAAATATATATATTCTAACGAGGAGATACACATTAGCAAAATATGGGCATTAAAAAACATAAATAAATCAAAATAATAAAATTAACCAACATATTAGTTGTACTTAAAACTAATACTTAATTTATGTTTATGCAACAACAACAGTTAAAGAATCATAACAGTCACATTTAAACAAAAAAATCCAGATAAACAAAAAAAATCAAAGTTCATAATAACACTAATATATAGAAAAATGAACTTAGTGAAATAAAGATACGATTGTTTAGAGGTGAAACAAATAAAATTAGAAAACTAGCTTGTATCACGTGCATTTGCACGAGTAATAATATAAAACCGTGAAAAAAATATTACGGTAAAATTTTTATGGCGGGTCAACCCACAATCCGACCCAAATATTCATTACTCTCACATATATCTAAATTAACCACAACTCTCGACCCGGCAATCCGGACACTTTAAAAATTAAGCATCATTATATATATATATATATATATATATATATATATTAGTTAGTTAAAAAGTTGAACTTATATTGTTAAAATGTCACGCGTTTATCAAATTTTGGGTTGAATTTAAAATATAAAATGTTATCAGCCTAGTTGGTTAAAAAGTTGTACTTGTTTTTGTTAGGTTGCAAGTTCAAACCATACCTGTAGCATTTTTAATTTTATTTTTAACCGTTTTAAGTTTATGGGTGGGTCAACCCACAATCCGACCCAAATATCCATTTACTCTCACATATATCCAAATTAACCACAACTCTCGACCTGGTAATCCGGACACTTTAAAAATTAAGCATCATTATATATATATATATATAGATAGATTAGTTAGTTAAAAAGTTGAACTTATATTGTTAAAATGCCACGCGTTTATCAAATTTTGGGTTGAATTTAAAATATAAAGTGTTATTAGCCTAGTTGGTTAAAATGTTGTACTTGTTTTGTTAGGTTGCAAATTCGAACCATACCTATAACATTTTTAATTTTATTTTTAACCGTTTTAAGTTTATGGTCGGGTCAACCCACAATCCGACCAAAGTATCCATTTACTCTCACATATATCCAAATTAACCACAACTCTCGACCCGGCAATCCGGACACTTTAAAAATTAAGCATCATTATATATATATATATATATATATATATATATATATATATATATATATATATATATATATATATATATATATAAATAAATAAGAGAATAAATAAAATAAATAAAATAAATAATAAATAATGAATAAAAATATTTAAAAGTGATGAAAAAGAAAATCACTAAAATTATAATAGATTATAAGTTTAAACTATGAATAATGAGGTAAAGAGAAAATTGAATTTATATATAAAAATATGTTTGATTATAATTTTTTTTAGTTGACTTGTTATTCAAAATTATTTAACAAATCAAAGACCTAAGTCAAACAATAACTTTTGATTTTAGAAATATAAAAGTGTTTTAATTAATTTATAATGTGCAAAAGATGGTGATTACAAAAATCATAAAATTCTGTTATGATAACTTATTAACAAAATCAAAGTGAAATATAAACCATTCATGTTATTTGATTTCCACAATTAAAACTTATTAATCAGATTCATATATTTATTATTAACATTCTCACATCACATTATGTATTTAATTAAATATGAAAAATATACAAAATATAATTTAACATTTCTCTATGTTTTATTTTTTATATTTTTTTTATCTATTCCTTAAATTAATTTGATTTATAATAATAAAAAAAATAGATGCCCTCTTCAAATATATATATTCTAATGAGGAGATACACATGAGCAAAATATGGGCATTAAAAATCATAAATAAATCAAAATAATAAAAATTAACCCACATATTAGTTGTACTTAAAACTAAAACTTAATTTATGTTTATGCAACAACAACAGTTAAAGAATCATAACAGTCACATTTAAAGAAAAAATCCAGATTAAAATAAAAATCAAAGTTCATAATAACACTAATATATAGAAAAATGAACTTAGTGAAAATAAAGATATGATTGTTTAGAGGTGAAACAAATAAAATTAGAAGAACTAGCTTGTATCCCGTGCATTTGCACGAGTAATAATATAAAAAATTGTGAAAAAAATATTACGGTAAAATTTTTATGGGCGGGTCAACCCACAATCCGACCCAAATATCCATTTACTCTCACATATATCTAAATTAACCACAGCTCTCGACCCGGCAATCCGGACACTTTAAAAATTAAGCATCATTATATATATATATATATTAGTTAGTTAAAAAGTTGAACTTATATTGTTAAAATATCACGCGTTTATCAAATTTTGGGTTGAACTTAAAATATAAAATGTTATTAGCCTATTGGTTGAAAAGTTGTACTTATTTTTGTTAGTTTGCAAGTTCAAACCATATCTATAGTATTTTTAATTTTATTTTTAACCGTTTTAAGTTTATGGGCGGGTCAACCCACAATCCGACCCAAGTATCCATTTACTCTCACATATATCCAAATTAACCACAACTCTCGACCTGGTAATCCGGACACTTTAAAAATTAAGCATCATTATATATATATAGATTAGTTAGTTAAAAAGTTGAACTTATATTGTTAAAATGCCACGCGTTTATCAAATTTTGAGTTAAATTTAAAATATAAAGTGTTATTAGCCTAGTTGGTTAAAATGTTGTACTTGTTTTGTTAGGTTGCAAGATCGAACCATACCTATAGCATTTTTAATTTTATTTTTAACCGTTTTAAGTTTATGGTCGGGTCAACCCACAATCCGACCAAAGTATCCATTTACTCTCACATATATCCAAATTAACCACAGCTCTCGACACGGCAATCCGGACACTTTAAAAATTAAGCATCATTATATATATACAGATTAGTTAGTTAAAAATTTGAGTTTATATTGTTAAAATATCACGTGTTTATCAAATTTTGGTTGAATTTTAAAATATAAAATGTTATTAGTCTAGTTAGTTAAAAGGTTGTACTTATTTTGTTATGTTGCAAGTTCGAACCATACTTATAGCATTTTTAATTTTATTTTTAACCGTTTTAAGTTTATGGGCGGGTCAACCTACAATCCAACCAAAGTATCCATTTACTCTCACATATATCCAAATTAACCACAGTTCTCGACCCGACAATTCGAACACTTTAAAAATTAAGCATCATTATATATATATAGATATGTACATTTCAATTTTATATTACCTATGTTGCTAATATATATAAAACTCAATATTAGTCATGGAACTAATATAATAACACTAAAAACTAAAAATATGATGAAAGTGTTTTTTATTTAATTATGAAAGGAATATATTAAATTGATTTTGTATATATTTGTTGTTAAAAAAATGTGATTGAATTAGGACAAAAATTTATTAAATGACTTGAAATTTTAATTTTTTATTTTGGTATTTAGATTTTTCAAAGTGTCATAAAAAGAACAAAATCTATGTATTAAGATCTATAAAGTTTGTAAAAAATGTATTTTTTCTATCCACTTCTTCAAATATTTGGTAAAATAAGAATTATTAAAGTAAAATCACATTTATTTTTCAATATTTTTAATTTGAACTATTTTTGTGAGGATAATTATAAGAAAATATAAAACTTATGAAAAAAAAACCCTTCTCGTTACCATCCTATATATATGGGCTATTAACCATTTGCCAGCAATATTATGCCATAGTGGGAAGCCTCCTTCCTTCCTCGTTTCTTTCTATCTGTTTTGCAGTCTGAAAATGGCGTCTTCACTTCTCATGTTTTCTCTCTTCATCTTCCTCGCTTCGTCTCTCTTCCTCTCCCATGCCTTCCCCGGTAAACACCCCCATTCCCATACCAGCTCCGCCCAACACAATTACAAAGATGCTCTCACCAAATCTATCCTTTTTTTCGAGGGTCAGAGATCAGGGAAGCTTCCTTCTAACCAGAGAATGACTTGGAGAAAAGACTCCGCTCTCTCTGATGGCTCCTCCGTCAATGTAAACATACCTTACCCACATTCTATATTCTCTTAACTTTCTCGTTCTAAACATCCATGATCCATCTCTGTTCGAAATTACAGGTTGACTTGGTGGGAGGTTATTATGATGCAGGGGATAATGTGAAATTTGGGTTTCCAATGGCGTTCACAATCACAATGCTTTCATGGAGTGTGATTGAGTTTGGCGGGTTAATGAAATCTGAATTGCAGAATTCAAGACAAGCTATCCGTTGGGGTACTGATTATCTTCTTAAAGCAACAGCTCAACCAGACACTATATACGTTCAGGTTTGAATTACTCTTTTTCAAAGTTTTCACAAAAAAAATACTCTTATGGGTTTTCGTTTCTACTTAGGTTGGTGATCCTAGCAAGGACCATGCTTGCTGGGAAAGGCCAGAGGATATGGATACTGAAAGAACAGTGTTGAAGATAGACAGAAACAACCCAGGTACAGACGTGGCGGCCGAGACCGCCGCCGCTCTGGCCGCCGCTTCCCTGGTTTTCCGGAGAGTGGATCCTGCTTACTCCAATACCCTCATCAGAAGAGCCATCAAGGTAATAATAAACCACAGTCCGAAACAGTTATTATTGTTTTTATATTTACTTATCTGTGTTCATTTTAGGTGTTCAAATTTGCTGACAAATACAGAGGAAGTTACAGCGACAAGTTGGGGAGTCTTGTCTGCCCTTTTTACTGCTCTTACTCTGGTTTTCAGGTATTAGTTTCTTTAAAACTTAAAAAGCTGTGTTCTTGATTTAAAATGTGTTGAATTTGTGGGGGGTCTGAAGGATGAACTTTTATGGGGCGCTGCTTGGCTACACGAGGCCACGAAAGATCCATCATACCTTAGCTACATTGAAGCAAATGGCCAAACTCTTGGGGCGAACGAAGGTGGCAACACGTTTAGTTGGGATAACAAACATGTCGGAGCAAGAATCCTTCTATCTAAGGTGGTAACCCTTTTGTTCAATTCAATTCAATTAACCCATGTTCATTCAGAGATTATAACATTGTATTTGTTCAGGCATTTTTGACCCAAAAGGTTCAATCTCTACATGATTATAAAAGACGATCCGATGATTTCATATGTTCAATTATTCCTGGTTCTCAAACTCCATACACTCCAGGCGGATTACTATTCAAGATGAAGGAGAGTAACATGCAGTATGTAACTACAACCTCGTTCCTATTACTAACCTACGCGAACTACCTTGCCTCCTCCCATAAGACAGTGAGCTGCGGCGGAACTGTTGTTACTCCGAAAACACTCCGTTCAATAGCAAAGAAACAGGTGGATTATATATTGGGTTCTAATCCATTGAAAATGTCGTACATGGTCGGGTATGGTCCGAAGTATCCAGTAAGGGTTCATCACAGGGCATCTTCTATTCCATCAATGTCGTCCCATCCGGAGAAGATACCCTGTTCTTCCGGGTTTGGTTTCTTTAATACTCAGTCTGCTAACCCTAATGTTCTTGTGGGGGCTATTGTGGGTGGGCCAGATCAAAATGATGGGTTTCCTGATCAACGGTCTGACTACTTACATTCGGAACCGGCTACCTATATCAATGCACCGCTGGTTGGATCTTTGGCTTATCTTGCGCACTCATTTCACTAGCTAGCTTTGAATCAAAGGAAGGGCAAATGGAAGTGTTTTTATCTTTACTAATAAATAAATATTTAGCTTTGGTTTGAATCAATCAATCGGTCGGTCGGTCTCAACTGCCCAGGATTGAGCTAGCTAGTAGGCTAGCCCTAGTAGTTATATTGTAGGCCTTTTTCTATGTTAATCGTGAACCGAGACACAGAAGAAGAGGGGCTAGTTTAGTGAAAGAGGGCGCCCAATGTATGTTTGACCATTGGGCTGGGCTAGTCTAGTCTAGTCATAGTTTTCTAGTTTGATTGTGATTTCAGTATCTTGTGAAGGTACACAATATTTCAGCCTTTTCAGATTGCCATTCTTCTCTGCCATTCTTCTCTGTTCTGACGTTTGCCTGAACCTCTGCCCTTATAACCATAATATTATTCTTAACTAAAATTGTTATTTTTTTTTCTTATTATTAATTTTTTTTAATTAAAAATAATAATTTACAATAAAAAAATACAAATGAATGAGATCTAAAAAATAGTGTTACAAGTAAGTCCATTATACTTGAGAAACAAATATAAATAAATGTTAATGATGATAATTCCATATTTTTGTAAAAAAATTCTTGACTAAACTAATGACAGTAAAAAAATAATTATTTTATATAAATAAAACATATCCTTCATACACTTTTTGTTATTCATCAAAACTTCACGTCTATTAGAAAATATTTGTTGAGAATGTCTCACACTTTGTAAAAATAAAAATAGTTTTATAAACTATTAATTAATTTAGAACTAATTAAAGGACAAAAGTGATTCTTTGACTTGGCAAAAAGTTAAAAATAAAAAAATTATAAATGGAATGCATATGTGGTAATAACCCTCTAGTTTAGGGTTATTCCATATCAAATTTCCCTTTACATGACATATTTGTGTGTTTTAAAATGTTGATTTTTATTTTTTTTAATTATTTATTTTAAATATAATAACTTATAAATTTTAAATTATAAACTAGCTTTTTAAATTATTTTTTCTATATATAAAATAATATACTTATAAATATATATTTGTAAAATAAATGTAAATATTTTGATCTGACTATATATCTATGGAGTATAGACTCAACTAAAAACTAAACTTTGGTTGAATATTTTGAAATATCACATAAGATGATCAAATTGAAATATTTTTCATTGTCAAGATGAAAATGTTGATTGATATTCAAGGAGGTGAAAAACAAAGCAGCATTTTCAAATGCACACACAAATAACAGTAAGAAAAAACCCTTAAAACAACATTGTATTTTCCTTCTTCTTAGAATAGCATAGCATAGTAGTAAGTTGTGCATAGATATATCTCCAGCAACTTTTTATTTAAGTTATTAGCTAAAACAACAACAAAGTTAAAACAAGTTCCATTTTAATGCCCCTCATCCACAGCCAATGGCACTGATTTCACCTGAAAAGTTAAAACCATAAAATTATTGTAAAATGATCCAAAATACTTTGCATGCAATTTGATCCAGAAACATCATGTGTATTCATGACTGACCAGGTCGCGATACTTGAGAATGTAAAACATCTCCAGATAACGCTGAGTCTCGCGCCTATCCAGTTTCGAGACGTGTTTCCAGAACCCATAAACTCCAGCCAAAGTCATTAACCTTTCCGAGTAAATCTTCCATGTATAACTGAACAATTGTAATTGATTATATGAACATATATATATGGAAAGTAAATGAAGAATGAATTTGAAACAAACCTCTCATAGATCCTTTCTAGCCCAGCTTTAGAGATTTCTTCCCAATAAGCAGGTTCCTCATTGCATCTTTCGAAGAAATTCACTAAGAGTGTTGAAACTTTTTCAGGATGGTAAGGATCGATGTGAAATCCTGAAACCCCGTCTTCAATAATCTCTGCCGGACCACCATGACAAGTTGCAAAAGTTGGAAGTCCACAGTTCATTGCCTCCACAACAGTAAGCCCAAAGGCTTCGTAAAATGCAGGCTTTAAAAGATAAAAGGATTCACAATTAAAGGGGTTTAAACTTGAAAGAAGACAAGTAAGAAGTTCATGATCAATGATCAGTATGTACCTGAACAAAAACACCTTTCTTATCGGCTATGTATCGATAAAGCTCACCATTTTGTGTGCGGTTCGTCTGAGAAGCTATCCATCTGAACTCACCCTGCAAATTGTGTTCCTTGATGAGGGCGTGCATTTTCTCGATCTCTTCAATCTCTTCTCTATCGCTTGACTTGCTAACATCGTTATAACCTGCTACCACAACGAGGTTAACTAACTCTCTTAGCCTCGCATTCTTTGCATAGCATTCCACCAGCCCGGTTATGTTTTTGACTCGATCAAGCCTCGCCATAGAGAAAATAATAGGCTTCGATTCATCGCTCAACTTCCCACTGCATGGGCATCAAACAGACAAGTTTGAGTTTTCAATTCTTACAATTAAAAAGAAGTGATTACATGTACTCACATGTGTTCTTCATTTTGGGTTGGATCAAACAGAAGCTTTTCAATTGAAGCATGCAAGGATGATAGTCTTTTTTCAGTCTGGGAATAGGGGAAGTAAACAGTCATATCAGCTCCGGGCGACACAATGTTGAACTTGGGATCAAAAACATCGATACCATGAACAACCCGATACAGGCCTGGAAGGGTGAATGCTGTGTGGCTCTCGTACTGACCAACTGTGTGTTTCCTGTAATACAACAAAAGATTGAAACAGACTAAATAAACAAAACTCAAAATCTAACTAATGACTTAAAAAAGACACTTACGACCCGGCGATCTCTTGATACGTGCTTGTGATGATAAAATCAGAACTGTTCATTGCTAAGAGGTCAGCAGTAAATTGACACGAGAAATGATACTTTTCTTCGTATTTCTTCCAATACGTGTCGGATTCTGGGTACTTTGTTTTCTCCAAAGCATGAGCAATCGTGCACTGCAGAAATGAAAACAAAAAAAATCAGAAACACTTTCTGGATTTGGATAGGAATCTTTATCAAAATAAATACTCTTTTCACCTGAGTGACTCCCATCTTATGAGCCATCAGAGATGCCACAAGATTTCCATCACTGTAATTTCCTATAATCAAATCGGGCACACCATGTAATTCTGCAGCAATTTCACTCGAAGCGTCCTAACACCACAATTGAAAGCAGGCAGTTTCAAATTTCAATGAACCAAGAAAAGAATATTACAAAAATCCACAGATCATGAAATTGTCCTAGCTATAACCTCTGCATAAGTCTCGAGATAAGGCCACACATCGAATCTGGAGATCCATTTACGGAGAATACCATGCTCGGTTCTGAAGGGTACTCGTAAAATATGCGAATATTCTGTTCCACTAACTCTTTCAAGCCTTTGGTTACACGAGGTACCTTTCGCATCAGGAATCAATCGTGTCACCTTAAAGATAAGACAATAAAGTTAAATTAGTATGAAATAAGACAGCACAATTGAAGATAAACGATCCTATGAACTTACAATTAGAATCCTGGGAGTAATATCCAGTCCCTGCTGCTTAATCCTCGAAAGCATTTCACTCTCGAGAGCTCGCACTTGGTCCAATATGTAAACAATCTGCACAATCAGATCTCGATTCAATAAACAAACACTCATTGGTGAGAATGATGATATATATGGAATCTTGATACCTGTCCGCCAGTGTCTGGCAAGCCCAAAACATTTGCTTGCCCAAAGTAGCCATGAATGGAGAGGATCACGACATTAAACACCATTGGAATTCTTCCAAGAAACTTTTCCAAGACGGATGGATCTGGAGCTTGAAGAATGTCTGACAGGAGATGCATCATCTCAAGAACACGTTTAGCATTGTCTCCCCACCCCTTTTCAAATCCAAGTGCTTGCATACTGATGACAATCAAATCATCTCATCTCATCTCATCTCATTAAGAAAAGAATAGCTGGATTTCACATATAGTAAAGAAAAAAAGAAAGCTTACTCATGTTCAAAATTAGAAAAGGGCATGTCGTTTGGTAGCTTTGAAAGATAATCCTCTGCTTTTGCCAATGCAGACTCAAGTCTAGTTATGCTAGATATCCTATCATTCAACATCAGTACCTATATATATCTCCACAGATTATGATTTCAACCTTTAACAACAACCTAGCTAGTTATTATGACAGATAATGAATCTTACATGGCCTTTGTATCTATGAGCTCTTAGGAAATCCAACAATGGCGCCAAACAATCTCTGTTTCGGAACATTTTTGAAGACAAGTGACGGTTGAGGAATAAAACACCATTTCCAATGGATGAAGATCTCGATGGACGTGGAAAAGTTGCATTGAATGGTTCAAAATCAAGTTCAAGCACAAATGGATTGCTGTCACTGGTCCATCATGAAAGAGAGAGAAATCATTTCAAATTTGAAGAGGCATATTATTATTTGAAAAAGGTGGAACTTACTGTCCATTTACAAGCTGTTCCTTGAACTGTAAGTACTCAGATACAGTCAACTGATCGACGTTTAGTTCAGAGACATTAACACGAACATATTCCCAAACACCCGGCCTGGGCCTTAGAGCGATGGCCACAAAAGGCGGCAAGATTATAGCTTCCTATATTATATATAATTATTATTAAATGGGTGGGTTGCAGCAAAGAAAGAAAGAAAGAAAGAAAGAAAGAAAGAAAGAAAGAAAGAAAGAAAGAAAGAAAGAGACCTGAGCGGACTTGAGAACTTCACCGAAGGGACCTTCGCTGAGCTTCTTCTTGGAGGAATCTTCGGCGACCATGTTGTCGAGCTCATCGACGAGGCTGTGAGGTTGCAGCAAACCCTTACCCTGGGCGACATATCTAATTGAAAGACAAAAGGAGGGTAGGGGGGGAAATTAGCTAGCTAGCTAGCTTGATAGCTAGAATGAAGAGGAAATTAAGTAAGAACGAACCTGGAAAGAAGAGAGACGAGCTCGTTGCGGTGATCGGAAAGGGTATCCTCTACCCTTTCCCTCATGCTAGGAATTCTTTTCAATTCGGGAGACGCCATGGACAAAGCTTGATTGATGAGTGGTGTTTCCAGTGTGTATAATAATAGAGCAGAGGATTGAAGGATATTATATAATATAGGCTACAAGGACATTCATCGGGAAATGAAGGAGGAGGTGATGAAATATAGAGACGACACGTGGCAATGGAATATTGTAGAAACTAGAAACAGACGGTTTAGGCGCGGCGGGAAGTATTTATTATTCACTGATGATGATGAATAGTCAGTGAGTCAGTCAGTCAGTCAATAATACAGACAAGGACTCATGTATTATTCAAACTCCTAAAGGACTACAAACACATTACGTTATCATCATATCAAAATAAAATCAAAATTGAATTTGTCTTAGCTTTTTTTTTTCTTATCATTTTATGTTTTATTTTGTATCACTCTACAAAAATAGATTGACTTTTCATTTTTCATTTTTTCTTTTACTTTTAACTTATTCTATATAATCACTAATTTGTGTAAAAGTGTTACAAAATGAAACAATGATTGAGGTGTTCCTTGCCATTATGGGCAGATTTTAAATTCCAGGTAAACGGGTCAGAGTTTTGTTTTATGAAAACGAGTTAGAGTATAAATACTTTTTTTTTTGGTATTTTTCTCAAAACAGAGCAAAGTTGAGAGAGAGTGAATTACAGATCTAGAGTTTTCTGGTTTTCTTTTCTTCTTGTTCTTTGACTGATCCAGAGAGAAAGATTGGGGGAGCTTTTGATTGTGGAGTAGTTTAATCATTCCTAGTGTAATCACTTCTTTCATTTGAGAGCAGTGCATGTAAGTTTCTACTATTGACATTTGTTTGATTTAGTAAAACGTATCCCTCCCGTGAACGTAGGTCGATTTTGACCGAACCACGTATATTGTGTTGTCGTTTATTGCTTTGTGCTATTTCAGTCTTCGTAATCTGTTTGTTGTCATAGACGATTTGGAAATTGATTTGTTACAAGTTTGATTTCGAAGAGGATCCATAGTTTTGCTGTTGCAAAACCCAACAGTGGTATCAGAGCAGTATTGATTGGTTATCTGTTTTAACATTGGAGTAGAGTGCTCTACTAGTTATTTGGCGAAATTCATAGAAGAGATCAACTGGTTTCTTTGCTGGGGTTTTTGTTAGTTGTTAAGGCAGTAATAATGGGGAAATCTAGACCTGATATGGTGAGTCTGAATGGTACAAACTACAGGCAATGGAAACTGATGATTAGTGATCGGTTAGTTTCAGATTATTTGAATGAAAATTAAAAATGAGGGTGTTAGACATGAGACTACAAAAGAGGCTGATTGGAAAAAGACAGATAGAAAGGCCTGCAGCTTTATTCGTTCCTGGGTTGGTGTGAATGTTGTGCACCATGTTGAGAATGAGACTACGGCGTATGGTGTGTGGAGCAAACTTGAAACTCTCTATGTTGGGAGGTCAGCAGGGAATAAAGCAGCACTAGTACGAAGGCTGGTGAATCTGAATTACATTGATAATAAATCAATTGCTGAGCACTTGAATGAATTTCAAAATATTTTGAATCAATTGAGTAGTATGAAGATAAACTTTGATGATGAGGTGCAAGCACTTTTAGTCCTTGGATCTTTGCCTGCAAGTTGGGAGACACTTATTATCACTCTCAGCAACTCAGCACCAAATGGTACAGTCAATATGGCATTTGTCACCAGTTCTTTATTTGATGAAGAGAATCGAAAGGGGGATAAACCCTCTAAGTCTGATATGTTGGTGGTTGATAGAGGAAGATCAAAGGATAATAGAAGTGGTTCGAGTAGAGGAAAGTCTATAAGCAAGTCTAGAGCTACAAAGAAGGATGTTACTTGCCATTACTGTGGCAAAATGGGTCACTGGAAAAACGAGTACTGGAAATTTTAAAATGATAAAGCGAAGGGTACAGTGAAGCCCATAGAAAAGAAAGAACAGAGTGCAGATACATCTGCTTATGCTTCAGATGGTGATCTGACATATGCTTCTAACTGTCAAGACTCTTGTCTTAGCACATCTTCAAATGAAACAGCATGGATTGTTGACACAGGTGCCTCATTCCATATTACTCCACACAAAGGTTACTTCCAGTCCTACAAAGCTGGTGATTATGGTGAGGTTCGCATGGGTAACAGTGGTGTGTCCAATATAGTTGGTCTTGGTGATGTTAGAATCAAGACAAACATGGGCTGCTTCATGACATTGAGAGATGTAAGACATGTTTCTAATTTGAGAATGAATTTGATTTCAGCAGGTAAGCTCGATGATGGAGGCTACCATAATGTTTTCAGTGGTGGAGCATGGAAGCTAAGCAAGGGTTCATTGGTTGTTGCACGAGGTAAGAAATGTTGTTCCTTATATAAGACAAATTTGAAAATTGTCTATAATGCAGCATATTCTGTTTTGATGGAGTCATCCTCTGAGTTGTGGCACAAGAGACTAGGTCACATTAGTGAAAAGGGGCTGAATGTTTTGATCAAGAGGAATGAGTTATTGAATCTCAAGGATGCTCATCTTGAAAATTGTGAGCATTGTTTGAAGGGTAAGCAGAATGGAGTCTCCTTTAGTAAGTCAAAAATTGAACTGAAAAAGAATGTCCTTGAACTGGTCCATACAGATGTTTGTGGTCCTATGAAGATTAAATCCATAGGCGGTGCTTCCTATTTTGTAACCTTCATAGACGATGCATCTAGGAAGGTTTGGGCCTATGCTATAAAGTCCAAGGATGAGGTTGCAGCAAAGTTTGAGGTCTTTCACAAGCTGGTTGAAAGAGAGACAAGAAGAAAACTGATGAGGGTGCGGTCAGATAACGGGGGAGAGTACATATGCTCATTTGATGATTATTGCAAAGAGTAGAGTATTCGACATGAATAGACTGTGCCCAAGACTCCACAACAAAATGGTGTGGCAGAGAGGATGAACAGAACAATGTTGGAACGGATGAGGAGTATGCTCTCCCATGTCAGGTTGGCTAAGCATTTTTGGGCTGAAGCCATGAGCACTGCAGTGTATGTGATCAACTGTTCTCCCTCCAAGCTATTGAATAATAAGTGTGCAGAAATCGTCTAGTCAAATAAAAATGTTAATTATGACTATTTACGTGTTTTTGGTTGTAGAGCTTTTGTGCATGTTACAAAAGATGAGAGGTCTAAGCTAGATGCAAAACCAGACAATGCATATTTTTGGGGTATGGTGATGAAAAGTGGGGATACAAGTGTTATGACCCAGTTGATAAGAAGGTTTTGAGAAACCGAGATGTGTATTTCTTGAAGATCAGGCTATTGAGAATTTTGAAGATGGTGAAAAGTTTGATGCATACATATGTGACCTTTCTGGTCTTGACTTGTCTCATGATGTTGAGGAGACAAGGCCACATGTAACTTCAGACTCAGATAGTGATGATGATGTTCCTCAGGGTCAAGCTGTAGGCCATGAAAATGTTACTAATATTGAAGCTGATCTTGGTGATAATGTTGAGGTTGATTTTGAAGTTCAACAAGAAGATGGAAATCAATAGAATCAACAAACGGAGGTACTTAGGAGGTCTACTAAGGAGAAAAGATTAAGTTCTAAGTACCCTGCTACAGAGTATGTCCTTCTAACTAATTTTGGGGAGCCTATATTTTACAAGGAGGCTCTTGAGGATGCTCATAAGGAAGAATGAATAGCTGCCATGGATGAAGAGATGAAGTCATTGCTGAAAAATGGCACATATGAACTGGTTCAAAGACCAAAGAACAGAAAAGTATTACAAAATGAATGGGTGTACAAGATCAAACAAGAAGGTGATGATTGCAAGACAAGATATAAGGCTAGGCTAGTTGTCAAAGGTTTTGGCAAGAGGCATGGAATCGATTATGATGAGATTTTCTCACCGGTAGTGAAGATGACTTTTATCCGGGTGGTGTTAAGTCTAGCTGCTTGTATGGATCTTGAGGTTAAACAGCTTGATGTCAAGACTGTATTTCTCCATGGTGATTTGGATGAAGATGTTTATATGGAGCAACCTGAAGATTATAATAAGAAAGATGAGGAAAACAAGGTGTGCAAACTTGTCAAAAGTCTGTACGGTTTGAAGCAAGCACCAAGGCAGTGGTATCTTAAGTTTGAGTCGTTCATGACCATCCATGGGTACATGCAAACGTCTACAGATCACTGTGTCTTTGTGTAAAAGTTTGCTTCTAATGATTTTTATTATACTTCTCCTATATGTTGATGACATGCTGATTGTTGGGAGAGACAAGCTCAAGATTGCCAAGTTGAAAAAGGATTTGGCTAAGTTTTTTGAGATGAAAGACTTGGGTCAAGCAAGACAAATTCTTGGAATGCAGGTCATTCGTGATCGGGTGAAGAAAAGGCTATGGTTATCTCAAGAGAGATATATTGAGAAGATTCTAAAATGATTCTGTATGGACAAGGCAAAGCCAGTTGCTTGTCCATTGGCTACACACTTGAAAATAAACAAGACAATGTCTCCCAAGGATGAAGTGGAAAGACAAAAAATGTGCAGTGTTCCACATGCTTCAGCAATAGGCAGTCTGATGTATGCAATGGTCTGTACAAGACCGGATATAGCTCATGCGGTTGGAGTACTTAGTCGTTTCCTTTCAAATCCCGCTAAGATACACTAGGAAGCGATTAAGTGGCTAATGAGATATCTTCGAAGGACCTCCAAATACGCTGTGTTATGGTACTAGAAAGCCACATATTGAATGATTTTCTGATTCAGATATGAGTGGTGATATTGACACTATGAGATCAACTTCAGGGTATTTGTTTACCTTTAGAGGAGGAGCTGTATCATGGCAGTCTCATCTACAGAAATGTGTTGCTTTGTCTACTAAAGAAGCTGAATATATTGTCATTACTGAATGTTGTAAGGAAATGAGATGGATGAAAGAATTGTTGAAAGAAATAAGCATTGCACAAGACAGGTTTGTGGTGTTTAGTGACTCACAAAGTGCTATACATGTGAGCAAGAATCCAAGTTTCCATTCACGTTCAAAACACATCCAAAGAAGGTACCATTGGATCCGTGAAGTGCTCGAGCAGAAGGAGTTATACTTAGAAAAAGTGCATACAGATGAGAACGGGTCAGATATGATGACAAAGGGCTTGCCAAGAGGCAAGCATGAGATATGTTGTGCCAAAGCCGAAATGGTTCTGGTAGAAGCGTCGCGATGATGAATGTTTATAGCAACATTCTCCCATGGCTCGGAAGGGGGAGAATTGTTGAGGTGTTCCTTGCCATTACGGGCGGATTTTAAATTCCGGGTAAACGGGTCAAGGTTTTCTTTTATGAAAACGGGTTAGAGTATAAATACTTTTTTTTGGTATTTTTCTCAAAACAGAACAAAGTTGAGAGAGAGTGAATTACAGATCTAGGCAAGGTTTTAAAATACGCGGTCCGACCGGCGGTCCAACCGGTCCGACCGCGAAACGGTTTGGTGAGCGGTCCGGGTTTTACCTTCAAAACGGTCACCTTTCGAACCGATCAAAATCCGGTCCGACCGGCCGGCTTAACCTGAAAAACAAACCGGTTTTTTCCGGTTGGAAAGGTAAATTATATAAATTTTATATAATTATTATTATAATATTATTATAATATTATTATAATAATATTTAATTTTTTTTTGTCTATACTCAGTACTTTACTAGCTGTGAGCCTGTGAGTCTATATTTATTATTACTTTTTGCTTTTGTTTTTGCTTTTGTTTTAACTTATCTTTTGCTTTAACTTATCATAGTAAACACTAAACAGAAACAGAGAGAAAGAAAGAAATGACGAAGGAGAAAGGTTGAAGACGAAGGAGAAAGGTTGAAGACGAAGGAGAAAGACGATTATCTACTTTAGATCTTTGGCTGTTCTTCAGATCTACATTTGTTTGTCAAATTTTCGGTTGTTCTTCAGATCTTCAGTAAGTATGAATTCTTGTAGTATTTTTGATAATATGTTGGTTTATCATTGATGAGCAGCAAACAATGAATATGCAATTAGGATTCATTGTTTAATTAGGGTTTAGAAGAGAATGAGCAGCAAACAATGAATATGCAATTAGGATTCATTCTTCAATTAGGGTTTTTTAATTTAGGTATTGTAATTAGGGTTCTTCAATGTGATGTGTGGGTTTATTAATTTGCTTATTGTTTAATGGATTTGCTGACTGTTGATTGCTTCAATTTAGTTATTGGTATTGAATTTGTTGACTGATTGTTGGATGTGGGTAAACTGGTTTTAATTTAGGTATTGTTGATTGATTGTTGGATGTGGGTAAACTGGTTTTTAATTTAAGTATTGTTGACTGATTGTTGGATGTGGGTAAACTGGTTTTTAATTTAGGTATTGTATAAACGGTTTTTTAATTTAGGTATTGTTTAGTAATCTAGATGTGTGGTTGTTCAATTCATTAATTATTAATTATCTTATAACTGTTTTTCAAGTCTTTAATATATGTTAATTATTTATTAATTTGTTTGTTTAATTATTGATAGGTAATTGACTAATTGTTTAACTTATTAGGAATGTCAAACTCGGGAGCTATTCGTCCTGAATCAGAAGTTGAAACTCCAACAACACAATCAAGCACTATTCCAAATGTGAGATCTAAGTCGGATGCAGCCTGGGAATATGCAATTCTACTCGAACATATGGGTAAGAATCTTTTGACTAATTGGTGTTATTGTTGTTTTGAATCTTTTGATTGTAAGGAATTATAGATATTTCATATTTGGTGTGATTGTTATATTGATTGTAGGGAATTATGGTTATTTTATTTGTTAATTTGATTGTAGAGAATTATTGGATATTTGGTATAATATAAATTTAATTGACAATTATTAAGTTCAATTAGTATTTATTTGATTATTTTTATATGTCTAACTAATTTATATATATAATTTATGTATTAATATATTTAAATTTATTTAAAAAAAAATAAAAAAAAATCCGGTTCAACCAGTGGTTTAACCGGTTGAACCGGTCGGATCGAAGTACAGCACAAAAACCGGGTTGATGAACGAAACGATTTTCAAAACCTTGGATCTAGGGTTTTCTGGTTTCCTTCTTCTTCTTGTTCTTTGGCTGATCCAGAGAGAAAGATTGGGGGAACTTTTGATTGTGGAGTAGTCCAATCATTCCTAGTGTAATTACTTTTTTCATTTGAGAGCAGGGCATGTAAGTTTCTACTATTGACATTTGTTTGATTTACTAAAACTTATCCCTCTCGTGGACGTAAGTCGATTTTGACCGAACCACGTATATTGTGTTGTCGTTTATTGCTTTGTGCTATTTCAGTCTTCGTAATCTGTTTGTCGTCATAGACGATTTGAAACTGATTTGTTACAAGTTTGATTTCGAAGAAGATTCATAGTTTGAACTAAAAACCCAACAACAACAAATTTGAACTAAAAAATCACCTGACCACGATGATTATTTTCAAATAACCTAAGTTATAACACTAATCCTTATCCAAACAAGAGCATAATAAACCTTTTTTTATTAAAAAAAACAGTAAACTGTGTGTTAAATATATGTTAAGCATGGAATACTCTTTGTGAATTGTGACCCACCTTTTTTTTTACATATGTTGAGCATGGAATACCTTAGCAAGATAGAATACCTTAACCTTATAATCAACTTGGGGGCAAACATTAGAAAAAACAGTTAGGCCTTGTTCTCTTGAGATTTTTTAAAAAATTTATCCAAAATTAATTTTCAAATCAATCACTCCTCAACAATTGCATCACACATTTCATTAACCAAAATACTAAAAATACCTTCTATTTTAAATTATTATTTTTTATTTTATTCATATATATATATATATATATATCAATACTCTTTAAGTCTTTCTACCCAAAATAATCATCAATCATCACTTTTTTCCCTCTCTAAATTTTTTCAAAAACCCCAATCCGAACCGAACCTTATAAAAAGTTGGACAAGTTTAGGAGTGTGATACTGTAGTTGGGCTATGTCCATGTTTTACTTTAGACAACTAATCAGCCCAAATACATAAAATAAGCCCATTAACTTAATTAGTACCACTCTCTCTATTGCTTTCATGCACCAGAAAACTAAACAGATTTATTATGTGAAAATTAATTCAGTAAGGGATAAAACTTTAAACACAGGTCGAAAATTAAGTTATAAAGGAAATAAATAAATAAAAAATATGGAAAAGACAAACATTAGCTAATTATAAATGTTTTATATTTTAACATAAGCCATGGCTTAGTGTAGTTCAACCAATGATATAAGAGAAAGTCACAAACTCAATTTTCATTACTCTAAAATAGATTGTTTATATAATAATAATCACCATTGGAACCCCAATGTCCGTTTTTTGAGATAGGCTAAAACCTCAATCAACGTAAGACGACGTTATTGATAATTTGTTAATTTTTTTTTGTTTAATTAAGGAGAATAAATATGTTATTTTTTTTTAATTAAGGATAATTAATATAACATGCACAATTATAACTAAACATTCCGCATATTTTATTATTAAATTATTATATTTAGGGACGGGGGAGATGTAAGAAACTGAAAAAGTACTTAGGATGAGTTACCTAACCTGTATGAAATTCAATTGAATGTAATATATATACTTTGTTCCTTCGTTTCTCAATTAATCTAATTTACTGTCTGAATTTATTTATTTATTTCAATTTTTTTTTATTTTAACTCTTATAACTCATTATTAGATATATCTTAAATTTAATTATATTATTTTTATAAATTTAATCAATTGTATTTAATATATTTATTTAAATTATTATGTTTATAAATTTGATTATTTATATTGAAATTATTATTTTTAATTTGATTATATATATTTTTAATATTACTATTTAAATTGTTTTTGTAAATTTAATTATTTATATAATATATATTATACCTTATACATTTTAATTCTTATTTTTATATAATAATAAAATTCACTTCATTATCTTAATAGTAACTACTAAATTTAAAACATCTTAATCGTACCAATAAATTAATAATTCATAAAATTGAATACAATCATCCTTAATTTAAGGATTTGTTCGTCATTTTTGATGAAAACTCTATAAAAAAAAAATGATAACTTTCGCCAAAAACTCATGACTAGGGATGGAAACGGGTACCCTACCCATTGGGCACTTTACTCGTCGGGTAGTTAAGTATTCATCACTGAACTTGATTTATATTTTACTATCCAACCCGAACCCGAAGCCGACGAGTATCTTCACTTCTATCCCCATTCCCGATTCTTCGGATACCCAATCCCCGACGAGTACCCCATTATCCGATTAAAAAACTAATTATGAGATTATAAAGTTTGAAGAAAAAAAACATAAATAATTTTAAAATTAGTAATATCGAAATATTAAAAATATAAATAAAAAACATTATTTACTTATATCCTTATTTGGTAGATGTTGAAAAAGATAAACTAAAGTGAAAAATAAAATAAAATAAAAGTTAAAAAAAAAGTTACAAGATTGAATATAAAGAACTATGAAAATTTTGATATTAAAGTAAATTGAAGATGAAGATTTAGATAATATTTGGAGTAATGGAGTGTGGATAAGACTTATTTAATGATGTATTTATGAGATGTTTGTAATGATGAAGAATTTTAAAAGTTATATTAAGTTTTAATAAAAAAATAAATATATATTTTAATATTAATAAAGTCGGGTATTGAGTTTTGGTACCTTCGTCCCCGATCTCGTACCTGACCCGTGGGTACCTTCTCCCCCTTCTTATGCCCGACCCCGAACCCGATTATCGGGTACCCACGGGTATCAGGCATACGAGTTTCCATTGTCATATTTACTTAGGACTCATCCGTGGAGTGAGTTGTAGGTCAAAAAGATATTCTTTTGTCATATCACATTTGTTTTTCTCTGATGACACATTCTAAATTGTTCAGGCTACCTAAATAAATCTTAAACACTTTCGGAATATTCTTTGGTTATTCAGTGCATATTTCAGTTTTCGAGGTAAACTTAATAAGTCAAACATATTTTTTTAAAATTCTATTTTGAATAATGAGGTTGACAAATGAGTTATAGTTCAGAATTTGTGCTATTCCGTTAACATATCTTGGTATGACATTAGGTGATAATTACGACCCAAGGTTTTTGGGACACGGTTATCACTAAAATTGAGTATAAATTTTCTAGATGAAAAAGTAAAATAATCTCGAAATGAATCGGTTAATCCTCATTAAGAGTATGTTGTCAACTATGTCCACATATATTATGTCGTTATTCATTCTTTTTAAGAGTGTGATGATGAAACCCTAAACCCTAATCCCAATTATTTTTTGGTGAACTATCTGGTTTGGTTTGAGTAAAATTGTTGAATTTTCAATAATCATAATAGTCCAATGCGTATAATTCATAATTGTAATATTATGGCGTTTTTTTTAAATTCGTTCAAGAAAGTAAATAGAGTTGTCAAATAATTAATCGTTTTGTTCAAAAATTTACGAGCTAAATGACTCGTTAGTACCATTTTTCCTTAATTTTTTTTATATATATTTTTTTTCATAAATCTCTTTGATTTTGTGATTGAGTGGGTTTGATATATCTTAATTCACTACATCTCCCCTTAATAAGTAAATAATAATAATTTTAATATATATATATATATATATTAAAATATAAATAATTAAGTTTATAAAAAAAAGTAATTTAATGTCTATATATATATAATATAAATAATTAAATTTATAAAAATAATAATTTAAATAATAATATTAAAATATATATAATCAAATAATAATTTAAATTGATATATAAAAAATAAATAATTAAATTTATAAAAATAATAATTTAGATAGATATATTAAAATATAAATAATAAATTTTATAAAAATAATAATTTAAATATATATATATATAATATAAATAATTAAATTTAGAATATATTTAATAATGAGTTATAAAATTTATAATAAAATAAATAAATTTTAACTATAGAGTTGGCTTAAGAAAGAATTAACAGATCAAGATTAAATAAAATAAAAAAAGTAATAAAATAAAAAAGCTTGTTCAAAGAAAGAGTGTTTTGAGATTATGATGTGACGGCCCCACGAAGAATCTCTCACTCCAATTTCGATTTGTATATGAAGTGTTATACGAGTTAGGCCTTCTTCGGATTGAGTTTTTGAAAAAAAGTTAGAGAGGAAAAAAGGTAATGATTGGTGATGATTTTAAGAAAGTAATGATTATTTTTGGTAAAAAGACTTAAAATGTATTGATATATATGAATAAAATAAAAAATAATAATTTAAAATAAAGAATATTTTAGTATTTTGGTTAATGAAATGAGTGATGTGATTGTTAAAAAGTAATTGATTGGAAAATTGTTTTGGGATAGGTTTTTAAAAAACCAAAGAGAACAAGGCCTTAATGTTAAGGGCAGATATAATAAGAACAAACAATTTAATTGGGGTTAACTAATACAACAATTTGCTTGCACTCGAGACATGAATACAACAACACCACGTATATGAAACCCTTAACTTTATTATTGATAATCAAATAACTTATTCCTCACCACCACCAAATTTATTATGGATGGCCATGCACATACGTATAGCATGTCCATAATAATAAAGTAACACTCTTAACTTATAAGTAGTAGTTGATATCACAATCAAAATAACTTAATTAGTACCCTCCACCGATACCACCGCCTTTTCCTCCACCAAAACCACCTCCATATCCACCGCCTTTTCCTCCACCAAAACCACCTCCCCCTGATCCACCACCTATTCCACCTCCAGCACCACCCCCATAACCGCCACCTATTCCACCTCCAGCACCGCCTCCTCCTCCAACACCTCCCCCGGAACCGCCTCCTATTCCACCTCCAGCACCGCCTCCTCCACCTATTCCACCCCCAGAAACGCCGCCTATTCCACCTCCAGCACCGCCTCCTCCTCCAACACCACCCCCAGAACCTCCACCTATTCCACCCCCAGAACCGCCGCCTATTCCACCTCCAGCACCGCCTCCTCCTCCAATACCTCCCCCGGAACCTCCACCTATTCCACCTCCAGCACCGCCTCCTCCTCCAATACCTCCCCCGGAACCGCCACCTATTCCACCTCCAGAACCGCCTCCTCCTCCAATACCACCCCCAGAACCTCCACCTATTCCACCTCCGGAACCGCCGCCTATTCCACCTCCAGCACCACCACCTATTCCACCTCCACCTCCAGCACCGCCTCCTCCTCCAACACCACCCCCGGAACCTCCACCTATTCCACCTCCAGCACCGGCACCGCCTCCTCCTCCAACACCTCCCCCGGAACCGCCACCTATTCCACCTCCGGAACCGCCTCCTCCTCCAATACCTCCCCCGGAACCGCCACCTATTCCACCTCCAGCACCTCCCCCGGAACCTCCACCTATTCCACCTCCGGCACCGCCTCCTCCTCCAACACCACCCCCAGAACCGCCACCTATTCCACCTCCTGCACCGCCTCCTCCTCCAAAACCACCCCCAGAACCTCCACCTATTCCAACACCACCCCCGGAACCTCCACCTATTCCACCACCTTTTCCGCCTGCACCATATCCTATGCCCCCTCCCCCTCCCCCTCCGACACCACCACCATAACCACCGTTAATGCCAAAGCCTCCATCCTTCTCCTCAAGCCTTCGTCCCTTAGCCAAGCCTAAGTTCAACACCACCACCACTAAAAGAAGTACAAAGAAAGCAGTAGTACTCTTAGCATGCTTTCCCATACCTCTTGCTCTCATTAATGGTGGATCTAAGCACATAAAATATGTGTATGTTAACCAAACATACAACACCACATGTAAGTTGCAATGCTAGAAGAGTAGGATTGTATGGTATTTATAGGAAAGAGGAAAATGAACAACAGTAAATAAGTGGGTGATATATTAATGTCATGCAATATATTTTCAAAATGACAGCCGATCGATTAAGAACAAATATTTCAACTTTCTTGACTTTCGATGCTCCTGTCCATGTCTCCAACTCTCAACTAACTTTTAATGACACATGCCTCCATCAGAGTTAACAAAACCATGTATAGCTGCTGCTCCTCTCCTAATACATATATATGCAATGCACATGGTTCAACTTATTGCGATTAATCTATTCCATTTTGTTGACAATATTATTTCAACTTATAAGGAAGTAATTTATCCAACCAGCTTTTAATTCTACACGTCATTTACCTCATTCTATTTGACAAATTATGATACATATAATATAATATAGTATAATATACTTCCATTCCATTCCATTCCATGCATTTACAGAAGTTTCTTCACACACCCAATTATACCATTTTTGTCGCCTTTACCAAATAAACTTGTCGCATGCAGAACTCTCAATATATATATTTATGTATGAGTGTTAATGTCTTATTTCTAAACCAAATGAATAAATCCTTAAATATCAATATAAATTATTTCAGAGCCAGAGTGTTTTTATATAAACTAACTATATATGGGTATCAATCAAATTAATTGTATAAATTTCTAACAAATAAGCTTAAAAAAACCACAACTACTATTTATTTTAAGAAGAAAGTTCTGTTAGTCAATCTATAAGAAGATCAAGGTATAAAAAGATGGTATAAGTGAAATTTAATCAAGTAAGAATGTTGAAAAATTGCTCTAACAACTCGCAATCTATAAACATATATCCTAAATCTCATGACTCAAAACCTGAAGAGCAGATTTTAGACCTACCAGTAATCGGAGAGATGCAAATAGTAATAGGTTACTAATTTGCAGCACCAATACATGTTTCGCCCTGCACAAAAGATTACATTTTTTTTTCTTTAAGAAAAGTTTGAAACTAAGATATAAATAATAATTATAGTATGCACATCTAAGCAATTGAGATCGATTTGTACTTTGTGATTTAATCGATTTATCCTGTTTGAAAATTCAATTGTAATCACATCAATTTGAGAGTAATTTTAGTGGGAATCTAGCATGAGAAATGTCTCTTAGGCAATATTCTCTCCATTTGAGTTACCTTGGCCTAATGGATTACTAATAGCTACATTCTTTCTTTGGCAAAATTTGATGAAATAAACCTCAAAATCTCCAGCTTTTCCCGATTAGCTCTTGGAAGTGGAGCATGTAATGGGGTAGCTTTTTTCTCCATTCTATGCACCCCTTTTCTAAGTTTGCTAAAACCAATTTTTCCAAGTAAAGGATTCAGTAGGACCATCCCCTTCAAGAACATCACTTCTTGGATTATATTCAGACTCTGTGTAGGCCTTTGATCTTACAGCTTCATCAACAAACAAGTACTATTTAGGCTCCCAAATCATTTCTAAGAGGTTAGTCATAAAAATATTTTAATTTCTTCCTTTTCCATTTAACTTTTGCCCTATTTTGCCATTTTTATTTTTATTTGGTATCAATTGGTAAATACTGATAGTAATTAGATTATATGATATCATCCTTTTCTGAAACCTATGTATTAAGAAGAGGAATAGACAAAAGAGAAGGGTCTTCCAATTCGAAGCAAGCAATTAACTTATAATTTTTTTAATTCATACTTATAATAGTATAAGACATTTAAATTTGTCTTCCTACTTAAAAATTTATCATATATTTTTATATACTTAATTATGATTCATATGTTATTTTTTTCTATAAAAATATTTATTAAATTAAATCAATAATATTATTAAAAAGATAAAAAAAAACATTAAAATAAATTCTTAATAAGTAAGGGTCTATCCACCCATTCTTAAAGCTTTTCTGTTTTAAAATCATTCAACATTATTTTACATCTTTTTTATCCATCCCATAATTCATTAACTCAAATATTAAAATATTCTTGATTTTAAATCATTAAATTTTATTTTATTTATATAATAATACCTTTAAGTTCTTTTTAATTAAAAAAAAATCACATTCTCTCTAAATTACTCAAAAGACACATAGACCTTGTTTGAGGAAAAAAAAAAGGATTTTATCTAGGTTTTATTCAAAAAAATCCGATAAAAAGTAAGAAAAAACTAGTTTTTAAAATTTGAAAACTAATATGCTTTTTGACTTTAAAGTATATGATGTACGTGAGAGAATGATGGTTTAGATAGAGTATAAAATTTCATGATATTTTTGTTTAAATGATAAAATTATTTGATTTAATGGTTAATAAATATGCTTGGATTTTGGGATAAAAACTGAATTTAATCCCAAAAATTAAATTTTATCCCAAAAACTGTTTCATTAAATCGAGGCCTTAAAATAAAGGAATTTAAGTTAAATAAAAAACCGATGAAATCATTTACCATTTTTAAAATAGTTAATTTAATGGCAATAGAACTGTTTAACTATTTATTATGGTTACAATTTAAATATATATATATCCTGTGTTGTGTCCCTATCATCTCTTATTTTGTTTAATCCATTTTAAATTATCCTCTAAATTTTAAGTTTAATAAATTTTAAACTAATTTTTTTATTTTAAATATTATATATATATATATTTATTTAAACCAAATGTGGATTCTAGACGTATCAAAATTGTTATTTAATGCGTAGTGAACACTGGCACAAGGTTTGGATAGTTTAAGAAAAAATATATTTTTATTGGTTTTTTATTTTATATATTCTATGTTAAATTTAATATATATAATATTTTTGTATAGTAAATTAAAACAAAAATTATTATAGTATAGAATATAATATTAATATTTATTATATTTTTAAGTTTAAGGCCTTATTCATTGATACTCGATATATGTCCAGAATTTTACTAATTTTGGTAGAAAATTTCATAGGTTGATTTGAAAAATATAATAGTAGAGTATTTTTATTTACCCTGGAAATAAATCATCATTCCCTAAATATATATATATATATATATATTAATAATAATAATAATAATAATAAATAAATAAATATTATTATTATTATTATTATTTTAGGAAGGAGTTTGTCATATGCGGTCATGTGTTATCGAACCACCGAAATATTGAAAAATGACACGATTTGTGTCTCGTGTTTTACCATTAATTTGTCACATACACTGATTCCTAAATTAAAATTTGGGTGCGACTTCAAATAATGGGTAACTTATAAAAAAATTGTAAAAATTGTAGATAAAAAATATGTAGCAGGAACTAATGGAATAAATAATGATTTAATGATTTAATAATAATATAACTATTATTAATTTTTTTTTAAAAATTGAATATTTAGTTTTGTGTGAATGGTGTTAACATGATCTTTAACTATTTTAAAGAAAGTAATTATTTATTGTAAAATATTATTTAAAAATAAAAAAAAATAAACACAGTTTGAGAGATAAAATATCTATAAATTATAAAAAAAAACTTAATTAAATAACTATATCAAATAAACCCTAAAAACTAACTATATCTAATTTGTACGAGTAAGTCTCGAAAATCAAACTCAAGTTAGAACTTTAAATTTATAATTCGAATAACTCATTTTATAAATATTATAAACATTTATATTTGTAATATATATAATATTTTATTATATATATATATATATATAAATAGAAACCTTAAACATTTTTAGCCTATTTTCCTCCCAAAACTTTTTGAGTTTACGTCATCATCTCTCTTTAAATTCATCATATTCTCTTTCATATAAAGGAGTAAGTCTATCTCAAGTAAAATATATAATTTTAATTAATAAAAATATATTTTTTTAAAATTTTGATACTCAATCGATTTTCAAGTTCAAATATATATAATACAAATCGAATTGAGTTCGAATAATATAATACTCGGCTAACTCGAGAAATTAGGGTTAAGTCGTTAAGCTCTCCATCCTAACCAAGAGTAATCTCTTGTGATAGCAAAGTACGACCTAGGTGGACACTTCTAATTATAACTAACGGTCAATAATTAAATATTTTTATTTAAAGTAAGCTATTCAATTAGGTTTAATAATAATAATAAAAGGTCATATAATTTTTTTTATAAGAAATGTTATTTATGCTAAACTCATTTATATAAAATATTTTATTATTATTGTTATTATTTTTAGGCATATTTAATGTATATTTATATTACTTAGATATAGTTTTTTTCCAAAACAAATGAAATCAATAAAATCAATATTTTAACCAAACAGAATTAATCAACAAACTAAAATCAATATTTTGCAATTTTATCAAACCAACAAATACCTATAGATTTTGTATTTGGATATACAAATTGATGGTTCAATAAGTATCCATATTCTCATATCTATAAATGAATTTGATATATGCTGTTTCAGATTTGGTGCTCCACCCTACACCACTTTTAAAAAAATGTTGATTTTTTATTTTATTTTTTCATTAATTTTGACTTATCCTATAAAATAACTATTTTTTGTGAAGGTAGTGTAGGATGGAACACCAAATATGCAACAATAGTGTAGGATTTCATTATAAATGTCTATTGATTATCGTTACTATTAATATTGTTTGGATTGATTGTAGAAAACTTATTATAATTATTTTCTAATAAAATTAATATTAATACTTAATCTCATTTTTACTATATTTTATTTAATTAAAAATATAAAATATTAATATTATTTAATCATTATTTTTAAAAAATATATAAAAATATTTATATATGTTTGACCATTGGACTAGTCTAGTCCTAGTTTTCTAGTTTATTTTGATTGTGATTTCAGTATCTTGTGAAGGTACACAATATTTCAGCCTTTTCAGATTGCCATTCTTCTCTTCCATTCTTCTCTGTTCTGACGTTTGCCTGAACCTCTGCCCTTGTAACCATAATATTATTCTTAACTAAAATTGTTTTTTTTTTCTTATTATTAATTTTTTTTTAATTAAAAATAATAATTTACAATAAAAAAATATAAATAAATGAGATCTAAAAAATAGTGTTACAAGTAAGTCCATTATACTTGAGAAACAAATATAAATAAATGTTAATGATGATAATTCCATATTTTTGTAAAAAAATTCTTGACTAAACTAATGACAGTAAAAAAATAATTATTTTATATAAATAAAACATATCCTTCATACACTTTTTGTTATTCATCAAAACTTCACGTCTATTAGAAAATATTTGTTGAGAATGTCTCACACTTTGTAAAAATAAAAATAGTTTTATAAACTATTAATTAATTTAGAACTAATTAAAGGACAAAAGTGATTCTATAAATGGAATGCTATATGTGGTAATATTCCATATCAAATTTCCCTTTACATGACATATTTGTGTGTTTTAAAATGTTGATTTTTATTTTTTTTAATTATTTATTTTAAATATAATAAGTTATAAATTTTAAATTATAAACTAGCTTTTTAAATTATTTTTTCTATATATAAAATAATATACTTATAAATATATATTTGTAAAATAAATGTAAATATTTTGATCTGACTATATATCTATGGAGTATAGACTCAACTAAAAACTAAACTTTGGTTGAAAATTTTGAAATATCACATGAGATGATCAAATTGAAAATTTTGAAATATCACATGAGATGATCAAATTGAAATATTTTTCATTGTCAAGATGAAAATGTTGATTGATATTCAAGGAGGTGAAAAACAAAGCAGCATTTTCAAATGCACACACAAATAACAGTAAGAAAAAACCCTTAAAACAACAACATTGTATTTTCCTTCTTCTTAGCATAGCATAGCATAGTAGTAAGTTGTGCATAGATATATCTCCAGCAACTTTTTATTTAAGTTATTAGCTAAAACAACAACAAAGTTAAAACAAGTTCCATTTTAATGCCCCTCATCCACAGCCAATGGCACTGATTTCACCTGAAAAGTTACAACCATAAAATTATTGTAAAATGATCCAAAATACTTTGCATGCAATTTGATCCAAAAACATCACGTGGATTCATGACTGACCAGGTCGCGATACTTGAGAATGTAAAACATCTCCAGATAACGCTGAGTCTCACGCCTATCCAGTTTCGAGACGTGTTTCCAGAACCCATAAACTCCAGCCAAAGTCATTAACCTTTCCGAGTAAATCTTCCATGTATAACTGAACAATTGTAATTGATTATATGAACATATATATATGGAAAGTAAATGAAGAATGAATTTGAAACAAACCTCTCATAGATCCTTTCTAGCCCAGCTTTAGAGATTTCTTCCCAATAAGCAGGTTCCTCATTGCATCTTTCGAAGAAATTCACTAAGAGTGTTGAAACTTTTTCAGGATGGTAAGGATCGATGTGAAATCCTGAAACCCCGTCTTCAATAATCTCTGCCGGACCACCATGACAAGTTGCAAAAGTTGGAAGTCCACAGTTCATTGCCTCCACAACAGTAAGCCCAAAGGCTTCGTAAAATGCAGGCTTTAAAAGATAAAAGGATTCACAATTAAAGGGGTTTAAACTTGAAAGAAGACAAGTAAGAAGTTCATGATCAATGATCAGTATGTACCTGAACAAAAACACCTTTCTTATCGGCTATGTATCGATAAAGCTCACCATTTTGTGTGCGGTTCGTCTGAGAAGCTATCCATCTGAACTGACCCTGCAAATTGTGTTCCTTGATGAGGGCATGCATTTTCTCGATCTCTTCAATCTCTTCTCTATCGCTTGACTTGCTAACATCGTTATAACCTGCTACCACAACGAGGTTAACTAACTCTCTTAGCCTCGCATTCTTTGCATAGCATTCCACCAGCCCGGTTATGTTTTTGACTCGATCAAGCCTCGCCATAGAGAAAATAATAGGCTTCGATTCATCGCTCAACTTCCCACTGCATGGGCATCAAACAGACAAGTTTGAGTTTTCAATTCTTACAATTAAAAAGAAGTGATTACATGTACTCACATGTGTTCTTCATTTTGGGTTGGATCAAACAGAAGCTTTTCAATTGAAGCATGCAAGGATGATAGTCTTTTTTCAGTCTGGGAATAGGGGAAGTAAACAGTCATATCAGCTCCGGGCGACACAATGTTGAACTTGGGATCGAAAACATCGATACCATGAACAACCCGATACAGGCCTGGAAGGGTGAATGCTGTGTGGCTCTCGTACTGACCAACAGTGTGTTTCCTGTAATACAACAAAAGATTGAAACAGGCTAAATAAACAAAACTCGAAATCTAACTAATGACTTAAAAAAGACACTTACGACCCGGCGATCTCTTGATACGTGCTTGTGATGATAAAATCAGAACTGTTCATTGCTAAGAGGTCAGCAGTAAATTGACACGAGAAATGATACTTTTCTTCGTATTTCTTCCAATACGTGTCGGATTCTGGGTACTTTGTTTTCTCCAAAGCATGAGCAATCGTGCACTGCAGAAATGAAAATAAAAATAAAATCAGAAACACTTTCTGGTATTGGATCAGAATCTTTATCAAAATAAATACTCTTTTCACCTGAGTGACTCCCATCTTATGAGCCATCAGAGATGCCACAAGATTTCCATCACTGTAATTTCCTATAATCAAATCGGGCACACCATGTAATTCTGCAGCAATTTCACTCGAAGCGTCCTAACACCACAATTGAAAGCAGGCAGTTTCAAATTTCAATGAACCAAGAAAAGAATATTACAAAAATCCACAGATCATGAAATTGTCCTAGCTATAACCTCTGCATAAGTCTCGAGATAAGGCCACACATCGAATCTGGAGATCCATTTACGGAGAATACCATGCTCGGTTCTGAAGGGTACTCGTAAAATATGCGAATATTCTGTTCCACTAACTCTTTCAAGCCTTTGGTTACACGAGGTACCTTTTGCATCAGGAATCAATCGTGTCACCTTAAAGATAAGACAACAAAGTTAAATTAGTATGAAATAAGACAGCACAATTGAAGATAAACGATCCTATGAACTTACAATTAGAATCCTGGGAGTAATATCCAGTCCCTGCTGCTTAATCCTCGAAAGCATTTCACTCTCGAGAGCTCGCACTTGGTCCAATATGTAAACAATCTGCACAATCAGATCTCGATTCAATAAACAAACACTCATTGGTGAGAATGATGATATATATGGAATCTTGATACCTGTCCGCCAGTGTCTGGCAAGCCCAAAACATTTGCTTGTCCAAAGTAGCCATGAATGGAGAGGATCACGACATTAAACACCATTGGAATTCTTCCAAGAAACTTTTCCAAGACGGATGGATCTGGAGCTTGAAGAATGTCTGACAGGAGATGCATCATCTCAAGAACACGTTTAGCATTGTCTCCCCACCCCTTTTCAAATCCAAGTGCTTGCATACTGATGACAATCAAATCATCTCATCTCATCTCATTAAGAAAAGAATAGCTGGATTTCACATATAGTAAAGAAAGAAAGAAAGAAAGAAAGCTTACTCATGTTCAAAATTAGAAAAGGGCATGTCGTTTGGTAGCTTTGAAAGATAATCCTCTGCTTTTGCCAATGCAGACTCAAGTCTAGTTATGCTAGATATCCTATCATTCAACATCAGTACCTATATATATCTCCACAGATTATGATTTCAACCTTTAACAACAACTTAGCTAGTTCTTACGACAGATAATGAATCTTACATGGCCTTTGTATCTATGAGCTCTTAGGAAATCCAACAATGGCGCCAAACAATCTCTGTTTCGGAACATTTTAGAAGACAAGTGACGGTTGAGGAATAAAACACCATTTCCAATGGATGAAGATCTCGATGGACGTGGAAAAGTTGCATTGAATGGTTCAAAATCAAGTTCAAGCACAAATGGATTGTTGTCACTGCTCCATCATGAAAGAGAAATCATTCAAATTTGAAGAGGCATATTATTATTTGAAAAAGGTGGAACTTACTGTCCATTTACAAGCTGTTCCTTGAACTGTAAGTACTCAGATACAGTCAACTGATCGACGTTTAGTTCAGAGACATTAACACGAACATATTCCCAAACACCCGGCCTAGGCCTTAGAGCGATGGCCACAAAAGGCGGCAAGATTATAGCTTCCTATATTATATATAATTATTATTAAATGGGTGGGTTGCAGCAAAGAAAGAAAGAAAGAAAGAAAGAGAGAGAGAGACCTGAGCGGACTTGAGAACTTCACCGAAGGGACCTTCGCTGAGCTTCTTCTTGGAGGAATCTTCGGCGACCATGTTGTCGAGCTCATCGACGAGGCTGTGAGGTTGCAGCAAACCCTTACCCTGGGCGACATATCTAATTGAAAAACAAAAGGGTAAGGGGGGAAATTAGCTAGCTAGCTAGCTTAGCTAGAATGATGAAGAAATTAAGTAAGAAGGAACCTGGAAAGAAGAGAGACGAGCTCGTTGCGGTGATCGGAAAGGGTATCCTCTACCCTCTCCCTCATGCTAGGAATTCTTTTCAATTCGGGAGACGCCATGGACAAAGCTTGATTGATTGATAGAGCAGAGGATTGAAGGATATTATATATATAATATAGGCTACAGGGACATTCATTCATCGGGAAATGAAGGAGGAGGTGGTGACGGTGGGTGGGTCTGATGAAATATAGAGACGACACGTGGCAATAGAATATTGTAGAAACTAGAAACAGACGGTCTAGGCGCGGCGGGAAGTATTTATTATTATTCACTGATCAGTCAGTCAGTCAACAAAGGACTGTGTATTATTCAAACTCCTAAAGGACTACAAACACATTACGTTATCATCATATCAAAATAAAATCAAAATTGAATTGTCTTAGCTTTTTTTTCTTTTCTTTTTTATTCTTTTAAAATCTTCAAAATCCCGATATAAATTTGTGATTCAGATTTTATGTTTTATTTTGTACACCTCTAAAAAAAAATAAAAAAATAATAGGTTGACTTTTTATTTTTTTATTATATTTTTGACTCATTCTATAAAATCACTAATTTTTTTGAAAAGGGTACAAAATGAAACTCAAAATCTGAAATAATAAATTTGAACTAAAAAATTATCAAGATGATTATTTTCAAATAACCTAAGTTATAACACTAATCCTTATCCAAACAAGAGCATAACAAACTTTTTTTTAAAACAAAAAACAGTAAACTGTGTGTTATATGTTCATACTCTTTGTGAATTGTGACCCACCTTTTTTTTATATATGTTGAGCATCGAATACCTTAACCTTAGAACCAACTTGGGGTCAAACATTAAAAAAAAAAAAAAAAAAACACTTATAAAAAGTTGGACAACTTTATAACGTTTGGGAGTGTGGTACTGTAGTTGGGCTATGTTTATGTTTTACTTTAGACAACTAATCAGCCCAAGTACATAAAATAAGCCCATTAACTTAATTAGTACCACTATCTCTATTTCTTTCATGCACCAGAAAACTAAACAGATTTATTATGTGAAAATTCAGTAAGGGATAAAACTTTAAACATAGGTCGAAAATTAAGTTATAAAGGAAATAAATAAATAAAAAATATGGAAAAGACAAACATTAGCTAATTACAAATGTTTTATATTTTATCATAAGCCATGCCAATGTATATAAGAGAAAGTCACAAACTCAATTTTCATTACTCTAAAATAGATTGTTTATATAATAATAATCACCATTGGACCCCAATGTCCGTATTTTGACATAGGCTAAAACCACAAGCAACGTAAGAAGTTATTGATAAAAAAATTTTATTTTTTGTTTAATTAAGGATAATAAATATATTGTTTGTTTTTTTAATTAATATGACACACAGTTATAACTCAACATTCTGCATAGTTTATTATTAAATTATTATATTTAGGGACGGGGAGATGTAAGAAACTGAAAATACTTAGGGTGAGTTACCTGACCTGTGTGAAATTCAATTGAAAGTAACATAATTTGTTCCTTCGTTTCTCAATTAATCTAATTTACTGTCTAAATTTATTTATTTATTTCAATTTTTTTTATATTTTAACTCTTATAACTCGTTATTAAATATATCTTAAATTTAATTATATTATTTTTATAAATTTAATCAATTGTATTTTAATATATCTATTTAAATTATTATTTTTACAAATTTGATTATTTATATTTTAATATATATATTGAAATTATTATTTTAAATTTGATTATATTTTTTTTAATATTACTATTTAAATTATTTTTGTAAATTTAATTATTTATATAATATATATTATACCTTTTAATTATTATTTTTATATAATAATAAAATTCAATTCATAGTAACTACTAAATTTAAAACATCTTAATCCTACCAATAAATTAATAATTCATAAAATTGAATACAATGATCTTAAAGGATTTGTTCGTCATTTTATGAAAACTCTATAAAAAAAGTGATAACTTTCGCAGAAAGCTTAGGACTAGTGATGGAAACGGGTACCCTACCCACTGAATACCTTACTCACCGGGTAGTTAATTAAGTATCCATCACTGAACCCGATTTACATTTTACTACCCGACCCGAACCCAAACCCAATGAGTATCTCCACTTCTATCCCCATCCCTGATTCTTCGGGTACCCGATCCCCAACGGGTACCCCATTACCCAATTAAAAAATTAATTATGAGATTATAAAGTTTAATTTGAAGAAAAAAAACATAAATAATTTTAAAATTAGTAATATCGAAATATTAAAAATAAAAATATTATTTACTTGTAAATATTGAAGGAGATAAACTAAAGTGAAAAATAAAATAAAATAAAAGTTAAAAAGAAGTTACAAGATTGAATATAAAGAACTATGAGAAGTTATAATATTTTGATATTAAAGTAAATTGAAGATCAAGATTTATGTAGATAATATTTTCTTGATAATATAAATTTTTTAAGATGGAGTGTATTTATGATGATATTTGGAGTAATTGAGTGTGGATAAGACTTACTTAATGATATATTTATGAGATGTTTGTAATGATGAAAATTTTTAAAAGTCATATTAAGTTTTAGTAATAATAAAAAAAAATTAATATAAATAAAGTCGGGTATTGAGTTTGGGTACCTTCATCCCCGACCTCGTAATCGACCAGGTACCTTCTCTCCCTCCTTATGACCGACCCCGAATCCGATTATTGGATACCTACGAGTATTGAGTATACAAGTTCCCATTGTCATCCTTACTTAGAACTCATCCGTGGAGTGAGTTGTAGGTCAAGAAAATATTCTTTTGTCATATCACATTTATTTTTCGCTGATGACACACACTAAATTGTTTAGGCTACCTAAAGAAATCTTAAACACCTTCAGAATATTTTATGGTTATTCGGTGCATATTTCAATTTTCGAGTTAATCTTAATAAGTCAAACATATTTTTTTCAAATTCTATTTTGAATAATGAGGTTGGCAAATGTGTTAGGGTTCATAATTTGTGCAATTCCGTTAACATATCTTGGTATGAAATTAGGTGATAATTACGACCTAAGGTTTTTGGGACCCGATTATCACTAAAATTGAGTGTAAATTGTCTAGATGAAAAAGTAAAATAATCTCGAAATGAATCGGTTAATCATCATTAAGAGTATGTTGTCAACTATGTCCACATATATTATGTCGTTATTCATTCTTTTTAAGAGTGTGATGATGAAACCCCAAACCTTAATCCCAATTATTTTTTGGTGGACTATCTGGTTTGAGTAAAATTATCGAATTTTCAATAATCATAATAGTCCAATGCGTATCATTTATAATTATAATATTATGACGTTTTTTTAAATTTGTTCAAGAAAGTAAATAGAGTCGTCAAATAATTAATCGTTTTTTTCAAAAATTTACGAGCTAAATGACTTATTAGTACCATTTTTTCTTAATTTTTTTTATATTTTTTCGTCATAAATCTCTTTGATATATCTTAATTCACTACATCTCCCCTTAATAAGTAAATAATAATAATTTATATATATATATATATATATATATATATATATTAAAATATAAATAATTAAGTTTATAAAAAAAGTAATTTAAATGTCTATATATATATATAATATAAATAATTAAATTTATAAAAATAATAATTTAAATAGTAATATTAAAATATATATAATCAAATAATAATTTAAATTGATATATAAAAAATAAATAATTAAATTTATAAAAATAATAATTTAGATAGATATATTAAAATATAAATAATAAATTTTATAAAAATAATAATTTAAATATATATATATAATATAAATAATTAAATTTAGAATATATTTAATAATGAGTTATAAAATTTATAATAAAATAAATAAATTTTAACTATAAAGTTGGCTTAAGAAAGAATTAACAGATCAAGATTAAATAAATAAAAAAAAAAAAAGTTTGTTCGAAGAAAGAGTGTTTTGAGATTATGATGTGACGGCCCCATGAAGAATCTCTCACTCCGATTTGTATATGAAGTGTGATACGAGTTAAGGTTAAGGGCAGATATAATAAGAACAAACAATTTAATTGGGGTTAACTAATACAACAATTTGCTTGCACTCGAGACATGAATACAACAACACCACGTATATGAAACCCTTAACTTTATTATTGATAATCAAATAACTTATTCCTCACCACCACCAAATTTATTATGGATGGCCATGCACATACGTATAGCATGTCCATAATAATAAAGTAACACTCTTAACTTATAAGTAGTAGTTGATATCACAATCAAAATAACTTAATTAGTACCCTCCACCGATACCACCTCCATGTCCACCGCCTTTTCCTCCACCAAAACCACCTCCATACCCACCACCTTTTCCTCCACCAAAACCACCTCCATATCCACCGCCTTTTCCTCCACCAAAACCACCTCCCCCTGAACCACCACCTATTCCACCTCCAGCACCACCCCCATAACCGCCACCTATTCCACCTCCAGCACCGCCTCCTCCTCCAACACCTCCCCCGGAACCGCCTCCTATTCCACCTCCAGCACCGCCTCCTCCACCTATTCCACCCCCAGAACCGCCGCCTATTCCACCTCCAGCACCGCCTCCTCCTCCAACACCACCCCCAGAACCTCCACCTATTCCACCCCCAGAACCGCCGCCTATTCCACCTCCAGCACCGCCTCCTCCTCCAATACCTCCCCCGGAACCGCCACCTATTCCACCTCCAGCACCGCCTCCTCCTCCAATACCACCCCCAGAACCTCCACCTATTCCACCTCCGGAACCGCCGCCTATTCCACCTCCAGCACCACCACCTATTCCACCTCCAGCACCACCACCTATTCCACCTCCAGCACCACCACCTATTCCACCTCCACCTCCAGCACCGCCTCCTCCTCCAACACCACCCCCGGAACCTCCACCTATTCCACCTCCAGCACCGGCACCGCCTCCTCCTCCAACACCTCCCCCGGAACCGCCACCTATTCCACCTCCGGAACCGCCTCCTCCTCCAATACCTCCCCCGGAACCGCCACCTATTCCACCTCCAACACCTCCCCCGGAACCTCCACCTATTCCACCTCCAGCACCACCACCTATTCCACCTCCACCTCCAGCACCGCCTCCTCCTCCAACACCACCCCCGGAACCTCCACCTATTCCACCTCCAGCACCGGCACCGCCTCCTCCTCCAACACCTCCCCCGGAACCGCCACCTATTCCACCTCCGGAACCGCCTCCTCCTCCAATACCTCCCCCGGAACCGCCACCTATTCCACCTCCAACACCTCCCCCGGAACCTCCACCTATTCCACCTCCGGCACCGCCTCCTCCTCCAACACCACCCCCAGAACCGCCACCTATTCCACCTCCTGCACCGCCTCCTCCTCCAAAACCACCCCCAGAACCTCCACCTATTCCAACACCACCCCCGGAACCTCCACCTATTCCACCACCTTTTCCGCCTCCACCATATCCTATGCCCCCTCCCCCTCCGACACCACCACCATAACCACCGTTAATGCCAAAGCCTCCATCCTTCTCCTCAAGCCTTCGCCCCTTAGCCAAGCCTAAGTTCAACACCACCACCACTAAAAGAAGTACAAAGAAAGCAGTAGTACTCTTAGCATGCTTTCCCATACCTCTTGCTCTCATTAATGGTGGATCAAAGCACATAAAATATGTGTATGTTAATCAAACATACAACAACACATGTAAGTTGCAATGCTAGAAGAGTAGGATTGTATGGTATTTATAGGAAAGAGGAAAATGAACAACAGTAAATAAGTGGGTGATATATTAATGTCATGCAATATATTTTCAAAATGACAGCCGATCGATTAAGAACAAATATTTCAACTTTCTTGACTTTCGATGCTCCTGTCCATGTCTCCAACTCTCAACTAACTTTTAATGACACATGCCTCCATCAGAGTTAACAAAACCATGTATAGCTGCTGCTCCTCTCCTAATACATATATATGCAATGCACATGGTTCAACTTATTGCGATTAATCTATTCCATTTTGTTGACAATATTATTTCAACTAAGGAAGTAATTTATCCAACCAGCTTTTAATTCTACACGTCATTTACCTCATTCTATTTGACAAATTACGATACATATAATATAATATACTTCCATTCCATTCCATGCATTTACAGAAGTTTCTTCACACACCCAATTATACCATTTTTGTCGCCTTTACCAAATAAACTTGTCGCATGCAGAACTCTCAATATATATATTTATGTATGAGTGTTAATGTCTTATTTCTAAACCAAATGAATAAATCCTTAAATATCAATATAAATTATTTCAGAGCCAGAGGGTTTTTATATAAACTAACTATATATGGGTATCAATCAAATTAAATGTATAAATATCTAACAAATAAGCTTAAAGGTTACTAAGTTGCAGCAACAATACATGTTTCGCTAAGAAATGTTTGAAACTAAGATATAAACAATAATAGTATGCACATCTAAGCAGCAATTGAGATCGATTTGTGCTTTGTGATTTAATCGATTTATCCTGTTTGAAAATTCAATTGTAATCACATCAATTTGAGAGTAATTTTAGTGGGAATCTAACATGAGAAATGTCTCTTAGGCAATATTCTCTCCATTTGAGTTACCTTGGCCTAATGGATTACTAATAGCTACATTCTTTCTTTGGCAAAATTTGATGAAACAAACCTCAAAATCTCCAGCTTTTCCCGATTAGCTCTTGGAAGTGGAGCATGTAATGGGGTAGTTTTTTTCTCCATTCTATGCACCCCTTTTCTGAGTTTGCTAAAACCAGTTTTTCCAAGTAAAGGATCCAGTAGGACCATCTCCTTCAGGAACATCACTTCTTGGATTATATTCAGACTCTGTGTAGGCCTTTGATCTTACAGCTTCATCAACAAACAAGTACTATTTAGGCTCCAAAATCATTTCTAAGAGGTTAGTCATAAAAATATTTTAATTTCTTCCTTTTCCATTTAACTTTTGCCCTATTTTGGCATTTTTTTTTTAATTTGGTATCAATTGGTAAATACTGATAGTAATTAGATTATATGATATCATCCTTTTCTGAAACCTATATGTATTGAGAAGAGGAATAGACAAAAGAGAAGGGTCTTCCAATTCGAAGCAAGCAATTGACTTATAATTTTTTTAATCCATACTTATAATAGTATAAGACATTTAAATTTGTCTTCCTACTTAAAAATTTATCATATATTTTTATATACTTAATTATGATTCATATGTTATTTTTTTCTACCAAAACATTTATTAAATTAAATCAATAATATTATTAAAAAGGAAAAAAAAAAACATTAAAGTAAATTCTTAATAAGTAAGGGTCTATCGACCCAAAGCTTTCTAAGTTTTAAAATCACTTCAACATCATTTTACATTTTTTTATCCATCCCATAATTATATTTCATTAATTCAAATATTAAAATATTCTTAATTTTAAATTATTAAATTTTAATTAATTTATATAATAATACCTTTAAGTTGTTTATAATTAAAAAAAAAAATCACATTCTCTCTAAATTATTCAAAAGACACTTAAACCTTGTTGGAGGAAAGATTTTTTTTGGATTTTATCTAGGTTTTATAAAAAAAAACCTTGTATAATAAAAAGTAAAAAAAACTAATTTTTAAAATTTTAAGACTAATTTACCCTTTTACTTTAGAGGATATATATGATATAAGCGAGAGAATGATGCTTTAGAGAGAAGATAAAATTAGAGAATAATTTTAGTATTTAAATGATAAAATTATTTGATTTGATAATTGATAATATGTTTGAGATTTGAAATAAAAACTAAGTTTTATCCCAAAGTTTTTGAATTTTATCCCCAAAACTCTTTCATCAAAACCTTTAAAATCAAAGGGAATTAAGTCAAATAAAAAACCAATGGAATCATTTACCATTTTTAAAATAGTTAATTTAATGGCAATAGAACTGTTTAACTATTTATTATGGTTACAATTTAAATATATATATACATCTCTTATTTTGTTTAATACATTTTAAATTATCCTCTAAATTTAAGTTCAATAAATTTTAAACTATTTTTTTTATTTTAAATATTTTATTATTATTATTATTATATATATATATATATATATATATATATATATATATATATATATATATATATATATATATATATATATATATAAACCAAATGTGGATTCTAGACGTATCAAAATTGTTATTGCATGCGTAGTGAACACTGGCACAAGGTTTGGGTAGTTTAAGAAAAAAAAATATTTTTATTGGTTTTTTATTTTATATATTTTATGTTAAATTTAATATATATAATATTTTTGTATAGTAAAATTAAAACAAAAATTATTATAGTATAGAATATAATATTAAGATTTATTATATTTTTAATTTTAAGGCCTTATTCATTGATATTAGATTGAGTAATGATATATGTCCAGAATTTTACTAATTTTGGTAGAAAATTTCATAGGTTGATTTGAAAAATATAATAATAGAGTATTTTTATTCACCCTCGAAATAAATCATCAATCCCTAAAAAAATAAATAATAATAATAATAAATAAATTAATTAATATTATTATTATTATTATTTTAGGAGTGAGTTTGTCATATACGGTCATATGTTATCGAACCACCGAAATATTGAAAAATGACACGGTTTGTGATATCGTGTTGTACCATTAATTTGTCACATAGACTAATACCTAAATTAAAATTTGGATGCGCTTCAAATAATGGGTAACTTATAAAAAAAAAATTATAGATAAAAAATATGTAGCAAGGAACTAATGGAATCAATAATGATTTAATTTTTTTTAACTTACCATAACTAATATAACTATTATTAATTTTAAAAAAATTGAATATTTAGTTTTGTGTGAATGGTGTTAAGTGTTAACATGATCTTTATCTATTTTAAAGAAAGTAATTATTTATTGTAAAATATTATTTAAAAATAAAAAAATAAACACAGCTTGAGGGATAAAATATCTATAAATTATAAAAAAAAACTTAATTAAATAACTATATCAAAGAAACCTTAGAAAATAACTATATCTAATTTGTACAGGTTAGGGTAAACGAAGTTACTCGTGAGTCTCGAAAATCGAACTCAAGCTCCAACTTTAAATTTATAGTTTGAATAACTCATTTTATAAATATTATAAACATTTATATTTGTAATATATATTATATTTTATTATTATTATATATATATATATAAATAAAAACCTTAAACATTTTTAGCCTATTTTCCTCCAAAACACTCTGAGTTTACGTGATCATCTCTCTTTAAATTCATCATATTCTCTTTCATGTTAATTAAAGAGAAAGATAAGTAAAATATATAATTTTAATTAACAAAAATATAATTTTTTAAATTTTGATACTCAATAGAGTTTCAAGTTCAAATATATAATACAAATCGAATCAAGTTCGAATAATATGATATTAGGCTAGACTCGAGAAATTAGGGTTAAGTCGTTAAGCTCTACTTCCTAACCAAGAATAGTCTCTTGTGATTGCAAAGTACGAACTAGGTGGACACTTCTAATTATAACTAACGGTCAATAATTAAATATTTTTATTAAAAGTAAGCTATTCAATTAGTTTTAATATTAATAATACTAAAAGGTCATATAATTTTCTTATAAGAAATGTTATTTATGCTAAACTCATTTACATAAAATATTTTATTATTATTGTTATTATTTTTAGGCATATTTAATGTATATTTATATTACTTAGATATAATTTTTTTTTCCAAAACAAATGAAATCAATAGAATCAATATTTTAATCGCTTAAGCTAATTTGTTGTCTACCAAACAGAATTAATCAACAAACTAAAATCAATATTTTGCAATTTTATCAAACAATCATATACCTATATGGATTTTTTATTTGGATATACAAATTGATTGATCATATTTTGCAATTTTATCAAACCATCATATACCTAATTTTGTATTTGGATATACAAATTGATTGATCAATAAGTATCAATATTCTCATATCTATAAATGCACTCGAGATTTGCTGTTGCAGATTTGGTGCTCCACTTTACACCATCTTCAAAAAAATATTAACTTTTTATTTTCTCCTCATTAATTTTGACTTATCCTATAAAATAACTATTTTTTGAAGTTGTGTAAGGTAGAGCACAAACACCTATAAATGGTGTATAAATAGAAATCATATGCACTCAAGAGCTTCAAGTTTCAACAACTAAACATATTGAGATTAATAAAGGAAGGAAATGAGAATTAATATTATTGATAGAAATGTATGATTTCATTATAAATGTGTATTGATTATCATTACTATTAATATTGTTTGGATTGATTGTAGAAAACTTATTACAGTTATTTTCTAATGAAATTAATATTAATACTTAATCTCATTTTTTACTATTTTTTATTTAATTAAAAATATAAAATATTATTATTATTTAATTATTATTTTTAAAAAAATATACAAAAATATTTAAATATATTATAATTTAATAAAATAATAAAGATATAAACATGTAATATCAATAAATAATACTAATTATATTTAAGACAAACTTAAAACAAAAAGAGCACTGGTGAAAAAGTGGTCAAAACCGAGAGTTAAAACCTTCGGTTTTGACCATATAACTCTCGGTAAAGAGACCTTACCGAAGGTTTTAGTAACTCTCGCCATCCCTCGGTATTGACTCTCTCGGGATTTCCACAAAGAGAAAAACCGAGAGTTATATGAAAACTTTCGGATTTTTCTCTTTTGGAAAAACCGAGGGTTTTACAAAGAACTTTCGGTTTTTCTCTTTTTGAAAAACCCGAGGGTTGTACAAATAACTTTCGGTTTTTCTCTTTGTGGAAAAACCGAGGGTTTTGCAAACAACTTTCGGTTTTCTCATTGTGGAAAAACCGAGAGTTTTCATATAACTTTCGGTTTTTCTCTGTGTTGAAAAACCGAGGGTTTTACAAAGAACTTTCGGTTTTTCTCTTTGTGGAAAAACCGAGGGTTTTACAAATAACTTTCAGTTTTTCTCTGTGTGGAAAAACCGAGGGTTTTGCAAACAACTTTCGGGTTTTCTTTGTGGAAAAACCGAGAGATATTACAAAACTTTCGGTTTTCCCACAAACTAAAAAATTATATGAAAAACCCTCGGTTTTTACCCAAAAGAGGAAAAACCGAGGGTTTTTCATATAACTCTCGGTTTTCTCTTCGGCTAAAAACCGAGAGTTTTCTAATATCTCTCGGTTTTTCCACAAAGAGAAAACCCGAGAGATTTCATTTTTACTTTCGGTTTTTTCATGTAAATTTTTAAAAATGTGCGGATTATTTTGTTCGCAACCAAAACCTGTTCAGCCACCAAACCAATATATCAATGATAAAAGAAATGCAACATACATTAAACGATCACGTTAATTGATCATGAACATTACAAAATTCGACACCAAACTAATATTCCGAACAATCTGTTCTAAATTCAACCACTAATGAAAAAATGTTTTGAATCGAAACAACCTTAGCTTGTGGGGGGAGGAGGTGGTCCTTGCCTCATATACAATTCTATTCTCTCCATTCTTGCGTTCATCTCTGACTTCTCCCTCTCCATTCTTTCCACAATTTCTTCATTTTCCGCTTTCATTTCATCCATTCTGCGCCTTCTTTCTTCATCCCTCTTCTCCAGTTCCTCCAGCTTGAGCTTCATCATTTGATTCTCTTCTAACAATCGCTCATTGTTTCGCTGTGAACTGTTTCCACTACGACGATCCTCACGAAAGTGTGTGGGCCGGACGCCTGATCCCATTCCGAAGACGACCCCGTGTTTTTGTTGTCCGAACACCCTCTCCGTCAATTCAAAATCAGATATTCCCGGTTCGTTACTAACAACCTCCTCCATCTCAGCCTGCACAATTCAAATAAAATATCATTTCTATAATAAAAAAACTAGGCATATTCAATTCACTTACAATTTTCTCTTGCACATGTTCGTCCGGGACGGGTGTTGGGTTTTCTTGTGTCGGTTTTGGTGTACGGGTCCTCTTGAATACTTCAATTACAGATGGTGGTCGTCCCATTTCAATCGCCTGTTAAAATAAATGATTTATATAATTAATAACAATCTTTATATTAAGTTATGCCAAATAATGTACTTACCAACTCGTCTTCAATTTGTGCAAACGGTCTACTTCCCGTTCGATGCGGGAATTTCAGATTCTTCCGATTCTTCATATTTGTAGTACTGTGTCTCTGTATTTGAAATAACAAATGAAGTTAGATTAATTAATATCAACTCTTATTTGAATTATGAAACCGTACATTAAACGTTTCTGTGAAGAAATGGTTGCGACACACAAACTCCCAATCATCTCGATCGTAGTCCGGTGGAGGATTAGCCAGTACCGCCGCCTCGTCTCCTTTGTGGACGCGGATATAATTCTTGTTCAAATCCGACCGCCATCTATCCCATATCTGATTGGCGTGTCCCAACCCCGTCGTTCGAAAAGACTCAATGTCACCATTAGTCGCTTCGAACGGATCCTGAAAAAAATAACATCCAAATGTGAAAAATAATTATTTAATGACGTAATGTATAATCAAGTAATAATTATTAACCTTGATAGCAGTCCACAGTGAATCCAATTGGTCTGCACTTAAAGCCTTCCACTTGAGAAGACGGTGTGAGACGGCTGCGGGGTCCCGGATAATCGACCCCACATGTCTAGACCACCGTGTCCTTCCCACGTCTGTACCGCCTGGCCTCCCATCCTTCTCTCTAAACGTTAGAGGGATCCTCGTCCCCGCTAGCCTCTTAGACAGCGCAATATTCTTGTTCTTCCCTCGTCTCTTGCGGGCAGAAGATTCTTCAAAATTATCAAAATCTTAATTAAATATGTCAATCAATTGAAACACTAACTAATTTGTAAACGAAATACCTGTCGATGATGAGTCGGGAGTGGTCCCGTGCTCCTCCTCGTCATCCTGCTCCTCGATAGGCTCCTCAAGACCCTCGTCTTCAGCCTCATCGCTAGGCAGGTTATCAGCGAATGTGCTCTCTATAAACTCTGCGAGATCATCATCGTCTTCAGTCTCGTATGTTCGGGGAGGCGCAGTAGCTATCGGGACCACAGGAATCGGTGGTTGGTCTCTAGAAGACGATCCTCGTCGCTTTAACGACTCGGATTGGGCAAGTAGGTTTTGGTAACTCTTATCCAATTTCTTGGGTGTCTTCCTCATACTCTTCCAAGTTGTTTTAGGACATTCAGACATTCTTAATTCACACCATTAATAAAAATGAGTGAATAATTGAAATAAAGTAGTAATAAAAATGAATATAAAGTTAAAAACATAATTAAATCTACCTAATTAATTAATCTCAACTATATGTTTGTAAACCGCGGTTTTATTTTTGTCACAATCTTCCAACCGGGTCGGGCTGACATATCAGGGGCGTAGAATACTTGTTTTGCTTGACTCGCCAATATATACGGGTCTTGACTTTGGGTTTTCAAAATTCGGTTTACATTTACACTTACGAAGCCATATTTATCCACTTTCACTCCTAGTTCCCCCGAGTGTGTATCAAACCACTTACACTTGAATAAAACAACTCGTTTGTGAGAATAGTATTGTAATTCGATTATATCCGTCAAAACTCCGTAGTATGACATAGTTTCAGATCCGTTGTACCCCTCAACAACCACCCCACTATTTTGAGTTGTCAAACCTTCGTCGTGTTTTTCTGTACAGAATTTGAATCCGTTTACTTTACACCAAACATACATAGATGAGTACATACTTGGACCTTCTCCTAAGATCTTGAGGTCTCTTGATATGTCGTTAATTTCTGCTAAATGGGCGACCTATATATGTATCCGAAATGTAGTTGTTAATATGAATAAGAAGAGTTAGGATATATGGTTTGTAATTTACTCACTCGATGCTTGAAATATGCGGCAAACGTTTCTCCACTGGACTCGTTGTTATAATCTCTGCAAATAGATCGAATGCTAATTAGTAACACTCTTTAATTCTAATTAGTAACAGCAACCTTGAATCTTACGTGTAAAAAGGTTCTGCTTCGGGACAATTTTTCAAAATGTAAGAATGAGCTGTCACTCGATCGATATAATCCAAGTTGTATACTTTTCCGTTGGATAGGTCTTCCAATGATGCAAATATTGAAATCCCCGAGATTTCAGGTTGTGCATTTTCTTGATCTTGTTCCTCCATATACCTGGCACATAAACTAATACTTTCGTTAACAAGATAGCTCTCGCTTATAGAGGCTTCGGGGTGGTTATTATTCCGCAAATATCTTTTCATTGTACCCATGTAATGTTCAAAGGGATACATCCATCGATACTGAACAGGTCCTCCAAGCAAAGCCTCAAATGACAAGTGAACCGGGAGATGCATCATGATGTCGAAGATTGACGGCGGAAAAATCATTTCAAATTTGCAAAGTGTCAATGTAATATCCATGTATAATTGTTCCAGGTCCTCTTGAATCAACTCTTTGAAGCACAACAACCGAAAGAAACGAGACAAATTTACTAACGCATTATACACATACTCTGGAAGCAATCCACGAGTTGCTAAAGGAATTAGATATTCCAACAAAATGTGACAATCATGACTCTTTAATCCCGAAAGCTTTTTCTCTTCCAAATTTACACAACCCCCGATATTTGAGCAAAACCCATCAGGCAACTTAAGATCTTTCAAGAAGTTACAAAGACGTATTTTATTATCGGATGTCAAAGTGAAAGGCGCTTCTGGATAATGAACAACTCCTTCATCATTTATAGGATGTAACCATGATTTTATGCCTAAGAGTTCTAAGTCTTTACGCGCTTTAGGACCATCCTTAGTCTTCTCTTTCACATTCATTATTGTTCCCAACACGCTATCACAGATATTTTTCTCAATATGCATCACATCCAAATTATGTCTCAATAATAGCGATTTCCAATAAGGTAGACGGAAGAAAATGCTAAGTTTGTTCCAATTGTCTCCCCGCGTTTCATGATATATCTTTGTTCTCTTGCTCATATCCGCACTAAGAATAATGTCTTCTAGGTCTCGTGCTTGCTCATAACTTTCTTGCCCCGTTAACAATCTAGGGGGATCTCTATAATCAGTTCGACCATCAAACGACTCTTTATCCCTTCTATATTTGTGCTTCGGTGGAAGGAAACTTCTGTGACCCAAGTAACATTGTTTGGAACCATGAACCAATCGAAGGAATACCGTGTCGTTGTTACAACAAGGACAAGCAAATTTACCTTTCGTACTCCACCCTGATAAATTCGCGTATGCGGGAAAGTCGTTAATGATCCACAACAACGCCGCTCGCATGTTAAAGTATTGCGAGGTGTGTGCATCAAACGTTTTCACACCTGTTTGCCACAGTTCATGCAACTCTTCGATCAATGGTTGGAGAAATATGTCAATTGCATCTCCCGGACTCTTTGGACCCGGAATTAACATAGATAAGATGATTTTTTCCCATTTGCAAATGGTTGAAACCCATCGCTTGATAAACCAAGTCTTACGTTTCGAGATTCTGAAGCAAAATCTGTATAATTTTCATCAAACGTCTTCCAAGTTAAGGAATCAGCGGGGTGTCTCAACGTATCACTGTCAACTCTTCCTTCTTTATGCCATCTCATCATTGGAGCCGTTTTTGAGGACATGTATAGTCTTTGCAGTCTTGGTATTAAAGGGAAATATCTCAACACCTTTTTTGGAATGAATTTCCCGTTTTGCTTCTCCCGAACTGTCCCACTTGTTTGGTCGACTTTCCATCTTGAAAGACCGCAAACTCTGCACGAATCTTCATTTATGTCGTCCTTCCAAAATAGCATACAGTTGTTCTTACATGCGTTTATCTTGTCATATTTAAGCCCGATATCAGTAATGAATTTTTTACTTTCGTAGTATGAGTTTGGCAATTGAGCGTCAATCGGTAATATGTAGTCTTTAAGCAGACGCAGCAACATATCGAACGAAAAATTCGTCCATTGACATACATTTTTTATGTGAAGTAGTTTCAGTAGTGCCGATGATTTCGTTATTCGAGCACCTTCATACAATGGTCGTTTGGAATCATCAAGTAATTTATAAAATCTTTGCGCATCTTCGACTGGTTCATCGTTGCTCGGGACGTCATTAACGTTGAGGAACATATCGTTTATAAATTCGTGCATATAACGTTCTTCGTTGACCTGTTCATTAACTGTATTATTCATCTCCTGTATCGGATCGTTGAATTCCGGTACGGCATCCTCCGAGTGATCATCGTAGTCATCGGCATCTTCATCGACATCTTCATTAACCACTTGAGTAGTACGTCTCTTTTCTCCATGAAAATACCAATACTCATAATGAATATTTATTCCATAAACGATGAGGTGAGTCTTCACTTCGTCTATTTCCATAAACGGTGTGTTCAAGCATTTCACGCAGGGACATTTCACGGTTTGTCGGGATGTATTCCTAACAGCATACTCGAGGAATTTGTCAACACCTTCCTCGTAATCTGGATGATCTCGACGTAAGGTCATCCAGCTTTTATCGGGTACTTCCATATTTCTAATAAAATGGAAAACAACCCGCATTATTATTAACTTAAATTTGTCTAAATTAATTAGGCTTACATAATGCTAACATAATTTCTACCTATTCTATCATTATCCAACCAAAATTCAATTTAATCTAATATTATAACCAAAATTACACATAAACAAACAATAATAAAACCTAACATAAATCTAACTTCAATCTAACATACATATATTCTAACATTATTTCATTCATACACATTTCAAAACCTATTTAAATTATAATTCAACATTATTTCATTCATACACATTTCAAACCTAATCTAACATAATCTAACATAAATCAAACATAATACATAATCTAACATACTTCAAATCAAACATAAATCTAGACTTAAATCTAACATGAAAATCTAACATAAATCTAACATGAAACTAACCTAATCATATAATAAACCAACAAGAACTAACCTTGCACAAACAGAGCGACGAACAAGATTAGTGGATGTAGATCGACGGGCGGGCAGCGGGCGACTGAAATTCCCAATCCAAACCTAATAACAATAACCAACATTAATATAACCAAATTTTCATGAATCAAATCAAAATAACCTAATGTATAACATATCATTACTTAATCTAACCAACATTCTAACCAACAAACAATCAAACCAATCAAACCAACAAACAATCAAACCAAATCACAACCAAACCAAAACCTAAATCAAACATCAATTAAACCTAAATCAAAACTCAAATATTTAACCCAAATCAAAGCAACCAAAATCAAACAAATAACACAATCCAAAACAATTTCTAAACTTTTTTAACAAAAATATAAACCTAATCTAACAATAATCCAACATAATCTAAGTAAAAACAAAATCCAACAACCAATTTGAAAAACCTAATCCAAATCCCAATCCAAAACCAAATCTAAAAATCCAATTCAAACAAATTCAATCCAAATCATACAAATTTCTAAAATCAAATCCAATTCAATTCTAAATCAAATATCTAACATAATTTCAATTAAATTCCAAAAACTCAAATCCAATCTGACCTAATCTAAAATCTAATAGATTCAATCCTAAAATCTAACTAATCTAACCTAAAATCCAATCTAACCTAAATTCAAACTAATATATATATAACTTCAATATCTAACCTTTTAATAGCGGAAGTCTCCGGCGGCGGTCTTCAAACTTCGGCGGAAAGCGGCGGTCTTCGAACAGCGGCAGCGGCGATCTTCGAACAGCGGCAGCGGCGGTCTTCAATCGGTCTTCAAGCCGCGGGATCCTCGTCGTCTTCGGCTGGATAGTGGGCGGCGCGGAAGAACGATCTTCAATCGGCGCGGAATAGGACGGCGCGGGAGGGACGGCGCGGAGGAAGAATCGGCCGGAGAGATGAGAGCGGGGAGAGAGAAGAGGAAACGGGGAAGAAAAGAAGGGTTTTTTTATTTAAAACGTGATTACCGAGAGTTATACCAAATCCTCTCGGTTTTTATTCAATTAAATTCCGAGAGTTAATTGAAAACTCTCGGTTTTTGATTTGAATTCCGAGAGTTTATACTAAACCTCTCGGTTTTATCTTTTGTTTTTACAATTAAATATAAATGCCCAAAACCGAGAGTTGTATATTAAACTCTCGGTTTTTATTTTTTATATTTTTTACAATTAAATATAAATGCCCAAAACCGAGAGTTGTATATTAAACTCTCGGTTTTTATATTTTATATTTTTTACAATTAAATTTAAATGCCCAAAACCGAGAGTTGTATATTAAACTCTCGGTTTTTTTTATATTTTTTACAATAAAATTTAATTGCCCAAAACCGAGAGTTGTATATTAAACTCTCGGTTTTTATTTTTTTTATATTTTTTACAATTAAATTTAATTGCCCAAAACCGAGAGTTGTATATTAAACTCTCGGTTTTTATTTTTTTTATATTTTTTACAATTAAATTTAATTGCCCAAAACCGAGAGTTGTATATTAAACTCTCGGTTTTTATATTTTTATAATTTATAAAAACCGAGAGGCTTTGGTAAATCTGTCGTTTTTTATGCATATTTCCGAAAGTTATATATTTAACTTTCGGTTTTACAACATCACAAATTATTAAATTATTTGGTTTCTCACTTTTTAATAACGTTGAACAACATTAATTTAACACATTTGATATCCTTAAAACATTTCCCAATTCATATGATCAAACATTACACAAATACATAGGATAATCAAACATAAACATTCATATACACTTCTATATATAATAAAACACATTCATAAACATTTTAACATTAAAGACAATCTAAATTTTTAAAATAAAAACACACACTTGATTATATTACTTAGGAGTCTAGATTGGAAGGTAGAAAACCAAAGAATTTAACAATTTTTCAAGTGCTAATTCCGAAAGTTATATAATTAACTTTCGGAAATATCCATCAAAACCGAAGGGTTTATATAAAACCCTCGTTCTTGAGAAATGTAAAATCCGAAAGTTTATAGAAAACTTTCGATTTTGATGGTTATTTCCGAAAGTTAATTATATAACTTTCGGAATTAGCACTTGACAAATTGTTAAATTCTTTGGTTTTTCACCTTCTAATGACCTATAACAATATTAATTTACCACATTTGATGTCTTTAAAATATTGCACAATCCATATGATCAAACATTACATACATTCATAAGATAATCAAACATGAACATTCATATAGACTTCTCTATAATAATCAAACACAATCATAAATATTTGAACATGAAACACAATATTAATTTTTAAAATAGAACACGAAAATGATTATATTAGTAAGAAGTTAAGATTAGTGGGTTAAAAACAAAATAATTGAACAAACTAGGTAGTGTTAAAACCGAAAGTTCTAAAATAAACTTTCGGTTTTGATGTGTATTTGCGAGGGTTTTAAATATATCTCTCGGTCTTGACCTTGATCAGAAGTTTTTTGGGAATTGTTAAAACCGAAGGTTTATTTGAAAACCTTCGGTTTTTACCCTTCCCCATACTTAGAAAAAAATCTGATTTTTTTAATGTAAGGTCAAAACCGAAGGTTTATTTGAAAACCTTCGGTTTTTACCCTTCCCCATACTTAGAAAAAAATCTGATTTTTTTAATGTAAGGTCAAAACCGAAGGTTTATTTGAAAACCTTCGGTTTTTACCCTTCCCCATACTTAGAAAAAAATCTGATTTTTTTAATGTAAGGTCAAAACCGAAGGTTTATTTGAAAACCTTCGGTTTTTACCCTTACCCATATTTAGAAAAAAATCTGATTTTTTTAATGTAAGGTCAAAACCGAAGGTTTATTTGAAAACCTTCGGTTTTTACCCTTCCCCATACTTAGAAAAAAATCTGATTTTTTTAATGTAAGGTCAAAACCGAAGGTTTATTTGAAAACCTTCGGTTTTTACCCTTCCCCATACTTAGAAAAAAATCTGATTTTTTTAATGTAAGGTCAAAACCGAAGGTTCATTTGAAAACCTTCGGTTTTTACCCTTCCCCATACTTAGAAAAAAATCTGATTTTTTTAATGTAAGGTCAAAACCGAAGGTTTATTTGAAAACCTTTGGTTTTTACCCTTACCCATACTTAGAAAAAAATCTGATTTTTTTAATGTAAGGTCAAAACCGAAGGTTTATTTGAAAACCTTCGGTTTTTACCCTTACCCATACTTAGAAAAAAATCTGATTTTTTTAATGTAAGGTCAAAACCGAAGGTTTATTTGAAAACCTTCGGTTTTTACCTCAATATTTTAAAAAAAATTGGTCAAAACCGAAGGTTTTCAAATAAACCCTCGGTTTTGGCGATGCGGTTTTTTTTTTTTAAAAAAAGGTGAAAAGTCAAAAAAACATAATTATTTAAAACATATTAAACCAAACCAAACAAACATAATAACAATAATTCATAAATATTAAAACATAACGCATAAAATTAAATATTAATTGTCATAAACCCATAATAAATCCATAATAAATTTAGAAATTAATTATTAGATGGGGTGGAAGGAGGGGGTGGTTGATTCAGTCGACTCCTCAACAAGACAAGTTCCTGTTCGAGATTCTCTAATCTCTGAGACATTTCGGCCCGGTCCGCTTTGATTTCACTGAGCAAACGACCTCTTTCGGCATCCCTTAATCGGATTTGTTCCATTTCCAGCGTCATCTTTCTGACCTCTTCCTCACGTGCCGCAATTTCTGATTGTGTTATCAGATTCTGGTAACACGGATGCAGTTTCTCCGGTGTACCCCGAAGTCTCTTCCATGTCGTCGAATCACCCATATCCTAAATGCATTTCAGATATATGTATATATATATATTAATCAAACAAAAAAAAACGTAAACTAACATAAATCTAGATCTATAATATATATATAAACTTAAGAAATCTAAATCTTACAATAAACAAAACAAAAAAACCAAATCAAACAAATAATTACCTGAAGAGAGGAGAAGAACCCGCGGCTTGGAGGAGGCAGACGGCGGCGGCGGCGGAAGAGAGAGAAAGGAGAGATGATTGGAATAAAAAAAGAAGGGTTAGGGTTTGTATTTATAGAGGTTGAGGCCGAAGGTTTTCATTAAACTTTTGGTTTTGATATTAGTCAAAACCGAGGGTTTATTAAAACACCTTCGGAAAAACCATTTTCAAAAATTTGAATTTTTTTTTAATGAGCAAAACCGAAGGTTCTTTGTAAAACTTTCGGAAATGAAATTTTCAAAAAAGGCAAAACCGAAGGTTCTTTGAAAAACCTTCGCAATTCAAAAACCAAGGAATTTCAAAACCGAAGGTTTTTCCTAAAACCTTCGCAAATAACCCACACCCAACACTTAGAATTTTTTTGGGTTTTTTGGGAAGGTAAAAAACGAAAGTTCTTTGTAGAACTTTCGGTAATAATTAATAAACCCGAAGGGTTTACACCCCACTCGGAATCTATTTTTAATCCCGAAAGATTTGTTTCTCTCGGGAGTATTTAAGAGAGGTTTACAAAACCTTCGGGAAAAACCGTCGGTAAAAGTCTTTTTTTTACTAGTGGAGTTAGATGGTGAAATTTTTTACATTAATACTGGTTTCTCTTTAAAATTTTAAAAAAATCTAACAAAAATAAATTTTTCAATAAATCACTTCTCAACAATTACAACACTCATTTCATTAATCAAAATATTAAAATATCATTTATTTTAAATTATTATTTATATATATATATATATATATATATCAAAACCTTTTAAGTCATTTTACTAAAAAAATAATTATTATCTTTTCAAAATCATCACAAATTATTATTTTTTTTTTTATTTCTCTAGATTTTTTAAAAAACTAGAGATCCGAAGACGCCTAAGTTACAAAAAAAAATTCTCACATATTATCAAATAAAGTTTCTAAAATATTATATACTAATAATGAATTAAAAATATTTAAATTAAATATAATATCTTACCTAATAACACATATTATAACCTTGCATACTTTTTTTAATTGTTTTATTAAAATATTTCATGTTTAACTTTTATAATCTTTATTAAAAAGTTATTTTTTATATAAAATTATCACTTTTTTTTATTTTTTATTTTAATAAAATATTTTTTTAATATATAATATTTAAAATTAATTATATAAAAATCACTATATTATTATTAATTATTGTAATTATTATTACAAAATTATTTTAATTATTATTAATTATATTTTATTTTAAATAATCAACTTATATTATTTAAATAATTCTTTTAATAAATAAATTAAAATTATTTTCATTATTTAAAAAAAATTAATGCATAAATTATCGTAAGTTCTTAAGAGAAGATTATTTCAAGGTTATTTTTATTATAAAAGAATGAATAATATAATTATATGAACATTTATGAGATAAAATAGTAGAAATGAATGAAAGATTTCTTAATAGATATATTTAAATTAATATGATAAAATCAAACAATGAATCAGACAAATCAATTTATTTCCTAGTTGATTAAAATTAAGGAACCTAAAAGTAGCATGTATCTCGTGCATTTGTACGAGTAATAATATAAAAAACTGTAAAAAAAAATATTACGGTAAAAATGTGATAACATTTTTAATTTTATTTTTAACTTTTTTAAGTTTATGGGCGGGTCAACCCACAATCCGACCTAAGTATCCATTTACTCTCACATATATATTCAAATTAACCACAGCTCTTGACCCAGCAATCCGGACACTTTAAAAATTAAGCATCATTATATATATATATAGATTAATTAGTTAGTTAAAAAGTTGAACTTATATTGTTAAAATGTCCCACGTTCATCAAATTTGGTGTTTAATTTAAAACATAAAGTGTTATTAGCCTAGTTGGTTAAAAGGTTTTACTTATTTTGTTAGGTTGCAAATTTGAACCATACTTATAGCATTTTTAATTTTATTTTTAACCGTTTTAAGTTTATGGGCGGGTCAACCCACAATCCGACCCAAGTTTCCACTTACTCTCACATATATATCCAAATTAATCACAGCTCTCAATCTGACAATTCGAACGCTTTAAAAATTAAGCATATATAGATATAGATGAGTAACACAAAATTATTATCTTAAAGTGAAAAGAGTTTCATTCCTTAAAGATTGAAGTATTAAGTTTGAATTATACTTAAAACACTGAATCATTAAAGTTATCATTTATAATCATTCAAAATTAGGAATTAAACCATGTTTAAGATATAATATTATAAAAAATATTAATAAGTTGGTATACAAAAATAATTATTAATATTTTACAGACAACTACATGGCTACGTGCAGATTGAAATGAACCCGCATATACGTGCCTACGTGGATCCCATCTAACTCCCGCCGCCCCCACTAGAATAGTAGAGGCCTTGTTTGACATTAGTTATTTGGATTTTAAGGACGACTAATTTGATTCATCTTAATTAATGACAATTTATTTTATTTGTTTTTATATATAGTTGATAGTATTCCGCTTATTTGAATGACTAATAGTGAGTATGTTTAATACTTTTAATTGTTTCAATTTATATATTTTTAATTTTAATTATTGTTATAATTTATTTGTTAAAATTAATGTAATAATTTATTATGTAATCATAAGATTCATAACTCATTTTGGTACTTATAAATTCAATCCTACCAATCCTTAATCTGTTTGTTTGATCACGGGTTATTTTAAGAGAACTTGTAACTTTGGTCTAGTCATCAGATTGTGGTCCTCATCTACCAGCTAGGAAGGCTCTAAAGAAGAAGAAAAGAATAGTGTTCTTTGAATAAAAAGATTTCAAAATTAAATTAATTGAATATGATAGGTAGACAACCATTTAAATAAATTTAGGTTCATAACATTTAAAATTATTTCTAATTTACATGGAACAAAATCAAAGTATATATATATGGAGCAACTTCAAATTACCTATATATTGATTTAAATATCATTCAATTTATTATTATTATTGTTGTTTGAAGGATGTGAGTCTACCAAACTCAATGGAAAATAAATTTGTCACTATTTTCAATATATATATATATATATAGATTAAATAAAAAATATTAATAATTAATAAACTTCATATCATTGATAAAGATAGTTATAGCGCTTTGAGTTTAAGCGGAATTAATGATGTAGGTATTATACTAATTCTTATTTATTTAAAAAATAAATAAAATAAAAATGGTAGAAATAGTTATAGATGTCAATAAGTGAAACTAGGTCGAGATACGAAAATAGAGAAAAGAATTCCATCGGTCTATCCATTCTCTTCTTCAAATGTGGTTATTTTTACGTAGAAATATGTATTGACATTGTCTTGGAGTGACTAATTTAATATTTTTAGTCATTTTTTATTTTATAATTATATTTTAAATATGCATACAAATTATAATAATGTGAGTACTTAATATTTTATTTGAAACAACCATAATAAAATGCAAAAATGAAAAGAAAATTTGAATCAATGTTTGAATGACTAAACTCCATGAATTTAAATATTTGGGTTAGAATGTGTTGCATGTATAATGTTTAAGTGTATAATGTACTTAATGCAACCTTTATTCAATATAGACAAAAATTATAAATATTTAAAATTTGAACAGAAAATTTATATTAAATTTATTAATATATATATATATATAATTAAAGTATATATTTTATAATATTATCTTATTTAAATAAAATACTAAACAAAAAAATATATTATATATTTATTTTTATTCAAAGTTAGATCTCTCTCTAAAAAAAAAAATACCTTACTCAATAACTAATTAAAATACAACTCAAATTTTGAATCACTATCATTATAAAGAAAAAAAAATATTCCTTTTCTTTTAGTTTGTTTATTACTTTTTTATATTCCACTCTTTTTACAATTCTTTAATGAAAGAAATTTAAATTTTAAATTTAAAATGTGGGTTTGCAATTCAGTTTTTCCAATTGAAACCACACCTCCATTTGAAATAAAGTAGTCTCCCTTATAAACTTTAAGGAAATCATTTTTGTATTAGCAAATATGTGACATGATATATTCTTATACACATTGACAAATTTTTGAGGAGATTATCAAATTATTTGAATAATATTTTAAACATTTTCATGGAGGAAATAACATTAAAATATAAATTTCAGGCACATGTTAGGATGATTGCGAGCTCATCTTATTTAATCTTGAGTTATTTAGTCATTTTGGGGTTGTTTTTATAAAATTTTATTTTATATTAAAGTGATTATTTGAATAAATAGTAAAATATTATTTTAAATAGTTTAAAATAATTAATATAAAATGATTTTTTCTTATTAATTTAATTAATTATTTAAATTATGAGAAATAGTGATTGAATGTGGTTAATAAAGTAAAATTAAAATAACTTAAGGGAAGAAAATGAGCAGTTGAGAAGATAAAAATAAATTCTGTGAAAAAAAAAATTCACAAGCCTTCTTTTAATTAAGTTTTATTGGATAGTGATTTTGTAAAAATAATGAGTGGTAATTTCGAGAAAGGGTTTTATTTTGTAAATATTTATATATATATATATATATTAAAATGTTAAGTATATTAAAAATAATTTATAAAAATATTAAAGTTAATGAATATAAACAAAGATAATTATTTTTTAAAAATATAATATTTATTTAGTGAATTAAGTTGTGTGATTGATAATAGATAAATAGGGTAATGTTTGATTATGTTGTGGTTATTTTTATAGTGAAAATATATTATGTTATTTAAATATTTTTCTATTATTTAAAAAATGATTATATAATGTAATATATATTATTAAAATAAATCAATGAAACTATTTGTATTATTTTAAATTATTATTATTATTGTTTATATCATATTACGTAATATTGTTTAAAATTATATAAAAGAAAAATAATTTATTGATAATTGTTTTTAAAAATATTAATAAATTCTTAATTAAAATAATTCACATCAAACAAGTTGTTAAATTTAATAATCAAATATTTAAGTTTGGTAAGAATCATATGGAGTTATTAGAAGAAGATATTATATGAGTTAAATTTGATTTTATTTAAAAAAAAAAAGAATGATTTATTTAGATTATAATGTTAAATTAATAAAAATAAAATAGAAATTATTTTTATTTGGATTACATTCAAATAATGCAGGATGAAACACCAAACAAACAAGGCTTTAATTAAGAATTTCACACGAGTGAAAGAGAGAGAGAGAAAAGTGTGAAATAGGTCCCGACTCACTCCCTAGGCATCGTCGTCTCCACCTGTTTAAATAAATATCGTTTTGTCATATTTTCTGCATTTTCAGATTCTTTATAACTGATTCATATGCTTCACACCTCTTCTCTTCTCTTCTCTTCTTCACCTCCTCTCGCCGCCGCCGCCGCCGTCACCGCCGCCGTCCTCCGCTGTTCTTAACCTTCTCACCTTGATCGCATCCATATATATATATATGATGTTTAACGAGCTTTGCATGATTTTCTCTCTTTCTCAGAGGAAATGTGGATAGCAGCGTTACATATATATAACTGAAGCTCATTTGGAATAGATTTCGAAGAAAATGGAATTATCAAATTTTTAGGAGATGTTTGGGGCTATGATCGATGCTATTAATGCAAATTTTATCTCAACTTCCAATGGCTGCAGCAGTTCCGAGGTAAATCAAAGCTGTCGAGACTATTATTATTATTATTATTATAAGAACAAATTGCATTTGTAAGTTAGTTCCTATTGAGGAATTATTAATGGCGGAAATGGAAGAAGAGCAGCCGATAATCGATACAGATAAGCTTACTTACGAGATTTTCTCTATCCTAGAGAGTAAGTTCCTATTCGGATATGACGATCGGAAGCTCTGGATTCCGAAACAGATCTCGTCACCGCCGCCGAACCAACCGAGGTCGGGACTATCCACGCCTACCGCCGTAGATAATGGCGTCCAGTCTATTAAGTATCAGAGAGGGAAAATCTGCATTCTCAGCATTGACGGAAGCGGAATGCGGAGTATCCTTCCCGGGAAAGCATTAGGCTACCTTGAAAATGTATTAAGAACAAAATCGGGTAATCCGGACGCCAGAATCGCCGATTACATCGACGTCGCGACTGGAGCTGGCGTAGGAGGGATATTCACGGCGATGCTCTTTGGAACGAAGGACCGTCGCCGTCCGATTTCCGAGGCCAGTGACACGTGGAAGTTCCTAGCGGCGCAGGGAAGGAAGTTCTATACTTCTTCTTCTTCTTCGTCGTCGTCGACTGGTTCGAAGTCAGGCGGACGGAAAAGTGTTCGGCAACTATTTAGCTGTGGTTTCGGGAACGGCGGTTCTTCAAGTGGGACGTCGGAGACTTTAGAGTTGGAGAAGACGATGAAGGAATTGTTTACAGAGAATGGAAGGAACTTAACGCTGAAGGACACGTTGAAGCCAGTTCTGATTCCCTGTTACGACCTCTCAAGTTCGGCGCCTTTCCTATTCTCCCGAGCTGATGCGCTGGAGACTGATAGCTTCGATTTCCCGCTGTGGGAGGTATGCAGAGCGACCTCTGCTGAACCGGGAGTTTTTGAGCCGGTTTCAATGAAGTCAATAGACGGAAAGAAGAAGTGCCTGGCTGTAGACGGAAGACTGACTATGAGCAACCCAACGGCGGCGGCGATTACACACGTGCTGCACAACAAACAGGAATTTCCCTTCGTACGAGGGGTGGAGGACATTTTGGTCCTTTCATTAGGAAGCGGTCAACTTCTGGAAGACAGCTATACTTTGGATCAGGTCAAAGAGTGGAAGGCCAAGGACTGGGCCCGACCAATGGCTCGTATCTCCAGCGATGGGTCGGCTGACTTGGTCGACCATGCGGTGGCCATGGCTTTTGGGCAAAGCCGCTCCTCCGGTAACTATGTCCGTGTTCAGGTATGCTTCCCTTCCCTCCTCCTCCTCCTCCTCCTCCTCCGTAATCATCAAATGCTATCGATCTAGGCTCTAGCTATCTAGCTAACTAACTAGCTAGCCATTGAGGCAATTGGGTTTAGATAAATACGCATTAATTGCATTCAGATGGTTGATGTCATTTGGCCTAGCTGGGTGCATCAGACAGCACTAGCCAGGCTGGTGTCTGGCCAAGGGATTATGTTTTGTCCTTTGCAATTTCAGGATGGGGAATAATTGTTGCCTAGTTCTGTGATTTTATTTCGTTCCCAGTCTTTGTTCCCCTCTTAAACGATTAACAATTCAGAGCTGGCACCTGAAATTGAATCTGGATGTTAATATATGTGATTTGTGTTATTTATCGTGTGGTGTTTTCATTCTGAGACTAATGAGAGGATTTGTGTGATGTTGACTTACTTATTACTAACAGGCAAATGGGTCTAGTTTGGGGAGGTGTGGGGCGAACGTAGACACAGACGGTAGTTCAAGCAATGTGAAGATATTATCGGGAGTTGGAGATGAAATGTTGAAGCAGAAGAATGTTGAATCAGTGATGTTTGGAGGGAAGAAGATAAGTATGGAAAGCAATTCTGAGAAACTAGACCGGTTTGCTGAAGAACTTGTTCTGGAGCATGAGAGGAGGAGTTGCAGAATTGCTCCTACTGTTGTATTCAAACAAGCTGCCCCCCAGCCCCACAACATGTAAAAAAAGGGTCTGTAAGAAAATAAGGTAAACCAGCACACTCTTCTCGCATATTCCTAGTTAATATGGTTTCTCTTTTTACCTTATTTGGGTATTATATATGTGTATAAAATACAAATGTAAATGAACAGCAGCAGCAGTAGCATTCTTATCTTTGTGGGCACAAGCTGTCATTTATCATTAGGCTTTAGGATGTGGGGGTCTGTCTATATTCTATTATCATGGTGGTTGTTGTGAACAGCAAAATAATAATAATAGAAATGGAAAGAAATGAGGGTTAAGGGGAAGATAGTTGTGAGAAGGAAAAATGACCCCCCCCATCCCCCATAATTGGTTGTAGGTGGACCGACAGACAATTTGGAAAACCATGAGGGGGTAGTTAAGTAATTTAAGGGGAGAACCGGTTGTTGAGGGTCCGGAGAGTTTGGGACTTTGTTGTGGTTGGTTGTACGGAGGAGGAAAACGTATCTTTGTGGTGGTTCCCCACTGCCCCCAGCCCAGAGATATGCCCTTGGCTTAGCCTAGACTAGACTAGAGAAAGGGTTTTTGTTCCTTAATGATTATGGTGTTTGACTATTGGTTTTGCTCCTTCCCCATATATTTGACCCTTGATGTATGACTAGGCTAGTCTAGTCTAGTCTAGTCTTAATAATCCAAACAAACAGGTGTGTGTGGGCAATGATTCTCTTTTGACTTCTTTATTTACTTCCATTTTTGTTACAATCCTGTTTGGAAACTGTTTTTAGTTATAAAAATCAGAAATAACATCAATTTAGCCAGACAATAATTGACCACAATAGAATAGGTGACAGATCAGATTTTAAAGGGTGAAATTGAACTATTGATTCTGATTAATGGGGTTTAATTATTTGGATGGTCATGTGCAACAACAGTGCAAGAAGAAGTTATTTGAAAAACAAGGTAGATCTTGTTTGGTTTTGGTTATTTGGGTTTAATTATCACCTGATCATACATACATAAGTCATAACTTCATCATTTTATTGTGTTATGAAGTATTACTCCATGCAATTGGCCGTCTGTTTTAATTCACATTAAAGATTTGATCTTATATTATATATTGCTGATTTTGAAGGATTTGCAAATTGCATAACACTTATAAACTATATATATTATGAAGCAGGAAGAGAAGAAAGGAGGTGTTAATATTTAAAAAAAAAAATGGATTATGAAGAAGAAGAAGAAGCAGCCTTTAAGTGAAGTAAGAATCTTCTTTTTAATTTTTATTTGCCTTTCTTTTTCTTTTTCTTTTTCCTCTTTCAAGTTCCAACTCCAATATTTGAATAATGTAAACTGATAGTAGTAGTAGACACGTAAAAGTTGAACTGTCTCTCCTGTTTTTATTTTATTTTATTATTATATGGGTTAGATTTTGGAATTTTTATTGAAATTCATATATGTATCTCTTTTTTTTCAACATTTCAATTCAAACATGGTTGAAAAGAAATAACTAATAGGATATCTTATTACAAATTAACTGAAGTTTGTAATAAAAAAAACTTAAAAATCAAATATCAAATGAGCTATTTCTTTTAAACAAAAATTCTTCTTTTAATCATCCTATTACTTAATTTAGCAACCAAAATATCTTAATATTATTTATAAATTTTAATTTTAATTTTAAATATAAAAAAAAATATTATAATAATTTATTAGTTTTATCAAACAACTTTTTTCTTTCATAAAAGCAATAGCAAAATCCGAAATAACCCAAACATCAAACAAGGTCCAACAAAACATTCTCTCTGTCTCTCTCGCTAGTGTATTTTAATAATTTCCCAATTGTATTTTATATGGGGGGTCGTATCGTGGTGTATATATATTATATATTATTATGATAATAATATGAACGAGACAGCGGCATACGAATCTCCTTTCAATAATATAATTATTATTTTACATGTGTTTTTTTTATGGTCAAATCTAAAGTTTGTTGAGTCATACGAATCTCATATGAAAGGCTGGTAGGTAGTAGTAGTACTGGAAATTGGATTTTACTTTTCTTGAGAAAATAGTGCCTATATATAACTCAATTCATAAAATCTGTAATTTTTTATAAAAAAATTAAAAAAAAAAAGTTAGTTCAATGGTTTAATTGAGCCAAATGAGATCAATTAAGTTATGCCTCTGCACAAGAAGATCTTCTAAAAATAAGAGAGCAAATGGTTCTAAAAAAGTATTAAAAAAATTACAATATCCATTAGAAAATGTTTAAATTTCAACCCAACAAACTAGTTCTAAGTAAATTTTTTTGTGCAAAATAAAAAAATTTATATTTAGTTTATATTAAAGATGTTTTAAGTTGAAGTGGCTATTCAAATTTGATTTTATTAAGTGTACAATTAAAGTTTAACTAGTTTTTTAAATTAAAAATATTTATTCATAAAGAAAATGTTAAATCACAAATATGTAATATAATATATTTCTGTTAATTCATTTTCTATTTAACAACACACAACTCAAATTATACTTCTTTCCTTTTTTTTCAATTTAAAAAGTTGATAGAAACACATTAGTTATATGACCCAATTTTAATTTAGAGAGTTCTTACTAAGGATTGTAATTTTGACTTTTAGTCTATTAAACGAAACTTTTTTTTCCCTAGCTAATGAATTTGTTTAAAGTTCAACTATTGTTTTTCTTATACATTAATATATTTTCTCATCAACCTCGAGATCAATCAATAATGGTATGTACTTTTTCATTATTAATTAAGAGCACTTCTATCCAAACCAATTTTATAGAATACTTTCTTTAAACTCATCCACAAGTGTAAGAACATCATAATATAAGATAGGAGGAGAAGAAAAGGAATCTGATTTAATAAACTTGTATTATTTTGTGTCCACTTGATGGATAATGTTATTAAATACTAAAACAGTATAATAATTCAATCACTCCCACGCCCAAAGTAATGTTTTTATTCTCAATATTATTATTAAGATTATTTATACTTTTGTTTTAACAAGTAATTAAGCTAGGGTTTTGCAATAATTGTGATCATTAACAATCATTTTCTATCCTTCTTTTTTGCTAAACAACAACCATTATAAACTCCATATCTTTATATTATATTATGCCCGTGCAATTATGATAACTATACTTTAACCACTACTTAGGTTTTGATTTTTTATTCTAATCATATTAGAAACAACTTTTGTTTTATTTCGAGTTTTAATCGATTTTTATTATTTAGTAGCGATTAAAAATGTTTTAGAATGTATTCATAGTGAGGTACATAATCTGACAATAACTTTTGTTGGAACTTGAATTGTGGTGGAGCATGCTTTTGATTCTCTCATCACTCATCTCCAAATAAACTACGTTTTGTTTTTTTATCGAAAATTTGAGTAAATGACCTCAAAGAATGACTTATTTGAGGTGGTGACAAAATATAATTTTAATTGTTTTCGTGGTCTTTTATTTTATTTTTTGACGAAATTGCCTTTTTCGTGAAACAAGGGGCTTAACGTTTCGCGAGGTGGATTAAGTTTAGTATAACGTGTAAGAACTTGTTTCATGTTAAAAAAACTTAGATAAATGAAAAAAAAAAATTAATTAAGTTTTGAATTTATTGAATTATTATAACATCCTTTTGTATTTAAAATTTATAAAAATAAATAAAGGTATTTTGGAGAAAATATAAAAAATGGAGTAAATTTCCAAAAAAAAATACATATTCAGCGAGCTTCAATAGGGTAATGATAGTATCGTTTCCGATGAGAAACCATAAACTTATTAATATTTCAATTTCAAGTATTATCAACTAAACATTTACTAATCAACAGTTCCAAAAGCAATATGTTCATAAATTAACAATGAGACAATACAAAAAAATGAAAAAGATGATGTCGTAAAGTTAAGAATCGTTTAATATTGAGATTTTATCTCTAATATTGCAATAAAACATATTATTCAAGGAAATTTACAACTTGTATATGATTTTGCCTAATTTGGCTACTACCCCTTAGTTTTTTTTCTCAGGGAAGAGCAAATTTATATATATTTCAGATGTTCAAGCATAAAAGTACAGAGCAAAGAAGAAGAAGAAGAAGAAACAAACTTGTGTTAATCAGCTCTCCATTATTTGTCCAGATGAATGCTCTTTTATAACCATTTTTCTATACTCTGCACCATTTTTCAATGAAAAACTAATCACTAGATCATTCAAATAATCAACCAAACTAATGTCTTTTTACCCAAATAACCTAGGTTATTTGTAAAATAATAACTTATGTTTATTCAAATAACCCTAGATCAAACAAGACTAATGTAATCATTATATAAAGAAGAAGTGAACAGTACTGACCTTTTTCATGTTTCCATAAAGTTGCTGCATTGCTATTTAGAGGGCTTTCATTGTTGGGCTCTGCAATTTTTTTACTTTCAATTATTAACAAGACTTGATAATTCAATAATAAGTGAAAGCTATGAAGCATTAAAACTTTTCCAAACCTCCCAAAAGGCTTTGAATTGACAACAGAATGGTTCTAACATCATAAGCTGATGACCATTTGTCCTGTTAGTTACATAAGAATGTGGGGAACAACATTCATTATTAGTGATAATACTGAAAATAAAATAAAATAAATTCATACCTGAAGAATGTCAAGACATATATTGCCAAATTGATCGACATTCGGATGGAAGCACATAGTTTGAAACTTCACCTGAGGTGGCTTAAAAGGGTAATCCAAAGGGAAACACAAAGAGAGTTTATATGATAAACCCTCATACACTGTTCCTTTACCACCATCAATTGTACCTGTCCAGTTGAAGATGCACTCACCCTCAGGAAAAGCAGATACACCATCTCCACAACTCATCTGTGTAACAACAATAAAAGAAGTTCAAATTCCAATCATAGATTAAATTCAATTTCATTTTAACATTACAATCTCTGAAGTCTCAACTATACACTTTTAACTTTTTTCTTTCTTTTTGCTACCTTTTTCTAATCAAAATTCTTCTCTTTAACCCAACATCACTACTTTTGAAGGGAATTTTCCATAAAAAACAAAGCACACCTTCCTTCCTTCCTTCCTTAAAACTCACCCCAAATAATTAAGACTACTTTAAAATGGGATTCAAGGAATATTTAGACATCAATATGGATATATCATCCTTCTGTACATACTCATCTTAAACTAGCTAGTTAATCAAAGTTCATTGCTTTTTCAATTTGACTTCTTAGTTCAAGAAGAAATAATTCCTTAAGATTTACAATAAACTTTCTAATCTAACATGTAGAAGTCCTATTCCTCCTAACCACTCACATAGTTCTCTAAAAATCTTTCAACACTAAAATTAAGAAACAATAATACTGACTTCCCATGAATTTATTCTACCTTATGGCGTTTATAATAATTATGAACTACAGGTCTAGTCTAAATAAATAGGCAAAGAGCCTTCATGAAAAGAAGGCAGTAAATGACATCTTAGTTTAAGTTTTCTATTTTGTTTTTGTAAGGTTTGAGCAAAATCTGTACTAATCTCTTGGATTCAGCTTGGACAATTGTATGAAAAACCCACATGAAATCATTTCAATATCTTATACTCAAGGGGCCTCTTTTCTTCATTCTACACCAACTAGTTTAAGAAACTATCAAAAGCTGCAGCAGGAACAGGTTGAAGTGCTGCTTCTTTATTTAATCCCAAATAAATATTAATATTCAAAATCCAGTTGCAGTTATTATGTTCAGTGTCATAAAGACAGAAATCAACAGGAAAACAGACAGATTGAAGGAATAGGTTGTTGTTTTACCATGAGAGCCATTAATTCTTTCTGGAGCCTGCAAGCATAAAACCAAACAGATATTTTAAAGGATTGCTCTTTTCTTTCTCCATCACACGAATAATGAAAGAACAGTAAGAAAATGAATAAATAAGACCTTAAGGAGACAGAAGAAGTATCGACGGAACAGGGTGGAGCTTTAGGCTGCTTCGACGGCGAAGATTGATGTTGCTGCCGTTGTGGGACGGAGGAATGATCAACCGTTGGATTGAGACGAACTTCCATCGATCGTAATTGATGATGATGATTGAATCCTGAAGAAGAATAAGAAGAAAAACAAATATAAAGTCCGTTTCTTTCTTTCTTTCTTTCTTTCTTTCTTTCTTTCTTTCTTGTCCTGTAATAATAACGTGTAAGACTGTATAAACAATTGCTTTACGTCGTCAGCAAGAACGGGAAAAGCGATACAGAAGAATGAATCAACCAAGAACACTCGATCGATCGATCGATCAATCGATTTCATTAATTACTTGCTTACAGACACCTCTCCATCTCCATTTCTATCTCTATATCTCAATTTACTTTTTTAATACAAAAAATATTTGTTTATTATAGTTGGGCTTATAAGAGGGAAAACGGGCTTCGCCTGAATTTTACAAGGCCCGTTCAAAACTCACTTCTGGGCCATTCATACGATGCTTCTGCTGACGTAGATGCTTATTCAAGTAGCTTAGTTACATCGTATATTAAAGTTTATTTAACCGTATATTATAAAAAATTGATCCTATATATTAAAGTTTATTTAACCGTATTTATTATAAAAAATTCTCGTTTAATTTTTTTAAAATTTATATATTTATTAATTATATATTTATTTTTTTTCTCTTTTTTATTAATTAATTAATTTCTCTTATTTATTTATTTATTAATTAATTTTTTTTTATTTCTTTTTCTTTGTAATATTTTGTAAAATTTTTTATTTTATTTTTTTTAATATAAAGAAAAATAAAATTAATAGTCTTTAATAATAAACAAAATCAATGAGATTTTTTTTATTGAAGAATGAGCTGTTGTAATATCAAAATATTAACTCTTTAAAAAATCAAACAATTTTAAAATAATCAATGTTATATAAGAAGAATGCAAAAATAAATAAAATTAAAATAATTAAATATCGAATACATATGAATAGACAATAAAAAATAAATAAATGAAGAGAAATTAATTAATTAATTAATAAAAAAGTGTAAAGAGAGAAATTGATAATTAATTAATAAAAAGAAGGAAAGAAATAAAAAAATATTTAATTAATAAATATATAAATTAAAAAAATATATTAACTAATGAACTTTTATTAGTTCGTCTAATTAGCTAATTGTAGTGTTGTACATAGAGCCGTCAATTTGGGTTAGGCTCGTTGGGTTGGCTCGCCTCGCTACAATTTAAACGGGTTGGGTTGAAATATTAGCAACCCATTTGGAAGTGGGCCTACACGGGTCAGCCCGCTCGGGTCGCGGATCTAGGCGGGTCAGACTTGGGTTGGCCCGTGTGTTAACAAAAAAAATCTAATATGATTTATAGCCTTATAGACATATGCCGCATAGCCTTAGTTTTTTTCTCCTAAGAAGCACTGAATCAATCAATACTTAATATTTCGGTCTACGAGAAAGGCGATGAAGGAGAATGATTTGATATGAATTATATCTAAATTGATGATATTTAAAAAATGTTGACTTTACTGAAATTTTTAAATTTTAGTTATTTTGTTGAACTATTTGATCAATTAATGTGTAACGATAAACATGATTCTTATTTGGCAAGGTTTTAAAATACGCGGTCGAACCGCCGGTCCAACCGGTCCGACCGTGAAACGGGTGATTAACCGTACCGATTGTTGGCTTTAATACGTGAACCTTACGAACCGGTCAAAATCCGGTTGAACCGGACGGTTTGGACAGAAAAGAGATACCGAAATTTTCGGTTGGAAATGTTTTCTCTCTCCAAACACCAAAATTTCCTCTTATCAGATCTGTTCAAGATTGATCTCCTTCCTCCGTGTCCTCCTTCCCTTCGTCTTTGATTAGATCTGTTCAGCTAAGAAGTAAAATAAAAAACATGAATATTGAGCCTTCCTTTTACCTTCGACTGGAAGAAGATCAGAAGAAGATAAGATGATACTTGAAGAAGATGATACTTGCTTCGAGGAGAGATAAGACAATACTTTTGGAGAAATGATAGTTGGAGAGAGAAAATAAATTTAAAGTTAAAAATTAATCATAGTTAGGTTAAATTTTTTTAACCATAGTTAGGTTAAAAATTAATCATAGTTAAATTAAAAATAAAGGTATATGATTTTGTTTATTTATTACTTTTAAATAATTTTATTTATTTATTTATTTATTTATTGGTTTCACCCTACAAAAATTAAACCGGTCCAACCAGTGGTTCAACCGGTTGAACCGGTCGGACCGAAGTTCGCCCAAAAAACTGGGTTGATGAACGGAACGGTTTTCAAAACCTTGTTATTTGGTGTGTATTATGACTATTTGATCATGTTCTTGAACCCTTATTTTATAGAATTATTAATAATTTTTATTTGTAATGAGACAACTCGCGGGCTGGCCTGCCTAACACGCAACCCATCTTGGGTTGGGTTGGGTTGGGTTGGGTTGGGTTGACGATTTTCAGTCCGCCGTAGACTCGTCAAACAATGGATTTTAATGGGTAGACCCACCCTGCCGCCATGAGTTGGCCCGTCTGACCAATCTAGTTGTTCAGATACCTACGTCTAAATAAATAAATAAAAAATGTTGATAATTATTATTAGCCTATTTGAAATATATATTACTTTTCATTTCAATGTAAGTATGCAACATTGGTATACATGGAAAGGTAATATGCCCACTTACCCGTATAATTACAGTTACAATCGTCAATTTTAATTAAGAAACAAACTAAAAAAACAATTATATCTCCTCTTTATTAAACGAAAAGTCCTTCGAATGGATATCAATATAATGTTGATCCTTTTGACCATGGCTGGATGCTCCTGCAGCCTCGGTTTGTCGTCGTTGTTGATTATCGCTATCAACATTTTGTCCTCTCACAACGAATCCTTCTGCATCATGAACCCCGTGTGGGGATCTTGTCTCGACCTCATCCCAAATATCATGATCATAACTAGAGGCCGCCGCCCTCGGGGTGGCTTGAAGACTGTCATTGCCGGCTCCAGGAGCATCGTGGTAGCGGTGTTGTCCCCGTAGGAGATGGACAGGTGACATTCCGTGTAGGGGAGTCCCTGGTCTGCTTGAGAACGGTGTGTTGGACTCTGAATTGCCGTGTTTTACGTGTTTTTTTGCTGTGTGGTGCCATGATTTTAAGGCAGTTGCAACTTTATCCCCAAATATGACTGGCTTCATTGATGTTCCCATCTACATTAATTAATTATAAGACACAAAAGTTCAATGAAAATTATTAGTCTATAACAAAACTTTTATGTATCATAGAGACTTTTAAATAAACTATTCTTATGAAAAGTCCAATATAAAACCATTTAATTCCCTTTAGCCATTTTTCTTGACAATTATTATTAACAAATATAGACCACAAAATATATGTGCCAAAAGACAGGAAGACTTAATTTGGTGGTCCCTTTACTTTTGACTATTACAATATCTTAATCAACAGTTCCGTCCAAAGACAGCTTTCTTTTGACCAAAATTCTCATCTTCTTTATCTCAAATACAATTAGTTACTATTTTATTTTATTTTTGAAAAAACGATTAAATTGTTATTTTTTACTGTAGATAAATGTGGAGCTAGGTAATTAATTAATCAAACATATTAATAGCTAGGCGTCTAACCTGTGTTACCAAGGCATAAAGAGGAAGCGTGACATAGCTGCATAAAACTTGAATAATCACACTGCAAATTAAGAGTTTAACCAAAGGTTAATTATTTATTAATACAAAATAGTTTAATTAATTGAATTCATTAAACTCACCCCATTGAGAGCCTTATGATTATATCTTCAAGCTTCTGGTGGTAGCATGACCTCAAAGAAAATTCATACTGTAAAAAAACAAATTACCACATCCCATTAATAATTAACCAAATTAAAGGTTATTGGCAAAGTATTAATTACTATATGAATTATGATTCTTACCCAACTCCAAATGAAAAAAGCAATTTGAAAGGCATTCTGCAATAAGATGATCAAAATATGGTTATTATATAATTAAGGCTATATTAAAAAAATATATATATGTTAACTTTAATTCGATTAATTTGTTCTTACGGTAAAGAGGACTAAATGGATGAAAAAGAGAAGGAGACGAGGGTTTTTGAACCAGAACAAGTCGTCTCCTGGCTGAACCACCGGGGTTCCCTTCACCACCTCTCCCGTTTCTTGAATTCTCAACCCCAATCTTGTTATTATTACTTGTAACTTTGTCCCTATTACTAGCAATATCTGCAATAACCGATTGATCATCAATAACATATATTTAAATATTTTGAAATTTTTTATCGATTATGAATTGAGTTGAATTATATACTTACAATAAGAGGGATAAATGGCAGCCATAGATATGAGAACCATCCTGAAGATAATAACAAAATCAATATGAGTTTTGATCCTATATATTTTCAATTAAATTAAAAGAGTTGACTTAATTAATTTGTACAAGTTGATCTTACCGTGGGTATTGGTAAGAAGGAATGTGACTGCAAAAAGCCATATGATTGGACTGTAAACATGATAAGATAATAATCATTAATTAACTTATAACAAAAAATCAATTTAAAAAAAATATATCAAATTCGAACTTTTCGTTTACGAATGATCGATCAATACCTTATTCCCACGACGACTTTGAAATCTTGTTCTAGTGATCTATTGATATACTTTTGGAAATCAAAATTAGTCTGCCTTTGAGGTGCTAAATGTGCCTGAATATTATGCCAAAATCAGTTATATATCTTTTTGTATAATTAAAATATGCATAAGTAAAGTTGGTAAAAGAAAATGAACTTACAACAATGAAACCATGTCTCAAGGTCATGTAATCAACTTTGGTCACAGATGTGACGAACTGTCTGAAAAAACATACCTATAATCATCCCAAATTATAAATAGATTAATTATTTGAATTTCAATAATTATAAAGATATAAGCATATTAATGTTTAAACTATATAAAATGAGACTCACTTATAACTATAAATTAATTTATTTGAAAAATATGATTTTTAAATAATAGGGTCAATGTGTTATATATATATAACTCAGTTTACTTTTAGTGGGGACATAAAGAGATGACTTCTTATATACAAATTTAATCATCAACCCCACTAAACAATCATTAGGCCAATATTAAAAATAAGTTATATACCTAACAACAAAGAAGAAATGTAGAAATAAATGAAAAATAATATTAAAACTTACTGTCCATAATAGAACAGTTGATTTACTCCAAAAACTCAAATGTCTGCGACCAAATGATGTCTCTCTTGCGAATCTAAATCTCTCAGGGTCTGTACAAAATTTCATTTATTTAGATGAGTATTTATTATAATAGACATAAAAATGATAATTCTTAGTATAAAATTGTTATAAATACAAATTAGTAAAAAGGAATATCTAGCTACTTGTATAATAAATATCACATATATACCATGATAATATTGGAATTCAATTGTCTTTGTCTCATCCTCCCATGCCTTCCATCTTCTCATCTGAATTATTTAAATAAAATAATATATATATCAATATATAGAGAGAATATTTGATCTCATGTTTAAGTGATCAAGATATTATATTATTTAAAATTAGTCAACTATATACAAATATTTTTTTTATATGGATATAAATATACAATGAATATATAAAAGTAGTTAAGACCAATTATAAAATAAAAAACTGATGTTCTTCTCTTAACTAATTTGGTAAATATAATTAATTAATGATTTATTTACTTAATTACCTTGAGTGTACCAATGGCCAGGGTGGAAATACAATAGAGTATATGAACAATTGCCAAGACAAATATAAATATGTGTAGTTGATGAATTCCATAAGCAGACACCAATGTAATTAAACCCTGAATTAAAAAAAAAAAATGAACAAAAGTAAAATTAAATATAGAATTATTAATTATTATTATTATTATGAATAAAGAATTACCTTTTTTATGCACTTATCATCATATTCAGTTTGTTTCTCTTTATCACAAGGATGCCATGATTTTGCAACTTTCTCAGAAACACATATTCCTGAAATGGGCGCTTTCCCAACTGTTAGCAGCAATGATATGAATCCCATCACCATCAGCTCTAAAATTATTCAAAAACATATAATTATTATTAATTGTTAGCAAAAACGTATAATTAGTAATTACTTGACTGATTAATTACCTGCTTTAAGTTTCTCAAGTGCTTCACATAGTGCTGGTTTGTTTTTCTTCTTCAACCACTAATGATCATCAATATTACCAATACCAATTAGTAATTAGATGGCTAATTATATATTAAGAAGAACAATTAGCTAGCTAGAATATGATATATATACATACATGTCCAACAAAGTGAAGGGCTTGTTCCAAGAGTATTGATATTGCAACCAATACAAAGCAAACCACTGCAACAGCCCATGTTGGCGTTTCCTCTAGAGAACGCTCCTTGCCCGCCATCAGTTCAACTAAGCTTTCTCGATATCGAGTTTATGTTGTGTTAAAAATGGTGTCTAGCTAGCTCAGCTCAGCTCAGATCAGATCTATATATGAGGTTTCTTTGTATTTATCTCTCTTTTTGTGAATATGAGGCTTACAATGGTATATAGGAGGACTGAGTTCATGTGGTGGTTATATATTTAAGCTAGTTGTCTGCCATATATTTATATATATATATACAGTTATATTTGACTATTCATGAAAGTGTAGATCCAATAATTGATGAATTCATTTATCAAAAATTAAAGTAGTAGCTTTCCTTCTGGGAAAGGCGTGTTTGTTAATTTATTTATTTTTAACATTCATTGTTGGCTTGTTGCCCGGTCAATACCGTTCTGACCGAATTTGGCTTTGAAGGAGTCAATATAAGCATGCGTGAGCATCTTTTATTTCGTTATATATATATATATATATATATGGTATATATAATATGATCAAAGAATTGCTTATTTTAAACTAATATTTTAACTAATTTGATGTGGTGTAGGTCACATCACAAGTCAACCCACATCCAAAATTTCTCTAAGTTTACTTTGACCGCAACATTTTAATCGGAAGGGAAATACTAAAGACCAATCAGTGCTTGCCAACTTTTGGCCTATATTGTTTTTGGATTATTTGGATAACTAATATCTTATTTTCAAATTATGACAAGATAATAAAGTATATCAAGATACAACAGTAATAAAAGTCGGCTTATAAACAATAAGGTCACGGTTCTATCCCAACTAAAAAACCCTCAAGAAAAAAAACCCACAAAAGAATAATTTCACTTTTCTCTTAATCTATCATATTACTCCATTTAAATAAAATATTTTATTATAATATATTAAATATTTTTAACTCCCTCAAAATCACCGCTCATCATAGTTTTTGAAATAACTCATTAAAGAAAAAGTCTTATTTTATTTTTATTAAATTTAAATTTTATATGCAAATTAAAAAACATTTTATTAATTTATCACAACAAAATTCTAAATATAATCGGTCATTTTTATCAAATAAAACATTTTCAAAGAAACCCTGTCCCAAGAGCAAATGATATACATATACAAGTTTTTGCTTAGAAAGGGTCTCCTCTATTTTCATATCATTGACTTAGTTCCCTCATTTTATTTACCTTTGACCAATAGTTTCATATAGCTAGGCATATATTCAGAATCCGTATTATCCAACTTATAATATATAATACAAATTAATTTAGCAAACTTAATTCATATTAATGATATATAACTCAAATTAAATTGATTAAACTTAATTCATATTATTTATTAATATGTATTAGATGGGGTTAAATTGGGTATAAATTAGATAACTCAAATTAAATTGTGTTATTTGATAAATTAAATTTATTTAACTTATTTTCTTTATTCATATTCTTAATTATAAGTTTAAACTTGTTTAAAAAGTTTTTTTTTTTAAATTTGTTTGACTTGATTAACAAGTTTTTGATTTATTTGACTTAATGTTTTTTAACGGTATATTTGATAGGTTTAATAAGTTTTATTAATCTAACACATTTTAGTAGGTTTAATAAGTGGTTAACCCTTTTTTTAAAAAAATATATAGTTAATCATTTTAATTTTAACACGTTTTTGAATTGGTTAACACATTTTCACCAATTGAATAAAATTTTGACTCATTTGTATTTTTTATTACCTGTAAAAAATAAATTATAAATCAAAACTTGAACTTCAAGCATTTAATTTTTAAGTTGGGTATTCAATTTTCATATTTTTTAGTGACAAAATAATACTTCATTAACAAAGCTCAAACTTGATGTATTATGATTATTTTATCCATCAATAGTTCATTAACAAAGCTCAAACTGAATCTTTACTAAAGGATATTCAAACATTTTATCAAAATTTTGATTCAAACATTATCTAATTTTTAAGTGTTATTTTGAAAAATATTATCATTTTTTATTTCTTTTATCATTATATATTATTATTATTTAAATATTTTTACTATAAAAAAATCATTTATTTAAAATTTATACGAGTTCATTAAGATTATTAAATAATTCACATTTTATTTCAATACTCTTTATTTGTGGTGATTTTGAATAATTGTATTTATTTTTTTTTTTAAAATTAGAAGGTTATATATAATAATAATATATATTTTTTAAAAATAAATAATACTTTAATATTTTAACTAATGATTTAGAGGGATTTGATAGAAGAAATTACGGATAAAAAATATGTTTTATGTTTAAAATAAATAAAAATGAAACATGTGGGCAGAACCAATTATGCTTTCATGAATATATATTATTTTTAAAACCCAGCCTATTAAGGTCTAAAGTTTTTTCGTTTTAATGACATGTATTTATTACACACGTCTAATTATATTTTATTTTTCTATGATATGATCATATAATATGCAGTTATTACAAGTCTAATCAAACTTTTTCTTATTGGCATACCTTTATTACAAATTTAATCTTAATTATTTTCTATGCACTTGTACACTTACAAGTCTAATCATAACTATTTTCTATTGACAACCACCTATGCGTCCCATATAGACTTAATTTTCTACTAAATTAGTATAAAATTATTATATTTTCAATTTAATTTAAAAAATAAAATAATAAGTATAGTATAGATGTCTAAATGATGCATTATATATCTTACAAGTTACAACATATGAAGACCTCATTTGATTTTGAATTATTAATTATAGGTTTTTTAAGTGTTATTTTTATTTTATTTTTTTATCAAATCATTTAATATAATCAATTAAAATAATCTTATTTTAATTTTATTAAATTTTAATTTTAAACTAAAAATATTTTAGAATTATCTTAAACAAATTCAAATTACTTATTCTTTTTTATTCATTTATACAAATCTTAAAAATTTCAACATCAACATCTCTTAAATTCTGTTTGATCTTGGCTTATTTGGTTGAAAACAATTCTATCATTAAATATTCAATCATTTAATTCAATAATTAATATTAAAATATTATTACTTAAGACCCCTCCTTTTCTCACTAGAATTATCACGATAAAATACTAATATCTTTGTAGGATTATTTCTTTGTTCATATCAAATGAAATAATTCTTCCAAAAGTTCTTCATCTGACCTAAACAGTCATTAAAAAATGACATTTATGTTAATTCTTCTTTATTTTATTAAATTTTATATATTGTTTAAGATATTGTGTTTCATGTGTTGTCTTTTCTTTTCCGTCCTCACATGTATGTCAATTACTTTAGTTTCCTAATTCTTATTGTTTTTTATATTGGACTTGGTCTTATTCTCTATAAAATATTTATGAGTAATATGTAAATGTTTTATTTGTGTCTCTCATAAGAGGTAGATGTACTAACTTAACAATGAACACAACAACAAGTGACAATTAATGTTGTTGATAACATAATTGGGAAACTAGATTCTCGACTTGTACTCGTTTCTTATTTTTATTTTATAAAATTCACCGCGGGTTACATTGATTTGTTAACTAGTAATGAAAACATTTGCCTCAACAAATGAAACAATCCCTCTAATAAGGCAAACCACCAAAATAGCTAGCAAGAGCAATTTGTCCCCCACACACATGCTGCATAAATGAATCAGATTATTTGAAAATAATGCAAAACAAACAAACAAACCCGTACGTTTAGAAGGAGACTTGAGAGTTGAGATGGAAGGATTATGGGGACCGTGGGTGGGTGGGGTCAAGCAAATTTGAAGCTCATATCAGAAAGACCAATTCAATTACCTCAGAATTGGGGTGGTGGAATTAATTGGACAAATTATTTTTTATTTATTGAAAAAAATAATAATAAAAATTGGACGGATGTTGTTGTTGATGTTTGAATGAATGATCATTCTATCTCTAATTAGCCATTAGCATTATTAAACTAGTTAATCGGTCCCTTCATTTTTGCAAATGGGACATTTTTTACTATATTATATTATTATTATTATCATCTTTGAGCTTGCATGTGTGTGACTGATAATATTATGCACCATACATTATGCACAATTTACATTTATTTCATATAATCAATCCACAACGAATAAATCAAGAAATGTCTTTCTTAATTTACTATATATTTTTTGCAAAACTCGACCATCTTGTTAACTTAAGTGTTTGGTTATGAGTCTTATGACTGAGTTTATTTCATAAATTAACTGATTTAAAAATAAAAGTAAGTGAATGGGTTGCCTTAAATTAATAAATAGGCATTGTATCATGTATGTTTTGGATAAAGAATTTAGATTAATGATGTGGTACTCCTAATTAATCAAACTACTCTCAAATTATTAAAGATACAAGAATCATATATACATGATACACCAATATTTTTATATTAATGATCATATTGCAATTTCAAACTATAATTATTAATCTTTTATAAAGAAAAGTTTTTTATGTAAACATTAATCTAAATTATAAGTAATGCAAAATTTTAAAAAAAATATTTATATAAAATTTAATGATGCATATAATTTTATAAATTAAATGAAATTTTTTTATTTTAGTATAAATATTAAGAATGGCATATATATAATTATAATTATAATTATATTTAAAAATAATTAATAAATATAATATTTTTTAATATAAGAATATAAAGGTTTTGATTATTAACTTTTGTCAAATAAAATCGTTTTAATAATTTAAAATTTTGTTAATATAAAAAAATTGTAAAATAAAGTAATAAGCATGAGTAAAAAAATAATGTCAAAAAATGAAAACAATATACAATTTTGCAAAGCAAAAAAGAATAAAAAAATAGAAAGTATAAGAGTTTGTTGTTTCTGCAGCTCCCAGTGTTAGAATTAAATTATCTCTAACCTAACAAAATAATAAAAACTAAGAATAAAAAATAGTGTAAAAAATAAAACTTTATGCAATTTTATAAAGTAATTGAGGAGAAAAAAAAAAGGTTACAAAACATAAGTAGAACCTGAACAAGATTAATGGATTTGTTTGGATTTGATGAGTAATTACGTTAGGGAGGCAGCTCTTGAATTGAATTCTCTTCTATCTAGAAAATAATAATAATAAATTAAAAATTATAAAATTTTGCAAAAATGTAGAGAATTCGAAAATCAGACGTAAGAATGAAGATAAAATAATCATGTCCTAGGCCCAATTTAGAAGTCAATAATAGTCCAGCCCATCAAGACATCAAATAATACGTATTCAGGATTTACTTTATGAAAACATGAATAATCAAATAATACGAATTAGGCGAGATTTTTATTTTATTTTTTAATTTGTGACCCCTTAACTTATGCTTTATTGTGATATTTTATCTTACATGTCTTATTTAAACATGTAAATTAAGAAATATAACTAAATAAATTAAAATTAAAAAACAAATATGGTAGATTGGTAAGATTATTCAGCAGCTAGCTAAGCTAACTCAAATTTAATTAAGAATATATTAAAATATAAATCAAAATTAAAAATGACTATTTGACTATTGTATATCAAAAACATTGCAATTTACTATATACACAAAGTGAAAATGACTATTGCAATTAAAATTGATAAATGCTTTATTAAAACTAAGAGCTACTTTAAAATATTCATGACAAGCTGGACCTAGAATTAATCAATATATATAGATAGTTATATACTCTGACTTCTATTATTGACAAGATCATTCAGCAGCTAAGTTAAGCTAACTCAAATTTAACATAATCCTTAAATATTGTTTTTCATAAACAAAAGTCAGCTGTTTAAAACTTTGAATAATGAATATTAAGAATGTAAAAGAAATAACGGGTACTCTAACAGCCTATTATATAGTCAAAGATAATACCATATTTTGAATAATCTTAATTTATATAAAACTCATATATATAAATATTTAAATTTCAAACTAATACTTATTCCTCGTGTTATTAATACAAGATTAATTAATACATCGGTCTTTGTCTATTTTTATTAAATAGAATATGAATAGAGGTTAAATTTTGACATTCAAGGTTGAATTAAGTTTGAATATTGGGTTAATAAAAAAAAATAATTATTTTTGAAATTCATTTATACTTGAGATTATAATTAATATATATATTTTTAATTTCATATTTGTTTATTCTTTGAGAGATTCATTTGGTGATATTGAGACTTTAAGTAGTTGATGAGAAGTTTAGATTGATACGACTGTTATGACAGACTCACATACATACATATTTGGGTTACCATACCCAATTATTATTTGGTAGACTATATGGTTGGAAAAAAATCGTCGAACTTTCAATGATCGAATGTAGTCGTCCGATACGTATCATTCATAGTATTATTATTATGATATTTCTGAGATTCATTTAGAAAATTCAGCACAGTTTGTCGGAAAATTAATCGTTCTCTCGAAGATTTACGAGCCCGATAACTTGTTAAAGAATTTTTTTTTTATGTCTCTTAAACGAATTTTTTTCATTTTTAATATAAATGAACTTTTTAAAAAATAAAAAAATAAATAGTTTTCTAAAGATCAATCAGGTATAAAAGAACTTTTTATTAAAATACATATAATCTTAATTTTTGTACTAAAATAAATATCTTTCAATGTTTATTTATGGGTAAAGATATAATGTCTATATAAAAAAATATTATATATATTTTTTCAATTAAAACTTTTTGGAGAAGAAACTTCTTAAGTTACTCTAATTGTTTTAAGAAACATGTTAATAAAATAATTGACTATATCTTGTTATCATTTTCATAAATAAATAGATCAACATATATAAACTAAACTCGTAAAAAATAAAAAAATTAATTGTCCAGGACATTATTTGTGTTTTAAAATAAGAAAGGGTTCATTCCATTCTATTTAATTTTATAAATTTAATTAATTACACCCTACAATTATGAATGTCAATTTCTGAGAAATTGAATTGTGTATAGTGGAAATAAATTCTTTAAAATGTTTTTGATATTTACATAATATTATATATTAACAAACAAAATAAAAATAAAGGTAAAAAAATAGTTTTTTTATTTTTTTTTTAAACAGAGAAGAAGTCTAGAGCACTTTTGTAGAAATGCAACCCAGCGACCGAGCCAGCGTTAGGGTAAATTTGGACCTATGTGATAACGAACTTGCTGCACGCGCTGCACGCGCCGCCGCCATACCGCCTTTCCCCACCGAGTCTTTGCCGCACTTAACTGTCAATTCCCGTCTACCTTCTTTCTCCTCCGCCACCGGCGGCATCGGAGGTATCTGCATTGGTCCATGACGGCTCTGCCGCTTTCGAATCGATTCAATATCCATCTCCGGTTTGAACTTCACCGGTCCAAACATGAACATCCTCCTTCTTGATTTATCCGACATAGACGTGATCGCCGTGAAGTTTACTTTTGATTGAGAATTCGTCACTGAATTATTATTATTATTATTATAATAGCTCAGATTCCTCATAGATTCAGACCGATTCCTTCTGTTCGCCTCTTTAATTGCTCTCTCTGCATCCATCGGGAAGACATTAGTATGTTCGTAGAGTGACTTGGATCTAATTAATCCGTCCTCTTGCAGATCGATTGAGTTGTTTTTAGCGGTGATATCGCAGATCGGCGCTAAACCGGTGAAGAAATTGAAAAGACTATGATCGGTGGAAGAGTAAACTTCCTGTTCAAGATTACCGCGTACAGAGATGTAATCGGATAGAGAAATCACATCTTCGTTGTCTTCCAAATCCTGATCAGAGAAATCTTCGAAGATGTTCTTCCGATCTTCTTCCATTATCTCCAATTGGCAAGAGGAAAAGATCTGATGAAACGAAGAGATGAAGACGGAGTTATATGTAGTAGTTTGATGATCAGAGATGCAGAATTATCGCCTATGACTCCATCTATCATAATTGACATCGATGATGATGACGATGGCTTCTAGATAAACCCTAATTGCAGTTGAGAAGAGGTTAGTACTTTGAAATTTGAATAATTCTCGAAAGGTTGAAACCTCGAATAGGGAATTCAACTTTGATATAAGTATTTAACTTTTATTTATGGTTAAAATACGACTCAAATTTTAAAACTTTTGTAATAAATGTATGTATTGAATTGAATAATGTAAAGGTTAGGATTAATTATTCATAAAATATATGTGAATTCAACATTCACAAATCCAAACATGATGGATTTTATAAGGAGAACTTGTTATTTATATAATAATCAATAGGTTATTTTTAAATTTTCTTGTTGGAAGTAATTATTAAAGTTAGTTGGTTACAAAATTACAAATATATTAAGCGTGTAAATATAATAAAAAAAATTGAGAAAAAATTAGTTATATGAGTTTAGTTCAACTCAAATGGAACAAGATCTAGATTTATTTTCTATTTTTTAATTCGTGTTTATCTTTTAAGTTGATTAATTTAAAAATACTATGGAGTTGAACATTTTTTTTTTAATTTCTCATTACATAGTCTCAAATCTAAATTCTGATCACTAATATTTTGAAGCAACGCTAATATTATGAATACAGAAATAGACTTAATTATTATTTTTAACATAATATATTTTTAGTTAAATAAACTCTTCTCAAACAAAAAGAAAGGGTTAGAGTTGGTCGATATATTTTGTTAAGAAAAAAACATAAAGTTATTAAAGCTCAAACTTTAAATGATTTGTTCAATTTTTTAGTTTCTTGTAATTTTTTTTTTTTTTGTAAGGAATACCAAAATAAAGTATTTGAGGGAGTGGGTGCCCGATTTCACGTGGAACGGTGGAAGGTTCGAAAAAGAGATAGTCTTTATATTATATATATTCTTTTGTATTTCTAGAAACAACTACTTTTTCTCACTTATAATAATAATAATATTAATATTAATATTAATATTAATATTAATATTAATACCTTTGAAGATGGTTATATTTGCAGGTAAGCTTGTCATATACTAATGTTATCATATATATAAGGTTTATAAACATATATTCATATTATATTATTGTTGTTGCAAGTAATTGGGTTGATTATAAATATATATATATATATATTTTAAACGAATGAGAACTAGCCTGACAACCGCACCGCCATGTCCCCGCTTAAACTCAAAGCGCTTTTAAATACCTGTGACATTTTGGTCTCTTAAACCGACTCTTATCTCTGGGTTACTTTGGTGGGTTATATATATATATATATATATATATATATATATATATTAATTAGACTAACTTTAAGTTACAAATTCGATGGATGAAAAAATAAAAGTCACCAGTTTGATTCTCTTTAAAACGAATAAATATATTGTAAAAAAATTATCATTTTTTTCAAAGAATTTTTTCAAAATTTCAAAAAAAATCTTAAATTCAGAAATTAAATTGAAATTTTTACTTGTTTATTCTTCTTAAAAACTTGAACATCATTCTAAATTTTACGAGTTAACATATTTGTAGTTTCTAAAAAAAATGGGGTAAATGATTAAGTATGTAGCTTGCAAACACACTTAATCATTTAACCAGGCGCAAAACTTGCCCCTTGACGGGCTCGAATCCAGGAACTTAGGGTTGTATTCACCTTTTTTGCCGCTAGGATAGAAGAGGGGATTTAATTTCTAATTCCAAATTTTAATAGAGTTTTATGGTTAGGTTGAAATGTAGGTACCGAATTTATAGGTATAAACATGTTTTAAACCAATGACTTTGTTTCAATTATGTCCTCACCTTCTTCTTTTAAATTAAAAGTATTTATCTTTATTATATATATATATTTATGTATTTCAATTACTAATATTTTTATATCTATTTTAAGATGTTGCAAACAATTTATTATTTTAATTAATACAGTTTTATTTCATATATATATATATATATATATATATATATATATATATATATATATATATATATGGAGAAGTTTATATATAAAATAATCCTAAAGACTATGTAAATTCTCAATATCATAATAATATAATATATTTCTCTTTGGATTTCTGTATTGATTTTATTTGGTACACAAAACACTCATTTATTCTTTTGTTGTTAACATTTTCTTTAATTTTATAACAAATTAACAAAAAAAATCTAATATTTCGATAGATCTCAATTGTTTTAATCGATATTTTTTTTGTGATGAATGTAAACATTATTTTTTCTCCCTAGTTGTTATTCCGCTTTTAACCTATGGAAAAATAAAATAATATATTTGGTAAGAGACTCTACCACCAAAACTAAACAAAGTTCCTTTTTCTTCATACAACAAAGAGATGGCCCGGACATTTAAAAAAAAAAAAACTAACTAAGAGATGCAAAAATAAATTTGTGAAAGTTTTCAATCCTAAGCTTTGGTATCAAAATAAAAAGAAATTAAATTAGAATAATATTATGAAAAACATTAAGAAAATGTGTATAATAGAAAGAGAAAAAAAGTTAAAACTTTATTAATTAGATTATTAAGATGAATATTTATTCAATTATTTGAAACATTTCCAGTAATTTTTATTTATTTGTATCACATAAATTAACAATAGAATTCTAATTCTTACCAGGGATATTTTGTGCAATAAAAATAAATTTAATAAATTTAATATGTATTTAATGTTTAAATTTTTAATAAATTATGAATAATATATTAAAATAAAAAATAGAACACTTTCATTCCACGTTTTATTCATTTCGGTAAAATAATTTATCTTCTCACATATCTCGTCACATATTTTTTTCGAATGAATCTCTTATCTTGTGATCTTACACTTTTATCAATCAAATATTTGATTTATATTTTTTAATATTTAACATTGTGACCACATCAAACAAATACTTGATTCATATTTTTTTAACTATTTTCAATTAATACCGACCTATTATTCATCGGCAAACCACATTACAATTACACTTGGTTAAATGTTGTACTTGTTTTTGTTAGGTTGCAAGTTTGAAACATACCTATATCATTTTTAATTTTATTTTTAACCGTTTTAAGTTTATGGGCGGGTCAACCCACAATCTGACTCAAGTATTCATTTACTCTCACATATATATCCAAATTAATCACAGCTCTCGACTCGACAATCCGGACATTTTAAAAATTAAGCATCATTATATATATATATATATAAATTAGTTAGTTAAAAAGTTAAACGTATATTGATAAAATGTTTCGCGTTCATCTAATTTGGTATTAAATTTAAAATATAAAGTGTTATTAACCTAATTAGTTAAAGAGTTGTACTTGTTTTTGTTAAGTTGTAATTCGAAACATACATATAACATTTTTAATTTTATTTTTAACCGTTTTAATTTTATGGGCGGGTCAACTCACAATCCGACCTAAGTATCCATTTACTCTTATATATATATATATATCCAAATTAACCACAATTCTCGACCCGACAATCCGAATATTTTTATTAAGTATCAATTATATATATATATATATAGATAGATAAATTAGTTAGTTAAAAAGTTAAACTTTTATATTGATAAAATGTTTCGCGTTAATCTAATTTGGTGTTAAATTTAAAATATAAAGTGTTATTAAGTTAATTAAAGAGTTGTACTTGTTTTTGTTAAGTTGTAAATTGTAATTCGAAACATACGTATAACATTTTTAATTTTATTTTAACCGTTTTAATTTTATGGGCGAGTCAACCCACAATCCGACCCAAGTATCCATTTATTCTCATATATATCCAAATTAACCGAAACTCTCGACCCGACAATCCGGACACTTTAAAAATTAAGCATCATTATATATATATATATATATATATATATATTTCACAAAATTTAACATTAAATTTTAATTTAATTATTTATTATGTTGTATTTATAATCACAATTCACAAATTTTATTTTAAAAAATATAATAAAAATAATTTAAATATATATTATTCATAGTATTAAAATATTAGTTTACCATAAGATTAAGTTTCATAAGTTCTCAATAAGGAAAAACAAAATATAAACATTAACTTCTTAAACTTAAAAAATCTAACCTATTAACTTTCTAAATTTTTATTAATCAATTTAAATATTAACATTGAAATGATAATATAATAAAATATTTTTATTAAAAAAATATAAAAAATTATTAAAATTACAAATTCAAACTAAAAAAGTGAAATTAAAAAAATATATATATAATTCTAGTGTAACAAAATAAAATTAGAATTATATTTCATTTTTAATATTATTTCTAATTCCTATACTACAATGTTTAGGAAACACAATATAATTAAAATATTTGACATAATTATAGAAATAAGTGAATAATATTTATATGATATATTTTCTCAATAATATTTATAAAGGACACAATTTGTGCCTGTAAAGTTCATTAGCTAATTAACTCCTTTGCTATGTTACCGGTTCGTTTAGGGTTTAATAAACGGTTATTCAAATAACCCTAGATTTAACCCCACTGTTCTTTGGAGCGCCGACGGATTCCCTATATTATAAAGAAGACGAAGAAGAAGAAGAAGAAGTAAAGATTTATAAATCTCACTCTAAACCCTAACCCTAATCCCAACCCTTCACTTGGCTTCCACCCACTAAGGTATCATATCATTCTTTTATCTTATCTATTGTTCATATCAAACTCGCGTGATTTATATATATGTATATTTCCGATTGATCTTTTTCTTTTATTATGCTGTTTAGTTTTTGTGTTTGTTCCTGCACTAATGGGATATCCTGTTTGTATGATTGATTACCCAGATAGATATCGTTGTGAAAAAAGGAAAAATGAACGAGAGTGATAATTTCTCCTCACTTTCAGATCCTACTGCTGTAACTATATATGATGAAACCCTAATAAATTGTGAGGTCTATGACGAGAGTAGGGAAGATGACGTTGGAGAGGTAATGGTGGAAATTGTAGGTACTGAATTGCTGATTAATGGAGTTAGTAATGAAGATGGATCGTGGAATTGGGAGACCGAGGATGGGGGGGATGAATATAAATATTCCATGGAGGATATTCTCGAACCAATAAACATGATTGAACACTACTTAGAAGAAGAAGAAGAAGAAGAAGAAGGTGAAAGCAAAATCAATTTGAAAATTGAAAAAACCGATTCGAATCCTATGGATTCTTCATCCGCATCGGAGATATTATCGCTACTTCACCTTGTGGCGGTAGAACCTAATAAAGGAGGATATGACTTCTTAAGTTCCATTGCTACTTTCTTCTCTGGTTTTCGCAATTCAATTTCAGTTCATTTTCCTAGAAGACAGAGTACATGTACTGGTAAAAGAAAGAGAAAAACATGTAATACTGCAAAGAGTTCTCCTGAAGTATCTGAATATGATGAAGTAATCAACTCTTACAGGGATGAAAGAAGCTTTGAAAACTGTTCTGATGAGCTACTATCAGCAGGCAGGTGCGTTGTTACTAACGATGATTGGAGGAGGGTAGAAAATGGACCAACAGAACTGGTATTGAATTTCTGTCAAGGTAATATGGTCCCTGTGGAATCGAGTTTAAATAAAATGTTTAAGAGATTCGGTCCGCTAAAAGAACTGGAAACTGAAGTTGATAGAGAGAGGTGGCGAGCGAGAGTTGTGTTTAAGAGGTGGTCTGATGCAGAAGTTGCATTCAGTAGTGCTGGAGCATTTAACATTTTTGGGCCAGTGATGGTCAACTATCAGCTCAATTACGCACCGACAACTCCCTTTCAAAGCCTTCCCTTTGCGTACTTAGAGGGGTAAGACCCTTTGCGTACTTAGAGGGGTAAGACGATGCAACTTTGTAAGTTCTTCCACCTTTCTTCATGGATCTATATACTTTCAACTGCATTTTTTTTTTAAATTCTTGTATAGTTTTTATTAAGGGGGGTATCTATCTACTTCATGCACATCATCAATAATCAAGTTAATGGTCAAATTTACTTTTCATTGTCTCAAGTATGCAGTTAGTATTTCAAGAAAACAAAATTTACATTCAATCAAGCTTGATGGTTATGTTGTTCAATCAATAACACTTATGTTACATGTTCCACACTTGACTAGTATGTATTAGAAGTCCATTATTTTCAAATAAAGTGTGTAGACAGGTTTTGCAAATACTTAACATGTGTAGAATCAGCAGTTTATGAAAAATTTATGTCTAGAATTTTGCAAAACATTCATCTGCTTTATGTGAAAGATGTTGGCTTTTAAGGCTATGTTGGACACAATTGATGATTAGTTGTTGTTAATCTTTGAGAAAATCATCTGAATTTTGGTCCCTCTTTATTTTGCAGGTTTGAGTGATGACTGTTAGTACTTCTAAAGAATGAAGATTAACACGAAGGAAGAGAGTCTAGGCTATAGGAGGATTTTTTGTAATTTCATTTTCAATGATCATTGCGGCTTTAGTTTTATTTTTATTATTTTAACAAGCAAATACAAACACAGGAAGACCAACTTTTTTGAATTTGAGAAATCATTTGATATATTTTTGATAGCGTTAGAAATATGAAGTATTTGTGAAATATGAAGTAATTGTGAAATATGGAAATCATTCATCTCCTCCTCCCCCAACAATGTAAAAAGAGAATATGATGTTAGTTAGGACTTGGGAAGGGAAGAAGAATAAGAGACACTAATAATAAATAACAGGAGAAACAACACAAAACAAATTGAAGCCAAATCCACTCGGTACTCTTCTATATCTTCTTCATTAATGCACATTGATGTGGTTTATGGAACTGTGTTCAAGCTTAGGGGAGCCCAGAGAGTGCCTTCTTTGTTGTCCAACCTGGGTTTGGGTTGGGGTTGATGATGAATGGAAAGAGACACGTTTCCTTCCTCCTCCTGGTGAGGTGGTTGTTGCATTTCCCAATGGGCTCATTGGCATTTTAGACCGAGCCCTAGCAGACTGTGTGGTACCCATGTAACTTGGAATTGAGGACGACACAGAACTTACCAAGCTATCGTTATCATCTCTTTCTGAAGAAGATCCACATACGCTCTGCCTTCTCCTACACTTTTCCGATTGGAAACTAACTGAGCTTTTCGTATCAAATTCCCCAACACCTGCCAATGCTGTTGTTCTAGTAGTAGATGCAACTGATGACCGTCTTTCCTTTGAAGATGTTTTAACAGAAGCTAATTTTCGATTGCTGCTACTGTTGGATGGCTTATTAATAACAATCTTTTTGCCAGGTGAATCATTACTGTTATTATTATTATTATTGTTATTGAAGCCTTTCCTACTACTAACTTCTTGGTGGTGGACCACCACCGACATTTTCGGAGAAGCTACATCTGATTCTGTTCCAGTTGTGCTCTTGATTTCCCATGGCCTTGATGCCATCCATCTCTCTAGCCAGCTCCATCCCCAGTTTGGATTCTTTGTGTCTATTACTAATTCTGACTTCCCAGAATCTAAACCACTCCTCCACTTTTGCTGTTGTAATATTCATAATGTATATTACACTTATTTTCTTATAAATAAATAAGAAAAAAGAGTCCTAAAATACCTGATGAGTGTATGCATAAGCCAGTGCCCTTTCCCTTCTTATGGCTGCTTCCTGTTTGCTCTGTAGGTTTGCTTCAATGTGCTCCTTTGACTGAGTGCTATGATCCCAATCTTCTCCCGTCTAACATTATTGTTTGTTCCTTAATATTATTATAAACCCTAAACCCCACAATGCAATATGCATTAACGTGAAAAAGGGAACTTACAGAAGCCCTAAAGTTGAGCAGCTCTTTGTCACGTTTTTGTTGGATGTGTTTCTGCAAGGCCTGGTTAGCCTCTGTAATTTTGAGTCTTCTGGATCGAATTTGGGACTGGACGCGAGCCAAAGTCTGCATGCTCTGTAATGTAGACGTGGCTTGGCGCTGGGCTGATTCACCCTGTATCATTGATTTCAACCTCACTAGACCTTTCAATGCCTGTAATGTCCTCCTTGCCTATTAATTAGTATTATACATTATAAACCAATGTTAATTAATTAAACTGAGAAAATAAGGTTATAAAATGTACAAATATTTACCAAGTATCCTCTGTAGGCAGTCTGAATCTTTGTAGCTGCAATCTCTTCTTTCTTAGGTTTGTCAAAATATCTCACCATGGTTGCCAACCGGACAACTTCTGCTGCAGCCTCGGCGACTGCAACAGCCTGGGCAACAGCCGCCTCTGTTGCAACTGCTGTGGAAATTGCCATGGAATACGGTTGTTCATGTTGGATCTCTTGCGATTTTTCCTCCACTATTAAGGCGGCTGCAGCAGCAGCAGCAGGTATGGGTGATGATGATGATGATGGTTCAGCTGTCACAGGAGGAGTTGCAGGAGGAGGAAGAGGGCCTGCATCTGGAGTTTTGTGTTTCCGAAACCATTTCCTCTTTGGTCTGTTCCTTTTCTGAAGGAAAACAACAGAGTATTGAACAAGGACTAATAATTTGTTATGAAATTCTCACATGAAATCAAAATGTAGATTATACATGAACAAACTAATCAATCAATCATGCATGCACCTTATTATTATTATTATCTTTCTTTTCTTTTGATTCATGAGTAAGAACTTTCTTCACCGCAGATAACCATCTCCCTTTCCTTCCCATTTCACTGCAAAATCATATATACAGATCGATCATGAAACATATCGATAAGAATCACAAAACAAAGAGAGAGAACTTAAATAGTAATTCAATTCATTTCACAGCCAGCCAGTCAGTCAGTCAAACCAACGCCATATATACAGCATGATCGCTGAAAATGTTAAATCTAGATAAAGCGTTTCTGAAACATGTATGTAAATCAACATTAATTAGTGATAGATATAGACATCTAGAATCAGATCGATGTAGCAAGCAAGAAACATGATCATATGAGCAGCAAACAGACATGCAAATTCGTTAAACTTGTATATATATTTTGTAGCTTCAATAATCACACAGCATTCATTATCTGATCCTGTACTACTAGTATTCCTCATCAGATTTTACTTTACCTCCTACTACAGACAAAATGTAGCTCCGCGATCTGCCAAACAAATTAAGAATTAAGATGATGATGAAGAAAGACTACAAATGCAAGCAGCAGTTGGAAAATACAAATAAATAAGAACAGCGGTCGTTCAGTAATCGTGGAGGGGACGAGGTGGACGACTGGATCTTGCGGAAGAAACATTCTTCATCCTTTTTCTCTTCTTCTTTAATTCCTTAATTAGCTTGAGGAGAGAGAGAGAGATACAGAGAAAGAGAGAGAGTTGAAAGGGTGTACATGGTGGTGGTGCAGTAACGGCAAAAGGTAACTGTTACTCATACAGATGGCGTGGGCGTGCAGTGGGACCCATTCATTTTTAGTTAGTTAGTTCGTTACTACTTACTGTTAGAAGAGCCTGCCTGGCAGGAGGAAATTCAAGTATTATTTAATGAATTTGATTTTCTTTCTAATAAATTATTAATTTTAATTCACAACAATTATATTCAATATAAATCTAACTTAACAACTATTAAATATAACAATAAGTATATATATTTGAAATGAAGCCTAATTTGAGTGGAAGGAATGTTAAATTATATTTAATTATACAGGTCATCCAACTAATTAATTAACAGCTTATTATTGATGTTTGGATGTCACGTATATATATAGTTTGGAAGAATATTATTATGTGTGGAATATGATATGATTTATTTTAGACTAGATTCAATTTCAATTGTTAGTGTTACTTTCAGACAAAGCAATTCCTCCTTCTTGTAATAATAATATCTATAATATCCTTTTTTCTAGCTTACTCAATAAGCAAGCAGATTCTTAGAAAAAGAAAATATATAGTAAGCAGATGGATTTTCATCCAACTTTTTAAATAATTTTTATTAACCATAGATTATTTTCATTCTTTTAAAATAAATTAAAATGATTGATTTCCCATATGTGCAAAATGCAATTTTTTCTTCTAATCGAGGAAACTTTGATCTCTTATTATACAGTGACCCATATGTCAGATCAGAGTAAATTGATATAGATTTTTTCTTATTATTTGTGTATTTAGATTATAAACTAATTTGAGGTGATTATTCTAAATTAAAACACACATAATTACTTTTTCTTTTCTTTTTAAAATTCAAAAAAGAGTTTGGACCATTTCCTCCAAGGCGTTCTTCATTTTACTTGTGTTCCACTCCCTCTGAAATACAAAGAGAGAGTCAAATGAAAACAAATTATAAGTCAACTGAACTCATTAATATTGTAACACTTTTATTCTTAGGAAAATAAAGGTGGTATACACGTGATATGATTTTTAAACAATATTTTGTGTGATGTTTAATTACTTTTCAAACACTTAACTACCACCTCTAATTACCACTTTAGCATTACATTTTTTTCCCTTTAAATGGCAATGAAAAATGAACCTATTACATTTTTTTTTACAAAAAAAAAAAACCTTTTAATTCTGATCAGCTGATTCTACTATATGTATTTTATTCAAAGTTGCTAAAATAAAACTAGGTGAAACTCAGTTTTGAGCCATATTAATAAATTCAACCATCAAATTGCTGATAAAAATTGAAAAAACACAATAATACACACAGTTGATCAAACATGCATGTATATTAGAAATATTTATATCAATCAATGAATCATCCATTCCTGCTTTACATTGTTCATTTCACATTATTGATTCTTCTTAACAATTACCTTCATATCTATAAAAGATGTATTACTTATGTTGCAGAGTTTACTTAATATATCATATATATATATATAATAATAATGGTGGTGGACAAACAAACAAAGAAACAAACCCCTTTCGCTTTTGCTACTCATTGGCTTGAACATCATTACTGTCCACTTTCTTCTTCTGGGTAATAACCGGACTCGAGCTTTCGCCTTCGGGCAAGTCTTCAGCATTATCAGTGGCCTTTTCCTGCTTCCAATCATTGAGATATGTCTTATCATTGTATGTACAAATAGATCCAGATGATGATGTTGTTGAGATAATTGGATGTCTTCTAAATGCATAATTAATCAACTAAGACTAACCTTGGTCTTGTCACGCCAGCTAAGTCCAAACGGTCTAGACAGCAGGCTTATCTTTCTCACTGGCTCAAACTCTTGACTGCTGCGAATCGTAGATGTTTCTTGCTGCATCGATCTATATCCAAAAGGAAAAGCAGCCAGGCACCAAAATAAAATGTCAAATTAAACCAAATTCATTAAGAGGATCATTTCATGGCAACATAATTCATGGATGGCAGAAAAAACTTTTATTAGTATGTATGTAATTAGGATTAGGTTTTAGTTAGTTCTATAAATAAGGCCGGCATAGTCCCTTGATGACATAATGTTTTTGATTAATGTTAAAAAGAAGATTATCTCAGTCATCTCATCTCAAATTCTTTTGATTAATCTTTACAGGAAGTTACTTACCGTGGGGAAGGCAGAGCTTTGCTTTGGCCAGATTGGTACTGTAATGTAGCCTCTAACATGGATTCTGCCATTACCACGCGCTCTTCCATTTCACTAAGTCTAGCAGTCACTTCTTCATATTTTTCCTACATGAATTGATAATAAAGATAAATAAATGCTTGATTGGGTCGTAAATCATGTGAAATGAATATAACTAGCAGTTATTATTTTTAAAACTTTAACTAGGAATGTGCATAATAAATGGATTAGCATCAATGTAGTTTAAAAATATGACAGATATATGGTAAAAACCTGAAGCACTTGAGCAGCATATTTTTGAGACGTGGCTTCTTGCTCTGCATATATCCGTGCATCCTCTGTTACTCTTTGTTCTTGTTCAACACGCATCAATACCTATTAGACAGGTAGAAAAGAGAAATTTAGTGATTAGGATCGGAGAAAGAAGGGATTAAAAAAGTTTAAGAGCATAACAGCTTTAGCAACCAAAACCTGAAGCATGGCATTTTCCTGCTCCTGCTTATCCACTAGGGCCTGACGGAGTGCAACAACCTCTCTCTCCAACAATTCAACCTTGAATATATAAACAGTAATTCGAATAAGTATACATACAATGTTTCTCATTTCAGATTCTTTGTTAAATATCATATATCTTAACACAATCCAATAGCTAATAAAGGTTGGCTGGTCACAAGAACAAGATCAGCATTTTTGGTTAAAGAACGGCTTATCTTTTTCCTTGTATGGAGAAACTGTTGCATGAAGTAGGTTGTGACATACCTTAGCACTGAGTTGTCGTCGATTATCTTGCTTCACCATCTCCATCAGTGCTGTCTCCAACTCCTCGGCTCTGAAAATATTAAAGAAGAGAAGGGGAAATGAGAACAAACTTGTCAAAGATCCATATTGTCAAAGGAACCATCACTTAGCAAGAAACATTAGATCCATACTGCAAGTTCATTAATCCTTTTTCCAATCTGATCAATCTCCTATAAATATCCCAGCATAGAATCTAGAAAGGAGGTTTGTTTTCATCAACTACCTAGCAATCACTATATATTGCATTTTCTTCCTCAATCATCTCATACAGTCCATAAGGGCAACTCTTTTTGATCAAATGTCAAACCTTGTTCCTCCTTGGACCTTGGTACATGAGACCTCTCGTTCCAGACACTCTACCTATAACTCCACTTCCAGTAAGCATGGATCTTGAGAGAAACCCAAGACACGACCAACTTTAGGCCTGCAGTGAGCCACCGAGTGGAAGGGAGCCTCTCGATCCACACTTTGATTGTAGAAGACTACCAAAAAATAAACTACTTGAAGTAACAAGAAAAAATTCTAGGTAAGAAGGAAGAGAATTTTAGGGGTTTTCAAATGTATGGCTAAGAATCATATATACATTTTTTTGGCAACAAAAATGGCATTTATCTTAGACTCTTAGTATTGATATGCATGTATAACTAGTTTGGCCGTTTATGGCAATGTAATGGAGGAGCTGACAAGACCAAATGTCTTGTAAATGCATATCCGACCAGTCACACAGACCAAAAACTGGTCTGCTTTTTCAGATCATTCATACACATGTCCTTTTGAGTAGACAGGAGACTATTGACACTCTTCAGAAATGGACTGATGTTAGAGATAAAGACTAGATCTTTTAATCACTTGCAATCTATTTGTTGGTTGCAGAAACATGAGGACAGAAAGGAGTTTAAAAAATCTGACTTTAAGAAGATTCCTCTTTTACTACAGAAAGATGTCATAAGAAAGAAATTCATTTATCTTTTCAGTATCATCTTCCAACACAAACCCAAATATTGAAAGGGAAAAAAAGAAGTGTGCAAATCCATACAAATACCTTCAGTTTTTATACATGCATAATTATGTCAATATTCCACCAACATTGTGATACAAGAGAAAAGGGTTAGGGCTAATGCCCTATAGTTGAAGTATGCGGTTGAAGGTGGTTATGAGAAGTGGCAGTTAGTACTTAGTATAATAGTAGAAATAGAAGTTTTTTTTTTAATAGTAGAAATAGAAGATTAATTGTTATGTTTTAGTTAAGCAAGAAATTAGTTGAATACTCTTTTAGAGTTTCTCTCTTTCATCCCCATTTGTATTCTCCCTAGCATCTAGAGTTCTATCTTCCCACCTCTCAATCGCTCCTAGCTTGTTAAGAGCTCTTATCTTCTAATCTCAAATTCTATACCTCTCATTCATCTGATTTCAAGGTTTTAGTCCTAAATTCAATACAAGGTATATCACATAGCTTCTTAATGCCGTGGAGATTAAATGAACAAGATGCTGCCTAGTTTCACCTAAATCAAGTGCCTCTTTGAATACATGGAAAATTTGTTTACAACTTCTACCAAATGGATTAAATGATGGAGCAATATAATGGATATCATGCTAACCTGAGAACCGCAGATCGCTTCTCCTCTAGAAACTTGTGTAATTCAATCTTCAATGACATCACCTGCACATGTTTTATACATGATAACTAAATAAAGGCTAAATAATTCAGAAAAAGTGTGAACTTTCACATAGATGCTCTAGGACAAGTCAATTTATACAAATATATATATATGTGAGTAAAATTTCCCTATATACAAGGGGCAATTAGAATTGAAAATAGAATTTCAAGTTGACTGGAATGAGAAATAACAGGTTTTGTGAGCTATTTCAAAAAATGAACTGAGCACTCAAAAACCTGTTATTTCTCTTCCAGTCAACTTCAAATTTAATTTTTAATTGGTCAATGATAGCATGTATTAATAATAATAGGTGTTTATTAAGAAGATTTTGTTTTAATCCCCATGTAACTAAGTTCCCTATCATAATGGATCATAGGTTGACATGATGAACCCATTATTGTATTGCCAGGTACCTGCTCTTGAAGATCTGGAACAGAGTTTATGTCTGAATTGCCTGTCACAGTATGATTTATGCCACTTGTGTCTTTGTCACTCAACAAATCTGTTTCCTTGGTTTCTATCATCAGTGATCCTGGATTATGCTTGAAGCTATATAACTTCGATGCCAAACCCTGGGAATCTCTCCATGCTTGAAGTCCTTTAGATCTTTCCTCCAGAGTAGCTCTAACTGCTGGCCTGTGGTTGTTTCTCAATTCATTTAATCTTGATTCATTAACATTTTGGTAACCCATACAAGCTGTCAGAACAAGTTGGCTACTATCAAATGTGGAGCCGGCCATTGATTGCAGCAAGGTTACTGCATCCCCTGCATCCTTGGTTGTAACAAGCGCTGGTCCTGCAAAATGTTTAAAAGATTATGTTACCTCTCACAAATACCAGATTTTGAAACATAAATAGATTTTGCAACATCAAAAGTAATTTATCCAGTACCGTATAACTCCATCAGAGCAAGTGTAATTCTAAATAGTATGACACGGTTTCCCTCAAAGAGAAGCACATCCCAAATTCTAAGCACTGACAGAAGAAACAACTCATCAGATGACGAGTGGACACATCAGAAAAAAACCAAGAATAAAATAAATGCATGAAACACTTCTTTATTGACAAGGATAATTTATTTGAATAAAGATGTCAGAAGATAGAAGCTGACCACATTCCCATGGGAGCACGTTCATAAAGATGGACAGAAACCATGGTCCAGTAACCCATGCAATTTGGACGCCAAGGTAATCAAGATGATGAACTGACCACAAAATAGATGCAATACACAAAAATATAAGAAGTTTGAACCAAGCATAAACTAAAATCCAATAGAAGCTTCAGCCGAAGCTATTACAGTTTTGCGATACCAACCCAATTTTGGAAACCTTTCACGCACCAACTCCTCCAAGACAAGCTGATCAACCTGGATAATATTGGGAAAAAAAATAGGTAAGTCTGCCTGCCAGTCAATTGGTCATTGATGGTCCTTAATCTCTTTTTAACTCTGATGGAATACCACAGAAAATTGTGAATAAAAAATAACTGGTGTCATAAGAAAATTTATGATATAATTATGTCAAATGCTAAAAGCAACCTTGCTGGTTTTCTAGGTGTACTATTTGGAAACTAGGAAGAAACATTCAGTTCAAATTTGTCAATGGCATTCACTTGATCATACAGTGAGTGATGCCATCATAGACCCATGTACCCTAACTCCCTTGATGTGATGCAAATCGAAGAGAAAGAGAGGTATAATTTGAGATACAATAAGTGCCTAAATATCATCGACAAGGTGTTTGCAACCTTCTCAGTGTAGGATATCATGGACACGATTCAAGCCTTATACAGTGATTTGTTTCTCGTTTTGAGTTGTTTTCTTGGCTTTTGTTTTCCTTTCTTTGCTGGTTTTGTCTTGTACGATTGTACTACCCTTTTGTCACCTTCTCGGCGCCTTTTTATGAAATTGAAGGTTGTCCAAAAAAAGAAAGAAAGAAAGAGGTGCCTAAACATCCTATGGTTTGAAGCATATATAAAGCTAGCTCCACAACATAAAAGATCATAATTTAACAATTCTTATATTTATACTACAAGAACTGGTAAACTGGAAACACTAGATATATATCAAAACAATAATCCAAATGTAAAAGTATTAAAAAAATAAATTTGAAAAAACACTGAACATCTTAAATATATATCCATATTGAATCTCCCCAACCACCAACATTACAAGACAAGCACCCATAAATCAAAAGAAAAGACAACCAGTGAATAGAGAATTAAGAGACAGTATTTTAAACCAATGTAAAAAAGTTAAATGCATACCTGAGATTCTATCATTTCCTCTGAATAATAACCTTCAAAATAATCATCTATAATGCCCATTAAAGTCCTGTGTATGTATCAGAAATCAACATCTTAGGTGAAATTACATCAAACACAGAAGTTAATAAAGATGATGCTGGTCTGACCAAACATGAAAGATTCATGGTGTAGAACAGACGAGCCTTATTATATATATTGCCCCCTAATACATATTTTATACAGTTAAATGGTCTACAAAAATTCTACCACAAGCAACAAAACTGACACTGGCAGGATAGAAACTAAGAAACAACGTTTTACTCACCAAAAAGCATTTTCCTCGGGCATGAGAAGAAGTAGTAAGCCAGCAAAAAAATTCATGGCCTGCAAGTACATGAAACCAATATGATATTTCACATTTACTAATTATTTTCATTTGGTTCTGAAGTCATAACACGTCAAAGGCTGCACATGCTTCAGACTAATAATTAGGATCTGCCTATCAGCTCTACGCTTTTTCTTATGTTACCAAAAAGTCTTTTACTTAATGCAGCATTACCAAAATTGTCCTTGTACATATGGGAATCAATTTAGGTTTGGTGAATGCCTAAACAACCAAAAGGATAATTTTTGAATTGTTGGTCTTCTTAAAATAAGGTGGAGCTCCATCAGAAAACAATGGAATGCCACCATATGATGCAATCAGATTCTTATTTTCTGCAAAGGAAATATCAATTTCACGACTATTTGTATTTAGACTAAGTGAAATAGTAAAATCAACATGCAGATAACCATATGATGATATGATCGACTGTAACTTAATTCAAGGTAGTGGAATGAGTGCATGAGTTCTTCATTTCTAGACACCTGGCAATATCCAACAGAAGGATTATGTCGAGCATATGCTGTAAGTAAACGTCTTAGAGCATTTCTACCGTCCTCGTCAAGAGCGGGATGGCCTGGGAAAGTTCGAGGCAAATCCTGCAAGTAGAAAATTCATTCTCATAAATTTCTCAGCATAACAGATAATCAGTTCCAAAAAAAGGAAATAAAAACAGCTAACCTTCTCAATCTGGCACTTCCATTTTTCAGGCATTGGTGTGGACTCTATGGTAGACATCTTGTCATGATCTGCCTCTGCATGCTCTACACAATTGATTGGTTTACTTTCTGGAACCAACAAATCCTGATAATACTTCTCTACCCTACGAGTTTTCACCCCCACAAATGTTTGCCAAAGCTGAAATTGAAATTGATTAACTGTAAAAGCACGTGCGAAGAGGAAAAAGGAAAGTTTACTAACAATCAAACAACCAGAACCCTACCTCTCCCCTAAGAGACATGGGAACACCCCCTTGAATAAGACATTCTAACTCTTCTCTCCATGGAGATAAATATTGTGGAGAATGAAAACCATCAGCAGCACCTTGAGAACGGGCATATAAACTATCACTTGATGGTGAATCCTGATTTGAATCTGATTTCTCCACATCATAGAATTCATCTTCAGAGTCCTCTTCAGAAGCTCCCTTCATTGATTTAGCCTCTGAAATAGGTGGAAGTGGATTCTCAAACACGTTATGTTGCTCTTCATTAGCTATATTAATCTTTTTTACACGAACACTCATTATATCCTCAATAGTAAGAAGGGATGGTCTAATATCAGTCCAAATTTGAACCCTGTGTGTTTTCATATCTGCCTTGGATACATCTTCAACCAGTTCACCGTCAGATGTTTTCTTCTCGCATATACCATTTGCTTCAACACCCTTCTCCATGTTGGTACCTTTTGTCTGCATAGAGGCTACCTGCTCTACAGCATTTTGAACTTTGCCTTCTTGTAATCCAGTAGCAGGATCTTCTTGTCTCTCCAAAAAGTTCCCCCACCTGTCTGACCGTTCCTCCTCCTCCTCCTAATATATGGACATCAAAGAACCATTTAGTTACATTATTACTACTTTTTTCTTGTCTATCTCCATACAACTATAGCAAGATCTCAAATGATTTTAGATGAAAGAAAAATATTCTCATTTCCCCAGTTTCCAGGTGTGGAACATATCCATATGGATGGAACCATCCAAATTTGACTCTCATAATCAATCGTAAAATACAAACAGAAAAAATGAAAGGTCTGAACACAATCTACAATGTGAATTTGTGTATCTTGAGCCTCTCTACTCACAATCGGCTAACAATTTGAGATAATTCACAAAAATCATTCACATTCCTACAACTAAACAATTGTATCAAGAATTAAAATTGCAAAGAGATAGTCTTAAGAAGAGAAGAATAGGAAAACCTTGTATATAGTAGCATATTCACGGTATCTTTGTACATGTTGAGGTCTCACAGCAAAACCATAAGCATCCCTGTTCCACACCAATATCTAGTCACTAGATGAACCTCGTACAGTTACCACTTCAATGGATCATATTAAATCACAATAGAAAGTTTCAAATTAAAACAAGAAAATGCATAATCATCCAATATTGAGTAACCAATCATGAAACACGCCGCTTGCCTATCAATTTTCATTTATTCCACTTGAGTTTTTTACTTTAACTACAGAAGAAATGAAAACGTCAATCCAGTATATAGATCAACAACCTCCACAGGTAATCCTGCTCATAGCCGTATTCTTTGGTTAAGTCCTTAAACCCCATATCCCAGCAAATAAGAATTATCTAAGTATATCTAGACCTAATCGGATCTTTCACTGAGCTAAATGAGAGATCTATTTGCAGGTTCAATTCATAAACGTGCTATTTTCATGACTCAGTGTTGATACCGCATTGAGTGTGAAGTAACTAGTAGTTTAGTTTTACAATGTAAGATAATGAAGAAAACAACGTTGCAAATGCATGAGTGATACAACTGCGGCAAGTATATGAAACTGGAAATGAAATATCATGAGCAAATGAGCAGAAAATAGATAGAGAAATGATGACGGTGAACCTCTTTTGCTCAAAAGTAACGAGAGGTGGGAATAAAACCGCCGCTGTTCCACTTGATTTGACCTTCATTGCAGAAGATCAGAAACTTTTCAGTACGTTATCGCAGCTAACTGAATTGGACTTGGACTGGTATGAAAGAGATAGAGAAATCGAGATTCATCCAGCTATATCCATGGCTTTCTTTGAACAGTAAAACTTGTCGGCAGATAAAAATTGAGAGAGAGAAGATGGTCACATGCTGACTGATACACATACAGAGAGAGAGAGAGAGAGAGAGCGAGATTAGCGTTGCATTACTTCTACTTGATCACTCATCCTCCTCCTCATGTGTGTATTTCTTAAAGCTCAATCCTCCATTGATACATACAGATAGATAGATACAGATTCTCCCTAAAATTATGGATTCAATTTCCACCTTTTTCTTTTCTACGCACCAAAGAGTCAAACACAAAACTACTTTTTAACTTTTTAATTATAAAAAGGTTTTCCTTTTTAGCTTAATAAAGCAAATATTTGTGGGGATCATTTCATAGTAAATAATTTATTATTACATCATCTATCTATTTAACAATCTTATTTCTTATTTTAATTAATTAATATATCAAATTCTTTTTCCAAAATGCATTACCATGATTAGTGATTAGACAGTGAGGGATGATTCTCATTTTTATTTAAGGTAATTTTAATTTTATTGACAACACTTTTTACATTTAAATAATTTCAAATATTAAATTATTTTTAATATATTTTTATAAAATATATATATTAAATATAAAGTAATATTGTAATAATTGAACTCAATTATTCACAAATTTATAATCCTTATTTTATTCAAACTATTTTTTTTTTTAAATCTGAAAACAATAATGTTTCATAGAGTTTTATAGATTTTTTTGTTCACTTTTTACTTCTTTTTTTTTTATCTGATTCAATTATATCTTTTCTATTAAATGAAAATAAAATCTTTTTATTTTTTATTTTGACAATTTTCAAAAGTAAGTTTAACGATGATAAAATATTTTTCAAATAACTTTAATAAATATATCTTTTAAAATTAAAAAAAAATAGTTGAATTTTAAGATTAACTATTTAGATAATTTTATGTTGAATTATGGGATGGATTTAAATAAAATGATCAAAAATATTAACCAATCTTAATAATAATTCAGATGAAAGAAGTTTTCATCAAAATATTCAATCTTAATTAGCTAGAACTTAGAAGTATAGTAATTTATTTATAAATATTATCTCAAAAGTGACTTAAACATAATAAAAAACAACTTTAATTTGAACAATTTAATTAATTTTACATTTACAGCAATACAAATTACATGTATAAGATCATTGTAGATTACATATCCTAGTTAATTATTTGAAAATAAATCTTCAACTTTATAATATTTTAACAGATTATATATTTGCTTCATGGCGTAACTAAACTGTTTAAATCGTTCAAACCGTTCAAACTAAACCGAATATTAAAATGAATTGGTCAAATCAAATTTATTACGGTTTATATTTTACCAAATCGATTCCAACATTTCAGTTTGTCGGTTCAATGTCACTGAAATTGTTCAAACCGTTCAAACCGACCAAATATTTAAATAAATCGAAAACAAAAATAGAACCTTCAACCGGCCATGGTGAATAACTATTAAGTCATAATGCACATTTAAACTAGTAATAATGAGATCATTAATTTAAAGACAGATTAATAAATTATTAAAAAAATAGACAAATTTAATTTAATAATTATTTACTATTTTTAGTGTAATGAATAATAAAAAATAGAGATATGATTTTAGAGAGAATTTGAGAAGGAATGACGTGGCGCAATGTTAAAAAAATAACAAATTTTCTTTCTATTCTCTCTATCCTCACCATTTATCTTTTTTTAGCCAATAATGTAGTGACATGTCATTCTTTCCTAAATTCCTTCATCTGTCACTCCTCTAAAAAAATATTAATATAATATAACTGTGTTTTTGGAATCTATATATATATATATATAATGATGCTTAATTTTTAAAGTGTTCGGATTGTCGGGTCTTTTTAAAGTGTCCGGATTGCCGGGTCGAGAGCTGTGGTTAATTTGAATATATGTGAGAGTAAATGAATACTTGGGTCGGATTGTGGGTTGACCCGCCCATAAACTTAAAACGGTTAAAAATAAAATTAAAAATGTCATAGTTATGGTTCGAACTTGCAACCTAACAATAATAAGTACAACATTTTAACCAACTAGACTAATAACGTTTTATATTTTAAATTCAACCCAAAATTTGATGAACGCGAGACATTTTAACAATATAAGTTCAACTTTTTAACTAACTAACATATATATATATATATATATATATATAATGATGCTTAATTTTTAAAGTGTTCGGATCGAGAGCTGTGATTAATTTGAATATATGTGAAAGTAAATGGATACTTGAGTCGGATTGTGGGTTGACCCGTCTATAAAAATTTTACCGTAATATTTTTTTCACGGTTTTTTATATTATTACTCGTGCAAATGCACGGGATACATGCTAGTTATGATAGTAATTCATTGAATTATGTTAGTATTTACATAATATTTGTAATTTTTAAATTTTAAATAATAAGTTATTTTATTTGATATTTCATGTGGACAATAATAATAAGTATTTAACATCGATAAATTGTTTTCATTTAGTAGATATAAATTATTTTTTATTTGTAAATGATTGAATTCTTATGTATATAAAATTAGAAATAAAAGACATATTTTTTAGAACACTACGTTTCGCTTTTTTTTTCGGAGTACGACTAATCCCCGTGAATTAAATAAATAGCCAACAAACACACTTAACTAATTAATCAAACGAGCATAACTTATAACCTGACAGGCTCGAACCTAGGACATTAAGAAGATTGTAGATATTCATCTTTTATTATCGCTAGGTTATAAGAGGGGAGACTTTGTTATATTAGATTTACTAATTATTTTTTGGTTGGTTGCTCCTGGTCTAACCCATGAACTTGTTAGTTTACCCCAAGGCCAATCCTACATATGGAGGCCCTTTTAGAGATATATTTTCATGATTTTTACGAGTTTCTTATTATTTTGGTCATATATATGACAAATTATTACGGCAGGACATTTTTCGAAGTTGGTGTTTGCCAACCTCCGACGAATGATAATTTAAATTGTCGCTCAAAATGTTTGATTGAAATTATATTAACACTATCTTATTAATTCATTCGGTTTGCACTATTTCAACATTTACCGTTTAGAAACTCAAATAAATTCATTATTGGAGTAATCATCAACCAATTACATTATTCTTAGATTTTCTCTATTGGAAAATTAATTTTGTAAATTATTTCTACAATTTAATATTTAAATTATTAAATATTTATATTAATTTTGTAGGTTTTATTTTATATTATTTACTAATTAATAAGTAACATTTAATGGATTATATGAGAATTAATTTTGTATAAAAGAAATTGAATAGAGTGATGCACTTTTTTATACTCAGAATTTTTTCCTCTCAAATCCCCTCTACAGATAACTCTCACATAAATGGACAAAAGTATAATTATTATTTTTTATTTTTTTTTATAAAATGATTATTTTATACACTCATTGTGAGATGGAATAGGAACAGAAAATCCTATCCCACTTTTATATGAAATATATATATATATATATATATATATATATATATATATATTAATTAGTATAATGGATAGAGTATATATATTTTTTGGTAAATTATTTGGATGATATTTTTGTTTTTAATTTTTAAATTATTTTTTAAAATAAATTGTTCTTCAAATTTTTAAAGAGGTCACAAATAATCTTATTATTTTTAATTAAAATAACTATTTAAAATATTATTTTATATATATTAATTTTAATCATTAATTTTTATATATATATAATTATTAATTTTCTTATATATATAAAATATTTATATAATATATATTATCTTTTATCATTAATTTTATATTTATATAATTATTAAATATATTTTATATATAAATAAAATATTTATAGATATTAATTATTTTTATTTATATATATCTATATTTATATTTATATCTATTATTTTTAATTATTAATTTTTATATTTATATATATATATATAATTGTTAAATCTTATTTATATATATATATATATAATATATTTTAAAAAATAATTTAAGAGTTAAAAATAAAAAGAAAGGACATCCAAATATTTTGACCTTAGTTTTATATATATATTACTTTTATATGTATTTGTATAGATAAAATAAATAATATATTATATAAATATTATATATATATATATTAAAGAGGTTTAATAATTATATATATAAATATAAAAATTTATGATAAAAATAATATATAATATATATAATAGATTTAATAATTATATATATAAATATAAAAATTAATGTATTCAATTTGTATAATTTTTTTTATAATAATTGTGTTTAAACAATTTTTTATTAGAGGAGTGATAGAGTGAGGGAATTTGGTGAGGGAATGACGTGTCATCACCTTCATTGGTTGAAAAATGTAAAAGTGAGAGGAAAGAGAGAAAAGAGAGAAATTATTTGATTTTTTCATCGAATAAGATTATGCCACGTCATTCCCTCACCAAATTCCCTCACAAAATTCCCTCACCTAATCATTTCTCTTTTTATTATATGGATTATTTTTAAAAATAAAAATAAATAATGTATAAATATAAAAATTAACGATTAATTATCATATATATATATATATATAAATTATATATATATATATAATATTTAGTTGAAGACGTTAAATATAATGAAAAAATTAACAGAATGAACCGAACATTTTCTGAAAGTTTGAGGGGTAATTTGTTTTAAAAATAAAAGTATGCGATTGAACAAACAATATAAGACTATTATTAATTTTAAAAAATTAAGAGACAAAAATATTTGGTAAGTACTAAATTATCATTTTATTATAATTAAGTCCATACAATTCTAATTTTTTTTTTCATTCTTACCACCATTGATTTTTTTCAGCTCCACAATCTCATCTCTATTTTCTTTGCCCATCTTCAATAAAAAAAAACAGACTATCATTAACATAAATGGTAAAAATAGTCACTGTATTTAATTTTATTTTAAATCTTTAAAAAAAGTTACACTATTGATATTTTAGGAATTCATTTTTCTTGGTAGAGAAAATCAGGTCACTTAAACAAACAAAAAGTTTCCGCTTAGGTACCCAAATCTTCTGACCACTACCAAGTCCATATATATAGTAGCAATTCTATTTTGGGCTCTACTTTTTGTTTTGTTTGTATAGGCAAATTTTGATCAATCATATGCAAGTCTTAATTAGTAGCAATCATAATTATAATAATAATAATTACATTTACTTAATGTTTGGCATACACAAAATGTTGATTCAAATTTCAACCCAAGGATACACACACACACACACACAAACCTTCCTATCTCATCCATCCTCATAATCTCAGCCAACACTGGAGAGATGCAACTTGAGTTAATCATATTTATGTTTTGGTAATTTAAACAAGTATAATTGGGTCATGGGTTTCATAAGCTTGAGCTTGAAATTGGTATGGGACCCTTTATGGTATATATATAAAGGTTCCATGTTGATGACTTGGTTGAGAATAGGACTGGGTCTACATGTGTGACCCTTTTTTTGGGTAAAAAATACCATAAAAGATTGGTGATGTTTGCCATTCGTTTTATGACAAGAGACGTCACTAGTACTATATATGATATTGGGCATGCAGGCAAAGAGGTTAGCTCTGCTCAACTGCACATTACTATAATTTAATTCATGCATCTTTCATGTCTTTTGCACATCTCAACCACTCGATCTCTTTCAACTTGTAACATTAATTTGTTCAAATACAAAATATTGTTAATATATATAGACCATGGTTTAAGGGTTATTGATGGCAGCCCATTAAAAATACAATGTTCACTTAAATTACTTTGTCAAAAATGTGTTGTTCAATTTTCAAATAAATATATAATAATAAACACCTCACCAACCAATCAAATTGAGAATACAAATTAATTAGGTAGGATATTGGTCACCTAAAGAGTAGGAGATTGTTCATAGGCAGTTTTTTTAGTTGCTTGTAATTTTTGTGACAATTGTATTTTATAACAAAATTTAATACACATATTTTAACTTATAATGAAAAAAAAAAGTGAAAACAAGGTATATAAATATGATCACCTCCTTACTATTTTTGTCAAAATTATCATGAAGATATAGGTCAAGATGACGTAACAATTAAAAGTAATTAAGGTTTATCCAAAAGGATTTGGAGTATTGTTTGGCTAATGTTATGTAATGTAACCATCATGAAGGTTTACTTCCACACTTTTTCCAAAACAATCGTTACCTTCCTATTAAGTTATTATTATTATTTTTTTTAGTTTTCCATTGCATAATGTATAGCTTGTATTTTCATTTAAAACCTAAATATACTTTGTACAAAATAACTAGAAATAGATTTTTTCTAACACAATATACCTGAACTATTTTTAAAAATGATATATATTTATTTGAATATAACAATGTTATTTATATATATATATAATTAAGTGGAATTATTGAATGAATAATACACTATTGAGAAGGAAGTAAAACAAATTATTAATAAAGGAAATCATCAATAATATTAGGGTACGTAATAACAATAATGATATAATGTTTGTGCAGGACAAATTACAGAAAGGATTATTTGAAAATAAAAAGAAAAAGAAAACAAGAGATGTAACAAAATCTACAGAATCAAATTTACCTGTAGTAGTTTACTACTGCTGTGGTAATAACTGGTGGTAAATTTTATTCTTACAATTTCTTTTTTGTTTAGCTTCTCTTGTTCTTGCTCCCCATGAGTAAAGAAAAGTAAAACAGAATCCTGAAAAAGAAACCCCATGCAACGGTAACCCACAAGCAATTCCATTTACTCAAATCCGTAATCCCCTGTTGCTGCAGTATATCCAATCCCCTGGTCACGCACGTCGTGCTAGTTATGTTCACCCCCAGCGTACTGCTCATCGTCTTCAACAGCCTCGTTTTCAACTCAATCGGTACGCTTCCCAATGGCGTGTTGTCGAATATCTGAATTCCCCTTACGAAACACTTTGTCGGATCTTCAAACTCGTTCTGCAAAACCGCTTCATACGGGTATTTCACCAGAGATATGTAATGAAACCAAATCCAGTAACCGGGTATTCTGTCCCGGGTTATGAAGAACCCGCTGAAAAGTAGGAAATATGCCAGGATCGCGACCACTATCGTGTAACCCAGCATTACGTGTGGGACTATGCCGGAGAGGAAGGTCACGAACGAGCTTCCGGCCCAGAACGCGGCTAGTATGATCAGGAAGTAGAAAAGGAAACCGGAGAACCCTCCGTCGAGTCCGACTGCGAAGAATGTGCAGCTTGAGAAGGCGAGCGAGAGGATTACCAGAGCCGGGATTGCGGTTAGGGAATGGGCGATTACGTAGGATGAACGCCGGTACGCGTTGTGGGCGGTTTCTCGCATGAAGATGTAACGTTCGTGGAGGAAAACAGGGAGGGCGTCTGCACAGGTGTAGAACGTGGTTGACATCGCGAACGCGATGAAACCGAGGCGTTCTTGAACGCCTTTCGGTGAGTTGTCGAGTTTCCAAAACATGGTGGCTAGGATGAAACCGGTTATCAGAACTGCGCCGAGCCGGATACCGAACAGCTCCGGCTGGCGACGCGAGTTCTTGATGGACCGGTTTGACAGAACTAACAGTTCTGTCCACATTGGATTCGCAAAGGTGGGGACGATAGAGGAGGTGCCCGATCCTGATGATCGGGCTGCTCCTGCACCCGATACCAGCTTTCCTCGGGAAATACTGGCGCTGATGGTTTCCTTCAATGACTGTGGGCCAAGACCGCCGTTGAAAAACGGGTCAGGGCTTTGTACCCGTTTTGCAGTGCTCCATGATTTGGTGTAGTCAACGAGTTGTTTAGTTCCACCAGGGGAACCCTCGAGTTCGCGGATTAAATCCAAGGCGAATTCGGTTCGGTTTTCGTTTTCGGGTATTGGATAACCGAATTCCGCGAAAAACAGGGGAAGTTGAGCAGGGGAGCCGCTGTAAGCGGTCTGGCCGCGGGATAGGAAAATCATCCGGTCCAGTAAACTGAAAATTCTGTAACTTGGCTGGTGAATCGACATGATGACAATACTTCCGGTTTGGGCGATTCTCTGTAAAACCTTAACCACCATGAAAGCACTGGTAGAGTCAAGTCCTGAAGTCGGTTCATCTAGGAACAGAATTATTGGATCGTGAATTATATCGATTCCGATTGACACACGACGGCGCTCGCCGCCGGAAACACCACGATGGCCTTCATCTCCGATGATAGTTTTCGCAGCGTTTCTCAGACCCAACTGATCGATGAGTGCTTGAACACGGAGCTTCTTCTTACTTTTCGATAGAGAACGAGGAAGACGAAACTCGGCGGCGAATGTTAGGGTTTCTTCGACAGTGAGCATTGGAAAGAGGAGATCATCTTGCATGACATAAGCCGAGATTGCTTTGAGAAGACGAGATTCAAGAGGCTCTCCGTTAAGAGTAACCGTCCCTCTCAAACTATCTTTCGCAATTCGATTAGCCAATGCATCGATCAAAGTCGATTTTCCTGAACCACTAGCTCCAAGGACGGCGAGAATCTCGCCGTCGCGGGCCTCCCCTGATACGTTATCAAGAAGTAATTTTGTTCCGGATGCCGGCGAACGGTTAATACAACGGCGGACATCCATCTTGCGGCGAACCTTGACGCTATAGGTGAGATTAGTGAAAGAGAGAACGAATGGAAGAGGACGTAGATCGACGGCACGATCGATAACATCGAAAACCTGATGATCCGGCGTCTCACCGCCACTGGCACTGCCGGCGGCCTGTTTTCTAACGTCTCCGACGCTCTTGAGTAGCTGGCCCAAGGTGGGTGAAATGGATATGGAGGGTAGTTCCATGGTCGGGTGAGAATCGGGTCTTCGACCCAACATCTGCTTATCGTTTTTTTCCGGCGGCGGCAGTAGCAGTTATGGATTTGATGGAGAGAGAGGGAGAAAGGTTGAGAATGGGTAATTATAATATAGAAAAAAGTGCAATGCAAAATGGATGCATTACTTGTTAGGAAAGATTGAGAGAAATGATCATAATGTGGTCGGTATAAGAAGGTTTTGAATTTATTCTTGAAAATGGTATGGGAGGAAGATAGATATAGAGAGAGAGTGAGAGAGGTGAGCTACATTCTCCTAATTTCTTGACTAGGAGGAGAGATGAAAACCCATTAGGACGCGTGGACGGTGGAGATGGGATGTGAATTCATTTAATCCATGCATGATGTATCATGTGTGTTTTGGTAGGTATGGGGAGATAAGCTACTAACTGTTTGTTTCTTTGCTTTCTTAAGCAACTTTTCTACATGTCGTGTTTTTTTGTTAATGTGAAGAAGAAGAAGACTTCTTGCAAAAATGTGGCGGCTGCTGCTCAACCGTCAATACCAATCTCCGCCTTGCACCCATATTAATATAATCCAATTTTTTTTGGTTAGACTTCTTTATCTATGGTCAAATGAGGTTTCAGAACTAAAAATTTGTTCGGTTATTTATGATGAAAATTATACAAAAACGAGATTTAGTTTTAACGGTTTTAACGTCGTTAACTTATTATCTACATGTTATCACTAGTCAAAACAATAAAATTTGGTCTTGTCGGTAATTAAATTTATGACATAGAATTTTTTATTTTTTTATTTGTATATGAAACGTAAATAATAAATCAATGGCGTTTGAAATCGTAAATCAAAACTTTTTTGTGATAATATAATTAGAATATAAAATAATATATTGTGATAAATTAAGATAATATTAATATTATCTTATATTATTATATTAGTTTTTATAATTATAATTTAATATCTATATAAGAGACACAAATTCAAATATAATATTCTAATACAATTTATCTCTTCTCTAAATTGTGAAGTTTAAATGAAAAACTCTAAAATCACGTTTAGTCGAAACTTAATTTGAAAATTTGACTGATTTGTTTATAAAATATTTAGGTGTTCCAATTACATGGTTATCATAATTAATATATTTGAAATATTTTTTTATAAAAGAAAAAGTGAGGATACCAATATTACTCTCGTGACTAAAAAAAGAAACAAGTGGTCTCTGCTCACTGTGTCCAGAAAAAGCATCATTGTGCAAAAATATTGAGCAAAATAATATTTTAATTAAATGAGACTTAAATTTGCAATACCAAACAATTTTAAGCTTAAAATAATAAGATTGGCATAAAGAATGGGCAAACAAACAATTTCAATAAAATAAGATATATCTAATTAAGAAAGCTCCTCTAGCCCATTTTATTGGGCGATTGATCTGGTCCCTCCATATAAATAAAATATGTAATATTAAACTAGATTGATAATATTACTGAAATAGATAATAAATTAATAATGAAAATAACAATAAGTCATGTTATCGTGTAAACTCAATATATTAGGAAGACAACGAAAGTGTATTAAAAGAGAAGATAATTGAATTGAAAAGGCAGTAAAAAAATAAATTTTAACTAGGAAAAAACATTTGGTGTAAGCTGTCGGTAATAGTTTTCACCGAGGACGACAAATATTATATTTTTCGAGTCTTAATTGAAATTATTTATTCAATTATATATTAATACAAGTCATTGGTTAAACTATTACAATTTATATAATATTGCAGGTATATTTAAAAAAAATAATTAATATATTTTTATTCAATTATAAATCAAATTTCAATCAATTATAAATAAGTTATTTAATTTTCTTTAAATAAGATTTGAGAGTACTTGTTGGTGGACTTGTTGGAAAACTCTGAGTTATAATTATTGTAAAATGAAAATATAGTAAATCACTTCATTTCTTTGGTTTGTTTTTGACATAAACATATTAATTAATATAATATTTATTCAAAAACAAGAGTCTTCTATATGAAGGAAGAGATAAAATATTCATTTTCAAATAGACATTGGTTGTTTCTAAACTCAACCCAAGTGACATATATAAATAAATGTTGGTTGGGTAATTGTTTCCCATAAAAGTCCACAAATTTGGTTTGTTTTGAAAGTCATCTAATTTAATGCGTTCTCAATTTCAATTAAACTACATCAAGTATTATCTTGAATTTTTTTTTTAGAAAATCATATAATAAAATGGAAGTATAGATTTAAAGTATATAGTGTAGTCAACTATATGCCTAAAGAAAGTTAGGAAAAAAATCTAAAACATCTAAAATATTATGCTGAAAGGAAATCATTAAAAATACATGGTGATGTCGACAACTATACCATAAGAATTAATGTTAGGCATATAAGTAGGATGCCCAACCGTTCACCCAATTTACAAGAGTTTTGATTATTAGAGTTGCTTTGTCATTTTTTAGCTATTTTTCTTAATATTTATCATGTCACAAATTGATTTTGTGCTTTATTTTTATATTTTATTTGAGATGTAATTTGGTTAATTTATGACAAACAATTTTCAAATAATTCTTGATAAATTTGGGGTTATTTAAGGTGTTCGGGATGAAAAAAAATGACTTAAGATCTTATCAATTTATGGTGGATTATTTGACCTCAAGAAAAGATGAAAACTTTTTTATAATAAGGTATATCCTTAATTTGAGATTGATTATCAATAATTTTCTTAATACAATTATTCGTGTTAAAAAAATAAATGATAAATTTATAAAATTTAATTGAGTTAATTTTTAATAGGCCTAATTGTTATTTAAGGTTTGAACTTGTATCGTTTTTACTAAATAAGGTTCGAATTTTAAATTATGTGACATGAAGTTCGATTTATCAAACTTTTAGCCATTTGAGATTTTTCTTAAATTGACAAAAACATCCGTTGTTATAGTATTTTAACGTATTATTTTAGTTTTTCTAATTAATCTGTCACGTTTTTAAATAAAATGATTTTTAGAGATCTTTTGGATGTATTATTTAAAAATGAAGTATTAATTTTGAATTTTAGGTCGAAATTTGTTTTGGTGACTAAAAAAATATGTAATCTATTAAAGATCTGAGAAAATTTGAATAGAGATAGATTTTTTTATTTATTTTTCAAATAACTTTATAATGTCATAATTTTGTGTACGATCTCTCATTTTGGATGTATTTGTATTTTAAATTGAGTATATTTTTCGAAATATATGCGTTCAAAACTGTCGAATATGATTTGAATACTTTAAAAATATGTGTAATGTGTGGAAATAATTGAAAAAAAATGTTTTTTTTGTTTTTACAAATGTAATAAATTAGTTTAAAAAATAAAAATACTATTTATTGTAAGAAGACGAGAGGCGCTCATTTATTTATGAAAAAAATTAAGTGATTAAAATTGTGTAGTTCAATCACATATGACACAATTCAAAGTTCAAAGTTCGAGCCTCTCATTTGATACAAACGACCCAAGTTTGAACCCAAATAACAATTAAGTCTTTTTTTATATGAATGTGTTTGGTAATCTGAAATTGGTATTGGAATTGAAATTGTGAGGTTTAATTCTAAATCTTAAATTTGGTAGACATTTTAATATTAAAAATTAAAATTAAAATTAAAATTAAAACTCCAATGTAATTCAATCATTTTATAATTCTCAATTTCACTCTTTTTAGCTCGGAATTATAATTTCAAATACTTTTTTATGTTTTTTCAAATAAAATAACTTAATTATTTTATCATTTAAAATACGATTAAAGTTTTCAATCGATAATTATTTTTGAATTTAAGATGTTAATTAAAATATTGAATCAATATCTTTTTATTTTTTTAATTTAGTAAGTTAACATTTTGAACTGATATATATTTTTAAAATTTTAAGAAGTTATTGTTGATCCGATATTTTGTTTTTGAATTTATGAAACGAACCGATATTTTTTTTGAATCTATAAAGTTATTAAACCGATGTTTTGTTAATGAAGATCGGAATTTTAAAAAATATCTTAACACTTAAATTATCCTAATTTGTTGCGTCAAACCAATATTTTTTATAATATATAATATATATATTTTTTTATTATATTTTTTTATCCAAATATAATAATTGAGATTAAATTACAATTATAAAGTTTTCTCCATCATAAACATAATTTTATAATACACAGTCCGATAGGCGGTCCAACCAGTTCGACGGCGATACAATTGAATGGGCGGTTCACTTTTTACTTCAATACGGTTATATTTTAAACTTGTCAAAATTCAGTCCGAATCGAAAATTTCCTATTGGAAATGTTACCCATTACAAAAGACTCTTTCGGCTTAGATCTATAATTATATCTTCTTCACCCTTTAGTTATTCTCATTATCTATTCACTCTTTAGTTATATATATCTTAACCTGACTTTGTCTTTCAATAACTAGTCTGTTGATTTTTGTTATTTTGTAGTGGTCTTACTTGTATGAAGATGCAGATCATGTATGGAAGTTACTGAAGGATTGACATACCTAGATTTGGTTGTTAATCAGTTGGCGGTGTGCTTGGTTCGTTCTTGCAATATACTATTAACCCCATTTGAAAACACTTATGTTTATGTTGTTGGATCCGTTCCATATTGAGAATATATATAAAAACATTATTTTAGATCTCTTTAAAATAAAGTTTCCAAAACGACTCGTATTTTAATATCAAGATACAAGAACATATATATAGTAAGTGTTTCCAATGAGGTCTTGTTGTAATATACTCCTCTTTAATCACCAATTCAGTTGCTTTCAGAATATCAATTCCAAGCATGGGTGCAATATGGTCGTGTAACCAGTTGTTCAACCGGTTGTCAAAAAATCAGGTTGACGACGGTTTTTAAAACAATGTCAATTTTCATATAATTGGAATTAGATTGAAAGATGCCCTAAGATGAAAAGAAATAAACCATTTGTAGCTGCTGAAACTTCAAGCTGGGTCATGGGCCAAAAAGATAAGCATAGAGACTAGCCCATGATATGCTGTACTCTATTGGATCAATTTGAAAATGAGAAATGATTTTGTTGTCAATTCTAAAAGTTCAAAATCTGAAATGTAAATTTTAAATAAATTTAAACAAGATTAATCATTAACAACCAACTTTAACTACTGTTTTTGTTTTTATTTAACGATGTTAAATGTCATATATATGCCCTTCAGGAAATATTGACAATGAATAATCCGTCTAAAAAATGTTCATGTAAATTACAAACTCTTTGTTTAAAGAATTAAAAAAATATACATTGAAATGTGAGCCAACACATTAAATATGAATATCTAGACAGGACCGGCCCTTGGGTAAGCCTGACAAGTCTTCGGGTTATGGCAACCCACTTCCCAGGGCAGCCCACTTATTAAAATATTAAGGTATTTATTAAAATGTATTTTAATTTTAAATGTAAAATGGTGTAGTTTAATGGTTCAACCTACAAACTTAAATTTTATATGGTTTTATCAATTTTTTAAACTTGACTTAGATTAACAAAAAAAATATATCAGACTTTTTTTTTTCTACAGAGGACTGGTGCAACCTAAACCTCGGGGCCGGCTCTGTATCTAGATAATGTTATATTTTATCATATAAAATTTTTTATATATATATATATATATAAATGTTTTTCAAATAATTAATATCGTTGTCTTTCCAGTATATGGTATCATTTTGGACACACGTGTTTTTTTATTGTTTTTTATAACTCTTTTTATACTCTATTGTATGTACTTTTTTTTTTCAAATAAAACAAAATTGATACATTCATAGATCAATGCATGATAATTATTTATTCTGATAGTAGTATAGGGATCATGTATATACATGATCTTGTTCATATATAATACAGATTTGTAATTTTGAAGTAGATTTGTAAACATTATTAATTAGTTTGCTACTTCAGGTTGTAGGCAATTGTAAAGACAACTTTTTGGCTTTTCAATGTACAATGTTTTGATTTTGTAATAGGTTCATGCACTTTTATATGAATGAATATGCATGCATACATACATACATTTATGAGTGTTAAACTCCCAGTTCATCTCATAGCATAAAAATTTGTAGCATTTTATTGTTACATGTGGGTACATATTTCCATAAATGAAATTGTTATGTTCTTATTGTTACATATTTTTTTTAAGTCATTATTGGATCATGGGTAATATGTCCATTTATTTTATGTATGTAAACAATGGTGTGATTATCAAGGCAACATTAATGCTTATAAATGAAGATTGTTTTCTGCTTCCATCCCTCAATAAACACACACAGAGAGGAAGATAATCAGATCATGACAGCCATTAATGATCTCTACTCTTATGATTGTAATTCAGATTATGGTGAGGAAATAGATCATGAAGATGGCTTCATTGATATTGAAATCAAACCAAACTCCAACAATTACTTCATCAGGCGCAACTCCAATATTATTTTAAGTAAATCATCTCCACAAGATCATGCACCTACTTGTAAAGATCAGTTTCAGTTTCATGATTATTTGTTCTCAAGCTCTGATCATCAGAAGAAAGAATCACCAGTTGATCATCACCACCAACTTTCTTACAATAGACAACTGAATCATGAGGAAAAACCAAACAAGTCCCCTAATAAGAAGGTAATCAGGTATATGAAACTACAGCCTTCTTTGATTAGTACTTTCAAGATGATTAAGGCTTCCAAGGCATATTTTAAGTCCTTGTTTGGAAAATATGGTTGCTCATCTGATTACAGTACTACTACTACAGGGATATCCCAAATCATGTGTCAAACTGCAAGAAATTAAATGTGCCTTCAATACTTTTAATTTTTGAGGAAAAGTGTTATGAAGAGTACTATATTCTCACATGTAATGTTTTTTTCTTTCAATATTTATGACATACTTATTTGAGTTCTTAGTTTTAATTTTGTAAACTGATTTAAAATTAAAACACTGGACTTGGTAAGTTGGTGGGTAGTTTAAATGCTATAAAGTCTTATAGAATAGATCAAATACATAAACTCCGAAAAAATAAAAATAAAAATAAAAACTTGTATCTAAAGTCACCATTTTCAATTTTTTAAAACCAAATAAACAATTCAGGTAGAGTTTGGACTCTGGCCATGACCCAAATTTACTTAGGCCTTTGGTCTTGTCCATATCATCTTCCCTAAAGGGCCCAAAGTCATTTTGGCCCACATTCATCATCCAATGATCTGCAGAAATAATAAAAGAACCACAATAAGGACAACCCTACTTAATACATACGACCTAAGTTACCATTTGAAAAAAAAAAGACAGAGTACAATTGTGGGCCAACATAAATACAAGCTTAATAATTTATGCATGAGCGTGTCAAAATTATACATATATAAAAAAAAGTAAGCGAGAAAAAAAAAAAAAAAAAAGTAAACTATATAAATATGATATATAGGATGACAACGGATACTCTATCAGGCGGTAGTGAAGTATACATTTTTCTGAACTTGAAGGGTATCTTTATTTGTATCACATCCCCGATTTGTCAGGTAACCGATCCCGTCGGATACCTCATTATCCGATTAAAATATGAATTTATATTTATTATTTTTTAATATAATAAAATTAAAAACAAAAATGAAAATATATAAAGACAAAAAAATTAATATATAAAATTAAAAACAACACGACATGACACGATTTGTCCGAGTTGAATACGACCCGTTTATACATGTCCAGCTCGAATGACAAAAAAAAAATGCTACAAGTATCAATTATTTTTTTTTTATATCCGAACTAAATATTTTTTTAAATTTTAATCGTAATAAGGCAAACCCATAAATTCAATTTAGCAATTTCAGAAATAGTCGGTGATTCAGTTCAATAAATTCACTAGTTTAGTTGGATTTGTACAATTCTGACTGATTTTCACACTTATTCTGGTGGATTCAGTCTACACTTGCATTAATTCAAAATCAAGGTACTCACTCTATACATTTACTAAAACAATATATTTAAGTTTAATTAATTGTATCAAAATAAGCTTAACAACATAATGAATACATATACCCTTGTGTCCCTTTTCCACTCTCTTAATTCCCAATATTACAATAATTTATTATTTAAAAACTTGAAGAAACAAATAAAAAGTAGACAAAATACTTGGGGTAAAATAGTAATTGTGTGTGGAATAGAAGACCTTTTACTTGTTGTCTTGCAACCTTAAGAAGTTGACACTATCATCATTGAGCCATCCATACTTCTCAATGAAGGGGTTTGCCTTAGCCTTTGGTGGGTAATTGTCTATACAATCTTCCCATACATTTCCTTCATCCATATCTTTCATCACCTCCCAAACACAATTGTTACACTTAAATCCAGCCCCAAAACTAATCATCAATATCTTATTTCCCTTTTTCAACCTCTTCTTAGCCTCCATATAACCAAGAACATACCAAAGCCCGCCCGCCGACGTGTTCCCGAACCGGTGCAATGCCATTCTCGCCGGCTCTATATCGTGCTCGCTAAGCCTCAAACTCTTACCCACTCCCTCTATCACGGCCCGCCCGCCCGGATGTATGCAAAAGTGATCTATCCCCGTTTTCAGGTTCAAACCCTTCCCCACTTCCTCGAGCTTGGCTCGTAGTAACCGCGACTTGTAGTTTTGAGTGGTGGAGACGTAAACGTAACGGAGAAGTTCCCATAAAGGGAGAACTTTCGGGAGGAGCACTTTAAGGTTGATGGTGAACGCTTGAGCGGCGGCTTTGGTTAGGAACTTTGTGAGACGGAAACCCTGGTAGCCCTCGTCGTCTTCGACTTGAATGCAACAGGTATGGGCTTCGTCGATAGAGCCCACGTGGGTCCGAACCATGCACGTTAGTTTCATGATGGCTCGGTCCTTGAAGGCACGGTTGTTGGTGAAGAGCATCGAGCAACCTCCCGATCTGAATAGGCAGTTGGAGAGCATCATAGATCGTTCTTTCCCGCAATACCAGTTGGACCCCATCGATTCCGTGCTGACCACCACGGCTAGCTTGTTCGGGTGAGTCTTGAACAAGTGTTGAACTAGGTCAATCCCGATGACACTAGCGCTGCATCCCATCCCGGTTAGGTTAAACACCTTGATGTCCTCCCTCATCTTGTAACGGTTGATTATACGAGCTGTTAACGATGGAACGGTCGATAGAAGCGAGACGTTGACGACAAGTATATCGATGTCGGATGGGTTGAACCCGGTTTTGGCCAAAAGCCCCTGGAGAGTTTCGAACATGATTTCGTCCATCTCCGTTAACGCATCGTGGTAATCTGGGCACTGTTCTTTTCCCTCGATGAAGTTGGTCGGGGCGTAGGTTTCCTCGCCAATGCCTGAGCTGACAATGGTTTGCAAAAGAAACTTGTACTCGTCGATCCCGAGGTTCTTGTTTCGCATGACGATGTTGGCACATCTTTCCGTGTCAAGTTTCCGTTCGTCTTTCCCCTTGTAGCACTCGTAATGTAGCATGTAACAACACTTGTCACGCCGACGAAGAACGAACCTGGTAACGTAAAACACGATGTAAATAATTAAGAACACGGAAAGAATGGGGATATTGAAACCCATAATATTGTTAAGTTAATTATAAGGTGGTTTAGGACATGAAGAGAGATGGATGATAGTTTATATATAAATATATAGGACTTAAGGGCACCTGTTAAGACATTAAATATTGTGAGCAGAAGTCCAGGCTGTACCATATATGAATCAGTATCAATCTTACTTTTTACTACTGGATTTAAAGTCTCCCCAACTACCATTTGGCTCCAAGAAAATATTGGACCATACCTTGTTACTAAATACTCTAATTAATAATTTATTTTGATACACCAAATTCTGCTGCCCTAAATTTATTTTCATTGGCTCCACCTAGAAGTTGATGTGCCCTCTTTTTCTCCCTACCGAAGAAGGTTGAGAGATAAGGATGTATCTCATTTGATGTCTCATCAAATTATAGTATTAATATATTTAAGATCAAAGCCAGGCTTATATCCTATACTCATTGGCTGTCCAAAAGACTCCAAGTGGTTCCATCGATGGCCACTGCTTTTTTCAATAGATAATACATAATAATGAAGATAACATACTCCAAACAAAACAACTCAATTTCCTATTGGGTGGACTTTTAAGTTTTAACCGCATGCGAACCATCTCTTAATCTGTTTCTAGCTAGATGTGATATCCTGGGTTAAAGAATTCTGGTTAAATAGTTATATATATTTGTGTGATATGTGTAACCCTTGTGATCACATTTTTAATCCGTTTAAATTGATATTTTAATTTTCAAATCATGACTTATTGGTTCGGAGTTGATCAAAATAGACTAGTTATCTGACAAACTCCGAACCCTACCTACTAGCTACAAAACAATATTGACTATTAATTTTTGTTTATAAATGAAAAGAAAATTATATTTAACTATTAACTTGATAAATAGATATCAAATTTACTTATAAAATATAAATATTTTATTTATATATAAGTATTTGACAAAATGTAAAATATTTATCATTTGAAAAAAAAGTATAAAAGAATTTTAACTTGGGAAGTCAAATTTGAGTTATTTACTAAAAAATGAAAGTCCTTGATTTTATTTTTTTTATTTTTTAACTTATTAATTTTTTTTTACAAAATTAATAAATAATAAAACAAATTGAAACATATCATTTTATTTTCATTCGTTTAATAAAACTAACAATTATAATAAATATAATTGTTAAAATTAATAATAATTTAGAATAAAAAAAATTTAATGTTATTTTAAAGAATTTTTTTTATTATAAATTTATCATATTATTTAATTATTTAAATTTAATTTTATATTATATTATATATATATATATATAATTATATTATATTATATTATATTATATTATATATATATATATATATATATAACATAATATGAGGTTTAAGTACAACTAAAAATACTGAGAAAGAAAAAAAAAAGGTATATTTTAATCCAACTATATATTAGTTTTGAACTTAAGTATAAGAAATTTATTCAAGTTCAAAATTAATATATAATTAAATTTAAAATACTAAAAAAATTATATATATTGATAATGTCGCCCCATGATATTAGAAAAATAATAGGTTTGACGTTGATTGTTCCAATTATAATGGAGGTTGAAAACACAAAAATAATTAATCAAACAACCAAAACTGCTAATTTGTTGTGATACTATAATACTACTATTAACAGGTGTGATAAATTTTCAATTTTGTCACAAATAATATAACATGCAATTTTAGACATTTTTGGGATTATAATATTATGATTTTCAAGGTCATTGGTACTGCTAAGTTTCTCACCTCATGGGGGTCCACAAATAATTAAGATCTATTTAATTATAATCTTAATGAGTTTATAAAAGGGAGAATCAACCCATAATTTTATTTTTTTGGATTCTAGATATTATTATTTTATTTTCGATAAAATAAATATTAAATACACCATCCCTAATTTTAAAATAGTTACTTTAATATATATATATATATATATATATATATATATATATAAATAAGATTTAAATATTGTTTATATTTTGGTTTTCAACTTTTTAAACTATTTTAATTTTTGTTTTAGGAACTTATTTATTTTATTTTTTTATTGTAATTTTTTACTTAATATTTTTTTTTTAAAATAATATAATTATTTTTATTATAAAAAATAATATTGATTAATATTTTTATTTAACAACAATAACATAATATTTTATATAAAAAATATACCTCTAAAGTACATTATAAATTTAAAATATTATTACAAATTATAATAAGTTAATAAGCATTGAGGAATGGACAAAAAAAAATTGCAATATTGAAACAAAACAATAAAGGTACAAAATGTAAAGATGCTAAATTTGAATTGTAATTATTTAAATCACATATTAAATTGTAGCTTGTTAGCATCACTTTATGACACATTCAATTATTAGATGTTACTCTTATCCATATAATAAGGATTCATCACATTTTAAATTTAATTAAATAAAATGTGATCCATATTATTCATATTTATACAAATAAATTATTTGAGTTATTTAATAATATATCTATATGAAATTTAATTTGCTATCTGTAGAGGTTATTAATGTGTTATTTTTTTTATATTAAAAACTTAATCGATTGATAAATAAATGCTAAAGTATTGGTGATCAAATTGCTAAAGTTATACTCAATTCAATCACGTTTCTTTAATTCGATCTAATATTCTTTGGTGTTTTTTTTACATTAAATCAAATAAATTTAAATTTTACAATGATATTGGACTATATATCATGTTAGCCTCTACAATACATAAATTCACGTCAAAAAAGTAAAACACAAAATGTTATATTTGTATTAATTTTAAATATTAAAGATATTGTTCAAAATTCAAATAATTTTTTTCCCATCAAATAATATTATTCTGACTCCTCAAATGGGACACATACTAGCTATGCGATTGATCATATATAGCATCAACTAATTAAGATTCACATTCTTTAATCTTATAAGCAATTTAATTAATTGCATCAATTTGTATATCTAGAAGCATAATAAATTGATGAAGTCGGTTTGAAAAAAAAATCTTTTTTAATCTGTTCGATTCAACTAGCTAGAAGATCGTCTTAGTTTGTTTGATCGGCTCGATCAATTTTATTTATCTGTCAAAATAATTTTTAAATAATATGAGTATGCATAAATTTTATTTTAAAAATAAATAACAAAAATAATAATAAGATGGATCAAACCTCATATTTTTTATACTTTTTTTTTGTTTCTTCATTTTTCTATCTATAACATGACATTAATTAAGTTGGACCAACTAGACTGAATCAAACTAATCCTAACAATAAACCACATATAATAAGTGTTCAGACAGACAGGTAAAAATGATCATGTTGGTCTTTTTTTAAATATTTTTATTGGGGTTTCTGATTTTATTTTTGTTAGATAAAAAAGAAATTATTTGTATTTTTAATTTGATAAATTTAATTATTAAATAGTTAAAATAAAATAAGATAGGATAGGGGTTTTTAATAATAAAAAAACACAACATCAAATATCTAAGAAATAAATTTTGTTGTAAGAGTACTTCAATATTATTAGGATCCATGATAAAAATATAATATTAAAATGTTTGGAAGGGATCTATATTCTATATTGATAAATAGTCTAAGAAATAAATTTTGTGGTAAGAGTATATTATTCAGAACAATGATAAAAATATAATATTAAAAATTATCATTCATTCACCCATTCTCTTTCAAATTCCTCTCTCAGTCAATTCTAAATCTTGTCACATTTTATTTTGGCTCTAATGTATAATATGTTACATAGTTTATAGTATTGAGAGAATGTTTTAAATTACTAATTTGTTTTAGGTTTTGTATGTATTTTTTTAATTTTACTTAATTTTTTATATTGTATTATTATTCTAATTATCAAATTATTTATTTTATTAATTAAATTATTTAAGTATAAAAGATAAAAAAAATGTAAAAAGTTATGATGACATTAACCATTCACTTTCATAAAAAATGAAAATACAAAATAATATTTTATAATTAAATCAATTAAAATTTTAAATAACTTATTATTTTTACTAAATAATATTTAGTAGAAAAAAAATATCAAACAAGTTTAGGAGAGGCTTGAACGAGGTTGTGCAAGGTGATTGTTTCAAACCTAATCTTTTTATAAAGAGACAATGTTGGATCCGTATTTATAAAAAAAATAAAATTAAATATGAATATTTATTTAGATAATATATTTAAATTATATATATATTAACAAATTTAATAATATTTATTTATTTAAATATTTTAATATATTTCACCAAGCTTAGACATATTTAAATTTATTTGACCATTTTTGTGAGATTTTTCTAAAATTTCAATATAATAATATATTATTTTATTCAATTCTTATCGATCAAATTATTTAATTTATTAGTTAAAATACTAAATTATTTATTTTTTATTATTATATATTAATACCGTTTAAATATTGTATAGAAAAAACTCATTTTTACTAAATCAACACCAATTAAGGTTTTTAAATAAATTTATATAAAACAAGCCTAATTTTATTGTTTACTATTATTATCTTCAACTAAAATTGTAACTCGATTCTCAAAATACAAGTTTTTTACCATTTTATTTTTGTTTTCAATTATAATATTTATTAAATATATTATCCATTTTAATAGTTTAAATTGATCCGATTATAATACTTGAAATAACCCAGATCTTGAGAATAATTTGTACTTGAAATCCCAGCATCTGAGTTTGAAGTTGGGTTTGGGTAAATTTTTTAAAAATTTATTTACAATTTATTTTGTTTAATATTTTTTTGAGTTATTGATATATATGAAATAATATTTTGTAATCCTTTATTATTATGTATATATTAATAATATTTATTCATTTAAATACATTTAAGAGGTCGTCATTCTCTTGTTTTATCAAAATCAAGTTGTTTCGGGTAGTTCTCTTGTTTTTATTGAAATCAATTTTTAATATTAAATAATGTTTTATTATTTTTATGTTTTAAAATGTAAATTAATGACATCTTATTTCAAAATATTTTTAGCTTTTGCGTCCCTATCAGTATGATTGTTTACTGGCCAGCATTTAAAATAGACAAGTTGGGTCAGACAAGTATCTATCAAAATCTTTTTTTTTATTTAGAAAATTTCAAATTTTAATGATTTTCTTTATAGAAATTGTTTAATTTTTATTTTTATAATTTTCATATATCATACTTATTTATTTTTAACTAACAAATTACTCAATACATTAATTAAAAATATAAAAAAAAGTTAATTAACTTTTATAAAATTTAAATATAAAATATATTTTGGTAACACGAAATTGGAATTATAAAAATGATGATATAAAATTAATAATTTTAATGGAATTAAAAATTTTTAATTCTTAATTCTATTTTTTTTTTATCAAAATTGTAATTCTAATATTTATTTATTTTTAATTTATTTTTTCTATACTATTGACACGTCTCTAATTGATATATTTTTAACTTAGAATATATATATATATATATATTTTGATTGTGTTTAATTGTTTTCTTAATAATATAGGTAATATTTATTTATTTTGATTATTATTTTTTTAAACATAAAAATTGTAATAAAATTAAAATATTATAATTTTTTTAAACACAATAATTAAATTATAATTTAATATCAATTTTTATAAAATTAGAGTTAAAATTATAATGTTAATTCTAATTTCAATTATCCAAATGCATTCTAAACTCAAATAACTTACACCTTTATTATATTATATTTTAAAAAAAACCTAAATAACCGACATCAAACAAGCCTCTAAACAAAAACTTAATGAGAGAAAAAAAAAGTATATAAATTACCTTTGAGGGGCTAATAAATGAAGAGTCTGGCTAGCCTATCAATTGAGGAGGCTAATAAATAGAAGGGGCTCATAATAAATTTGAGGACCATCCACACTTGAAGGCAAAGGCAGACAGAAGATCATTGAAGGCTTTTAGAAAGAAAAGAATCAAGCCATATATTAAAGATAAGTTTTTTAAAAGGATAAGTTTTTTTTATTATTATTAAAACAAGTCACATATATATATGGCCAACAAATTAGATTATAAATCTAAATTATGACATAATTTATCACAAATTCATTTAAATAAATTAATAAAAATAATAGAACATCAGAATAAAAAAAAATCATAAGAATTAATTATTAAAATCATAGTTATCATAAATATTCTCAAAGATAAAAATATATATAAAAATTAAATAAAATTCATTTAATAACATAATATAAAAATCATAGTTAAAAAAACATATGTACAAAATTCTTTCAATCTAATTTATTCATATATTATTATAAAATACAGTACTATATATATATTTTGTAGAGTTAGTTCGGTTTACTTGAATAAATTTGAATTCATTTAAAAAATGTTGATTTTAAAAAAAATTATAAATTGAATAAAATTGTAATAATATATAACAATAAAATATATTTTTTAAATAAAATAAAATATATTTTAGTATTTTAATTAATAAATTTATTAAATTGAGTATAAAAATAATAAAATAATTTTAAATTACGATTGAATAAAAAAATGAAACAAAACCTTTAAAACTATATTATTGTTCAGATTTAATCACAAAATCAATTTTATTGCCGTTTGATTTGTGTTATTTAAATAATTCAGTTCAAAAAATGTAATTTATGTAATCAAATTAATACCTTTATTAACTAAAATGTTAAAATATTTTCTATTATAAATTATAGAAAAAAAATTCAATATCGGCTGCCAATATTAAAAGTCTCCCTCCATCTTTATGGGTTTGTCTAATGTTAACCTTTTTTTAATGAGTTATTAACATAAATTTATTTTACTAAAAATAATCATAAATATTTTTTCTCTTTTGATTTTTTAAATAAGTCTGTACCAACAAACCCTTTTATATTAGAGTTTTATTGAATTTTTTGGAAGATAATTTCAAGTTTTGAATGATTATAATATTTTTTTATATTTAAAATTTATAACAATGTAATATAATTATTTTAATTAAGTGATTAAATAAAATATATATATATATATATATGTAATTTTAAATGTTGGTAGTTTCAAAAAAACAAATATATATAATAAATTTAGTATAACTCATATATAGCATTATTAATATCTTGCTAATTTAAATATATATATATATATATATTAACTTTTTCTCTTTTTCTTAAAAATAATTTATAAAACAATAAATTTAAATATGAAAGAGTTTAAAAATTATAGACATATTTTATCCTAGTTAAGGATGCTTTATGTTTCAGTATTGAGATTTTGAGTTGTTTTTTTTTTATATATATATATATATATATATATATATATATATATTAAATTTTATTTATTTAATTTATTTACATTAATAAATAACTTGTAATATACATATTTTTTAACTTAATTTTTGTTTGTAGTAATACTTATTTTGCTTGTAAAAAAAGTAGGTGGAATGTCACAAATATCTTAAATTCGATCATTAATTAATAAACCTTAGTATTTATATATTAGTAAAACAATTGTTTGATAATTTAACACACAATTTATATCAAATCTTTTTATTTTTTTTTTCAAGTCATTATAAAAAAACATATTTAATTATACTTAAATAACAAATTGTGTAGTTTCTTTTAACAATTTGTGATGGTCTCTAATTATAAAAGTAAAGGTTTGGAAATTATAAATAAACTTTTATTTATTTAAAAATAAATAAATATGTGCAACAACTTGACATTAATATCTGTCAAAATCTTTATATTTTTATTTTCTCACTTAAATTATTGTAATAGGAAATATCAGGTACTCAAATATTTTTCCATATATATTTTAGTGGACTAATCATTAAACTATTTTTTTTATTATAAAAATCTACAAAATGAGTTTTGATCAATTAAGAAATGTAAGGAATTAAATATAATGGTAAAATAATTAAATACTAAATAATAGTCAGTGTTTTATAAAATTTATACAATTTAAGTGATATATTTTATTATTGATGTAATGATTGATTATTAGTTAGAGTAACTATTAATTTAAGTTAAAAAAAAGTTAATATTTAATATATCAAATATTATAGGTTTAATTTTCGTGTAAGATCGTGTTAGTTTTTTTTAAAAAAAATTGATAATTTAATTGATCCAAATATTTTTTATTATAATTATTTTGTCATGATATATATTAATTATTATTTTTTTCATTTTGGATATTGTTAATGTTAAATATATTTTTATGTCTTACTTTGGAGATAGCAGGTGAATTACTAACACATTTTACAACTATCTATTTAAATTATGATTACATGCATGACAAAAATAATCTATAATATTTTGTTTGTAAAAAGTATATTACTTCCTGTATATATTTTTAATTTGAATAAGAGAATATGATAGAGTTACATTATTTCTCTTATATAAAAACCCAGATCAAGAAAGGGGCACAGAGCTTGCTTAGGAGAATTTTGCACTAAAAGTGGTCTTTTATTTTTTTTATTTTTTAATATATTTTGTCGGCATTTTTGTTATTTGTCGTACCTTTTATTTATTAAATATAATAAAAATTATTAAATATATAATATAAAATATAAAAAGTTAAATAAAAAAAATTATTCACCTAAGCTATTTTCAAATCACTAATTATGAATATTTAAAAAATAATTGTTGCTAAATACTAATATAAACCTCTAAATAATATAAAAGAAAATGCATTTATAGTTTGGTCATAATTTCTCTTTACAAGTCAGCCACTTTTAAATGTTTCTTCCGACACTATGTTAAATGTCGCTAAATATTCTAACTATGAAATTTATATTCTAGTAAGAATTAATTTTTTTTTGTTGGTAAAATTGTAATTTTATTGTGTCAGTTATTTTTTTCAGCGATTATATTTATCTTTCGACTCTTTCCCCCATTTTCTATCCTAATTAGTAATTACAACTTCTCAAATCCCAACATAATTCCAACAGAATAATCTAATTCTTTGCTCTTTAATATCGTCATGGTTATATTTTTTCTTTTTATAAACAAAACTTTATTAAAATATCAAACATTTTAAAAATTTGATCTAAATAATTTTTTTAAGCATTTGATTATTTCAAATAAACTTTAAACAAACTCTAACTTGAATGAGTACAACTCACTCTTCTGAATATTTATTAGAGTTATTTACAAAAAGAAAAAAAAAATCATATTTTATGCAGGAGATACAGTTAGAAAAAAAATTTGATTAATTTGTAGCTTCATTTTAAACTCAAATCAGGTATTATAGAATATTGTTTATATAATGGACAATATTTGACAATTAAATAAAAAAAAATATGAAAGCTTGTTAATTACAACTCAAAAAGAAATATTTCAATAAATAAATAAAAACATACCGGCAGTTGACAAATAGGACTTGCTGAGTTGGGGAATTGAATTGCAGGGACAACAAAGAACATTATAGACCATAAATTCTACTGTTCCCACATGCAACTTATTTAAGGCATTTCTCATTTAAATTTTGTGTGTAAAGTTAAATTATTAAGTACAAATATTAAAAAAATATTTATATTTAATTATTATAATTTTTTAAATAAAATAAAAAATATTTTAGCTGATAAATTGATTAAACTTTTTAATAAAAAATATGTGTAAAGTTATTGAATTATTTAAATAATTATTATAAACTCCTAAATTTTGTTTGATAGAGTTATTAATTTATAATACTTTGAGAATTATTTTAATAATCTTTTTTAGTAATATATAATGATAAAAAATAATTTAAATAAAATAAATGGTATTTTAATATTTTAATTTGTGAATTGAGTGATGTAATTATTAAAAAGAATAAGCGAAATAATATTTAATTAAATTGTAAATATTTAAAATATACCAAAAAGATTAATGTTTCATTCAACTTATAAATTTATAGTTGAGGATATGTTTTGATGATCAAGATTACAGATTCAATTTAATAAATATATTCATTTTATTTTCAGATTTAGTTCTTCCTATTAAAAGATAAATTTAAATGGGAACAACTAGTATTAGTTTTTTAAATTAAAAAAAATAATATATATATATATATATATATATATATATATATATATATATATATATATATATATATATATATATATATATATATATATATATATATATATATATATATATATATATATATATATATATTTACATTTGGAGCTCGTTTGATCTAGAGGTTACGAAATGAGGTAAAAAACAGTTTTTATTTTATTTTTCCCTTTTTCACCCTTTTTTTGGTTTTCACTCCTTCACTCTCCTCTAACTGAACTTATATATATGTATTTAATAGTTATAATTAATAATACAATTAATTGATCATTCCTGTTTCCCAATTTTATCTTTTTTTTTCTTCACCTCTCTCAATTTTTTTTTTTAAAATTATTATAAATTTTTATTTAAAACAAGGTATATTTATAAATTAATTATTTTAATGTTTAGATATATTAACTTTATTTTTAATATAAATTATTTATTTAAAAATTTATAATATAATAGATTATAATTAGATTTAGATTGTGTTTTAAATTTTATTTAAGATAATTAATAGAAAAAATTAAAATGAAATAATTTTAGAATTTAATTTATATTAAAATAAATTAAAATGTAAATAAATATTATATATATATATATATATATATTAAAATAAATTTTTATTAATATAAAATAAAATATTAAGTAGAATGTAATTTAAGTATTTATATAAATAAAAGACTTTCATTACTATATAAATAAAAATTTAATTGAATAATGATTTAAAGTTAATTTATATAAAAAAAATTGAATAAATTTCTTTAGAAAAATTTAATTTAAATGATATATTTTTATAAATTAATGAAAATAAATTTTATAATATAATAAAATATTATAAGATATATATATTATTTTTATTAATATAAAATAAAATATTTAAGTAAAGGTAATTTGGGTATTTTAATTAATAAATGGATTGATTTGATTTATGATGGGATTGTTGGGTTTTGAGATAAAATCTGGCCCAAAGATCAAACTAGCCCTTCATCTTGTATAAAAATTAAAAGGGTTGAGTTTCATTAATTATTTTTTTTTTTTTTGTCTGAAAGTTTATTTCATTAATTATGTCAGAATTTATAACATTGTCATCGTTACAAATCTGATTTACAATAAATATATATTAATATAATAATAATTTAAATAATAATATTAATATTTATAAAGAAATCCAAGTGGGTATAGAGTTTAATTATGTCAGAATTTACCAACAATGTACAGTTGATCAATCAAAACGAAAAAACAAATTTATTTATTAAAATTGTATATTCATCTAATTAGGTTCGATGATGGTGGGTTAATTATTTGAATTATTGAAAAATAGATTAATGAGATAAAATATATTAGAAGTATGAATATGTAATAATTAAAATTTAAAAGTATATACAATAATTTTAATTAATAATTTAAAGATGATATTAATGAGAAAATATATATGATCTAACTGTAAGCTAATTATGAAACCATAACTTAAATGACTCTAAAACATCAAATTTTGTTCATTCTTCCCTTAACCGACAAGTTAAAATAATACATACAAAGATCATGCTAATTTTTTAAAAGTGCAATGATAATATAACAGCTCAAATGGTAGAAGCGACTAAATTCATTTTTTTTCTATTATTACTTAAAAATAAATAAAATATGATGAATAAAAAAAACTAACTTTAATATAGATAAATTAGAAATGATAAGTACATAAAATTTGAAAAAATAATAAGAAAAGGAACAACACAGGAGAAACATATTAGATGATGAAATTCAAAATCAGTAATGGAAGAGAAATATTATTCTGGTACGATCCATGGCTAGAGAATAATCTCATAATTATTAAATTACAATCTATCATAGTCAGAATCAAAAGAAATTGTCTCTTTTACTCAGTTAAAGATATTCAAAAAGAAAAATGCACATCTATTCTAAGAAGTATTTCAGAAAGAGTCAGAGTTCTAAATCTGATAAATAATATGTAATTCAATAGAGAAACAATGATACAAATAGCTGAGATACTGTTATGAGTGAAAAGTTCGTGACAGAAAAAAATGATAGATCATTATAACAAAGGAAGTAGTGGTCGATTGACATAAAGTAGTCGGGTTTTTAAAGATTATACCTCAACATCAATTCATCATTTGGCTGACATTCATGAAAAGATTTGCGACAAGAGACAAAATTAAGAAGTATATGAATATTTCAGAGTTCAGACGTCAATTGTCCAATCTGCGCAGTAAAAGAGGAAATAATTGACCACCTATTTGGGGAGTGCGCGTTTGTATCCAAGTTGCGGATCAATTTTGCTCGGAATTACATGAATATCACCAACTTTCCAGGTACAAGGAACGAAATCATAGAGCTTGTAAAGAAAAATGGCTAAGGGCGATAATTTCTACGCGAATGTTTTCAAATGTTTTTTTGGAGCTATAATACCTTGAAAGAAAGAAATATAAGAATTTATAGCACGAAAAAGAGAACAAAATGAAAAGTTTGAGATGATATTATTTCTGATGGAAACACTATCATACATACATGGAGGAGAATTTCGATTAATGAAAACAATTTGAAGTTCAATCAAAAGTGGAATATCACTTCTAAAATCATTACAAGAAAAAAAATGTTTAAATAATTTTTGTTTGATGACTTATTTGTAATTCAATTATTTATTGTTTTGTGATTTAATTGTTTAAAATTTAGTTTATGTTTTTAACCAAATTTAGAATAGGTTTAGCTTTTGTTTCTTAAAACTTTTTTTTAAAGAATTTTTTAATGAGCTAATCTAGACATTAAATATTAATTTATTATTTTAATAAGTGGAATGTTAAAATATATTTATTAATACCATTTGTCATCAATTACAAGGAACCACCTTAATTGATTTGATTAGGCTCGTGCCATCAGATTATTCGATTATATTAATAACCTTTAAATTATTCTATAATATAATATATATATATATATTATATTCAAAATTATTAATAATTATTATTTATTTCTGCCTCTAAATTATTAAAATAACCTCGAAAACAAGACCTAAATTATACCTAAGAACTTGTTCTTCTTAGGATTTTTAAATAACTTATACCAAACTAATTTTTTAATCGATCACTTTCACCAATCACATCACTCATTTCATTAATCAAAATATTAAAATACCCTCTATTTAAAAATTATTATTTTTTCCTCTATAAATTATTTAAATAACACCAATCGCCTAAGTTAAGCCTCTAAAATTGATATGAACTTTTTTTTTTAAAATAAAATTATTGTTTCAATTGGACACCTCACCCTGAAGGCAAGATTCTAGAATATAGAGCATTCTAGCTAGCTCCTCGTCTCCTCAAATGGTCCTAACTAAATATTTTGTTTTATTTTCAGAGCAAAACTAAGGCCTTGTTTTTTTTAAGTTATTTAAAAAATCCACCTAAAATCCATTTTTCAATCAATCACTTCTTATTCATCACATCACTCGTATCATTAACCAAAATACAAAAATACCCTATATTTTAAATTATTATTTTATATTTTATTTATAAATATTAATACCCTTTAAGTCATTTTACCAAAAATAATCATTACTTTCTCAAAATCATCACCTATCATCTAAATCTTCTCTCTCTTGGTTTTTTAAAAAAAACAAAAACTAAATATTTGATTTATCCAACATATATAAAAAAATTACTTTTTTTTTATTATAGAAAATAGATTAAACATCAACAATGAACGAATCTATAGGGTTATGTTGAGTTTAAACAAACAAACAAAAAAAAAAAAAGTAAAATTTATTATTACTTTTATGTATTCAAATATTTTTTAAAGTTATAATAATTTAGTAATATAATGGTCTTAAGAAAAATTAAGAATATTTTGCTATGAATTCAATTCTCCCCAAAAATCTATTATATTTTTGGAATTGTTTTCTTACATTTCTAACTTCAATTCTTATATCAAACACAATTTAATGGATTTTTAATTCCAATTACAAATTAAAAAATGAATATTAATACCTTTTCTCACTGACTATAATTTGGTTTTGTTAAAGCTTGAATTCAATTGAAGGGTAGAATTATAATTCAATTATTTGCTTAAGGTTACAAGATAAATTAAAATTAGATTTTTTAATGAAATGAAAAGTATAATTTGTTTAAATGGATTTTCATTCTAACAATTTTTTAAATCCAAATCCACTATATTAATTTATGACAAGTTAAAAATGAGTTTATATATGGTTAAATCCTTGCAAATTAAATGTACAATTAAGTATTGAAAAATATATATTCAAATAAATATCTTAAAATTCTCTATAATTGATTTGCAATCACATGTATGAATTCTTATAGAATTAGAATTGAAATATTAATTTTATTTTAATTTTAATTCTAATTCAAAATTCAATCTTTTAAACATATACTCACTTATTTCATATGTTTTAAAATACATTATTTTAATTCATTTTCAAACTTAGTATATCAATTTGAAATTAATTATTGTAATTTTAAAGACATTCTTAGTCTTGTGACGACACTAAGGAATACATGTATACTTGCATGTCCGCGTCGATGAAGAAAAAGATGTTCGCGTTGACGAAGAAAAAGATGGCAAGATCTCAGACATAGCACTTCCGTGTAAAATATCTGATAAATAATTCCCCATATTGTGAGCCGAATACTTTACCAAATTCTCGTGATTCCTCTCCCCACGAACCATCACGATATTGCATTCATAAAATGCCCTATATGCCGGCACCAACTTCCTCTCTATCGAAAGTTTGATCTCATCTCTAATCCCTTCGTCGAGAACCACCCACGACATTTGCTTTTGATACGCCTCCTCAAAGGCGATGTTGAATTTTCGAAAACGACCCTTAATTGTTTCAAGCGATTCTTCCATTGAATTGTTATCGGGTAGAGAAGTGAACACTTTGCTCCACGCTACTCTCTCGTAGCTAGTTGCGTATTGTCTCACCTTCTTATCATTTTTTAGTATCCATTCTTCACCTAAAATATACCTATTAATAATAATAATAATAATAATTAATATTTATTTATTTAAATATAATCAAATAATATTTTATATGTTTTAATAAAGTTTTAAATTAATTACCTAAGATTAGTGGTCCGGACTTTTTGGACAATGAAGTGAAGATTGTTGACTAGAAATAGGTAGGTTAAAGCGACGTCGTTGTAGAGCTCTGCTTTCACGTCAAGTTTACAGAGAAGTACAAGTATGATCCATGCTAGCCGGACTGATACCGCCGGTGCCGGAGCATCTAGCATCGGCGATTTCGGCAGAGATTCTGAATCATCGACGATATCGCTGAGTACCCCACTGTAATTGGAAAGCAAAGTTACATAATCCATGACTGAATCGGTTAAAGGGTGAATTCCACCGCCGGGAATCGCTATTTTTGATGTGTTTTTCTGGATTGATGATTCGAATTCTGACAATAACGTTCTGACAGAATCGCCGATCTTGAGAAGTGAGTTTAGAGCTTGTAGTTTAACAGAGGAGACCGATTCGAATGAGAAAATGGAATCAATGTCCGGCGAGAGTTGCGATATCGAATCGTACAAGTCCATCAACCGGAAAATTTTCTCCGGCGATCTCTGTTTCGTCTTCGCTACTAGCTCCGGGAATCGGAAGATATTCGCTGCTGCCTCACTTGAGATATCGGCGAAACATGATTCACGGATTTTCTTAGAAGAGGAGAAGACGTGATCGCAGAGGAATCTCTCGCCGTGGAAGAGCGTTTTCACAGCGATGGTTATAGATCGCCGCCAACTCTTGATGTGACGATCAAGAGCTTGTGTATCCATTTTATTAATGGCGGAAGAAGCGTATTTTTGCATGCCGAGACGGTAGAGAGATTCGTCGACAACTGACTTCCGGTTGAGTTTATATATTTTAAGGCACTCTGTTCCGTAACCGGAGCTTATCATACAATCAGCTGTAATCTTAAGATCCAACATAGCGATCTCCGAAAGCCTCTCTGCTTCAGAGATCGCTTCCCCTGTTTTCTGAATGATCTCCTCTTCGGATCCAACTGTGGTATTGTAATCATCATCGTCGGAGATGCTCAATCGAGATTTCATCCGTGAAGATTGACTTGAGACCGATTGAGGATCCAGGTAGTGGCGGCTGACGGAGAGAATCTGATGGAATTCTTTCTCCAGCCTCAACATAGCCGTTTCCATTAAGTTTTGAGCAAGGATTAGTTTGTCGGAGCTGGAATTCTCTGAGACTAAGAAATGCATGGCGCGACGTAAACCCATGACGGATTTGATGAACTCTCTGGATTCTCCTCGATTAGCACCGTCGAATAAAGAGAGGAACTTGTTGAAGGATGAGGAATTGATGTCCCATTTAGTGATGATGGTCATGGCGTTTTTGATGTTATCTTCCATATTCATGGATTTAGAGGAGAAGGTGTGAATTGGAGAAGATAATGGTGAATGAGAGGAGGAATTAGGAGAGTTGTTATTGTTAATGAATTGGAAACTCCTCCTCCCATGAGTTGTTTTCGGGGAATTTGATGATATCTCAGATCGGCGGATATTTTGCATGACTCCCATATCTATTATGTTTTGGGAATTTGAAATGAGTTGGTGAAGAAGAAGAGAATGAAAGAGGAGTTTAAATAGAGGAGGAAATAGGAATGCGCATGCTGTTTATGATTGAGGATTTAGAACGCCATTATTGGACCAAGACAAAAACTCATAATGGATGACTTTACTTTGTTTGTTTGTTTATTTCTTTGTTAGACTGAAAGACTTCTATTTATGTTTTATTTTTTAAATAATTATGAATACATATTATTTTTTAACTAGAAACATAATTAAATATAACTTGTATAAACAATCTATTTACTAAAAATTGGTTAAAGTTTGAAATATATATTAATATTGAGAGAGATATACCATAAATTTTGTAGATATAAATCCTCTTGAAACTATGGGAGTAGATAATCTTTATATATATATATATATATAATGATGCTTAATTTTTAAAGTGTCCGGATTGCCGGGTCGAAATGATTAATTTAGATATATGTGAGAGTAAATGGATACTTGGGTCGGATTGTGGGTTGACCCGTCCAGAAAAATTTTACCGTAATATTTTTTCACAATTTTTTATATTATTAATCGCACGAGATACATGCTAGTTTAATTAATAGTATATAGCATTTTGTGAGTTATTTTTCACTCTCAATATGCCATCTTCATCGTAACAGTTAAAAAAAACATTCATTAAATAGTTAATCAATAATATGACTTTTATATATATATATATAATTCACTAGGTAGTTTAAGAAAAAAAAAATCTTATCTAATAAATCAAATGTCTATAAATTTTGGTTTTTCTATTTATTAAAAATACGTTGATTTGAAAGTAGAATCATCACGAAAATAAATAGTGTTATTTTAAAAAAATAAAATTAATGTTCGATACTATATATTTTTGAGTTGTTATTGATTATATTGGTTTAGTACTTTATTTTGTTCAATAAAATAGTTCATTTACAAGTTCGAACTCGGCTCATTTAACATATATTCGGGTTCGAGTTCAGTTCGAACTCGACTCGTATATATTTAGTTGGACTCTTGAACCGTTTATAAAATCTGGTTTACAACCTTAGATAGGCACAAATTGTCACTATTTTACTCTATCTTTATTTGAGATACAATAAAATAATTAAATTAATTAATATTCATCTCATCCAAAGACACTTAATTTTTTTTCTCATATATATATTATCTAATTATTCATCATTGCAATTTCAATTGCATTGAGTAAATAATAGAAAATATTTAAAGCAAACAAATATATATCATATATGACACATAAATGAGATACTTCATTTTAAATAATTTTAATTTTAATCTCAATCATAGTAAAATAAATATGATTTAATATACACGTTTTACATTTAAATGACTTTCTAAACTATCTCTTTCATGAGTGACTAAACGAACATGTTCGCGAGCTGACAAGTCGAATATTTAAAAGTTCAAGCTTGACTCATTTAAATTTTCAATTTTTTAAATAAGCATGAGTTTGGTTGGTTAAAGCTAACAAATCAACTAGAATGAGTTTTTTAACCCACCCAAAATCTTCAAAATCTAAGTAACTCGCAAAGAGCTCAGTTCATTTACATCCTTAACCGTTACTACAAAATAAGTATATATACGATACAGATACATATCGTAGTGTCCATTTTAATCTCCAAAATATTGTAAGAAAATTTGAATATTAATTATGGCTTAATACTTTATTAATTGAAAATCAATGTCTTTGTTATATTTGAACTCGGTTTTTTAATTTCTTTTAAAAACTATTATTACGAAAGATATATTGTCACTCTAGTTTTGTTTGGTTTGTGTGAAAGAAACTCAAGTTTGAAAGATGTGTACGTAGTAGTTTTAATCGAAATTGACTGATATTTTAAAATGAGTTATATAATACATACAGTCTATTTCTATAGATATTATTATTAATTGTCAATGCATGTTTGTTCATGGGATTTGTTTAGAAAAGGATGTAAGATTACAAAATGGTGCTGTAATGACACTTGGAGGGAATTGTGACCGTGGATGAGATCTGTGGCTGGAAATTAATTATGTAAACTGTAGTAGCTATATACTAGCCATTTATTTTATTTATTTTTTATTTAAGAATGGCAATTAGTCTTGAAGGAGAAGGCAAATGAATGGTCAAATCTTAAGATGTAAGGAGAAAAAGAAAATACTGGCCAGAGAGTAACCCTAGCTAAATATATCTGTTATTGGTACAATTAATAATAATTACTTGAGACTAATTCAATTATATATAATGTAATAATAATAAGTCAATTAGCAACAACAACCCAATGTAGAAATAAGTAATTCTTCTTCTTCTTTGATGTGAGAGTTTCAGTTAGATGATCAAATTGTGTGAAAATTTATAATGTGCCTCATCTTGTAATTTATATATAAAAAATTTCTTTTATAAAAACGCCGAAGTCCTGAGTTATAGTGGTCTTTTTTTTCCTAACCAATCATGTTTAATTAAATTTTCTAAAAAATTAATTTTTTATAGTTAAAAGTAAAAAATGTCTATTTTTTAAAAATAAATTAATTTTATATAATTAAATAAAGAATAATTTTAATATTTAAATATATAAAATAAGTGATTAGATTATTAAAATGATAGTTGAGTTTTAAGATAAAATCTTAAAAATCTTTAATAATCATACATCAAACGAGCCCTTATGATGCAGCATTTTTTCTTTTCTTTTTTAATTTTCTTTTCTAACAATTTAAGAGTGATTGGATGTTAGCTAAGACTATAATTAATAAGGTAATACAGGTTATATTTATTTTTTTTAATTTATGAAATTAATATGATTTAATATTAATTTAATATATTTTAAGTGAAAATCAAATATTGGATCTTTTAGACACTTTTTGTTCCATGAACTAAGCTTATAAATGATTTTTTTTTTTTATTATTAAAATGTGTTTTCATTATCCTAGCCAGATTTTTTTTTTAATTATAATGTTTGTGTATCTTAGTTGGAAGTTGGAAACTAAGTTAGGCCACTAGAAACTTCCATGCATCAAGTCAATTTAATTGAAAAAAATAGAGAAGACATCGTGCATATTGGAGTATCAATCTGGTGCAAATTTTAGCCACCAAAAAACTAATATAACCAATAAATTATTTCTCATTTGAATATATCTCCATTCTCCACAACAAGGAGTTTTGTAATCATTTAAAATTACTCCTTCACTATATGCCATTGAACATTCTTGAAAGTCAGACCTCAAATAATTGTGGACTACCAGTGAGAAAAGGCAGTTGGCTTGGTGAAAAACCGAAACAATTTGAAACGATAATATTGTCGTGTTTTTCAAAATCATAAAATTATTTAGAAAAAGACGTTGAGAATTCTCGTCTTTACATGAGTCTCTCATTTCATAAGGTGTGAGACCTTTGACTGGCTAGATGTCACTACCTCCCTTATTATAAGATTTTAATTTTAAAGATAGCCAATTTGTCATCTATGAGTTTAAGGAAAAGTATATTTATAATTTATTTAAAAGAAATCAAATCAAACTATTTTGCATATATATTGAAAATAATAAAACATAATTTTCTGATTTTTTTTTCTCCAGTAATTTTGTAAAGAAAGAGAGTTGGTTGTATATCCTAATCTTGAATTGACTCATGACTTATGAGTATGTGGGTAAATTTTGACCGGAGATTATAAGAAGGATCTATTGAAGAAGTGATGATGGGTTTAGATGGACTAACTAATTAGGAGACCTAAAAAATGACCATAAATATAAATAAGAAGGAACTAATTAATTAAAGTCTAAACTATTGATTATTGAAGTGATGATGAGTTTAGAAGGACTAACTAATTAATTAGGAGACATACTAAATGACCCTAAAGATCAGAATTAGGATCTAAATCCTCACTGAAAAGACGCTTTAGTCATCTTCTGATGGCTCTTTGGACAATGGAGAGGCCTCCCCTGATCCCTCTCCTCAACGTTACTATCTTAATTTTTTTTTTTATTATTATTATTATTATTATTAGAACCCACAAATGTAGATCAGTAATAATAGTCGATTTAAGAGACAAAAATATCACATATTCAATTTAATTTGGAAGACTTCAAGTTGAAACGGGGTCATAATTATAGAAAGTTAGATTACTTCTTAATAAATAACATTATCTTCTTAATTAACAATATGATGGTGCATTTTCTATCCCATTTTGTTTTTCCGAAAATTATGCCTCATTAAAAATGTTTTTACTTCTAATATATTAAAATTTTATATAATTATAAAATTTAAATTTAAAACTCTTATAAAATATAAAATAAATAAATATATATATTAGTGATTTATATATTTAATTATATATTAAATATTGTTCGGAACATAATCATAGCGAAATCTCGGCAATAAATACAAATATCATCAAGCTCTCCGATCAACTATCGGTCAACCCATAGAAAAATTGTTTCAAACGGAACAATTCAAATTAAAAACCAAGGTAGAGTATATTTGTCATACTTAGATATCACTAATAACAAAATATAGCACAAAAACATTGGATACACTAATAATTTTAAACAAAGTTTCTTATTAAACAAGACACAAATATGTATCCCTTTAAAATTTCATTTGTACATCACAACTCTAATAAATATATTTCAAGTATGTGATTGATTCAGTTATTTATAGATGACGAATTAAATATCTTAGTTTAACTTCTAATTAGGTAATTGCGGGTTTGATCTTTTCGGGCGTGGACCTTTTTAGTTATATCTTAGTTAGTCAATGTTATTTATGTCTCAATGAGGTAGAGGTGTTTCTCATCTTCTTTTACATTGTAAAGATTAAGGATGACACTGATATTTGGAGTATTACTAGGTTATGCCGAGAACCATTGGTGCGTGTTCGAAACTTGGGAAGCGACTATATATTTGCGGGTATAAGACAATGGAGATTATATCTCTATTTTTTTTTGGTGAATAATTTGGTTGCTGAATAATTATAGAACTTTCAACAATCTCAAACGTCTGTTCGGATCATTCACAGTGCTATCATTTTGACATTATATGATGTTCGATCTATGAAACTGACCAATACAGTCGGAAATTTTATTACCCTTTTGGAAGATCTTCTCACATTAATTTTTAATATATTTGATCGGTTTTCTCTATACAAGTGTTATAATTTTATGGTTGTATGCTTAAAAGATTATTCATATAATAATATCGTTTTAGGAATCATTTTTAAAATATATATTTTTGTTAATTCATTAATTTTTTTAAAAAATATTATAGTATTTAAGAGAATGATTCCTTTCACAAGAAATAATATTAACTAACTTGTGAGTGAGGATTTTAGTGACGAGTAGTAAGTGAAAAGTCAATTCAACTATATATATCCTACTAATTAATTAGTCATTCAAGTTTTTGGTAAACTATAGGAATACTGATTATAATAAAATCATTTTCTGGTGATGTATATAATAAATAAAATAATGATGACGCAAACTCTATCCTAATCAGTTTGGTTCAATTTATATTTGATTTATTAGTTTTAGTTTATTTTGATTATTTTAATAGCAATATCAGTTAAACAATCAGCTTATTTATTTTTATATTTGTAATAATATTTAATAATTAATATTATATATATTTTTTAAAATTTTAATTTTTTTTAAATCATCCCTAATATATAATTCACTACTTAATTATATATTTGTAAATTTAAAATATTTTATTTTAAATAATTTTATTTTTTTATTAACTTGATTTTAAATACTAATAAATTAATTAAATTTTAAAATAAATTATATAAATAGATTAGTTTTTATTAAAATATCATTTTAAATAATATATATATATATATTTATTGAGATTTAAGAACAAGCCTAACCGTTCATATTCATACAAACTCTGTTTCAAATTAAATCGATTTTTAGTCTATTAAAAACCACTTTTAACACTTAAATTATCTTTGAGTTAATAAAAATATACTAAATAATAGATATAAAGTTGATATTAATATTTAATTTTTAAAAGTTCATTTTCATATAAATATTTTATTAATTTTTATAAAAAGTTACATTTAAGAACTTATTTATTCATGGTTTAGGAATGGTAAAAAAAATTAGTGAGTTATTTTGATTTTTGTTTAACTTAATTAATATAATTATATAAAAAATAGAAAGAAAAATGATAAAAAAAAATTAATTAATAAAAATTAAATAAAATTATAATAAATTAAATGAGTGTTGTTTAATCTTAACGACAAAACATTATAAAAACTTGACAGTAAGAATATTAAAAAATAACCCGACACAAAAATGTTCAACATTACCAAAAAATAAAAAAACGAGCACGGAGGTTCTCGAGAATTTTAACGAGTTATCATAATAATAGAATTATGTATTAAACAAATCGGTTGATAGTTATCACTCAACGTCCTATGATTTCTTTCAAGTCAAATAATTCATCATAAGATAAGCGGGATAAGGGTTCAACGGCTCAATTCCAACAACTAACTATATATTCCGAAATAACCCACTAAATATAAATAATTTTCCATAAAAAGTTTTAAATTGCAAAAATTTCATGATAGTATAAGAACATGTGAGACACCGACCACGCCTTTACGCCTTTATGTAAGAGCATGTGAGGCACCGACTAGGCCTTTATGTGATACAATATTTTTTACAACGAATCGCCATAACATACCATCTTTTCATGCATCTATCATCTCTCAAAATTACATTAAATACTTCATTCACAAAACTTATCATTCTTTGATAGAAACTTTCTCAACTTCTCTCATGTAAAATTGTAAAAGAATTTTCCATAATTAAATAGTAGTAATTATTAAACTTAAAATTATCACGATAGATTTAATCATGAGAATTTGTTCTAATATTTCAAACGATTGTGTATGTACTATGTAACAATGTCTTATAATTGCATTTGAGAACAAATCTTACTATATATATACATTACTTAACCTACCATAAAAACATAAAAAACCACAAGTCTTGCCTTGATAGGTGTGCACTATTGACTATAGGGATTGATCCAATAATTAAAGTTAGGTCTGGGTTTGAAAAAAAAAATAGATTCAGCTTGAATTTTTTTTGAGAAAATTATGAATGAAACATAGGTTTTGGATTTTTTTTTTATAATTAGAGAAATAAAAAATAAAATTAAAGGATTATGTAAAATTTATAAAATATTTTTTTTTATTTTACAATGCACAACTATAGAGTAGAAGAAGAATAGATGATGATGAGAACTCTACGTTAAGGTCTCGTTTTATTCGGCGTTAATAAACCGTGTATAACGTTGCGTAATAAATTGCTATAATAATTTTGCGTAATAAGCTCACGCAAAAAGTTATAATCAAATACACAATTTGGGTTTAAACTCAATTTTCTATCTACCTCCCTCCTCAGCGTTTAAGATTATAATCTCAGCGTTTTTCTCTCTCATTATTTTTAAATATTTTTTTTTCATTCTTTCTCATCTATTTCATTATTTTTTAATTATTTTATTCATTCTCTTTTATCTATTTAATATTTTGCTAATCATTTTATTTATTCTCTCATCCATTCTATATATTTATAATATTTTTATATATTTATATAAAATTATTATAATAAAAAAACATACATTTAAATATATTTTTATTTATAATATATGTATCTTAATATATAAAATAATTAAGTAAAATATGAAATATAAATACACTATAAATTTTTATTTATAATTATAGTTTCATAAATCAACTTAGCCTTAATTAATTATCAAAAAGTACCTATTACAATTAAAATGAATTAAACGTGATCGAAATGAATGATAATACGAATAGGGTGAGAGAACTCGAAAATGAAGTGACAATTAAAAGATTGGGTAGAAGAGAGAACTCGAAAATGAATTGACAATTAAAAGATTGGGTAGAATAGAAAGAGTTGAAAGGTAAAAAATATATATAATAATAATAAATTACTTTCTTTATTCCTATCATTTATTTTAAAATATATTAATTTTTAATTTAAATTATTTATTAATATTTAAAATTATATATTAACAAAAATTTATAAATATTAATATATTAATATAATTTATTTTAATATATACTATTTTTTAATTTAAATCATTTATTAATATTTAAAATTAAATTAATAAATATATATAACATTATATATATATATAATATTAATTATTAAATAATATTATAAATATAAAAAATAAATAAATTGGACGTATAAACTGAATTAAACATACCTAAACTTAACAATTAAATAAGCTGAAAGTATATTAAACATCCTTTAGAATAAACTGAATCAAACTAATTCTAAAATATTTTTTTAAATAGTCTATATATAATAATAAAAAAAATAAACATTCTATCCAACTTTAATAGAGTATGTAAAATTAGAGACACTAATAATAACTTCAAAATTAAATAGATCTGGATTATATATTGATATGAATCTGAAGCAGATAAAAATAAACACATATAATTAATGAACAACTTAACGTGTAAACGCGTAAGCTGCCTACAAACAGAGACCGTATATATAAATATAATAATAATAATAATGTAAATGAAATATCTGCATGACTTTGATTTTCATGTATTCGGTATATGTACTGTCTGATTCCATATTAATTATATCTTGACTTGACCACTCACCACTATTGTGTGTCAGTGGTAGGTTGGTTGATATTTATTATATATATAATTCAAGATGTATGGAGAAAAATCATAAATAAACTCTTAACCTTTGACAAAAATATATATATATATATATATCATTCAATCAACAAAGAACGAGAGTTCAAGTTCTAATATGGAAGGTGCACATGGCCTTGTTTGATCCAGTGGTTATTAGGTTTTTTTTTAATTTTATCAAAAAAATTCAATCATCATTTCAACTATCACTTTATCTATCTAATCACTATTTTTATTTATTAAAATATCAAAATTATTACTTATTTAATTAAAGTTTAAAATAGAAAAAGAAAAAATTAGAATATTTTTGTCATTTAACAATAAAAAAAATAATTTTAAAATTTTAATCAAATTGATTTTTTTTTAGGAAAAAAACAATAAAACCAAAGATTAGGAAGCTAAACAGAATTAAATTATCGCCAGACTCCGGTTGAATTGTAACTTGCATAAGAGTCTTCACTAAACTAGCAAGTTTATCATCTTCAGCGAGCGAAAGACGTTAATGGAATGTGATTCTCCATTCAGTGATGCGAGAAGTTAATCTATAGAAGTCAACCATTCTTACTTTCTTTTTATTAGAGATCTCATATAAGTTTCAGAATGATTCAACCAATTTCTCCATAGGATGTCACATGTCGTTTTAGAAATCAATTTTTTTTTTTCAGTTTCCCACTGAGAAGGAGAAGAGAGGGTTAAAGGTCTTCCGCGTCCTTGTAATTAATATGCTCCATATGCTACTACTCTTGTGAGATCTCACTAAAAAAAGCATTCATTCATTATCAAGAAGTCCATACTTGATAAAGACGACATTCTTTCAAAGACTGTCATCCTCATTTTTAAACCTCCATCACCATTTTCAAATGAGATAAGTGTTAAAACATATCTTTGATTCCAATATCACATTCAAAGATGCTAAATTTTGTAATGTCCCACTTGACCAGATGCGTGATCATTGTAGAGTTAATGTTACTCTAGAGAAAGTTTCTCATGATGAATTCAATTTTGTTTGTCATAAAAACTGGAATAGAGAAGAGGGACATAGTGAAAATAGAGATTGTGACAAGAGAGTTCTTCACAAGGACAAGTCTGTCGCACTTCGAGATAAGTATATTCTTTTAAAGTATCAATCTGGTCTCAATTTTCTCAATAATATGGTTTCAGATGTCCTTACAACTAATCTTGGCTCTAGGAGGAAAACTCAAGTACTTAAAAAGGAAGATGACCAGTTTTTAATCCTAAAATGTCAGTCAATGGCTCAATGCATGTGTGTTTGGGATGTCACCAATGAAAAAAACTCGGACTTGTCTCTATTAATCTTGAGTCCCGAACACGCCTTAAAAATGATGATGTTAGTTTCTTTAGTCTAAATCTTTAATCCTTAAGTCTATAATCTGTATACTCTATGTCGATAAATCGAGATAAATTGTAATTACGGAAACGTACCTGGATCTTGAATGCAGAACGGTTCATTAAGCCGTTCTTCGTTATTCTCTTCTTCTTGATCTTCTCTTGATCTTGAATCTGGACCTGAATCTGAATGTGGATCTTCATGTTCTGGATCTGGACCTGAATCGGAATGTCACCTGGATCGGAATGTCAGATGTGGGTAGGGTTTAAGTCTTCCAACCCTATATCGATAGCCTTCTTCTTTAGTGTTCTTGAGAGATGAACATAAACCTTATTGTTCGATGAGAGAAACAAATCGGTGGGCTATCTATATGGGTTGGGGACCTAGCCCTAATATACCCATTTATTATTCGGCCATCAACGAAATAATGAATGATATTTCTGCTTCTACACAAATATATCCCCATACTTATTATAGATGTCTAAATAAGCCCATAACCTTTATACTTTAATAGATCACTTTATTTGGGGCTTTAATCTTTATTATGATAACAACTAATATACAATTATTAAATAATATATGTACCCAAATATTGGAAATAATTCCAACAATCTCCCACTTGGGTCATATAATATTTCCTTCAATTGTATATTATAACCTTAAGAGCTCAAAATATTGTTATCATTACAAATACATCTATATCAATCTCGTCCATCAATTATAACAACATAGGATTAAAGCGGTTTTTGTTACATTAATTCGTAACTAAACCCTCAATAGTCACATATGTCAATACAATCAAATGACATAGATTAAACATGGGTGTGTAGTGTGGATTAACATGTAGTGTGATCTTTAACATGTCTAATACCAACTGGTCCTCCGTTATTCCTTATAGAGATCAATCTGAATAACTTTAAAATCTTGATTTTCTTTAAAAACTAAATCTTTAATTTCTTTAGAAACTAATTCTTTAATGTGCACATAAATTCCAAATTGTATCTATACAAGCATCACAATACAAACTCCCACTAAAACTGTATATCATCTAAATATGTAATATCCATATGAACAATATGTTCATGAAAGACCTCGGATAACAAATATTTAGAGAACGGATCCGTAATTTTAGAGTTTGTCCAAATATGCTCAATAGATAAATAAACATTCTGAATTCTTTATTTTCCAAATAGTTCGACTTAGTCAAACTCATATTACTATTAAAGTAAAAGAACTGCAAATTATTGTCACGAAATAACTTTAGTGGTTTTTCTATATCATCCATAATTTGCAACTTCGTGACAAAATTTTGCAGTCAAATTCTTTAATTGAATGTCACAAAACACCTAATAAATTCTGCCATCATGTCGAAATAATTCTAGTGTCTGCTTAACACTCTTACAAGAATTAATTCTTTAAACTAATAATTAAACTAAAAGTATGTGGCACGAATTTCCGACTGTTTTGGTATCCAAAAAAAAATCGAATCAAAATACCAAATGATCTTTATCCGATTCGATTTCACTATATGAGTATGTAATGTTTTGTTATTAAAATATCACATTAGTTGTTTGGTTGCTTTCTTAATGATCCAAACCAGGATCCTTCAAGTATTTGTCCAACATCATAAATATACTTAATTTCTTGATTCATATAATCTAGAACATACATCAAACTCTTGTTTAAGGAGTATTATGTATATATATATATTTTCAAGGCTAATCTTGAAGTACTTATGAGACTAAATTTATCTCTAGATCTTTCAAAATATCCAATAATTAACATCTAGAAATTCTTTAGTCTAGTTTATTTTCTTTAGACCTATAAGGCCTGACCTTAACTGGACAACCCCAAAAGAATTTACTAGTTGTTTTAGTTGAATCTTTATTCCATATATAAGTTGTAATTCTTAACTCTTCCTTCCAAATGAATCAATTACATGAAGATATTCCATAAATGTTTGTTTCCAAATAAAAAAGTATCTAAAGTAGTTCTTTATTTCTTCATCTTTAATATGAATTGTCAATGCCCACGCCGATGTTTCTTTCACCATCAATTGACTTTTGACAATTAACTCAACCGTACATCAACACATTTACTTTAGTAATACTGAAGTTACCATCAAATGTGTATGAGTACTGAAGTTAAATTACTCTTAGAACAAACAAAACAAACTATAATATGTATTCTTTTATGCACCACTTTCTTTAGTAATTTTCTTATAAGTGCAATATCTGCAATTCTTACAACTTCATTTCTTTATTATGTATTAAGGTATTTGCTAAGTGAACACTATTTATATTATTTTTGTTTCAATCTTTTATTTTTCTTACACATAATTGATGTGAGTTCATATAGAGACTATGTCTCCCTTTAGACAACTACAATTCACATCAATTAACTTAAGTGTAAATAAGAAAATCCAAATTAGATGCATGAGAATACATTATTGTAACTCTGACTTTAATGCATTACTTTTGAAACAAAATAAAACATATATTATTTATGAAATCTTTATTCTAATAATACCCTTAGCAATTTTAACAATTTTAGACATAATTCTTAAAAATACAACAAATTCTAAATATGTCTTAAAAATTATATCATATAAAATGAACTTAAGATGTTGACAAAAAAATAATCCGTATAAGCAGAAGTGTTAACTTGATTAGATAACAAAACAAATGAACAAACATACTCACAAAATTTTAATAATCACATAAATTCAAAATAATGGTACGTCTCATCATAATATACCAAACGCAACATTAATATTTAGTCTTTGGACATTAAATATTAAATTGCAAACGATACTCTTTTGTAGTAATCAAATATTAACAATAAGTCCTGTCAAATAATTGGTTATCTTTGGATATTCCAATTATTCACATGGCCCACCGAATAATTGTTACATATTTATTACCACATGTGCATAATGTTATTCTGACCAATTATTTATCTTCCTTTGGGCCGATTAAATAACCGCATGAAATACATACACACTACCTTCTTAATTTATAAAACATATTAACCTTCACAAGAGAGCCTACTTTGGTAGGATATTGCTTCAATTAATTGATTTAATAAATTAATAAATTATGTACATACTTTAAGTGTGTAACTCGACCAATTATTAAACTTCCTTTTGTCCGATTAATAATCGCATAGTTACAAACACAACCGTCTTAATCTTATAAAACAAATATGTTCTATAAATTAATAATTTGTACATTATTTAAATTTGCAATCCGACCAATTATTAATCTTCCTTTGGGCCGATTAACAACCGCATAATTACAAATTTAAGTGGGCCTAAAATTATACCAAATTTTGAATGTGTTATTAATATCGAAAATCTGAATGTTGTTTTATGTATCAAAATTGCATAAATTCCTTATGTGTTACACAAAACAAATAATTGTGATTTTACTAATCACTCAATTATTTCTTAATATCAATCAACACAATATATACAGAAAGACCGAAATATGTATATATATTCGAATGTGTAATATAACATGATTGATTATTCATCCAAATATAATAATAATAATAAACAATTAAATAATCAATTACACAGATTACCCAAAATTCTAAATTTATCAATTATTAGGTTAATTGATTTCCTTAATTCTTGATAAATAACTTAATTCTTGATAAATAACTTATTGAATTATAAATTATTATTATTAATAAAATAAGCAAATTGCTTTTCCCACCCCCTCCCATATTCCCACCCCCCGCTTAACTCCTTAATTAATTTCAAAATGACTTATTTATCCCTACCACCTTTATATATTTACACATTTCTTATTTTATTTATTTTATTTATTTTATTTTATTATTGAGTGTTTTTATTAAATATAATTAATTAATTAATTTTTAATATTTTTTTAACTCTATTTATTTAATTAAAAATACAAAATATTATTATTTTTATATTATAATTATTTAAAATATATTAAATATTGAAATATATAATAATTTAATAAAATATAAATAATTAATATTTTATTATATTAATTATATATATATATATATTAAAATACTTACAAAAATTATTTATCAAATAATAATTAATAATTAGTCTAATTATAATATTTTAATTAATAATATTATATATTAATAATTAGTCAAACATAATATTTTTAATTTTAATTAATAATATTATATATTAATAATTATTTCTAATTTTAATTAATAATATTATATATTAATAATTAGTCAAACATAATATTAATAATTATTAATATTTTTATAAATAAAATTATCTATTAAATAATAATTAATAATTAATATAATCATAATATTTTATTTAATAATATTATATATTAATAATTATTCAAACATAATATTTTTAATAATAAGTCTTAATAATATTATATATTAATAATTAGTTAACATAATATTTTTAATAATAAGTCGCTTCACGCCGCCCTAAAATAAATAAAATAAGAAATGTAAATATATAAAGGTGGCAGGGTTAAATAAGTCATTTTAGAGTTGATTGAGGAGTGAGTGAGGGGGGTGGGAATATGAGAGGGGTGGGAAAAGCAGCTCCCATAAAATAATAATCTCTTTATTCTTGTCTTTTAATTTCTGAATATATTTATATAAATTGACTTTTTCTTAATTTCTGAATATATTCCATACTCATAAATTAAATAGATGTATTCATCCGTTTTTATACTAATTCATTAAATATATTACAAACAATAATGTAATCAATATTTATAAAATATTATAAACATGATAACTATTTTTCTTTACTTAATTCTCAAATCATAACCTATATTATAGGTATATATTAAAATTCCAGAATATCATTCTATATTTTATTTATTCTGTATATAAATGTATTAATACAATAACAATTATTTCAGGAATAAATATTACTTCAATCTTTAACTAATTAAAATATTATTATTATTATTTTAATTCCTTAAATTAATTATAATAATTAATTATTATTCCAAAACTGAATTACTCAATATATATATATATATAACCGAAATATATATATCCCCACATTTATTATTATCTCTTTAATTATCTAATTAATAATAAATAGATATTAATTTGACCAATTCTTTAAAATGACTTAAATTCAGGTTATTAATTTGAATTATTATTTTCAAATTAATAATTAAATCCAATTCTTGAAATAAAAGGTTTCCATCTTCTTTATTTTTTATGATTTCTGAAAAATCGTTTAAATGTCTAGAGTCTTTAATTCTTTACTATAACATATACATCAAAATAATTTATTGTTTATAATTCAGTAAATAAAAACATATTAGATCAAGAACATTTATAAATGTTCATTCATATTCTTTAATTAATAACAATTATATAACCTCAAATCAAATATATATATATATATATATATATATATATATATATATATATATATATATATATATATATATAATAGAATTAACTTATTCTTAATTATCTCACATTTTGTTTTATACATAATATTTAGTCTTATTTGACCCTAACTATAATTATTTGACCCCTAACGTAAGTGAGAAACAAAAATAAAACAAAATTAAACATGTTCAACTTCCTTATCCTTAAAATGAACATTCAATTCAATTTATTCAATTTCCTTATTCTGAATCTGTTTATTCAATGTGAATATACAGAAAATTTAATTGTTATTCATAATCTTGTTAACCAAATTCAACAATCTATCTTTATCCTTATTAAATCTCAATAAATCGACATAGAGAGACTTTGATACCACTTGTTAGTTTCTTTAGTCTAAATCTTTAATCCTTAAGTCTATAATCTGTATACTCTATGTCGATAAATCGAGATAAATTGTAATTGCGGAAACGTACCTGGATCTTAAATGCAGAACGGTTCATTAAGCCGTTCTTCGTTATTCTCTTCTTCTTGATCTTCTCTTGATCTTGAATCTGGACCTGAATCTGAATGTGGATCTTCATGTTCTGGATCTGGACCTGGATCGGAATGTCACCTGGATCGGAATGTCAGATGTGGGTAGGGTTTAAGTCTTCCAACCCTATATCGATAGCCTTCTTCTTTAGTGTTCTTGAGAGATGAACATAAACCTTATTGTTCGATGAGAGAAACAAATCGGTGGGCTATCTATATGGGTTGGGGACCTAGCCCTAATATACCCATTTATTATTCGGCCCATCAACGAAATAATGAATGGTATTTCTGCTTCTATACAAATATGTCCCCATACTTATTATAGATGTCTAAATAAGCCCATAACCTTTATACTTTAATAGATCACTTTATTTGGGCTTTAATCTTTATTATGATAACAACTAATATACAATTATTAAATAATATATGTACCCAAATATTGGAAATAATTCCAACAGATGAACTCTGCAAAACAAGACAAAGTGTGTCATCTGCAAAAAGAAGATGAGTGATGAAGTTTGCATGTCTCGATGTTCCTAAACTTATCTATGTGAAGAGCTTTGCGGTGGCTGCCCTCTCGAAAAACTTAGATAATCCTTCCATGACGATAGTAAACAAAATGGGCAAAAAAAATTCATTGTCTAAGCCCCTCGAGCTCTTGAAAAACCCGTAAACTTTACCGTTAACGATGATAGAGAACCTGGGTTTAGAGATGCATGTTTTGATCCACTTTTCTCCGAAGCCCATCTTAGCCCATCTTTTTGAGGATAAAAAGAAGGAAGTCTCAGTTGACATGATCAAAAGTTTTCTTGATGTCTAATTTGCAAAGGTCAACCCTTTTCCTTTTTCTGATGCGAAGTCAATACACTCGTTAGTGATAAGTAAGATATCAAAGAGATCTGTCTTCCTTGAACATAAGTTATCTGATTATGGGAAATAAGGTTAGGTAAGAGAACTTTGAGCCTACTTACAATGATTTTAGTCATAATTTTGTAGAAATTAGAAACAAGGCTAATAGACCTGAAGTGTTTGATCTCTCTAGCTCAATGAATCTTTCTAATAAGAAAGATGAAACTAGAGTCCCAACTTTTTTCAAAAATGTCGTCTTGTGAAAATACTTGAACGATCTTAAGTAGTCATCTTTAATATTTTCCCAAAATTTTTTGATGAATGTAATAGTGTAACCGTCAGGCCCAAGGGTTTTATTGCCGTCATAGCTAGAAATGGCTTCCTAGTTTTCATTGATCGTGAACTCTCACTCAATAAAAACTCTTTGATCATTACAAATATGATGAAACACAATTCTCACGAGATTAGGTCTCTCACTAGCCCGTTCAATAAGGAGATCTTCGTAGAAATAGAGAATGAAGTTTGTAATGGTTGACGGATCGAAAGTCTCGACCCTGTTAACCTAAAAAATAAAGATCTGGTTGTATTTTTTACGTGAACTAGTGAAGTTATGAAAAAATCGGCTATTTGAATCCCCTTCTTGAGCCACCGACAACTCTGCCTAGCGTTATCCTCATCCCATATGTAAAAAAAATTGAATCGCTTCATTAGTGTGAATCTATTGGATGCCTCAATTTCTGAGAACACATTCTTCCTCCAACCTGTCGAAATACTCAATTTCATGACAAATGTTAGAAATGTTTGAATGGAGAGAACCAAAGTTGGTTTTCCTCCCTTCTCTTATAAATGTTTTGAGATTTTTAAGTTTGTGAAAAAGAATAAAAGATGGTCTCCCCTCGATCGTAGGATGATTAGTCCACCAATTCCCCACATCTTGCACGAAATTATGATATGAGATAATAGTGTTTTCGTAGGATGATTAGTCCACCAATTCCCCACATCTTGCACGAAATTATGATATGAGATAATAGTGTTTTCGAATATGAATGGAGGCTTTGGTTGAATGGATATTCCACGTGTAAGTATAATATGTTTGTGGTCTGAAAGACGACGTCGAGTTCTAAAGCATTGGTTGTTTAAATAGTAGAGGGTCTCCCAGTCATAGTTGTAGAGAAATATGTCGATTCGAGACATACTCCCATTATCAAAGACTTAAAATGTATTAATATATAATGATAAAATAAAAAATTAAAATAAATAATATTTTAATATTTTTGTTAATGAATTGAGTGATGCGGTAAAAAAAGAGGGAGAGTTAAATGATGTTTTTTGAATTGGGGTTATTAAAATAACCCTAAACCAAACAAGGTACTTAAGAGCTTTCATGAAATAACAAAGCTACTCCTTTTAAACAAACAATTACATCCCCCAAAAGAACAAGGAAATGTAAATATTCAACAAGTAAACATATATATACAATACATGGTGTGCCCACATCTTCATTTATTGAGAGCAAGAGAACAAACTAACATGATGAGGCCCTCTTCTCAGAGTAGTACATATTTCACTTGTCAACATGACTGCACGACTCAATTAGTCCCGGCCAGCCAAAGCTTAATTCATGGGGCCTTCTATGGCGACTGATAGCTGCAAGAGCTTATATTATATATACATACATACATGATACATAACCTAAAGCTGAAAACATAAAATCATCTTATTGAAGGAAGGACCACATCACTAGTACCTCGTCCGTGCATTAATTATATACATCATCTTCAATTTAATTTCTTCATTTAAAGAAAAATTATTCTTTCACCATGTCATGACATCCCACGACCAGATTTAGCAAGCTAGGTTAATTAATTAGTTATCGGGATCATCCTTGGAAGAATTGTCGGTTATCATCTTCATGATCATCTCGCTTGTCTCGGCCTCTGACATTCGGTCTTCTTTTCCTTGAGATCGGGAATAGGCCTCAAAGAACTCCTTGTTCTCTTTTTCAAGCTCCTTCCATACTGCAAGGCCACAAATCAAGATTCATTATATGTACAATCGATCGATTCTGTATTCGATTGACTTCTTATTTTGTGTTATTTATACAAGTATAGGTTTTAGTTGTTGAGTTCTTTTCATTATTAATTATGGGTAAGTGTTAATATTTGTTGAACTTCTAAACCACTTTGTTTAGATATCTTGTCTAAAACCTAAACTTTTAAGGGTTTGATCAAACCAAGAAATGTTTTTTTTATCTTAAAATTGTTTTTTTTTTCTTTTACTTGCATATTTTCTATTGGGTAATTAGTAAGATTAATCTTAAGTGATTATAATTCCATGAATAGAATTCCTAAAGAATAGATCGATCTTAATTGCTTGATAATGAGATAATCTTCTCTCTAGGTTCGTTCCTTTCTAAACAAGTTTTCTGCATGCATGAGACTTATGGGTATGGATAGCAAGAGAGGATATTCAACATATAAAGATAACTAATTCCAACTGATCATGATCATGCGACTTTCGCGTTACCATGTTCTACTATTCAAAAAATAAAAATAATATAAACTAATTCCAACCGAGAAGTGAGATCGATCTATTGATCGATCAAGAAGACTAACCAGTTGAAGTGATGACCGGATCTATCTTTGCATGCTTAGACAAAGCTTCAATACACTCATCTTTAGTCATATCAAAGATCAAACACTTCTCTATCAGATGCTGCACCTGAATCATGATCAAAATTGACAGAAAAAAACAAAATAAAAATTAGGCGACCAATTCTAAACGCGCCCTTGTATCGCGATTTCACTAGCATAATTATTTCATAAACCCATGTGAAATCATGTCATAAAACTGCCTAATAACTAACTAGTTTTCTTTGATAAAACTCCAAACCTAAAACAATTATATATTACCATATGAATATAGGAAGCGGAAGAATCAGCCATAAATCATATATGGGTGGTTATAAGATGGATCTTTAAGCAGATGGTAGCATATATATATATATATAATATATATGAAATTTATTTACATAAAGGTGGTGATCAAAGATCATGATCATGATCATGAGATAGATGATCTCGGTTAAATGATGAATAAAGAATTCATTCAAGCTAGGAAAGGTGGGAGTTGGGCCAGGCCGTCCCACGTGGGAGATAAATGATAATTGGTGGAGAGAAGATTGAAGGAGATTTGTAAATGACAATTTATTTGTCTTGTAATATAATAATTTTATTATTACCATTCGGGATAGGACCCCTTTCACGTGACGCCTAGGCCCCTCTCAACCCTCATTCCTGTGCATATATCAAACTAATACTCCAAAATAGAATAACACAATATGTACACGTGGCATTTTCCTACGCCTTGAATATTATCCTTTCGATGTCTAAACCAATCACAACGCGACACGTCTAGCCCCGTCAATTTGTTCAAGTTATTCCAAATGGAATCAACATGTCATGATTTGCCCTTGGACTAGTAGTATCATAAACCGCAAGCACATTTTGTTTAGCATGAATACTTAGTGCTTAGATGGCGGCCTTATGTCTCTAGGTAGGCCCTTTACTATACCTAGCTACTCATCATCTCCTTCCTTTACAACTTGACACTACTTATTTACAGTAGCAGCATAGGAATAATAAGAATAGACCCCTCCTTTGGACCACACCTTTTCAAACAAAAATACAGTGGCAGCACTAGATCAGACTCACGCGGCCTATAGAATTCCATTTGGAATATCATATTAATTTCAAGTTCATTTCATTAATCACGGAAGTCCCTCACTGGATAGCAGAATATTGAAGCATGCATGATCATTAATTAGTTACATCCTATCTTATTTGAATGAAGATATCGACTTATTAATTCCTATCTAGTGTGAAAACAAACAAAGTTACCTTGCACATTATTGCCAATCGATCATGTTTTCAATGAAACATCTTGAAATCAACTGCCACTTAGTGAGGAACAAATCCAAGTATGGGTTCATTCTTCTGCAGGACATTAGCTCAAATGAACAGAAGATTAATGCAGATAAAACTCTTTCTCAAGCTAAATTTGATTGACTACGTACCATCAAGTTCCAGCTTGAGCAGGATGTAGAATTATTGGAAGCATCTGTGAATCTTCTAGAATCCAAGTCAGGTGGTCCTTACAACCTGCAGCAGAAGAGGTTACAACATAAGAATAATATAAGCAGTTAGCATGAATTTGATTTGTTATTTTCTGTATACATAGTTTGTATATATCCAGTATCTAGAATACTCTCTTGATGTATAGAAATAAAGACAGTTGTACAGATGATGTTCGAATCCTTCAAAATCCTCTATAACAATAATACAAGTTCAATAGTAAAAAAGAAATGAGTAATACATATGGAAGTTCAATAGAACAACATAGAAAGAAAGAAAGAGAGATAAATGTTGTAGCAATCTCTTAAACATACAAGGATACAATACAACAATGAATTGCTTTCTATTATTATATATATTATATGCTTCCAGTGAACCATACATTTATTTTATTTTTGAAAAAGGGTTGTCAAAACTTATAAAAATACAACAATAAAAAAAAAACATATACATGTGCACAAACAAACAAATACACAAACAGGAGCTTATTGAATATCAATGGCTTCTGATTTTCATGGTCTCTTTGATATCAATGGCTCCAACTCTGATATAGTATCTCCAGACTCTAAGTTAGAGCATGCAAGCTCCTCGGCTCTCTCCTTAAGCATTCTCTTGAAGAAACTTGAAGTTTCTTTGGACAGTGGCTGCTGAGGGCTCCTAGGTGTCCCTGGTAAATTCTGAACCTTCTGAAGGCAGACTTGAACTGCATCGTGCACTCTCACAAAGCACCATTCTTTTCCAATCATATCAACCAGACCAGATTTCGATAGGGTAGACAGGACATCCTTGTTTGGATTGGCTATCGTCATCTGTATCATAACATGCCAAACTCATATTGGTAAATTAAATTTCAATGTGAAAAGGTTAAACTGGAAAAAAAAAGAAAAAAAAAGAAAGAGAGATTCTACCTTGATATCACGGGATTCATATTCCTGATGCAAGTCTTTCAATGCTTGGACAGCACTTGAATCTATATATGTGGCGGCTGAGAAAAGAGCGAAAAGGCAGAAGATAAATTGAAGAGGAGCAAGAATGGACACCTAGAAGACTGACTCATTGAGTGATCTTTAGATTTATCTATCTAACCTTCATGATTTCTTCAACCTTAGAATAGGTAATTGCCAAATATGAAAGTACTTGAAGTTATACAGAGTAAATGGTGAAATCTTTTAGTGTCTCTATCTATTTTGGGGGCAAATTTTCTTCTTTTTTTTTTTTTACAAGTTGTTCTATCCTATAAAGGCCTATTTAGAAACATTTTTTTTTTTTTGTATTTTTATTTGGATCTGAATCCGTATCCAAATGAGAAACCGTCAAAAAAAATTGAATCTGAGTTCAACTCAGTTTTGTTTTCGAATATGACCTCAGCCCTCAGGATCCACAATAAGAGGAAAAAATGTACATTTTTTAGAGAAATGATTGAGAGAGGGAATTTTAGAAGGAATGACGTAGTGCAATCTTCGTTGAATAAATAACAATTTTTCTAGTTCTTCTCTCTCTCCTCACTTTTTATCTTTTTTCCAACCAATGATGTGATATAGTGACACATCATTCCCTCTCCCAAATTCCCTCCCCCTATCACTCCTCTATTTTTTAATTAAGTAGAATTTAAAACTTTTAAACTTATCCAATTAACGAAACAGTTACAAAAACAAAACCATTTTTTTTCTTTTACTTCTATTTTTCATAATTCCTTTCTCTCCTTTTAGAATAAAGAATAAATTCTGAAGGACTTGACAAAAATGACATCAAAAACAAAACAAAAAAACTTACGTGCCATCTCCAAAACAACAAAATGAACACGTTCAACTTCTGGTCCACGTCTCATGGATTCATCTTCTTCCTTGCACTGAAATTCAAATTCTCTTAGCCTGACACACAATGTGGATGGATTATTCAGCATTATCAAACTTCATATATATTCAGAAAATATAATATTTCCAACAAATTAAAAGGGACTCAGACATGTTTAGAAACATGGTATGCCTTGTAAAATATTGCAAGCACCAATAAAAATTCTTACCTTTCTTTTATATAACTTATATTTGCAAAATAGATAGGGGCATCAACTCGGACAACAACAATACCATTGTATGTATATGCTTCTGGATACTGTTTAAGATTCCTATAGATGGTGGTGCCAGGAAGACGTCCCAAGACAGCTGAAGCAAAAATAATAAATAAACCACTTAACAGGTAAAAAAAGAAAGCATAATTAATTGATTGAAACAGTTAGCAATAAAACTGTTTAGTTGATATCAGTAAAGGCACTAATAAAAGGATTGGCAGTCAAGTATGTCAGGAATATTGATAACACGGTTAAAGGAGAGGAAAACTAAAGAGAACAGTCTGGGAAAAATGTCTAATTGTTTTAGATTCAGTGTGAGATGAACCTGACCAGTAAGCAAATATGCTTATTTACTTTAAACAACAAAAACTAATCAATGAAGTTACTCACCAACATTTGGATTTGCTGATTCATGGATGACAAAAGCGAGAGAAACGCCAACCTACAATGTAACATCCTTAAAATTAGATAATAATGTGTTTTATATTCCCACATTAAAAACCTAGGGTTATCCCCTCCTTGGAGTATATAATAAAGGGGTGTTGGCTACAAGCAACTTAAGATCTTTTTAGCAGCCTGTTTGGGCTTAGTTGTTATGTCATACCCTAACAGCTGACACCGACTTCGAGCATGAGCTGGAGATGGACTCGATGTGGGATGGAATATGGTTTCAATGTGACTTGTAGGACTTAGCTTGTAGTTACCAAAACAGAAAGTTTTATAGGGTTGGAAAATGGGGCAGAACAGATCCATATTTTATCAGCATGAGATTTCTCCTATGAATTGTGACGGGGTGTTTCATGCCCAAGTGAGGAAGATCACAGTGTTTCAAGTCAAAAATCTAGGGTTATCCCCTAGGATACATATAGGAGGCGTCACTTTTTTTCGAGAAAAGGATGACGGTGCCATCACTTATAGAGTTTATTAATACAGGATTTCCGGCTTTCCCTTTGAAGGACTATAGTGTCAAACTATTATGCCCTACCCTTGCAGTCAAAATTGACATGTGGAACCTAGAGCATGACATATAAACTATTTATTGAATTTTCATCTAAGATGCAATTACCAACATTCAACCACACCAGTGTGTAATTGGACCTAGCCTGACCAATTCTCTAGACACTCATTATGTAGATAAGAAATGTTTAACATAGATATGATATTTTTTAACCTTTACAATGATGCTATGCACTTACTTGTTCTTATAGAAATGGCATCACAAACTTTTATCATGAATGTTTAAGATTGTGTCCACCTAGAAGTATACTCACCCCAACAAGTACTCCAATCTCAATTCCAAGGAACAAGGTAGTTGCAGCCGTTATGCTCCAAAGAACAAAGTCTTTCTTGTCTACACGCCATAGAAATATAGCCTCGTCATAATCCACCTAAATGAAAAGGAAAAAACAAAATTGTTGCAACTGAAACTCAGAAATTTAAAATCAGTAGATACCCCATAATGAGTAAGAATTATCCATTCCCTTCACAAGGAACTATTTTACATGGCTTGCACCATCATATTGGTTAAAAGATGAAATGATAAACATGTATAAGAGGTAGATAATACTACTACTGTGTATAGCCTCCAGGAGTTAAATAGAAGAAACTAATGCAGGATGCAGAGACATAAAATGAATGCAACATAAGAACTCTTTAGATTGGACGTCTATGGGGAAATCAATTTATGCTAATAGGATCCACCCAAATTTAAGGAGGCCAACAATTCCAACAAAAAATATTTTGCTCAAACACAACAAAATAAAATAGTTTTAAGTTTCCACAAAATTAAAGTGACCTGCTATATGTAAAAGGACAACTTGTTTTTGAATAAGGGTCAAATATTTAATTAAAAAGGTTGAAAAAGGTACGTTCATTACAGGAGGAAATAAAGAAAATGGAAAAAAACAAAGAGAACACGTTTAGAAATCATCTGTTTTGTAAACAGGTAAAATTTTCATTGATAATAAAAACAGTGGGGGAATGCTAGGAGCGTTCAAATTACAACTCAGGGCGTGACAGGAATTATGATTATGCAAATGTGGATAGTGGATTTCAATTTTAATGGCAGCTTAGACCATTGTAAGATTTGCAACCTTATTGGGTGACCAGATATTTTTTTTAAATAGCTAATAATGCTCTAATTTCCCTATATATAATGGTCAAACTTCTTTTCTTCTTTTTTCAGAAAGTATCAAACTTCTTTGATATGTCCACGATACTATGTTGATCTTTAATACAGAAACATGAGCCATAACAGATAAGCATGTACAAAGTGATGATAATAAGCACATTTATTTCCAGTGCATTTGCTTCTCATATCTTGGTATAGACTTCAAAACAACAATTATGAAAACTAGATAGTCCTTGAATAATGAAGCAAAACTCTAAGACTATGCTCTTTCCAGAATTTCCAGGACACAAGTTAGATTATTCAAGAAGAAATGACAGCCAGAGATATGTGTTGAAGTTAGTATAACTCACCAATCCTATGACAGCAGAAATCACAATAGCAGCCAATGCACACTGCACAATTGGTTTAACCAGAAAGACCATGATAAGTGTCTCAAACAAAGATTTTTTTCTTAGACAAGAAGAAAAAATGACTGGACAAAAACACTTAAGGTTCAAACAATCTTCATCAGAACATAGAATTCTCTATGGCCATGGGAATTCAGTAGAAAAAGAGGTCAAATTACAAAAATGTAAATAGAAAATTGTTTCAGCAAGAAAATCACAGTTAGAAGTTCATTCATATAAAGAGAACAGGAAATGCCAACTAGAAAACAGACCTGGGGTATGTTTTCAAATAATTCAGTCAAGAACATAAGTGCACAGGCCATTATTAATCCAGTAACAATTCCAGACAAGCCAGTTTTTGCACCACTTTCATGGTTGACAGCAGACCTGGAGAAGGAGCCTATGTGGAAAAAAAGGAAGATGTCAATCAAAATAATAATAATTTACCACTTGTATTAACATAACAAGTTATCATGAGCTAAATGATTTCCAAGGACAAAGGGATAGTACATGGGCTTCATTTCTATCTAGCTGGTATCATATACTCGTGACCGTATTGAAAGATCTCACCTGTTGATGGGTATGATAGAAAAAATGAGCCTACTACATTTGCCACCCCAAGACCAAATAACTGCACATAATAAAAGAATAAATAGCTTAAAACAAAATCTTATATCTCTTCCGAGAAAATTGAACTGAATCAAGACCGGGCTTCTTCAAATGCTATATCATCTTAAGTCTTTATTTCACGGTGTAAGCAATATTATTGCTATGCAAGATACAAATAAAAGCAATACAAATTGTGACCACAAGCGCATACACATAAGCAGGCTTCCATATGTTTAATGTGGGAACAAATATTTACACATGCCTAATTTCTTTTATCAATTTATCTCATCCTATATAGGTCAAGATATAATAAAGCTCACTGGTCAGTGAGACATCATAATCAATAACTTTTCTTCAATATGAAGGATGCATTATGTTGACATCCATCTCCAGTGTTTTTCAGATCTTTGAAAATATGAGCCACGCACATGCATATCACTCAGTACTCTCAGTTTGTAACTAGCTTAAACCGGGCAAATAAAGGCCCTCTTAGTGACATTGTCAAAATAACCAAAACAATATGATGACATGAAATGTCAAAGATAGATGTTTGATTGTTCAAATGCAAAACCACTTTTTTCTTAGTCCATAATCACCTCTTGATTTGGATCCAACTCATATCCATTCTTTGCTGCCAATGCTTTAGCTATCCCCACAGACTCCTGGAGTAAAAGCAAGATAACCAAGTTAGCTAAAACCAGTACGATTCAAGCAATTCCTCCATGGTTTTTTTGCACTTACCAAGATTGCTACACTGGTGATGAGAAGAGCAGTTGGTATCAGTGATCTTATGTAGGCAAAGTCTTTAGGCACAGAAAACTTTGGGAGTCCTTGGGGGATATCTCCTACCTAAAAACACGGATCCAATGTTATTAAGATTGTATTGAAAACATTTTCTACTTTAATAGGTTTTTTACATGCAGAGCTTCTGTCACAGCACCATCTCACTCTTCAACAGAATCAGAGAAGTGCCCAAATCCAAAACACTTCCATTTCTAAAGTATATTTATGTTTGACTTGAACATTGTTATCCAAGATTTTTAGATATAGCAAGTTCCATTTCAAGATTTTAACTCATTATGATTAAGGCATTTCCCCATTACATGTTTTTTATGAGAGCAATTCCAGTTTGCATAACCGAGTTAGAAAGGGAAAAAAGGTACTACAATTATTATCCCTACTGGTTAACCTCTAATCTGTGTTAATACTAGGATAATATAAACCACCGTGTTTTTTTCATACAAAAATATGCAATCTACTATTATTAGTGCAGCCTTCAATCAAGTGTAGCATTCTTAATCCAAATGATTATTTTCCCTTTTTCATGATCATCAACACAACCATATCATGCAAAATGTTTCCACTAGACTAAGTAAAGCAAAAGCCGTGTTATTCTCACCACAGAAATAGAAGATGGATGGAATATTTTCACAAATGCTGTGCCCAAAACAACTGCTGTGAGGGGACCAGATGCTCGTAGAAATCGCAAACACTTCCTTGTTTTTCCCTACATTAAATATCCAACTTGTTACCAAGTGCTAAAAGCTAGCAAATAAACCAACATGAAACCCATCAAGAACCTTACCAAGTGCTTCATGGTCAGAAGAATACCTAGCACGATAGATCCCATGACAAAAGGTTGCCAGGCGAACTGCAAAAGGAAATTAGACTCTTGTTCAGATTAAAGCTAATAAAAAAGGCTCAAATTGGATTCCATGGGAGAATGAAGAATAAAACATAATATTTTGAAAGGGGACTCAATTTAGTTTCAACATATTATCCATTAAATATGAAGGACAAGTATATGAGTATAAGAACAATGCAACAATGAAGATATGAAGGACAAGTCTATGAGTATGAGAACAATGAAAAAATAGCTAGGAAAAATAAACAATGAAATACAGAAGTTCAATTCACCAACACTGGCAAAATAAACGATTGCACCAATGACAGGATAACATAGCATGATATATTAGCATGTTAAGATTTCATAATGTTAGTTATGAATAAGATTAGTTTTGCAATCTGTTAGCACAAATTTATTAGAAACATAAAAGTCATGTAATAGATAGGCAGAAACAGCCCCTCCACGCTTTTTCTTGTTCATTCATGTTCTTTTCAGTGATTTACTCAAACCACCTAATTTTCTTTATTTGTTTTTTTCTTGGAAATCGGCTATCCATTTTATTAAAAATCTAAAAAAAAAAGAGTTCTCAACTTGATATGGAGAGCTAAACAGGTTTTGCCTCAAACACGGCAAAAAAACTAAAGAAAAAATCAACTACAATTCAAACAAAAGCTTGACAAACCACCTAATTTTATTTCATACCATGTTTGGGATTTTTTTCATAAGAACCATGATTGGTTTATTCGTTAGTTTTCAAAGGCTTTGCTTGATTTGGGGGGATTCTCTTCTAAAAAAACCCAATTTTATCTACCTCTCTCTTGTCTCTATATTTTATTCTCAACCTCGCCAAAAAGTGAAACTTAAATATTACAGATAACAGTCTATAACTGACACCAAGACAGAACAAAATGGTTGTGGAAATCAGAAGACAATTAAAGGACTAGATGTTTCCCAGGGATACTGACAAAAGGAGGACGAAAAGTAGATTCAAGTAACCTTTAGAACTCAATTCCAGAACAAATCAAGATGTTATTGTATATTTAACTTATGCAGGAGGCTAGTTCCAACTTTACTATTCCAATGCAGAAATAAAAGTAAACAAGAATAAAAATAGAAAGCTCCAGCCGAAAGTTCAAAGGAAAAGCTATGCTTCCATGCTTCTTATGTAAGGCATACCTGGTCTAATCCAGATACAATACTCTTGATCAGTGGAATAATTTCACTGCTTCTCACAATATCATACCCCAAGAAATATTTTGCTTGAGATAAGGCAATCACAATGGCTGAAGCAGATGTAAATCCAGAAATCACAGAGTGGCTAATGAAGCGGATAATCCATCCAAGCCTAGGTTGAGAGCACAAAGTAAATTTATGGAAAGACAATTGAAGAGACAACATTGGCTATCAATACAGGGAAAAAGTAACCACTAAAAAAACATTGTTCACATAAGAACATAAATAGATTCTACCAATTGGTCACTTCTAAGGTATTCAATGTCCAGAAAAGCACAGAATATATATTTTTGTGATGTACAAACAAAAACCTTACTGATAAAGATTTCTCTAAAATTTGCTAAGGTTAAAAGCATTGATTCAATAACAGTACTGCATCAGGAAAAATGAAATAATGAAACTTGTTTCTTGTGTCTAAGGAAGATTAGTAATGTATAGGTAGTTGGAGATGTACCACATGAACGTGCAGAAAGTACCTCATCAAATGTTAAGATATGCAGTTACAAATACATTTCTGCTTATTCTTCCTAACCAAATTGCATGATTTCAAGGCTTGGGAAGAAAAACAGACAAATTTGGATATGAAAAAAGATAGAAAAAATAAAGTGACAATGAAACAGAGAAAATAAAAGTACCTTAGTAGGCCCATTGTGCATTCTAGAACCCCAACCATCAGAGCCAACAGTATAGCTAGTTCAGTGTATAATACATCAGAAGAATCCACTATGTCACCTAATATATTAGATACCAGAAGGGAGACCAAAGCAACTGGACCAACTGCAAGCTGTCGAGATGACCCAAAAATGGCATAGATAAATACTGGCATGAAACCAGAATCTGACTTGCAAAGCAAACAAAAGGTTCCAAAGGCAAGAAGTGAGCTCAAGATTCACAATGTTTGAATAAAACAGAGAATACATATCGTCATTCAGCTGAAAGTTTATTATCTAGTGCAAATTGGTGCAACTTCTTAATTTTGGAAAGAGTTCTGAAAGATGGTGGCATAGAGTGATCATATCTAGGAATAACAGCAAATAGTCAATACTCAATCTAGAAACTTCAGAAAACCGCATTAAATATGCAATTGATCCACATGATCTGTAATTAATGCTATAGATTGTAAAACACGTGAAAATATTGGTAGAAAACTTACAAAGTCCATATATTGGCGCCAATCCAGCTAACTTTGCATAGGACATTGACTGATCACATAAAGCAAACGGTCAACAACATTTATAAAGAAATCAATCAATTAATTAAAAAGATTTAAAGATTAAATACACCATATTCTCATTAAAAGAACTCATTCACCTTGAACAACCCTAAAGAGAACTCATAAAGTACCCAAAATCCCAACACATTTGTATCATTCATTATCTTTTTTTACTCATCAAATTACAAATTGATCACACATCCATTACCATATAGAGTTCAGATTAGATGGAATTATGGAAATGAAGCGTTACCGAAACAATACCTCAGCTTATTCTAAATTATATATACGATCAAAATGACGAACTACCAAAAGCTGGAAATAAACACAATTGCATATACATGATCATTTCCGAGCAATTGGAAGCAGGAAACATAAAAAATAAAGTAGAGTTGGACTATCTTATAGTGAGAGAGAGTGTGAACCTGAGGAACAATCATGACACCAACGGTGATTCCAGCCATTAGATCAACCTGTAGGTACTCGCGCCACTTGTAGGTTCTAATCCATCGAGAACAAGGGAAAATAAAATCCATCCAGTCCTTAAAGGTCATCTGTTCCACCTTCGACCTCCATGTCTCTGCTAGAGTGAAAGGCGACGAAGAAGAAGAAGGCGGTTGATCAGTAGGATAGTCAAAGGGAATGACCTTGACAGAGTGGCCTCCCAAGGTAGAGACGGAGTAGGATTTCTGGTTATCGGCGGAGGCGGCGGAGGCAAGATCAGTGGAGCTAGTGGAGGAGTAACGCGTCTTCGTATTCATCTCCGGCCGGCGAAGGGGGGAGGGAGCATATGGTGGCTATGCACTGCAACGAAACGCCAAGACCAGGAAATGTCCGCACAGTCGAGATTCGTAGACCCCACCGGACTTTCTTATAAGCCAATGGTGACCCCCGCTTCAGAATTGCGGAAACTTGTTTTTTTCGTGTGTGTGTGTGTGAGAGAGAGAGAAAGAGAAAGTGAGAGAGGGGGGAAATATGAAGAAGAAGTTGGCTTTATAAAGAAGGTGATTCATTTTTTTTATTTTATTTTATTATTTGTCAACTTAAAAAAGTGGCCTGTCATTTTAAGATTTGTTTGGTTTTATCTTCATAACATAACCAAAATTTAAATATAATCTTGTAAATTCAAATCATTTTGTGTCGATTTCATATTTTTTAAAAACTATATATATAAAAAAAATTAGAACACTTCCGCTTCTCTCCTATTTCTCTCCTATGAAGTGCGATTAAAACACACTTCTCGAACCCATAACTTCAAGAAAATTGGGAATATTTATCTCTGGTCGTGCTAAACTATAATTATATAAAATTATTTTGTATAAATGAATAAAAAATTAATATTTATACAAAATATGTAAAAAAATTATAATTATAGTATAATAAAATAATGAAACTAAAGAGAACAGAAAGCAAAATAATTTGTAATATTGTCTTGTATAATAATTTTATTTAATAAATGGTAAGTTTATAATTTAAGTTATAAATTAACTTTTCAAATTTATACTAATTTTTTATTTTACTATGTCTAATTTAATATTTAATTATTAAATTAAAATAATTAAAATACTAAACATATTAAACAGTGATGATAAACTATTAATATAATTATTTATAGATAATTGATCATTATATAAAAAAAAAAAATTAACTTCCCTTTCAAATAAAACATTACAAAATTATTAATTATCTCAAAACATTTTATACAAATTCAGTTAGTTGTCATCGGCCATATATTGTTATATTGGATAGACTTCAACTTCGATTTCAACTTTTCTTGTTTGTAATGATTATAGGTAATAAGATATAAAAGAATTTATTAAAAAATTTACCATATTTTCCGTCTATAATTAAATAATATCAAATATTTAATAGTTTTTGATTTATATTTGATGCAAATAAAATAATAAATAATAAAATTAAAGAGATTAACAACATTATAAGTTAATTAATGTAGTCTACAATATTCATAAGGTTATTTTATGAATGAATTTTAAGATGACAACTTAGCTTATATAGATAGAAAAAAAAATTAAACTAATTATGTTAAAATATAGTTTACTTTTGTTGGATATCAAATATAATATTTGCCTGTAAATAAATTGTAATGGCTTAAGCATAAAAAATAATGACAATATTACAATAAGCTAATATTAATAATTAATCATATTTTAATAAAATTTTAATTATAATTCTCAATAATAAAAAAATCAAAAATACATTTTATATTATTATCTATAAAACAATCTTCTAAAACTAGTAGAAAAAAATCATATTAATTTTAATTATGACTATATTTTAACAACCTAAGTGCTATATATATGTGTTTAAAAAAAAACTCAATATGTCATGCTTTCAGTTGTTTAGATAAATTTTATAAGAAGTCATTTTAAGGAAGGGGAGTAATCATTCAGCTAAGTTAGTATTGAATAAAATAATTGTCAACCCTTTTTGAATTTTGGGATGCAAGATTTAAATTGGGGGTAATGGTCATAAAATCAAAATATGGTTGTGAATTTAAATTATGATTTGAAAGTAATTTGAATCATAATAATGATTTTTTTTATATGTATAAAACCTCTTTAAAATCTACCTCTCGGCCAATATATAAATATATATATATATATATATATATATATATATATATAAATAATAGAATAAAAGTTTTAAATATGTTTTTTAGACTGAGCCATAATGGTTTAGAATATTAATTGATGAAAATAATGACAACTTCTATTATTCCGTATGTGGACGCAATTGTTGCCTCATTGCAGAAAGAAATGGGCCCACTAAGTTGTGCACTCCTTGTTGCACGTAATCTTTCTGTTTACAAGATTTGGTAATAGGGAATTTTCTTTATTTTTTTCTAGATAGGCTATAACTAATATTTTTATTTTTTTTATCTGGCATATGAAATAATAAAATTTATAAACTAATATTATAAATAAGGATGCAGTATAACTTTTTTTTATCAATATTATATATTATATCGAAATTTTGGTATACAAATCATACTTATCTGTATTATACAAATCATATTGATTATATAAAATATCTGCAGTTTACTGATATTTCGGTACAATATTAATATTATATAATTAATATATTTAAAAGTATCTACTTTTTAATTGAAGAAAAATTGCAGAACAACATACTATATGAAAAATTATAAAAAAGAATAAATATCTTGAGAGTTAGTGTTCAAGAAAAAAAATATATATTGACAATTAAAGTTTAAATATTTAAATAAAGAAATTAACTAGATTATATTAGAAAGAAGATAAATACATTAGAGTTAAACTTCAAATATTTTAAAATAAATAAATAAATTTGTTAATATACATAAATTTAATTCCGAAAAATAAAAATTAGGAATATGTTATTTATAATTTAATTAGTCATTATTATTTATTTATAAAGAATATATATTTTTAATATATAAATATTATTACAGAGGATCTATTTCGTCCATCCAAAATATTTATTTTTACGGTAAAAATGTAATATTAATCCTAATTTTTTTGAAATTTAAAAAAAAAATATTATTTGTTTATCTAATTATTAAAAAAAAAAATAGTAAACTTATCTTTATTCATTTGTTTTATCTAAATTTTTCATAATTATTTTTCAAACTCATCTAACTCTAAATTAATGTCTTCTTTATTTATTTATTTTTTTTCTAAAATTCAATATAATGTTTAGAGATATTTTGAGTATTTATTTTATCACATATCATATAGTCAAATTATTTGGCTACTAACAATAGGGGTTAAAATTTGGGAATAAATATTTAGCTATATATTAAAAAGTGTTGTGGATTATTGGGATAAACTAAATAAACAATCTCCAAAGTCTTTAATTAAAAAACTTGATTTTCTTTTGAAATAAAACTCATTGTATCAAAATGTCATTTAGTTAAACCACAACACCTAATAAGCAAAAGACAGATAAAAAAATGGTAATATCAAATTCTAATACAAAATAATTGAGATAGGAACAAAATCCCAATATTACCTTCTTTCCATTCAACTTTCTAAACTAATTTAATTTTTCATTCATTCACAACATAAAATTATTGTTAAAATTCACTTTCTTCTTTTTTTTTTAAATTTATTTATTTATTACATTTGAACTCATTAATATATATATATATATATTTAAATTATTAGTTTTATAAATTTGATATATTTAAATTGTTATTTGTATAAATTAAATTATTTATATTTTGATATATATTTTAAATTATTATTTATTTATTACATTTGAACTCATTAATATATATATATATTTAAATTATTATTTTTATAAATTTGATATATTTAAATGGTTATTTGTATAAATTAAATTATTTATATTTTGATATATATTTTAAATTATTATTTTTTATAAATTTAATTATTTTAATTTTAATTATTATTTCTATAATGTAATAAATATTCATTTTAATATTCTTATAAATAATTGATAAATACTAATAAATTTAAAATATCTTAAGATTCTTAACCATAACAATATAATAATTAATCATTTATAAAAATACGATTACAATTATCATTCTCTACATTATTGACGATTTTGTTCAAAGATGTCGTTGGCTACGTCTTGTATGACCTTATTGACTACGACTTCCCACAAATGATGAGTTTTTTTTTTTTTTTTTTTTGTGAGTTATTCATTTCGGTTCGAATACGCTGCATTTGACCTCGTTGATTTTTATTCTTTCTCAAATTTTTATTGAGAACAAGTTAGACTATAAACTAATAAAAATTTGTTGTCAACAGACCATAAAATAAAAATTAACTAAAATACTCATAATAAATTTGTTTGAAGAAAAAAATTTAAATTAGAATACTCATAACAAAAAAATTGTATTGATAAAATATTTATGAAAATTGATAATTTAAATATATTATTATGTTGATGGGAGTGGTCGATAACTTATTGATTTTCTTATTAAAATGTTATATAAATTAATAATTGAAATATAAATATATATATATATTAAAATATAAATAATCAAATTCATAAAAATAATAATTTAAATATATATATATATAATAATGAGTTTAAATTAAAAAAAATAAAAACTAAGTTTGAACGTTAAACTAAATTTTTGTAAGAATGAATGAATAAAGTAAGTTAATTTGAGAAGTTAACCAGATATAATGTCTTATTGGAATAAAAAAGTAAATTAGTTCAACAATGTCACGTGATGATCTACTTATGAATATGAATTCACATGGTCTTATTGGAATGAAAAAGTAAATTAGCTCAACAATGTCACATGATGATCTACTTATAAATATGAATTCACATGGAGTCACAAGTTACAAAAATGAACTCATAATCAATATGTAGAAATGTATCAAAACTTTTCATATTTATTCTGAACTAACTAGTCCATCCGAACAATATAGTTGAGTTGAATCCATTATTATCATTAAATTTGCACAGCTATAGATTTCTCTGATACAAATGTTTAGTCCAATTGGACATCGCCTCCGACCAAAAAAAAATGAAGTGATTTTATTGTCAAAGACTGTTGTTGAGTGTTTATATTTAGCAGACTAATTAGTTAAGATGCATATACTTGTCGAACATAATTTCATTAGAATCCAGACTAGACAAAAAAAAAAATAAAAATAAGAACTAACATTGTTTTCAGCTAAACTAGGAAAATTTCAAGCGAGAATAAAAACAAAATAAATTTAAAAATTATAATAATATTTATTCAATGTTTAAAATTCTTAATAAATCACAAATAATATATTAAAATAAAAATATAACGTTCTCATTTCACATTTTATTCATTTCAATAAAATAACTTATTTTCTCACATGTTTCATAACATATTTTTTCCGAATTAATCTCTAATCTCGTGACTTTACACTTTCACTTTGTCAATCAAATATTTGATTCATATTTTTTAATAATTAGCATCCTGACCTCACAATTTGGTCAATCAAATATTTGATTCATATTTGTTTAACCACTTTTAAATGATACCGGTCTATTATCTATCGGCAAACCACATCTCAATCACACTTGGTTAAATGTTGTACTTGTTTTATTAGGTTGCAAGTTCGAAACATACAAATAGTATTTTTAATTTTATTTTTAACCGTTTTATGTTTATGGGTGGGTCAACCCACAATCCGACCCAAGTATCCATTTACTCTCACATAAATATCCAAATTAATCACAGCTCTCGACCCGACAATCCAGACACTTTAAAAATTAAGCATCATTATATATATAGATTAGTTAGTTAAAAAGTTGAACTTTTATTGTTAAAATATCTCGCGTTCATCAAATTTGGTGTTAAATCTTAAATATAAAGTGTTGTTAGTCTAGTTGGTTATAGGGTTGTACTTATTTTGTTATGTTGCAAGTTCGAAACATATAAATAGCATTTTTAATTTTATTTTTAACTGTTTTAAGTTTATGGGCGGATCAAGCCACAATCCGACCCAATTATCCATTTACTCTCACATAAATATTCAAATTAATCACAGCTCTCAACCCGGCAATCCGGGCACTTTAAAAATTAATCATCATTATATATATATATATTAGTTAAAAAGTTGAATTTTTTATTATTAAAATATCTCGCATTTATCAAATTTAGTGTTGAATTTTAAATATAAAGTGTTATTAGCCTAGTTGGTTAAAGAGTTGTACTTGTTTTTGTTAGGTTGCAAGTTTGAAATATACAAATATCATTTTTAATTTTATTTTTAACCGTTTTAAGTTTATGGGTGGGTCAACCCACAATCCGACCCAAGTATCCATTTACTCTCACATAAATATCCAAATTAACCACATCTCTCGACCTGGCAATCCGGACACTTTAAAAATTAAGCATCATTATATATATATATAGATTAGTTAGTTAAAAAGTTGAACTTTTATTGTTAAAATGTCTCGCGTTCATCAAATTTGGTGTTGAATCTTAAATATAAAGTGTTGTTAGTTTAGCTGGTTAAAGGATTATACTTGTTTTGTTATGTTGTAAGTTCAAAATATACAAATAGCATTTTTAATTTTATTTTAAACCGTTTTAAATTTATGGACGGGTCAACCCACAATCCGACCCAAGTATCCATTTACTCTCACATAAATATCCAAATTAACCACAGCTCTCGACCCGATAATCCGGACACTTTAAAAATTAAGCATCATTATATATATATAGATAATGTCCATAATTGCCTTGTTTGAAAATGCCCCACTAATCCAACTATAATGGATCGCCCATAGAGATGTCTCCCAAACAAAAATTTGAAAAATGTGTGAACCACAACCCTTTTATGTAGAAAATCAAGAGTTACCAATTATTAAACCTCATACTTGTATATTGAAAAAAAAAGTAGACTTAAAAGAGACTAAAATAAAATAAAATATATTATTAAGTAAAAAAAACAATGACTTCTTTTATCTACTTTTGCAATGATTTCTAATTCAGGACAAAAGAATACATAAGTCCGAAAAAGATAAATAAATATTCAAGATATATAAGTCCTAATATAAAAGACAAATAAATAAAGTAGCATGCATCTTCGTAGTCGTTCGTTGCGTATAATATTATGACGTTTTCTAAGATTCGTTCAGGAAAATCATTAGAGTAACAAGGATTTACAAGCTCGATAACTTTTTAAGTACCATTTTTTTTTTCTTATTGTCTTTTCGTTCTACTTAAAACGATTTTTTTTCATTTTTCACTTACTTAAAAAAAATATATATTATGTACCTTGCAATTGCTCTAGGTGGGTGTTTATGGCGATCTTTGTTAAATGTTTGATTTAGTAGTGAGAGATGTGACAAAACCTCAAAATCAAACAAATCTCAAGATAGAGATGAACAGATCATGTGCGCACACTCTATTTGTAACTGTTTACCAGCCACGAGCTCATGTTCACATCAGGCTGAATCCACAAACGGATCTTGGGCTAAGCCCACCCAAACCCGAGCTCGACCACAACCGTCTCAGATTGGATAACTATATATGTTGAGGGATCCCATTGTAGGATAATTTTAAGATTTTTAGAACATAATTCCCTGTTACCCTCTGACTAACTTTTATTCTAGTGAATTTTGTGGTGTACATATCAGAATTGAGATTTATTTTTTATTTATATTTTTAAATTAAGGAGAATTAATATATATTCTGCCGTCAAATCTCCCTTCAAATTGAAAATTTATTTAAACAAAAAAATAAATTAGCAATAGAAGATAACACATTAAAGGATTTTTTTTTTTTATAATGGTGAATAAACTAACTATCAACAACAACAACAAAAAAAAAAAGATGTCTTGAAATGTAAGGATATTATATTAGTCCAATTTTGAAATGAAAAATATTACAGCAAAGATGTGTAGTGGAAATGACACATCTGAATTATTGAGTTGTGACGGATGATTCAAAATTAGGTGATCATGCAACTTATGTAAAGTATAAAATTTAATATAATTTTATGTCATTACAATTGTATTGAGCTATCTTTCATATCTTAAAAATGTGTTTCAAATGATACCTCTTGATTATAGTGTAAATTCTAACTCCATGCCTTATAGTTCCCAAAATTTCTCAAGAATCTGATTGATCTATCCAAATGTGCTACCTGTAACACGATTTATGTGAAATATAGTTTATACTTACTTGCACCACATTTTAAGCTATAAAAGGCAATATTGGTGGTGCATTAGCACCACATTCAACCATTTTATGAGATGTCAAAATAACCTTGAACAAAATGCATTACAACTTGTATTTTTAGGACCATAATGACGATTCATCGATTCATCGTCATCTATATTTATGTCCAGGCATCCGTTGGGGGATCGTGGGATGTCGCATAAGCAACTAGTCAGGCTGAATTCGGAAAATTATATATAACTTCAGTAATTTTGTATTTGATGTAGAAATTAAAATAAAAATCTACCGGGTAACTTAAGTAGTTTGAATCTCATTTAGAACTAACTAAAATTTAAGTAATTAGGGTAGAGTTATGCTAAATTATTAAATTAAAAAATATATATATAAACAAAGTTAATAGGATAAAATAATAATATTACTTAACAAATGTAGAGATTATTTCAACTTATGTGTCTTGCTGGATATTGTTTGACCAATCAAAATTTAAAATACCTTAATATTTTTTTCTGAAACATTTTTTTTTATGTATGTTTATATCCCTAATATTTTATCTAAATAACCCCTATAATCTAATTTAAATAACATACCAATATCACCATAATCTAAATAACATATATAGTGGCTGTTTATTGCATCCAAAATGTAGCTACAACTATCAAGCTTATCTGAACATTTTAAAGTTGCAACAAAATGGACCAAATATATTTTATTTGTATATTTAGACAGTCACATCTACTAAAATTTTAAAATTAAGATCTTTAAATATCTTATATCAAAATTTGATTAAAAATCCAAAATAAAAATTCAAATTAAACCTAGTTACATAGTACATTCTCTTAAATTAAAATTTCAAACAAGTATATTAAATACATTTTTTTTTTGAATTATGAAGAAGTAAAATGACCCCTATCTTTAGGTTTTTTAAAAATTAATTCGAAATCAAATTTACAATCAATCACTCCTTAACAATCACATCACTCATTTCATTAACCAAAATGCTAAAATACCCTTTATTTTAAATTTTTATTTTTTTATTTTATTTATATATATCAATACTTTTTAAGTTTTTTTATCAAAAAATAATCATCACCTCCTCAAAATTATCAACCATCATTACTTTTTTCCCTCTTTAAGTTTTTTAAATCCGAACAAGACTTTAGGTAGACAATTTTTCACACTTTAGGCCACTTTGGTGAGTAAATATTTATTTACATATTTTACAAAATTTGGTCAGTTATATAGAAAAACCTATACAAATTTGACTTTTAAAATATTTTTGATTAATTTTTTTTTATCGAAATGTATTAATAATAGTCAAAAGATTAAAAGTTGAAAAAAGAAAAAGAAAAGGTGTGAGTATTTACTATATAGTAGTAATTGTGAGGGTTGGTAAATGGTAATTTGGTGAGGTAAGAAACATTTTTAACTGAGAAAGACTGCTGTATCTCTTTTTCCAGGTTTCGCTCTCTCTCTCTCTCTGTTCACATTCCCCACACTCGGCGTCGTCAGTCTTCATCTTCTTCTTCATCTTGTTCTTCTACTGTCTCACTCTCTCATCTGGTCATCATCGTATCGTGTTCATTTGGTGAGTCGGAACTGTTTTATTATTCATCTTCTGTATTATGTGTTTCTGCGGCCAACAACGTTAATTTTCACGATTCACCGTTGTTTGTATGTATATTTGATAACGCCCGCTTTACTAATATGGATACCTACTTATTACCTCTTTATATTACTTGATCTGATTATATCTTATGCTACTATTTTCAGTTTTAGGGGTTTTGCGTTCTTAACTGTCTAGGTTTTCCCTTTATAGTGTTCTAGATTTGTGATTTTGATTCACTTATGTGTTACCAATTGGATTCTCAGGTGAAACTATGGAGTGTGGATCTTGTATTTCTTCTTCTGGTTAAAAAATAGGGATATTTTGATTTCTGAGATTGAACTGTTAACTTCAAACATTAGGGATTTGAACTGGGATGTCGGATAAAGAAGGTTCTATCTCGGGAGAGGTTAGTAACGTTGCCTCTCAGGAGCCTTGCCATCTGCCAGAGACCCGAAGGATGTTTTGGCGTTCAGCATCTTGGTCATCTTCTAGGTCTATGTTGCCGCCATTGAATACCGACTGCGATAAGGATATTGGAGATCCTAATGGGAGTAATGGAGGTCAAGTCAGGCGTTTGCCCTTAACCCCAAGATCCAAGGGTAGGTCATGCTTGCCACCTCTTCAGCCGTTGTCAATATCTCGTCGAAGTTTAGACGAGTGGCCTAAGGCAGGTTCTGATGATGTTGGAGAATGGCCGGTTCCTACAACGCCGAGTGGGAGGACGACTGGAGAGAGATTGAAGCTTGACTTGTCAACTATCCAGAGAAGCTCGGACAAGAACGGAGGACTTGTGAAGAGAGAAAAAATTGCGTTTTTCGACAAGGAGTGCTCCAAGGTTGCGGACCATGTATATCTCGGTGGCGATGCAGTTGCAAAAGATAAGGATATACTTAAAAAGAATGGGATCACCCATATTCTAAATTGTGTAGGGTTCGCCTGCCCCGAGTATTTCAAGGCTAATTTCACGTATAGAACCTTGTGGCTGCAAGATAGTCCCTCTGAAGATATTACTAGTATATTGTATGATGTATTTGATTACTTTGAAGATGTCAGGGAGCTAGGAGGAAAGGTTTTTGTTCATTGCTGTCAGGGGGTATCAAGGTCCACATCTTTGGTAATTGCGTATCTTATGTGGAGAGAAGGGCAAAGCTTTGATGATGCATTTCAATATGTGAAAGCAGCTCGAGGTATTGCTGATCCAAACATGGGATTTGCTTGCCAGTTGCTACAGTGTCAGAAACGGGTCCATGCTATTCCTCTCAGCCCAAGTTCCCTTCTGAGGCTGTATAGAATTGCCCCACATTCACCATATGATCCTTTGCATCTTGTCCCTAAACTTCTCAATGACCCTACACCATCTGCATTAGATTCTAGAGGTGCATTTATTATTCATGTTCCATCTGCTATCTATGTTTGGATTGGTGATAAATGTGAAACCATCCTGGAAAGGGATGCCAGGGGAGCTGTTTGCCAAATTGTTCGATACGAAAAAGTTCAGGGACCTGTACAAATGATTAAGGAAGGGGAAGAACCTCCATACTTTTGGGATGCCTTTTCAAGTCTTTTACCCATGATGAACAAGTCCTGCAATGGAGATGACATCAAATCAAAAAGTAAAATTTGTCCTGGAGAGAGGAAAGTGGATTCCTACGATTTGGACTTTGAGATATTTCGCAAGGCAATTATGGGGGGTTTTGTTCCTCCTTTTTCTTCATATGAAACAGAAGGGGAAACTCATCTTCCTGCAAGGGAAAACAGCTGGAGCACACTAAGGAGGAGGTTTGCTTTTGGAAATATGAAGGACTTTGTCTCAGCCTCGAAGTTATCTGTCTTGAGAATTTACCCAGAAGCTATCACAACAGCTGGTGTAGATAATTCAACAGCAAAATCAGCGTCTTCTTCTGCACATGAATCACCTTCATCTATATCATTGTCATCATCTAGCTCATCCACATCCTCCTCCTCCCCATACCTTTCTCCAGACTCCATCTCTTCTGATTCAAGTGTTAGTTCAAAGTCTCTAATGAATTCCCCTGCTATGTCTACAACAACACTGCCTTGCTCTAGTCCCCAATTTTCAATCTTACCTGGTTTGTCTAATTTGTCCCTCGCCTCTTCCAAAATCTCCCCAAAATCTATAACTAAGACTTCAGACTTCATTGATGTTAACTTTATGTCAGTCCCTCGCTCACACTCAATATCCTCATCAACTAAAAGGTCTCCACTGTCCATTGCGCAGCGTAGGGGTAGCTTATCAAAATGTCTCACTCTGCCAACCCGACCTGAAGACATTGTAAACAATAATTTTGGTTCCAGTTTTCTTTCCAGTGAAGAAGACTCTGTCAACGAAATTGGCTCTGATTGCACTTATAGTTTTGAGATTCATAAAACAGAAAATCACATGTCCAAAGGCGAATTGTGCTTAAGTGAAAGCTTCAAGTTAGACGGAGACACAGGTAAAATATGTGGCGTTCATCCATGTGATGAGCCAAAATTAGTGAGTGAAAACAGTGATGGTGGATGCAGAGACATTCCTCTGAGAAATTTTTCAATAGGATCTAACGAAACAATGGCCAATAGTTTAGCAATTTGTAATGCAATGCATGTAAGTGCATACCGTTGGCCCAACTTGGAGAAGATTGTGGGATTTAGGGCTGGTTGTTTGGATTCTGACTCGTTGTTCGTTTTCATTTGGTTGAGCTCGAGTTCATCAGTAACAGATGATAGGATTGTGTATATCTGGATAGGGAGATCTTTTGACTATAGTAAATACGAGGTCCAATTAGGTAGCAACAGAGAGTTCACTGACATAAATGAGTTTGACTTGAAGCAAGTTGCTTCTCATGTTCTGACCCAACTGGGTCTGCCAGAAGATACACAGATTCAGGTAATTTTTTCTTTTTATACTCTTGCAAGGTCTTATGCGTTAATGGAATTATGAGGTTAACATTCATCTTAGGCTTTGTTTGATGACCAAAATATACCCCTTATCCCATTATCAATGACTTCACAATCAAAATCATCAACTAAACTATTAAAATACCCTAAGTTTATTTTTTCATCACATTTTAAAATATTAAATTGTAAAGATATTGTAGTCATTTAACTCAAATAACCTAAACTAATTCATTTTCATCAAACAAGGTTTTCTTTTCTTTCATTTTTAAAAATAAATATGATTTATTTTTAAAAAATAAAACATACATTAAACAAGTTCTTACTGCTAGCTTGATCAGGATTCCATACTATTCCCCCTTCATATAAAGGGGAATCTGGATGAATGTCGTTGACGTGTGTACTGGTACTATAGAATTTGAAAGTTTGATTGTACATCATTTTGTTTAACAGATGGTTAAGCAAGATGAAGAACCTGAGAATTTCACCGCCATGCTAAGTTTGTTGTAGATGAAGTCATGAAGAGTGGATTCACTTGTAACTCGGATTTCCCCAATTCTTTAGCATGCAAAAGTTTCCTGCCGAGAACTGTTATTGAGGTAATGATTTAGCACAACACTGGATAATTTTTTTCCTCTTTAGTTGTTTTTAGCATTTGACTTTAATTTAGTGGTGTAATTTTCATTGGGTGAACAAGTACTCATGGATTGGAGCAATCCCATGTTTGATTACGATAATTATAGGCCTTGTTTGATGTGGGTTATTTGGATTAAATCCAAAGAATCTAACATCTCATCATCAACCAATTTTTTCTATCAAATCAACTAAAATGTCAAAAACATCTTTACTTAATTCTTTATTTTGGTCAATTGATCCAAATGATCCACTTTTCCATCAAGCAAGATTTTGTTTTAAAAAAAAAAGTCAGATTGTTTTGAAATAACCCCAGATCAAACAAGCTCATAGTTGAGATATATATTGCATGATAGACGATGGGCATTTAAAGAATAATCCATTATATACCTGTGACTTCCTAGTAGCCTGTTGTGCACATTGAAAACATCTGTTGTCCATGGTTGTGGGCTTTTTGGATGAATGCTTTGAGTGATAGTGCTCATCTACTTTATTGGTGTAAGTTTTTGCATCTCTATTGATGGGCATACACTATGGTCAAGCCATGTTAAGTGGTGTGTGTCTCCTTTACAAGTGAGATTATTATGTAATATATATTGATGTGTTTCTCCTTCAAAAGCATGCCGATTTCCCCTTTTGTTACATGTTCGTTTACACGCGAATGAACAACTTGTTACTATTTGTTATGAGGTGGAGATTAGAAGCTAAACTTACTTTATTTGAATCACTACCTAATTGACAAATAGGAATTTGCATATGATGAGATTTTTTGAGTTGATTGGAATCTAACTTTTCCTCCTTTATTCATTTTCCGCTTTTTTTGTTTTCCAGGTGATAGTAAAAAGAACGTTCTTCGTATTCATAAACCTTTTTATATGCAAAATTGACTTATTCAAAAAAACAAGAAATTCCTTACCCTAACTGACATTAAAAAATTGCCATTATGTGTATACTTACAGTTACAGAGAATATTAAGTAGGAAAAAAAATGACATACATTCCACACCAAGTTGATAAGTGATAGCCAAACTTACTGTAGCATGGATGAAAGACATCTGCTACATACATGCTCAGCTTTCTGAGATAAAATTGTGATTAGTTAGAGAGGCGTAAAATCTGAATTTGTCATACAGGAGAAGTGTGATGCTGGAGATCTACTGCATTGGGTTATTTTCCGTCACTATGATAACACTATTTACTTGATTAAGATTGTGTTACTAAATCTATTTGGTTTTAGGATTTGTCCAATAATCTGACAATCTTTGATTGGATATATGATTCAGAAGGAGAACTGTGTGATAATCATAAGTAGTATTAACCCCCCCCCTCCCCCCCCCCCCCCCCCCCTTAATATGTTATAAATCCGTTTATTTTATTAATGTTGCTTTTTGTGCGTTTCAATGGGGATCGAACTTAGCATCATCTGCGTTTATTGCTTCTTCAGGAGGATGTCTTCGCATGCTGCTGATGAGGTGGCAATTATGAAGTTGTATAGAACAATGACACCTTTTGTTTTTTTTGTAACATTGAAGAAACTGACTCAAAACAAAACTCTTTGTACATCTTCCATGATTAGATGTCAGAACTGTATACCAAAGCAACCTTACTTTGTCTCTGTCTTGTTTCTTGATTTCATTTCGTTTAGAGCAATTTGTAATCTCAATTTCATGTGCATGCATTCATTCTCTGTGGTTATAATGCATGAAAATTAGGTCAATTAATGTTTTATAATACTTGCAGATATGGGTGTTTGTTAGATCACCGGATTTTCCAGAAACATATATGTAGTCATATTTAGTATCTCTCATATGTTAAAATCAGTCTTTTCTTTTTGCTCAGATTAATGTTAGATTATATAATTGTTTTTGTTATTATATTTAATAATCCTATTGAAGGTATGCTTGGACTAAAATAATAATAGGTCATCTTCTCTTATGATATATTCTGGTGGCTGATATCTTTTGACCATAGTAGGTAGACCTATGAAATTGATTCATTCTGTTATTACGAAGTTTATAATAGTAGATAAGGTTGTTTGACTCTTTTTTTTTTTTTACTTTCCTAAATTTTCATAGATTTATATTATATGATATAAATAGTCTCTTTTTTCTATTTGTTAATTTATTTAAATTTAATCACATTTATTTTTCTTCAAGATAAAGTTCAAAATTAATCTAATTACATTAATGATCTGAAAAAAATAAGGAAAGTAATGTAAGTTGTAAAAAAAAATATATATAAAACCTAATGAACGTTATATATACACCAATATAAAATTTACTTATTTGGCTAATTGTAAACTTTAAAAATAGAAAGATCACTAAAAATCTAAAAATTACTTTACATGAATATTAATCATATAATATTATTATTATTTTTATATAAATAATTAAGTTTTTACACTCATAAATAAATGATAATATAAAGTAATATTAATTTAGCTATTTAAATAAATAATAAATATATTTTTAATTTATAAATATAATAAATTCACTTTTTTTTTGGGTAAAATGTTATAAAATCAAAATTATTTATAACCTCATAAAATATCTTAATAGTGTAAATTTAAAATTGTAAAAATTTAACTAATTACCTAAATTAGGAGTTCTGAATCTCTATAATAATAAAAAAGATTGGAATTTTCAAATAATAATCAAACATACTTATAACAAGGAGCAAGGCAATTGCAGTTGATAAAGAAAAACCATCTAAAGGTTTAACATTTATAAGAAATTACTTACCAATCCAAAATTATTAACTTGTTTCTAAACAAGTAAAATCTAATAATCCTCCATTTTCAACAGTCAATGCTACACAAAAAAAAAATTATATACACTGAAGCTGTATATTATTTGTCAAGACTAGTTTTACAACAGAAATTTACATAACAAGGCAATAATAAACCATCCTCCAACATAAAATTTGGAAAAAAAAGAAGAAGAAAAGAGATCAATCAAGGTAACAACAGAGATAACGAAGTTTACAAAACTGAATGAACTGTAAACTATATTCAAAACTATGATAGGAAAACCGGAACATGCCTTATAAATGCAGGCATGCACCTCGACGTTGATTGCTGCTCCTGGTGAGGGAAGCTCCAAAGTAGTTTTAAATAGACTGAATTGGAATAAAAATTGAATTGATGGCTTCCTGTATACATAAAAGAAACATCCATCATCATCCATCTACTAATCAAAAAATCAAGATAGCAAAGTATTCTCTCTTCCAAGTGCTGTGTCAAAACAGTTGCATGATTCTAGCAAAATTAATGTAAGCAAGCAAAGCAGCATGTTATTCATGAATTGGCGCCACAATTTTTTTTATTTTGTATTCCATAGCATTTGAAGTAAGTCCACAAAAGCATTGTCCCAAGTCATTTATGTTGTAATTAGGATAAAAACTGAACCTGATTTCATGAGTTAATTAATATTTTTATTAAAGAAAAATTTAAAATATAGAGGGATGGTGCATAATTACCTGAAGTTGGAAAACAGGAAGCCTGTCCTTATCATGGATATTGGCCCAAGATAAGTTTTCAAATCTCTACTTCCTCCAGAAGGGCAGTCCGCGTCCGAGTCTTGATTCACAGGTTAATTCTTCAATTTACAAAGTACAAGTTCTGTTGGGTATTTTGCTTCCATCCCAAATATCTCCTAGGTTACATGCAGGAAATTTCTTTAAAGCACATTTAGTCAGTTACCATAGAGAAGCAACAGAGTAAATATCTGATGCTACCCTGTGCGGGCTTATTATCTGGCACTGTAATATTGTCATCCAACACAGAGAAAGTCATTGATATGATTCAACCGTTTCAAGGGTATCAGCAATAACAAATATTCAACTTCTTGAAAGCTGCTGGCAAACTAAAAACTGGCCAGATAATTCACTCGTTATTCATTTGACAGTTGAAGTATGCCATGCATCTGAAGATATGGATTCTCCAGAAGCTTTTCATTGTTACTCTGCATAAAAGACACAGCCAATTAACTCAGTTAAAGAGAAAAAAGGCAAGGATCCAGCCACATTCTTTTTATTTATATTAAAAAGGAATCCGCTAATAAACTACTACCCAGACACCAGTCATAGAAATACTACCAGTATATCATAAACCCATAAAGAAAACTGTAATTGCTCAAATAACATGTTATAAAACTGGTTGGTTGGGAAAAAAAGGTTATATATTATAACAAGATCAACAAATATTAGGAAAATAGGAATGAGAACTTTTATGAAATAAACAAAGAAATCCTTTGTAATCTGTGAGGATTGTCGTTCCCCCAGAACGTATAATATAACACTAAAGCCGAGTATCTGTGCTAACCATGAATAAATTTCTTTTCTACTTCCAGTGCAGATAGGTTACTAGTTCAGTCTCTTTGGATTTGATATTCCATTTGGAAACACTTATTGTTTCAATATCTTGATCCTTTTCCAGATTCAAATATATATTTTTTTAATATGGAAGTGTTTCCAAATGGGCCCTTATTTCATAAGTGTTTCTAAGACACTTTCATTTGTTTGTTAGCTGTTCTAGGTCTTACCCAGTGACATATATCATGTTATTTTAATCTTGGTCTGATACTTAACTTGGCATTTTTTACCGCAATCCATTTTATCAATCAAACAAAGAAAGGGAAAAGAGAATATACAATCTAGCACTTGAAAATATAAAAAACAATATATAGAGGAAGCGTCAACAGTCAATAGAACCTGAATATAAAAGTTAGCAGTTGTTTGGGCTATATTCAAACAGAGACAAAAAAAAATCAACAAGTTTGACCCATAAAGACACTAAGATAGTTAAGAGAAAGTTGCACCTGTTGCGCTTTGTAAACAAGACTTTGAAGCATCCGCTGGTAATTTTCAGGTTCTTCTGTCATCATTCTCTACAATACGAAACTCAATCAGTTCATAAGTATGTAACAAACAGAAGTTTCAATAACTTATTTAACAAAATTTAGACTTCTTGCCTTCAAAAGAAATGTTGAAGAATAATATGCTACCCTGGAGTCTGTATCATCTAGAAGCTCTCTGCAATAGAATAAATTGTAGTAAAGGTTGTCTGACTGTATATTAATGAATGTGATCTCATAAACAAGTGTATCATATTTTTGGCTAACCTGAAGAACTCTGTCCGACCAACTTCTTGAAATGCTGCAGGATCTGCAGTGCATTTCCCAATTAAAAGCAACAAAAGAGTAGCTCTAATATCTGAAGTGGCACCTGGTAAATTTCCCCTTCCTTTGCTCCCAACAGAAACACCCAATGCAATGTTATCAGTAGCAGCACCAGCAAGTTGAATCAAAGGCCAATAAAATAATGCAGCTGGAACACGAGCAATCAACTGCATTGGAACAATAGCTTGTCCTCTGAGAAGCAATGCAGCCATTGAGGCTGTCCCGCATACTGTAACATCATTTTGGACAAATTTGCACTTCATATCTTCCATTGGTTCTTCCCATGAGCTATTACCCATATGGGGTGCTCGTTCCATGGTGTCCCTTCTAATTCCATCTGTTCTGCCCAAAGCCTTATCTTCATGTATTGCACCTTTATAAGATGACGGTGTTGCAGGAAGAACTTTTAGGCACAATTGGGAGAACAAGATATCACACATCTGCTTAGATACAAATTAGGTACAAGTCAAAGGAAATGTGCTTAGTTTATGGCTGATCTCTGATAGGCAAGTATAATAACTTATTTGAGAAAAAGAATGATCAAGATGAAAATCAGGCCAGAACAAATAGGTAGATAGTATTCAAGATGATATTCAAGTTAAAAAAATTGGAAAGATTGGACCCTTGGCATCCACAAGGTCGCGCTATTAAACCAAACCAAAACAGAAAGAAACTCTAGTTTGACTATTATTGGTTATTAGATTTATTTCAACTTCACCTTCATATAATTGGAAGAAATAATGAAATCTTGTCATCCACTACCATAAGGTATCTGATGAATGCCAAAATCTTGGTAAACTAGATATTCTACATTGATGTATCCAATTCCACAAATATAAATGCAATCAATTGATATATAGTGTTCCTATCAGCCTTTTGCTATATCAGACTTCACATGTATGTAGTTTAGTTATGTTTTCCACATGGGGCTACACTAGATATCGTCAGTATCAATGTTTATTTCTCAATACTTTCAGTAGTTTGAAATTTCACAACAACAGATTTGTTGTGTTTGGTAAGGCAGACTAGTGTTGTCAGAAAGCATTGAGGTTATGATATTGAAATGAGGTTAATCACCTGTGGGGTTGCTAGGAACTGCATGAAACAAGAAGCACAATGGAACATTGATCATGGAAGATTATGTGACGAAAAATATATGCATCAAAATTAATGATGCAAGTCCAATCAAAGTGGTTATTATAGAATTTATATTTACAAATGACATACCTTCAATATGTTAATACGGTCTGTCTCATTTATTTGGGCCACCAAAGACAAAGCAGTGCTCATAATATCTATTACTGCATTGGCTTTCTGAAGACGAATATTGTTTTGGTCTATAGCAGCATCACTGCGAGATGAATGTGGTAGCTCGCTCTCATCTAACAAAAATTTGCAGCGCATAAGCAGCCTTTCTAGAACAAACAGAAAGCCCCATCTGATGACACTGCTTTTCGATTTCAATAGCCCACACATGAGCCAAACTGGTAGAGGAACATCTGAGTCATCTGAATAGTCATTAATACCAGCAAGGGCAATGTTCTGCTGCAAGTTTCTAATATTTGAAAAAAATGTTGCATCTCTTTCTTCACTTATTTCAGCCATCAGTATGTCCCCCAACCACACATAACCATGCTGGCGACAAACAAGTCTTTCTGAATGAAGAAGAGAGTGCAATGTTGCCCAAGACAGCTTCAATCTCATACCAATACTGTGTCCTAGTGGACCATCTTCAATGCTTAGCATGGACTTGTAAGATTTAGTTATTTGTATCATCTCCGTGAATTCTTTGTCCAAATGTGTGAATGAAGTAATATATGCATCAAATTTATCAGTAACCTTCTCCAAAAGCTGCAGGAACAAGGTGGAACTTTTAGCTATAAAGCAACTGCAAAAAGTTTTAATGAAAGTACAGATATTTGCGTGCAAGTGAAAATAATACAACAGAACAACTAAAAATGCAGCAAATTCCTATCAAACAAAATAACACCACGACATAAGCATACTGAGATTAGAAATCAGAAGGCAGACAAAATGCATGTAATGGGTAGAAAGAAAAAGAAAAGAGGATGACAATGAGTGTCAAGAACTTCCTTTGGTATCTTTACTTGGTTAATAGAACATCATCAAGATTGACCAGCAACTGAAGTTTCCAACCCATTTGGGCAGCCATGGAACCTGAGTTTCATGATTCATACATTATGGTTGCCTTTTTATCACATGGTCTCTTTTAACTTCTTTTTTTGCTTAAAGTACAAAACAATAATGTTCTTAACTGCTGAGGTTGAGAAGCCTAGATAATTCAGATCTCATCGTATGTTTTTTTCTTTCTAAAAGTGAATTATAAATGTAAGGGTCATTGTGGAAAGACCGGTATTAGCTAAGGATAAACAGAAACCATACTAGACAAATAACCAAGTTGAAAATTGCATAGTGATTCAGTGCAAAATATGCTGTAGATACTTGCATTAGATGTGGTAACATATTAGTGTGGTTTGGAAACAAACAATTCCATTGCTGTCAATAGCAAGAAGCCCATCCTGTTGTTGCTTCTGTTTAAATTTTTTGCTTTCCCCCTTCCCCATTTTTGTAAAATTTGAACGCTTCTCACGCTCTTTGTTTTTAATGAAAAGTTTACCTTCAAAAACAGCAAATAGAAGCAGTGAAGAGGCAAATGAAAACTGAAATTAAACTAAACATAACCAAGCTTACTGCAAAATTAATTGGGTATGAATTCTATACCTAATTGAGCTTAAATCATTTCCTTCACAACAGAACTTTTGTACATATGGATACCAGACTCAAGATCATATTTAATACAAGTAGTCATGGTGTGGACTCTAGAAAGCCTAAGATGAATGTATTGGGAACGTAACTTTTTTAAGGATAAACTTCATTAGAGAATGAATTGGCAAAACAATTTCAGTTCTGGTATTTGATTGTAAATTGCATGTGAAAAAGTAATGCATGAAGAATAAGTGAAATAAGAGGTAACAACATAATATATCAAGAGCAAGCATGAAATAAGAACAAATTATAAAAATCTATACATTCAGTTGAAAGTACACAAATATAGGTAAAATAGCCAAGTACCATGTTCAACCGCTCACTGTTAGGATATGTGGACAATGACGCAGAGACAGACCGTCTTAAAAGCTGACCAATTCCTTCAACACCAAGCTTGACAGATATATAAAAAGCTTCAGGTGCATCTACAAGTGTAAGCAAAGTAGCGATAGAAAGGATCTCCTCGTCTGTGTAGTCTGATATGCCAGCAGCTATGCATGTTGCATTAATTAGATGCAAAACATAGTCAAAAAGCACCACATAGAGGTTCCTCCTTTCATCCAATGAATTTGAAAGCATCAACTGCATTATGAAAATGCTGACAGTTACAACAAATATGGATATGATATGAGGTGCATCAAATTTCACAAGGAAAACAGAAAAGCCTGGTTTACAAGCTGTAAAGTGCATAGTTTGAAAATCCTTTTTCAGCCTTTTATGGATCATATATAGCTATGTATGAGCCAGTAACGCAGGCAGCTTCAGTTTAATACTTTGCCAGGCCATTCAAGCATTATGTTGAAGACTGGTTCATTCAGATATCAGCAAACCTACAAGTGAGTGCTTACATTTACATCTAGAAGTAAACTGTAATGCACCGATTCCTCTTCATATGGAAGTTAGGAACACAACAATTTAGAAGATCCAACAACAGTTTCCACAGAGGAGAGAGATGATTCTTTTGGTATTAATGTTTTGGGTTAACTACTAGCTTATTCCTCATAATAGTGGCTGTACCAACTGGTACAGTTTGGCTACCTAAAAGATTAACTCATGCAAAGTCTAACTTCAAGACGTGCACATACACAGCTTTTTGGTGCATGAACAATTTTAGTACATGAATAACAATGATCATTCAATCAATTAACAAGTTGACTCTCTCTTTCCTCCCCACCCCACTTTTTCTTTCTCTTTTTTCTTTTTCCCTTCCAAATGAAGGCACAAATAGAATCATAAAAAATGTATCATCAACATTACATGAATTAGATAAGTGGAATCATGGGCAGATATCATATATGCAAAATGAATTGTTTTGCCAAGAGGCTGTTGCCATACCTCAAGAAAGACAAATTCAATTCCTCCAATCAAATCAACCTGCTCCACAATAAACTTTGGTGTTGTTGACGAAGCTTCATAAAACATATTTGCTAGTATGCCAATAAGTTTGCTGCGGACTAAATCTGCCCAGGAATATCTTCTACTGAGTTCTATCAGCACCTTAACCACCTTCAGGAAGAGTTTGAATAGATGATGAAGTTATTTATAGTATCAGGATTTGGCAGTACTAAACCAACAGTCTAATATTAGCCCCTTTACCAGGTTTCTTGATGCAAAACAGAAGAAGTACCAGCAAGAAACAAGATCAGACATCAAGATTTAGTTTTTGTAAGAAATCATAGTTCACGTAGGATAAGGGATATCTTAATAAACTGACAATATACTCCTAAAATATTCCAAAATACAATGTGAAAGGAACACCCAGCTGAGACTGGTAGTTATCTTTGTAACAATTCAAGAAACAAATTTCAAACACTAGTAATCCACAAGATCACAACACTGACATGGAAAACCAAGTAGCTTAAGTTTGAATCAAAACAATAGTAGAGCACTATAACCAATTTCACCTTTTGTCCCATATCTAACAGCATCTATTTCAAATCAGATTCAGAAATTACTATATCAATCAGCCAGACAAGACATGATCAGAATTGTTTTCATCCATCTAAAGCTGTATCGCAAACTTGCTCCATCAGGCAATATGAACAAGACAAAACAGATAAAATATCTCTCTTTTCTAACATCCATACAAGAAGATTCACTTACTCTTATGTCAAGACCTTCTAATTTCTTCCTCTTGATTTTGCCTCTGTCACAAACAAAATAAAGCAAACAACTCAAGGCAGATGCCCAAACAGATTCTTCCTTCTCTTGTCTCTGACAATAAAATCAAAGCAGCAACCATCATTATTAAGAAACAAGGAGACCAACCATGAAAAACACTATCATAAGAAAAAACTGTTATAAATCACAATAAAAAATTATATGCTCAATTTCAAAGACAGACATTTTATGGTGCACCCAATACATGTAGTAGTTATTTCTGAAGATGGGAGGCCAAGATTAAAATACAATACAAGTGGGTCCTCCAAAACACACTCCCATATACCTGTTCACAAAGTTTTGCTCTACATCATGAGTATGAGGACTCAAATTGTATTCATAGAGAAACAATGTATGCCCAGTAAGTAAGCAATGAAATGAGTAGTCAAAGTCCCCAAGTAAATCTTGAGAAAGTCATATTCAACTGTGTGATCTCAGAATTTTCAACATTGCACTGTGTAAGGAAACTTGTGTTTATATGTCTATCTGAACTATTAAGATACTGTATGCTTACAATACTCAAGAGAGAGAATAGATAAAAACTTCTAATTTATTTTATTTTTTTATATTTTGAAAAAGGTCAACTTTTCACTAAAAAGAATGCAAATTGCATTCATACGTTACAAAAAGATGGGTGGAGGGAGAGAAGAAAGAAGAAACAAAATACATATGGAAGCAGTTTAAATGCCAATAAAATCGAAAATTTCTCATTCCATACAACCCTTTTCCGGATTGAAGCGAACGCGACATGAATCCTTTGAGACGATCAAACTTATAGCATTTCCAGTCGAAGACTCTTCTATTTCTTTCTTTCTAGATCGTCCACCACATGATGAGAGGGATTGGTTCAGTCATCTGCAATGTTGTTGCAAAACCCTAGTCAATCCATTTGACCCAAAAATCTACTACATTTCGTGGAGTATCCCATTGGAAATGAAGGATGTTCTGCTTCTCTTGGCAAGGTTGCAATGTAGAAGTATGTGGTCAATGAATTCTTCACTCTTCAAACAAATGACGCACCTGCTAACCAAATGAAATTCCTTTTCAGTTTGGTAGATGTCAAGACTTCTCCGTGCATAGCTTCTCATCCATAGAACGAGTTCCACACCTCCTTCCAAGGAAACAGGGATGAAATCCATTGGAGGGGCGCATGAAAGATGTAGCTAGTCTTGAATTCGGGAGAGTCGGTCAGAGTAAAATTATTGTCCATGAGGCGCGCCAGTCTCTTCTCCTCGCCTAGGGAAAGTCGTCTATTTAAGGGTAACTTCTCTTATTTATTTAATCTTGAATAAATTACATAATGAAGTATGCCTTGAAAGAGACACAAAAGACTTAAGATAGAGTTTTCCCAAAAAAAAAGACTTAAGATAGAAACAGATATTAAGGAAACTCTAAGAATTCCAATTGATCATAAAAAATATTATGTCTATTTAAGAAAGGGATTTAGGTAATAATAGATAATTTTCCTATAATTAGGGATAGAATAGCCTAGATTGATTTTCTACAGTCCCTCAACCATAGGTAATATATGATTTCCAATTCTAGTCCATTATCCATGAGGGCAACGAGACATTGAAGTGTGTGGAATGGTTTTTTTGAGAAACTCGTGAGAGAAATGAGCATGTGAAGTCCACCCAATTTAAGAATAACCTTGGGAAAGGTTGTGTGAATGGCCTGTTATTAATGTGTAACAAAGTAACTAGAAATCTAGGATTACGAAGAGAGAAGTCATTAAATGTGAGAAGAGAAGAAATCCATTAAGATGTTTTAGTTAGGATTTACATATTTTTACTCGCATCAGTGTTAATGCTTTAATTGTTGTAATTAAACAATGCCCTAAATTAACATCTAAACATACGTACAATTTTGTTTTCTCTAAAAAAACATCCATTACGAGAGAAACAAAATTACATTCAACATATTCAATCCATTACAAATGAAACTTAGGTCACTATTTATACTAAAAAAAAGGTCACTATGTATACTACCACTAAACCAACTAACAATATTAACTTAGGCCCACTAATCAATATCAACTCAACCCAAACAAGTCTCATAATGATTCTGGGAGCGATGACCTGTGTAACGAGGGAGGGCCCAATTGAAATAAATGCTCATCACTAAGAGGGTTAAGCCTGTGAGACCAAGGACGGTTGAGAGCAAGTCTGTGAGTGAGATTGGCTTGTTGTGTTGGAGCCTTAGACTCAGATAGGCTGAGTTTCTTTGACACTATGGGAGCAATAGTGTGTGGAGTGATTAGAGACAGAATCGACCTTGCGCGTGAGATGGGAGTTCCGCAAAATGGGCGTTACATGAGCAACAATGTGAGAGATAGAAGGAGACAGAGTATGAGGTTTGTTGAATGAGAAATATTGGCACTGAGGGAGCAACAACGCGACCGGAGAGAACAAGGAGACGAAGGCAACATGAATTTCGGTGTGGACGTAGCACCAACTCGAGAAAAACCCGTTTGAGTTGTGTATTGTTAGAGTGTCGAGAGGAGAAAGACATTGCCTTTTTGGAGGACAAAATGGGTAAGGAAAATTTGATACAATTTGACTTTTCAAAACCAGAAGCCTCTTACACCAGCCATTGGCGAAGGCAGAACCAACGACGCCCTCCACCAGTAGCTACACTGGCCATTAGCGAGGAAGCGAAAGACCCTCAAATTGTAACATGAAGCTTTGATACCATGTAGGATTATGAGATTCAAGAGTCTTTTATAATTTTTTAAAGAATTACATAATGAAGTTATGCCTTAAATAAGCACACAAATGACTCAGTAGGGACTAATTGATCATACCAAATATTATATCTATTTAAGGGAATTAGGAAAACAAGGGGTATATATAATTTTTCTATAATTAGGTATACCCTCGCCTAGAGTGATTTTCCACATAAACTAATGATCAGTTATGCATGAACAGATATTAATGCAGCAAAAGTAGAGAGCAGACATTTTATACCTGTTATTCTCAATTAGAGATATTCTTTTTCAGGCTAGGTTTCAGCTGATGCAAGATACAAGAAGCAACAAATAGGATGTGTGTGCCTCTATTTCAAACCATGTAATCATATTTTTTATTCTTCAAATAAGAAACCTTTACAGTGCATTTGGCCTCTATTCAAGCCATTAAAATACCACATCATCTAATTTCATAAATGAAAAACTTGATAAGTTTGTACCTGGATTAGATGAAGAAGAATCTCATACAGAATGCCCAAGATCCAAATCTCAAATTTTGAAATAGCCAAAGAAGCCTCAATATTAGAATACTCTGGTGCTCTGTTTCCCTGATCAGTCTGTTGAGTTGTATCTTCATAATAAGATTCTTGAGAATACTCTTCCTCAATGGTATTATTATCATCAAGTATCATTGGCTCCAAGAGATGCGCATGAACCCCAAGATTTAAGATCAAATCAAAAGCACGACACCTTGATGATGGTTTAGGAGAGGTAAGCATTTCCTGAGAAAAGTTGTATTATGTATGTAAAGCTAATCAAATTACAATGCCTTACCAGCATATCAAAGAAAATAAAGCAACAAGAAAAATGTGAAGTGAGAAATCATGGATACAAAACCTCAAGCATGGATAAAGTAAGCGGAGCAGCAGTAGCAGAATCCAATACATACCTACAAATTGGAATTTCAAATTTTAACTCCAATAATAATGGTTGGAGGTCCAGTATGTAAAGAGAGAGAGCAAGACTTTAAAGGCAAATGCTAAGTTCTCACGTCTAGAAACATAGTTAGGTTATGTCAGCAATGTTGTTGTCAATGATGTATAAGCATAGAGGCAAAGGTTGTGTTATATATGCCATGCCTATCAGAACATCCAGATGAGCATTACAGACAAACAATGGTGTGAGAACATACATGTCAATCACAAGTTTGATGAGAACGCTCACTGCCACATCCATTGATGGCTTTCCACTGTTTTTACTTAATTTAGATGAGACCGTTGTAGCCCTGGGATTTGGAGGTTGTGTCTCAGCAGAAACAACAGCAATTAGCTCGCACACTTCAGCCGGATTTAATCGCAAAGGTTGTTGCTGGCTGGTAAATGAACAAGCATACCATGAGAGGAAAGCAACAGTAAATCACAATTTTTATTATGATATATACATAAATAACAACAATATGCTTGAGATATGAGAAATGGATGCAACATGACAGGAACAAAACTTCAACTACTTTTCAATTGACATCGAGGCAGAATAACCAAATAGAAACTCATGAAAATCTAGGAAAATGTTTCACTAATGCAGAACCTTCAGTTATTTATATAACTAATAAAGAAGGAATCCAAAAATGGAGAAGGAATGAGCAAAAGTTGAATGAGATTTTCGTGAATTTTGAATTGTCTTTTAGAATAACATGATCATTTATTGGAGGAAATTATAAAAGGTATAAAATAGTTACTTATAATTGATTTATTAATAAAAATAGAAAGCCCAGAAAAAGAGGGAGCAAAAGTTGAATGAGATTTTTCAAGAATAACTGTAAATGATAATGTAGAGGGAGCAAAAGTTGAATAAGATTTTTCAAGAATAACTGTAAATGATAATGTAGATAACAAATAATTTTACACATTACCGCGCAGTACGCGTATAGAACCTAGCTGTTAGTAAAATAAACTCAGAACTTTCTGCAAGATATACAGCCAATATCTAATTTCCTCCAGGCAACGAAGCGGGTTTTTAAACATTTTCACGATGTTTGTTGCTTGCACGTACCCAAATAAATTACTTCTATGATCAGCATGTGTGTAATAAGAACAATACTTCATATAACCATAAATCAATCTCTCATTCATGTGTACCTGTAGTGACGATACTGGAAAAGTGGTCGAGCCCTTGGACGAAATGTGTTCAAAGGGGGTGAATCTTCCCTGATAAATGAAATAAACGATGGTCACAACAATATTTTCTTAAACAATGTAAATATGCCTTGCAATATTAAATTTAATGCCTTGATCCAGATATAGAATAATATAATGCCTTTTCCTCTTTCGATGAGTAATATTTATAGTCATTCAGGAACTGTTAAATCTGGTAGAGATTAAATTTCTAAACAGCTTATTTATAAAAAGAAAACTACAATTCCCAAAACATAAAATTAACAACAATCAGGCACATTCCCAGATAACAGTTATATAAAGAGAGAACAAACATAATCTAATCCTGAACAGAGATTGCCCCAACCCATTCTTAACCAAATAAATTAGCTCCAAATATATTTCTTCCACCTGCAGTTGACCACAATTCATTTTTCGCAAGGAACAAGAAAAAATCCTAAGATAGAGAATATTGCTAAGGTACATTCATTGACTTTATTCTATTTGTGTTTTCATCCCCAAATTATATCAATATAAGAGTAACCAGATTAACAGACTATTTCTCTTCAAATTACTTTAGCATATTTCAACTTGTTTTAACAAAGTCAGCATTTTGAATCTAATGTTTTATATACTTGGTTTTCATTGGATTGTGTAAAAAATACAACTCAATTACACACTCTAGCATAGAGGAAACACAAATTTCAACTCAATCAAATGATCTAGCATGAGAAGACATAAATTTCAACATGGCAGACAAATTCACAAACTGATAGTCCTAATGTAGTGCAATAATAGACTCAAATTAGAGCTCTTAAATCCCCCTTCTTGATCTGTTTCCTATAACTTGAAAAGGTCTTAAGAACTTTTTTCCAAAAAAGGCAGTTCAGCAAGGAAGAATTAACAATGAGTATCTACCATATAAAGGAAACACATACATAGTATCACACAATCATATAAAATTTGTCCCTATAGAATGACAGTGTTGCCAACAGAATGATTTGATTAATTTCAAAGAAATAGAATAACGAACACATACCATATCTGATTAGGGCCTGACTTAGTGCGTTTAAATGCTGTTATTGCTCTCAAATGGGCACGGGCAGAAGCAGAGTTAGTAACTGTAGTAAGCAATGAAGGCTGCAATAGTTGATCTAGGTAAGGCATATCAGTAGTTCCAAAATTCTTCCACGGTTGACCCTTCATTTTTGCTTCCATATCACCAACCAGAAGAGCTGCTGCACCTAGTTCTGGGAAATTGTGCAAGGTTGCCTCTTGAGAACTTAAAACATGATCACTGCAAATTCACAAATGTTAAGCAATGATAGATGATTTCCCAAACTTTTGACAATATTTTACTAGACAAATGGGAAGATTTTGAATTCAAATGTATTACCCTTCAGATGAGATCAAGGATGATTCTTGGTTACTACACAATCTCCATTTCAGAACATCAATGGCTATAAACTCGATACCTTCAGTTTCGTCAACTTCTTCAGCAATAGGCGTCTTTGAAACAGATAGTGATGATGTTTCTTTGGTCTCAGAGGTTTCTTTATTGTTTACAGGATTTAATTGTGAGTTAAAAGATTTGCTCAACAAAGAAGACAAAGATGGAAGTGATTGCCTTGATGGTGCTCCAGCAAATGCTGCTGGTTGAAATGACCGCTTTGGGACATGCTGAGCCACTAGAGAACGAACATAATTTAGTGACTTTACAAATGCAGTCCCAGGAGAAAAACTTGATACAGGCAAATGAGTTGAAGTTATAGATGGTATTGTTGCCCCATTTTCTTGTGTTGCATATCGAGATGATCTTCTGTATGAGCTATTATTACATTCTGCAACTATACTCATACAAAAGCGGTCAATTTGTATTAACGTCTCTTCACTGGGTTTATACCTACAACATAAGACATAATGTTTCAAATCTGAGGTATTGATTTCAAATGAAAAATAAATGGGGCAACTAGAGTTAAGTACTTCTCTTCTTTCTTTGGAATAAATAATTTCTGAATCACAACAAAGAGAACTACCCATTTTGTTTTAGGAACAAAATGAACAATCATAGTTAGTTACTACCAACATCAGTTACCATTTTATCACCAAATAAATGTTAAAAAGTGAGGGAGAAGTTATCCATGGAAAATAGAATTCGCGAGCAAACAAAAACTATCAAATGTCACAGGAGAATAATCATAAGCAGATTCTTCATCATTTAATATACAAGATAGAATGTGAGTAATCTATGATTGCAACATTTTTTATAAGTACAAGATAAGGAAATGGAATTTCATAACTCTATGGCCAGACAATTATTTATGAAAAGTTTAGCAAAAAACATACGAAGCAGTTTGTATGAATGTGTTTTAGTACAAAACGATGGAGAAGAGAACCATCTAAGAGTGATGATCCATCTCCAACCCTATGCATACAAAACCTGTATACAAGGATAAGGGACATGGGTAGCAATTGCAAACTATTAGATAATAATTTCACGTAAGCAGACCAATAATTCCATTTTTCCAAAAAAATAATAATAATAAATTCAAAGTTGAAACAGAATACAAATATCAAGTATTTTACTCCCAAAGCAGGAAACAGAAATGAAACAGAAGATGACCCAAAGAAAGTGTGCATACAGGACCTTGAGGGAGATAGAGATCAATAGACTTGGAAAAAGTTGTATATTGCAGCTAAAGGAAAAATATGTTTTTCCTTTAATTGATAGTAAGGATGGGTACTCATCGCCATCCCTAAATTTGATATCATAAAGATAGCAACTTTTCAAATCAAAATGGAACTAAATCTTCTTTTTTTTAACTTTCTTCATGCTATAAAGGACTGAACTCATCAACAGAAGGGAGGGAGCACAGCATAAAACATTTTTCTAAGCAATAAAATCTTACCCCTCAACACATTTTAGTGTTAGAACATTATTACCATGCAAAAAATATCATCCAAGCCCAATTGGCATACATTGTAATCACATTAAAAGTAATAAGTGGATTGTATATTATATTCAAATCTCTTAAGCAATAAATCTATTACTTTCAAATAAAAGCAATTCCGTTAAACATGAAACCGAACAAACCAATTTCGGTTGAAGAGGAACCTACCTCAAAAGATATCTTTTCAAAAGAGCAATGCATCGTGCAACAACGGCTGGGCTGGTAGATACAAAAGTTGCATTGGTGAGAAATCATTGAAAAAAATATGCAAGAATATAAAAGGTTCACAAACAGGAAAAGATTTGAAAGATTTGCACATGAAAATGCATAATGATAAAATGAAAGTAATCACAGAGAAAATGAACAAACTTGTCCACCACTCAAATTAAAAGACTGTCCGTCCAACTCACACTTCATCGAGAGAGAAATGCCTAACAACATGAGCTTTGGATGTAAATATTTTCTTTTTACATACTCATTGACTGCTAGAATAAAGATCAGTGCGGCACAAAACTCAGTGCTGCTGGAATGATATGACATTATATAAACGTTTGAAGAGCATATAAAAAACTAGGGAAGTAACATGTGTATCAGTTATCAGCACAAAAGTTCATCCACAACCGGAAAGAATGTATACACAGATAAAACACAAGGATGAAATTACTTATGAAACGATTATTATTTATGTTCACTTCTCAAGGATTTTTTTTCTTTATTAAGCTCACTTTTGTCTACAACCAATGAAAACTAGTTGCATTAAAATGTCTGGAAAGTCAAACATGCTCATATAATATGGGAAAAGGGAGTACTTTTTTTTTCTTTCTCGAGAAAAAGGGAGTATTGTAAGTGCCCTTCATGCATTATATCAACTCAATCCAATTAAGTGTTGTTGACTCACCTTATATCACCACCAAACAGAATACAAGCATTTCTTATAATAAAAAAATTGTAATTAATCAAATACAAGGGGAAAGGGTTAAGGCTAATGTCCTATAGTTGAAGCATACATGAACCAGTATTTAATTTGAATCTAAAGAGTAGCTGCATTTCATTTTGAACCAGTTTATGCTTGATTTTCACATATGTATGTGAGTAAAAGCAAAAACAATAGAGCATTAACAAAAAAAAAGCTACTACCAACTTCCAGATGAGGCAATTATTCAATGGATCGTCAATATTGAAGGAAAGACAAAAGGATGGACATGACCATTAATATTAAAACAATACAAAAAATGTATATATCAAATTTATTTATACATAACCTACTAAATAGTTCCATGACTGTTGTTGTAAGTAACAAACATTATGTAAGAATGAGACAGAGATATTCTGTTAGAGTAACATATCCGAATAGGATTAGCTTAGAATTACGATTTTAATAAATTTGGATAATTAGGTTTTCCTAGTTAAATGGAGTAATTATTCATATTTTACGATAAGATAACTACTCCATGTTTTTAGAGAGTAAGAAGTATCTAAATAGGAACTTATGTGTAGTCAATTTAAAGGGAACTACCTTTGGAATAAAGATAACAGATTACCATTCCAAATTATGTGTGGTATCAGAGCCTTGTGAGTCTCAGAAGAAATTCGATTCATCTTCGAAAATCCCTAACCCTACCAACAGGAGGGTGTTGTCCTACAACCAAGAACATCATTTGAAAACTTAAAGTGGAGCAACTTTCAAAGGGTCGTATTCAGAGATCATATCATAAACAGCTATCACCTTAGGTGATACTTTTGATTCTTCACCAATGTCTATCACCTCCTACAAACTAAATAGGACCAACTACCTACAATGGTCACAATCATTCCTCCTTATGTGACTGGAAAAGGGGAGGACCGACTATCTCAGAGACTAGATAACAATTCCATCAAGGGAGATTCATCCAACAAAGAATGGAGGATCAACAACCACACAATTATATCTTGGTCGATCAACTCATTCAAAAGTAAAATAGGCGGAAACTTACCCATATATGGAACAACAAAGGAAATCTAGGATGCATCAAGAAAGCACATTCAATTAGAAATACAACTGAGATGTTTCAAGTTGAAGCAACTTCGCATGATATGAGACAGGGAGACCTTTTTGTACTACAATACTTCTCCCTCCTAATAGGCACTTTGAACTCGAACAAAGTTGAAGAAGTGACCGCCTATAAGGAGATTGAACATAAACAACTCTACAAATCTTTTCTTGTCTTGAATAAAAACTAGACGTGGTAAAAGGAAGAGTCGTGGCCATCAAACCTCTTCCCAATATCGTAGAAGTGTTCCAGTGGTCAAAGAAAGAAGAAAGTAACAAGAAAATCATCGATGGAAACCAAACTGAAGGCTCAATCCTAACATCACAAGTACCAAGCTAGGTAATCAAAAAGAAGTGCATGGAAAGTTGTGGTGTGATCACTGTCGAGATGGGAATTTTGAAAGAGTGCAAGAAGATTCATGGAAAACAACAATCATTAAAAATAAGGTACCTGCGTTCTTTCTCAGCAAGTGTGTGTTCCAGGATTACGCTGTAGGCCAAATCAATCGTTGCCTGAGCTGCAAGATAGTCCTGTCATTATATGTTGATGGTCAGACGCCATTTCGCCACTCTATAATCTAAAATATGCTGAGTATACTAGGACAAACATTTGATGGAGTTGCATACTCATTGCCAAGGAATTTGAGACAAAGCAAACCAAATAGTCAATTTATATATCTAAAACCCTAAATTCAAGAAGATTATGTGGAGTCAATCCCATAACATTATTCAAAGTGGAGAACATTGATTTGGCGTGACAAAAGCTTTTGCATGTGAAGGGATCATGAGTAAAAGTAGTGTAAACATCTACGCAAGCAAAAGAAATGTTATAAAAATCCCCCTCAAGAATACATATTATAACCCAAATGTGTGAAACCTCTGTACAGTGGTCGTTGCAAAATCAACCAAATTTCCTCAAATTTGACTACTTATAATTATATACCCTGTCTCTCTCCACCTAGCCCTCTACCCGATCATGTTCAGAGCATAAAATGTCATTACCAGATGAGATTCGTACAGTGAACCCTAGATTCCATTGGTAAGCTCGGAAAAGAAAAAAGAAAAAGAAAAAGAGGACCCAGAAAAAAACAGTGACGGATCTGGAGAAAAAGAAGGAAATTGAAGAGAATTAAGACAAGATTGCTGCAAACCCGGAGAGTTCTGGAAGCTTCAGAGGCAACGGCTGAGGGGCCACCGTGATGAGAAGGAGCTGAAGGAGAAAGACAATCGGCGACAGCGCGGCGGAGAGGCTCAGGCGGCTTCTTCAAGGAGGAAGATCTCAGCCTAGAGACGTTGCCCAACTGCAACCTGGAACTAGCAGGGCTCCGCGAAGGGCTAAACGATGTCGTCGTCGTCGACATGGATGTAAACGTTGCGTGCGTGCGGCTTTCTTTCACAATCAGTGCATAGAGAGATGATGGGTATACATAGACATAGACATTGTTGTGTGTGTATTCGATAGTACAGATTTTTCTGAAGCTGTCGCTTTTAGACCTTCTCTAGGCATTCAGAACAATCATCTCCAAATGAACTGTTTCTTGTCTGATGGAGAGAGAGAGAGAAAGAAAGAGAAAAAAGAGATTAATTATAATTCTAAAGAGAAGAAGTGGGCATTAGCTGTAAGTAGCATCTTATATATGCCCATTTATTTATTTATTATTATTTATAAAAAGCTATTAATAGCTGTCAACACCACTTCTCAATACTTTTCAAAAATTAAAACACTATTTTGACTAGTTTCTAATGAAAAAAGCAATTTTATTTATTTATATTTATTCATTTGTTTTTTATAACAAAATTCTTACAAATTAGGAAAAATTTTAAAAACACTGCCAATAAAAAAAAACATAGAAGATCAATTGAAATAAGGATATAAAAAAATGAAATAGAAAAAAAAATTATAACAACACTCGAAAATATAGCGAGAACTACGTACAACAAATATACGACGACAAAACTAATAATTACAAGACGAGAGATCGAGTAAAACGACAAAAATAAAATACACAACAAAATCAGTTGCCTACAAGATAAAAGATCGAGAAAAACGACAAAATAAAGCACACGACAAAATCAACGGCTACAAGATAAGAGATAAAAAAAATGACAAAAATAAAACACACGACAAAACCTGCTACAAGATAAGAGATCGATGAAAACGACAAAATCAACAATTACGAGATAAGATCGAATAAAACGATAAAATGAATTGCTATAAGATAAGAGATCGACAAAAACGACAAAAAATAATTCACATGACAAAATCAACCGTTACAAAATAAGATATAGAGAAAATAAAAATAAACCACTTAAAAAATACTGACAAAATTAAACTCTCCACAAAATTATACTAACCATATATCCAACCCTATATTTTATTTTTTTAAATAATGTTTTTAGGTTATAAACTAATTTGATTTGTGAGGCTTTTGTTATTCCTATTTGTTAGAGTTTATTTAATTTATTTATTATATCTTTTTAACAATTACATTACTCAATTTAATCATTAAAATATTAAAATATATTTATTTTATTCTTATAACTTTAAAATTTAAATAAAAAAATATTATAATAATTTAACCCATTAAAAATCAAATAACCTATTTTTTCATAAAATACTATTTTCTTTAAAAATCCAATAAAATCACAAATAATTCAACATCAAACGAGCTCTAATTATATAGATCTAACTATTTTAGTTTTTATCTTTCTATTTTTTATATTTTATCTTTATTTTTAGTGTTATTTATTTAATAGTTTTTTCCTTATGTTAGTATGGAAAATCTATTATTGAGTAGGATAAGTCTCAATCTTTTCCACCCATTGAAGATATATATATATTAGGATTCCTTAAATGAGAAGTTAATGTCCCATTCACTAAAATGAAAGTTTGACAAACTTTATGCCATGTGACTATATGTTTCTCTTGAATTTAAAGTGGAAATATTTAAACACCCATGGCCAAAATAGAAAATGCAGTAATATTTATGAATCTTCAATTGAGATCTTAAGTTTCAATTTTAAATAAAATTTAACATGTTTGGATGAAAATTCAAATCTACTTATTTATTATGTGATTGTAAAACAATCTTGTGATGATTTTTTAAAAGTGATAAATTAAAATAAATAAATGCTAAGTTATGGTAAGCGCTTTTAGAATATCAATTATACAATGAACTGAATTACATTCTAAACAGTGTCATTTATAATAATAAAAAATATATAATAAGTTCAAAGGAATTTGGAGAGTGATTAAGAAAACAAATTTAAAAAATTAGAATTCTTTTGGATTTTTTAATATTGTTTTATAAAAAATGAATTATTTGAGATTTATTTAGAATGTGTTTTTTATTTGAAATTTTAGTTTAATAAAAAATATCAATATTTTGATATTTTTTTTATTAAAAATAAGTTATTTAATAATTAGAATAATAATAATAAAATGATAAGAATATAATATTTAAAAAAACAATAAAAAAAACTCAATATTAGTCAAACTGACAAAGTCAAAAGTTGATTTTTAGTAATTAATATCAAACCTTCCGTTAAAGTGATACATTAAATAATCTATAAAAAGAAACCAATAAAAAAAAGGTAAAGATCAAAATCTTTTTTTTATTTAGGTTAGCTTGAATATAAAAAAGTTAGGTTGTGTAAAAGTTTTTTTTTTAAAAAAAAAACTGATAAAAAAAACAATAATAATAAATTTAATTAAAAGAAACAACCAAAAATAATTTTGAAATATTTTCAATTAACTCAATTGTGATTATATAATAATGAAAAAAAAAAGGTTTACACTTATAAGTATTATAAGTAAGTACTAATAAAAAAATATAAAATATCATTTAATTTTAATTACTAAAAAATAAGTTTATTTAGTATAGGTTTGTTTTATGGAGGTAAATAAAGTTAATTTTTATTTTTTAATTTTTAATTTATATATTTATTAATATTTATTAATTAAATATTAATATACTTTATTTATTTATTTTTTTTTTCATAAATTTCTTATTATTTGTATGTGAAAATTTATTATTTATTATTTTAATTATATATATATATATATAAATATTTATATTAATTATTTTTTTTAATTTTTTTTATAACTTTTTCCTTTATATTAATATTAATTATTAATTATTTTAAAATTATTTTATCTCAATAGTTGAATTTAAAATTGACTTATTCCTTTAACAACAAAAATCTTTCAAGATAAAAATAAATAAATTAATAATAAAGAATAATAATAACAACTTATTCATTAAACAACCAAATATTAATAATTAAATAAAATAATATTTCTTACTATTATTATAAACTATAAATAAAAAATTAAATAAAAATTTATTAAATTTATTTTTATTCATATTAAATTAAATAAGAAAAAAATTCTTTATAAAAATATTACAATAAAACAAATTTCATAAATAAGTTATAAAATAAGAATTTGAGGATTAAAAAATTATGATTTAAATAAATTTAAATATTTAATTAATGAAAAAAATATTAATATTTAATTAATAAATATACAAATTAAAAATTAAATCTGTTTATTAATTAGGCTTTAAGTAAACTATTTTTTATTAATAAAAATTTTAAATATATAAATAAAAATAATTGTGATATATAAAATTGTAAATAATCCGATAGAAAATAACTAAAATAATAAATTAAAATACAACATTAAATATTAAAAATGAATAATATCCATTCTAATTTATGTTTAACCTAAAAATGAAGTTCATAATTTGGATACCACTGTGATCGCATCTTCAGCTGACAGTTCGATTTCAATGGCGGACAGCAGATCGGCGAACAAAACGCATCGAATCTCACCGTAAACAACTCCGTCCCACCTTCTCCTTACCAATTCCTTCCCCAACTCTACACCAGCATCCACCGTCTCTTCCGCGTTTCCATGAACCGAGTCAACGATTCCCATATTGGCTGCAGCCACCGCCGTCAGTTTAACCGCCTTCATCACCACCGCGCGAGGACCTATCCCCGAACCTAATTTGCATTTCATCAATACACCTAACCAAGCCGGGACCTTAAACCCTATATCGAGTTCACTCATATAGAGTAACCCTCGGTCTTTCCGCATCAGGACATAGTCGTGGCAGAGCACCAACACCAATCCTCCGGCAACGGCGTGGCCGGTGACGGCGGCGATAGTTGGAAGAGGTAAGGAAATCAGGTCGCGGACTAGAGATCGGAACTTGATGGAGATTTGACGGAGGCGATCGGCGAAAGTGGTTGTATGATCTGTGTTTCTTCTGGCCCAATCGAGATCGAGACCGTTGGAGAAGAATTTGCCGGTGGCTTTTGTGATTAAGGCTGAAGAAGAACCGGAAGATTCGGAGCGGACACGAGCTAAAGCGGCTCTAATAGAGTCGATTAAGCTAGGGTTTAGCCTGTGCTCTCCGTCGCCGGTAAGAGTGAGGATGAAAACGCCGCCTCGCTTCTCTAGCGTGCACATATCTACACTCCGCCACAAGATTCACATATCCGTATAATTAATCCAAACCAGGCCGGCCGGCCAATTATTATTACTGTATTTAAAAATAATTAATGTTTAAAAATATTATTAATTTTATTCCACCTTGAGATTATGTTAAATATATATTATAAGGTTTAATCTTGAAATAATAGAAATAAAGACAACACAATACAATATTCTCCTATATGAAACATATTGAATCTCAAGTCTTCATATTAAAGTGTTAGAAATGGTTCTTCTATATTATCAAGGAAATAGTATCTTTAAAAGAATAAGAACAAACTTTTTTCACATAAAACACATATAGTTCAAACAAACTCACGACAGAAGGCTAAAGTTTTTTTTTTTCATGAAATTATTTTTATTTTACAGTGGATGGTGGTAGCAGATGATGAACCCTAATGAATGGGCAGAGGTATGCTTTCTTCATTGACATAAAAATGCCAAGCAAATTTTAACAGAGCAGGCCATCATCACCGGTCTGTCTTCTTCTTTCACATCATTTCTTGTGACTTCCTCACACAACGACTCACTTTCTTCCTGAATTCATCCCTTCTATCTCTCCAATCTTTCTGCAATTCCACAAAACTCAATACAGATTATTCCTACATTCAGTAGTAGCAGCAAATTACATGAACTCAGCATGAAAAATATGATATCCTCTCTTTGTAGTAGTATTAGTAGAGTAGTTAAGTTGCATAAAAGATGGAAGTTCTAAGATTGTATCCATCGTGAATAGCAAAATCCTTTTTGGTTATTGTTTTAAGTATAAATTAGGAGAATCCAATTACTTACAGCAGCTTCTACATTTGCAGGAGACTCATCATTAGGACTTGAAAGCATTGATATGATGCTAAGAACTATGCTCTCAACCTGCAAGTTCAATAATCATAAACACGAATCAGATAAAAAAAATGAGTTCAAATTCTTAAGGCTTACCTAAAATGAGACATGGGGTGTAGTATAATGCTAACACCAATAATACAAAGAAATACATGTTAGACAGATTCTAAATTCCTTAAAAACAGTCTAAAATGTATTTCCTCGATCTGTTCCTACACTTGTTTGTTTCATTCGTTCATTCTTTCTTAGCTACCTTATAAACCCCGTTTGGTAGGAATAACAAGTTGAATAGACGTATAAGTTATATATCTACAAGCTAGAGTTATATATATATATATACCCATTATGAAATCAATTACTGTAAAATCTTTATGTGTTCTACTCAAATTACAGAAATCACACTAGCCCAAAGGGCACTAACTCTAGCTTATAGATATAGGAAGGAGCACACTTTCTATTAACGACCATGTATGACCAAATAATATAAAATGAACTATCAAAAGGTTGAAATAGCAGTCATTAGGATACCGTATGAACTGGAGACCAACGCTCACTTGCAAGCTCATACCCATTCGGGTCATCACCAGGGGGATGAAGGATGGAGATGCAAACTTTTCCATCAGCATACACTGTAGATGAATGGGATCATATCAATCATTTAACTGAAGAAAGGGCAACAAAGGATAAGCATCCAATATACAAGAATAAATGACAAACCATTTGGATGCCATATTTCTGAGATAAATTTCACTGTTGGTGCACTGTTTGGGTAATTCGGAGGAAAGGTCATAATAGCATTAAAGAATCCTCCTTCACTGCATGAGGCAAAGATACTTGGTCAATTAATGTACAAAAATATTCAGCAGATGATGTTTTCCACTTAAATAGTTCCAAATTACAAAACAGTATGAAGGAAATCAATATCAAATACAAAACAAACTATATAGAATTATATCCAATCTCAATAGACAAAAGCAAAGAAGGAAACAAACTCAAGAGTCCATTCTAAATATATAAAAGTACCTCACAGAAAAAGAGAAGAAAACAATAGGCAACCCTGCAAATATTGCATCAAACTTGAGCAATTCATGACATAATTATCATATAGATACAACAAAGTGGAGAAGAAACATATAGATAAATGCTTCCTAAGAATTCCAATAGGTCGGTAGGTCTGTCTTTTACATATATAACTACTTACTAAATTTACAATTATGATTTGACCATAAACCTCTTAGATGATTCAATATCATATTTTGTCTAGGAAAACCCTAAGCCAAACACTAAGTGCCCTTTAATCTCAATTTCATGATTCTGAAAACTACACCATATCCAAGATTAAAGAAAAATATGTTCCATACCACATGAGGATTAGCTTAGCATTTTTTTCCAAACTGAATCATTGAATTAAAGCTACTGTTTCCACATCATAGTTTGGATTCCAAGAATACGAAGAGCTACAAAACTCCTTTCTTCTATATGAAAACATCTCAAAAGAGAGACAGACGGATTCTCCATAGCACAACAACAACACAACACACTTAAGCCTTCTACAAATTGAAATAAAATACAACGATGAAGATAAGAGAGAGAGAGGGAGAACAACTTTGCACTTACTATAAGGTATCTGGAGGACCAATAATAGTGACGCTCCATTCAAACAGGTTGCTTTCATCAACCAAACCGGCGGAAAATCCATCAACGGGATGTTTACAGAGATCTGGCAATGAAAACAATGAAAACGTCGTACGGTTAATGAAACAATAAAGCCCTAAGACTAGATCGATCGAAGAGACAAGAAAGCAAAAAGAGGAGGAATTGAGTATAAAACCTTTGAGCTGTTTTTGTAGAAGAAGACTGCCTTGAGATGGAGAAGCCATTGATTGGTACAGAGAAGAAAGTAAGAATTTACCGAGACGAAAGCGGAGGATGATGATGATGATAGGAAGAAAGGCTTGTCTGAATGGTTGGGTTAGAAGAGAAGAAGAGAAATAAAATACCTTTATTTAGGGTTACACTCTCTCACTTTTAAGTTTGTTAATTGTTATCGCTTTACGATCATTACACGTTAAACATCTACCGGACCTTAAATTACAATTTAAATCTCAGGCCTATTTCTATTGGACCTATTTTAAATTATATATTTTTTAATAAATGTTTGTGTCAAAAAATGTGAATTAATTTATTTTCCTAAAACTTTATGTATAAGAATTTTCTCTAACACTTGGCAAGTAAAGTCCTTGTCAAAGTGGGTTGGAGATGCAAAACATAATATAAAACGTGTAATATTTTAATGTCAAAATTAATAAAATTAATTCAGTTTAGTTAATTAATTATTTTAATTATTATTTATTGCTATAGTGAAGGTTTAAATCTTGAGAACATATTTATAATTTTTTTTTTGTAGTACTTATAAAAATTAATAGATTGCATTAATTTAGGGTAATCCTAAGCACAATCCTAAGCACTTATCTACGTTAAAGTTAGATTGAACTTAATCAACCCGATCCAGATTCAGATTTGAGTTTTGAAAAAAAAAAATAATTACATTTAAAAATATATTATTATGATATTTTTATAATGTAAAATGTTTTATAATATGTTATATATATATATTTATGTTGTAGTATTGGAGCAAGACCATTGAATAAATCAAAGTACTATTCTTGTAGTTTTGAAATCTGAAATGCTGGGCATTAGCATCAGAGCTAGCTCCTAACTAAATTCTTGAGTCTCGAACCAACGAACGGATTAACTGTTTCGAATCTGCACGATGCACCGACTTTATTTGAAGGAAGTAATTCGTTCGCTATGATTTTAGCGAACACTCGAATTGCTTCCAAACAGGAAATTAGACCCCTAGAGAATTTATAGCTATCGACATTATTTGTATCTGAAGAAATATAATAAATTAATAAGAAAATATGAAAACGTCTTATTCCACAAATACATGCATCAAAAGTGCCTTATTTCACAATATTTGTAAGACTTCAAACCAGGTCTTAACACAGAAAATTAATACAATGCAAGGAAACATATAAAAAGTGCCTTATTCCACACATAACCCAAAAGGATTCCGATGGCGATGACCACGGAATCATTATTCAACAACACAACGAGAAAAACACAACGAGGAAATATGCTTAGATCAAGATCAGACGTTCTAAGAGTAGATCGAAATCAGATGTTCTATGAGCGCCAAGAACAATTTTCCAATTGCTGCATGATTTCCTAGTATCGTTCCTAGGACGAACTTGAGCAAAGGCACCCCCACTTTCTTCCAAGGAATACCAGTTTTCTTCTCCAATTGCTCGGCCAGGTTCGCGAGATCCACATTCTCCAACCTTTTCATCTTCGCCTCATCCAACCGACCTTCTTTCCAAATTTGAACAATCAGTTCCATCACACAATCCACATGAAGACTGTATTTCTTATTATCAGTCGATACGTAAGCCCATCCCCGGGCGTTCCCGCCAGCTTTCTTGCAGCACAAACATTTGGCGTTTGAGTTTTCTTGGATGAGGAATTTCATGCCTAACGGATTCCACTCTTTTTTGACATCACTACAAAGAGGATGAAGATAAACACTTTTCCCATGTGCATCCGGCCGGGCGGACTTGAGGATAAACCCACATACATTCCTTCCACACGGAGAGCACACCTGACCCGGGTAGTTACCCGGGTGTTGGGCAATGAATTGGAACTCTTTTCCGGGGAAATTTTCATTTTTGGCGGTTGGCGGACGAGCCGAGGACTTGAACTTCTCTAGGAGATGAAAGCACTCATGATGGAGCCTATAATAACAAGACTCACATTTGAATCGGATTCCAACCCCAATTTCTCTGCACCCATGGCACCAAAAGGGCGTAGGGGCATCTCTGGTCAAGTACACATGACCACCTCCAGGTCTCGAGGGGCATTTCATCTCTTTCCTTGCGTTGTAGCAACTGCCGTGGAGCCTATAATTGCAATGCATGCATTTGTGTCTTTTCGCGCTTCCTTCTAGGCCACATAAGTCGCACCAAAAGTGCTCACTTGCGGTACCATCTCTCACCATGAACTCGTGTTCTCCCTTCACGGGACATCTGGTTAGAAACATGTCCGCATTGATCGAGGAAGATGCCATTACTATTCAAAATAAAATAAAATAAAATAATCAACCATTAAACCAATCATGCATGTAATGAGATATTAATGCTAAAAGAAAGTCTATAATTGTTGTGTGCTAACTATATACCTCGTCAAGGAAGTAGAGTGACTTGCAATTATCTAGCCAAAATAAGTGAGAGTTAATAATGTAACTTGTGAGATTGAATTGGTGGTAGGCTAACCATTTATATAGTCTTATTTGGAACTTAATTTTTTTTAAAAAAAAATAGAGTAGTGTGGTGATGAAGGGGGTAGAGCATAAAGTCAATGTATTAATTTATATAAGCACATGATAATATTATGCTAAAAAACCAGTAAAACTCCCATATAAATAATTTAATTTTTAAACCACATTCTAACTAGTTATTATATAATTAATTAACTACCACTTCATTGTCCTTTCTCTAAAAAATTTATAATAATATTTTTTATTATCAACTTTAGTATAGCATTTTATTTTATTTTATTTTATTTTTATTTTTTATATAAACAAATAACAATATAATATCTTAAATTATAAATATTCTCTAATAGATCATTTTATTTTCAGTGATTGTACATGTATTTTAGGATTTTCATATATATATATATATATATATATATATATATATTCATATTTTGGTGCTATTTGTGTTTATAAGGACTGACTACAATTCTTTGACACATCTTTTAGATCGTGTGATTTAATTGGCGTTTATTTTTTTTTAAGATTTCAACCTTTTTTATTATTATTATGAAAAGTTTGGTGAAAAGATTTAATCTTGAAAGTTTTAAACAACTTTTTATATAAATAATATTTATTTTAGTATTTTAGTTGAATTAGTTTATTAGAAAAGTAATAATTATTTTAAAAATCATTAAAAAAAAAACTAAGAAAATATCATAGACAATTTATTTAATTATGTGATGCTAGAGATTCTAATAAAGAATTGTTTTTGTGTTCTACTAAAAATGTTCTAACTCTTCTAAAGTTATTCAATATATTTTCTTATAATTTAAAAATAAAAGTCGATATTTGATTAAATATTCGAATGATTTTCATAGATTTGAAACTCGTCTTTAGAGTAAAACATAAAATTTCGAATGTATGGTTAACTATATATAATCTTAGAATTTTTATAATTATAGTGCATTATCTTTTAATTTGCTTAAATAATTCATATGTCCTGCAATAGTCTTTATTTCATTTATTTATTCATTCATGTAAACTAACAATATATTGTGATTGAATATATATTTTTTAAATTGAATACACAAAGTTACATATTTATTCATTTTTTTTTTAAAATTTAAAAGATATAAATGAGAGTAGTTTAAACCGAAAAATAAAAACAGTAAAAAAAGAGACTAAACGAGAAATAATTAATGAGAAAATATCGAACAAAAATAAAATTTTAAAGGACATATAAAAAAATAATAATATTTTTGTATGATGTTGCTGTCATAAAATTCTTATAAAATCAAGCACTAGTGTTTTTGGTAGCGAGGGATAAAGACGAATGGTTCACAAGCATTATCTAAAGGACGATAATATTTTAACTTGTCTAGCTAGCTAGTTACAAATAATATTAAATTGATTTTTTTATTATTGTAAAATTTCCACTCTCTTATTTAACCTGATTAGTTTTGTTTGATAATAATGTATGATTTTGTTTAGCATGTTAATTATTTACATGGAATTCTTAGATTTATTGAATCTTGATTGGTCTTTATTTTAATTTGTAGGACACTAACTATAATGTTTGAGTTTGATTTTTTTCTTGAGGTTAAATTTGTATTTTGTGTTTAATAATTTTATAAATGCAAATTGGGGTTATATTTATTTCTTAAATAAATAAAATGATTTTTTTTAAAGGGATGATAGGGGAGAGAATAACATGTCATCACATCACTGCTGAAAAAATGTTAAAAGGTGAGGAGAGAGAAGAAAGAACAAATTTATTATTATTTTAGTAAATTAGACTGCGTCACACACGTATTCCTTTTCCCAAATTCACTCCCAAATCATTTTTCTTTTTTAGATAGAATATTCAAATCTTATTATCACTAGGATAGAAGACCACAATTACTATACTCTCCATAATAAACCTTATCTATAATTTGAGCTCTAGTGTTATCATTTTACAATCAAATAAAATTTATTATATATATATATATATGGTATAATAAACATATTTATATTATTAAAAAAAATAATTAAAAAATAATAGTAAAATTTATCCTTTCCCTAGGTTTAGTAATCCACGTCAGAAAAAGTTATGCCAAATAATAATAATCATCTATGATATGATCAAAATAGTAAAATAGTAAGAAAGTCATAAAAATTCATTAGAAGAAAATTTTCGAAGTATCTTCAAATCAAAAATAAATTCGAAAATTCTTAAAAATAAAATTAAAAAATTCTTAAATTGGATATCATATTCATCAAAAGAGATTATCAACAACCTCTTGTTAAACATTATATATTATATATATATATATATATATATATATATATTATAATCTTAGTAAAAAATGTAGGTCACACTAACTTTGTAAATTATGTATATATAATTATAATATGATGTATTAAATATAGTGTTGATAATATGGTTGATTATAGACAAGGTTATGAACGTCTAATCTAGAATCGAATGATTGAGTCGATTTTTTCGAATTTTTTTGATGGATTCATTAATGATTTACTTTGTTTATTGGATTCATTAGGAAATAATTTGAATATATTAACAAAATGGTTAACTTATATTTATACAACATAAAAAAATATTATGTCAATAAGGTGTACTTGTCGATCAAAATTAAAAAAAAATGAAGTCGAATCCAAATAAACAAATTCTCATGAATGCATAGCGAGGATTCTCGTTCACGGTGAATAACTAAACTTTAATTGAAATCAAATTAGAAATTTAAACCTATTTTAATCTGAAATATTTATTTTGATTAGTTATTTTGATGAAATGTTTTACTTCAAAACATTTTAAAATTTAAGAGTTTGAAAATTAGACACCTTAATTTTAACAAAAATAAAAAAATACTTATTTACTGTATATTCTAGATAAAAATTATTATTGATTATTTTAAATTTTAAATTAAAAATTTCATTTTAAATTAACTATATTTTTAAAAATATATTATTATCATATTTTTATAATGAAAAATATTTTATAATATGTTATATATATAAACAAATTTAATAATATTTTTCTGTTATAATACAGGAGAAAGGAGTCAACCAGCAAAGGGAAGACCATTGAATAAATCGAGTACGGTTCTTGTTGGGTAATTGTTGACTCAACATTGTGGCCCAATCTCTAGTAACCCGTTTATTGGAGTTGATCTAATAATATAAATATATACTATTCTCTTGGTGGGAGGTAGATGTCAAATTTCTTTGTAGTGTTTGGATGCTAGTGAGAGAGTTGCCTCCTTTGTGTGAGATAGTGGTGCAACGGAATCAATAAACAAGAGGACTAAGCCAAACTCCAATCGCATTCACACCCAACCATGGTATCAGAGCTAGGGTTTAGGGTTTGTAATTGAAGTTTGAGATTGGGTTGGAGGATATAAGTTATCTTCACCAATAAGCGTAGATCTGTCTTCTGTTTCTTCTTTAATCCTATTGCTTTTATTCTCTGCTTCTTCTAGTACTGGAGGAAGAAGAAAGTCGTTGCCGCATCTGGAGAAGAAGTCGTTGCTGTCCTTTTCAACTATTGTTGGTGTCGCGTTTGTCGCGACCGCTGAAAATCAAAGCCATGTTGCTTTTAATTTGTTTGATAGCATGTTTGGTGTTAATCAATATGGTATGGTTCCGTTTGACGGAAAAACTGATTTTAGCATTTGGAAACAAAAAATGAAATGTGTTTTGATTTAGAAAAAATGTTTTAAATCTGTTAGTCAGGTTTATGCTGCTATTGATACCGTTGAGAAAAATAGTGAAATGAATAAAAATGCTTGTGCCTCTATATATACTTGAATTTATCTAATTCTGTGATGAGAAAAATTGGTAATTTAGAGTGTGCAAAAACGTTGTGTGATAAATTGTCTGAACTTTATACTGAAACTTCTCTGCCTAATAAAATATTTTTACTTGAAAAGTTTTTCAAATTTAGATTGGATATGTCCAAGGATATTGAAGATAATCTGGATATTTTCACTAAACTTATTTCTGATATTGTTGTGTGGTGATAAGAACATTGATGAGTATGCCCCCATTGTCTTGTTGAATGTTATTCCTGATTTTTTTAATGATGTGAAGTCTTCCATTAAGTATGACATAGATAGTGTCACTCTTGATATTGTTGTCAATGGTCTTAAGAGTAAGGAGTTAGATTTGAGACAATCCGAGAGGGATAAACAGTCTGGTGGGGAAGTCATGCATGTGAGGGGTAGATCTAAGGGTGGGTAGAGTGCCCAAAAGAATGTCAGTAATGAGAGTTCTGGTAAGAAATCTCATCCTGCTAGTAAAAGAAAATCTAAGTCTAGGTCTAGTACTAGAAAGTGTTATAATTGTCATGAGTCTGGTCATTTTATCAAGGAATGTCCTAAGCCTAAGAGAAATCAACATGTTGAAATGCTAATGTGGCTGTTTGTGAGGCTAATATGGGCGATATTTTTATGATTAATAATCTATGTGATTATGCTAGCTTGAACTCTGTGTTATTTGATTCTTTGTGATTGGCTAGTTGACTCTAGTTGTACCTTTCATGTGATTCCATTTAGAGATTTGTTTTATAACTATAAAAAGATTGAACATGGTTTTGTGTCTATGGCAAATTCGAAAAATTGCAAGGTGTTAGGAATAAGTGATGTATGCCTAAGGTTCTCTTGTGGTTTTGTGTTTACTTTGAAGAATGTGAGGCATGTTCCTGATTTGCGTTATAATTTCCTATCTTGTGCATCTCTTGAGAATGATGGTTTGGAGGGGAAGTGGGGGAAGAGTGTTATGAAAATTTTACGTGGGTCTCTTGTTATCTTTACTATTAAAAAAATGAACAATCTGTATGTGTGTCATGTTGAGACTGCTTGTGACTCTGTGAACTCTGTGATTGGTGATAAATCTATTCTTTGACATAATAAATTATGTCAAATGAGTAACAAAGGTCTAGAAATTTTGCATAAAGGTGGTCACTTTGGTAGTGATAAATTGCCCCATCCCCTTCTGTGAATCATGTGTGCTAGGAAAACAGTATAAGGTGAGTTTTTTCATCTCCTCTTACCCAAATGTGTCCAAGTGTACTGATATCCTTGAATATTTACATGCTGATGTGTGGGGTGCCTCTAGTGTTGTTACACATGGAGGGAACCGATATTTTTTGTCCATCATTGATAATTATTCTAGGAAATTTTGGGTGTTACTATTGAAACTTAAGTATGATGTTTTTGAAAAGTTTAAGGAGTGAAAGATTTTGATTGAGAATCAAACAGGTAAGAGAATTAAAAAATCTTAGAACAGATAATGGTCTTGAGTTCTGTAGTAAACAATTGAATGATTTATGTACTACATGGGGAATTAAAAGGCATAGATCTGTGCCGTACACACCACATCAGAATGGTGTTGCTGAGAGGATGAATAGAACACTTCTAGAGAGGGTGAGATCTATATTAGCGTCATCTGGGTTGTTTAAGAAGTTTTGGGGGGATGCTTTGCATACTGTTGCTTATGTAATAAATAGGTCCCCTAGTGTTCCCTTAGGAGGAAAATGTCCTTAATCTGTGTTTTCAGGTAAACCTCTTGATTTGAGCAACTTGAAAGTTTTTGGTTGTGTTGGCTATGTGCATAAGAAGGTTGACAAGTTGGAGCCTAGGTCCAAGAAATGTGTGTTCTTAAGCTACCCTAAAGGGTAAAATGTTACTCCTTAGTGGATTGCAAGTGGTTGTATAAGGTAAAGCAAGAGTCTGAAAAAGTTAGATTCAAGACTAGGTTAGTAGCCAAGAGATTTACTCAAAAGGAGGGAATAGATTATGCTGAAATTTTCGCTCCTGTTGTCAAATTCACTACTATTAGAATTATGCTTGCTTTAGTTGCTCACTTTGATTGGGAATTGAAGCAAATGAATGTTACTACTGCTTTCTTACATGGTGAACTTGATAAGAATATTTATATGCATCAACTTGAGGGGTTTGTTGACCCCCAGTTGTCTGATCATGTTTGTTTGTTAAAAAAAGCCTTGTATAGTTTAAAATAATCTCCTATGCAATGAAATATCAAGTTTGATAAATGCATGCAATCTTTGATGTTTAAAAGAAGTTATTATGATCATTGCCTTTACTTAAAGAATATAGACTATGTGCATGTATTTCTTTTATTGTATGTGGATGACATGCTGATTGTTAGCCCATGTCTGAAGTCTATTATGCATGTGCAAAAATCGTTTTGTGAAAATTTTGACATGAAAAACTTAGGTGATGCTAAGAAGATTTTGGGCATGAATATCATTAGAGATAGAACAAAATTTTCTTTTGTGTTGAATCAAAGTGCATATGTTGCTAAAATTTTGAGTAAAATTTCTATGTCTGATGCTAAATCTGTGAATGTGGCTCTTGCTTCCCACTTTCTGTTAAGTAAGGATTAGTCTCCTAAGACTGAAACTGAAATAACTGAAATAAAGAATGTGCCTTATTCCAATGTTATAGGGTCTGTTATTTATCTCATGATTAGCACTAAGCCTGATATTGCATATACAGTTAGTTGCTTGAGTAGATTTATGTCTAACCCTGATATGCCTCATTGGAATGCTTTGAAATGACTTTTGAGATATTTAAAAACCACTATTGATGTTGGCTTGACTTTCTCTAAGTGTTCTGTAGGTACTAAGCTGGTTGGTTATGTGGATTCCAATTATGCTAATGATAGGGATAATAGAAAGTCTACTACTTTCTATGTATTAATTTGTGTGGCTCTTGCATAAGTTGGAAGTCTCAACTTCAACCCATTGTTGCTTTATCTACTACAGAATCTGAGTATGTAGCTGCCACTGAAGCTTTTAAGGAAGCAATTTGGCTTAGAGCTATTTTGTCTGAAATTGGTTTTCTTGACAAAAATGTGGTTGTGTTTTCTGATAATCAATCTGCTATTTAACTGTGTAAAAATCCTGTTTTTCATGATAGAACTAAACACATTGATGTTAGGTTTCATTACATTCGGGTAGGGGTGAGCATAATATGGGTTTACCCAAACTCAACCCTAACCCAAACCCAAAATATTAATTTAGGTTGGTTAATATGGGTTGGGTTGAGTATGGGTTGGATTGAGTATGAGTTGAGTTTAATTTGGGTTGGGTTAGGGTTACCCAAATTACCCAAATTATATAAATTTAGTTTAATTCTCCATTATTAATCCAATATAAACTAATCATCTTCCAACTTTAAGTCGAACACGTTTTTGACATGTTTAACATATTTTTCATACGTTTAACACGTTTTGCACACATCTAACACGTTTTTAATATTTTTAACACGTTTCACTTATAACATGTTTTTCACACGTTTAACACGTTTTTCACATGTTTAACACATTTTTCACACGTTTAACACGTTTTTCATACGTTTAACACGTTTTTCACACGTTTTCACGTTTTTGACAAGTTTAACACGTTTTTACGTTTTTCACATGTTTAACACGTTTTTGACATGTTTAACACATTTTCACATTAATAACACGTTTTTGTCACGTTGAACACGTTTTTGACAGGTTTAATACGTTTAACGCATTTTTGACAAGTTTAACACGTTTTTTACGTTTTTGGCACGTTTAACACGTTTTTAACATATTTAATACGTTAACACGTTTTTGATAAGTTTAACACGATTTTCACGTTTTGGCACATTTAACACGTTTTAAACATATTTAACACGTTTTTGATAAGTTTAATAAGATTTTCACGTTTTTGACACGTTTAACACGTTTTTGACATTTTAACACGTTTTTGATATGTTTAACACGTTTTTCACACGTTTAACATGTTTTTCATATTTTTATCACATTTGTACACTTAAAACATGTTTTTCACACGATTAACAAGTTTTTGACATGTTTAACACGTTTTCATACTAATAACACGTTTTTGTCACGTTTAACACGTTTTGACATGTTTAATACGTTTAACGCGTTTTTGATAAATCAACACGTTTTTTTACGTTTAACACGTTTTTAACATTTTAGCACGTTTTTGATATGTTTAACACGTTTTCACACGTTTAACACGTGTTTCACACATTCAATATATTTTTCACGTTTTTGGCATGTTATACACGTTTTTGACATATTTGACATGTTTTTCACACATTAAACATGTTAAAAGTGCCAAAAATGTGAAAAATATGTGAAACGTGTCAATAATGTGAAAAACGTATTAAACGTGTCGAAAACGTGTTAAACGTGTCCAAACGTGTCAAAAACGTGGAAAACGTGTTAAACGTGTTAAACGTGTCAAAACGTGCAAAAAACGTGAAAAACGTGTGAAACGTGTCAAAAATGTGAAAAATATATTAAACGTGATAAAACGTGTTAAACGTGTCAAAACGTGTTAAACGTGCCAAAAATGTGTCAAAATGTGTTAAACGTGCCGAAAACGTAAAAAATGTGTCAAAAACGTGTCAAACGTGTTAAAAACGTGTTAAACACGCCAAAAACATGAATAACGTGTTCAACGTGTCAAAAATGTGTTAAACGTGCCAAAAACGTGTTCAACGTGTCAAAACGTGTTAAACATGTGAAAAACGTATTAAAAATGTTAAAAACGTGAAAAACGTATTAAAAATGTCAAAAACGTGAAAAACGTGTTAAACGAATAAAAATGTGTTAAATGAGTCAAATAAATGTTAAATAAAAAAATAAAAATAAAATAATTTGGGTTACCCAACCCATACCCAACCCATATTAGTAAATAATATGGGTTGAATTATGGGTTGGGTAAATTTAATTTGGGTTGAATATGGGTTGGGTAATACGGGTTGGGTTTACCCGTTTGCTCACCCCTACATTCGGGATATTGTTGAAAAGGACATTATTAAGTTAGAGAAATTTTTTTCAGAATTTAATCCTGCTGATATGGGTACTAAGTGTCTACCTGCTGAAAAATTTATTTCATGTCAACGGATTTTAAACTTTGACTTAGGGAAAACTCTTTGAGGTTCGTCCTTTGTGGACATGGCATGCTTTGTGATTTTACCTTCAATTTTTGTGATTTCCAATGCTTTGTGATCTTGCGTTTAATATTTGTGATTTTCGCATGTTTTGTGCTCTTACATTTGATCTTTGTGATTTTCGCATGTTTTGCGCTCTTGCGTTTGATCTTTGTGATTTTCCTATGCTTTGTGCTATTGCGTTTGATCTTTGTGATTTTCGCATGCTTGTGCTCTTGCGTTTGATCTTTGAGATTTTCGCATTCTTTGTGCTCTTGCGTTTGATCTTTGTGATTTTTCGCATTCTTTGTACTCTTGCCCCTAGTCTTTGTGACACGAGTTTACCTTGGGTATTCTCTTTGTTGCATCGGTGGTAATAAATTGGCGATGATGTGTCTTGTGATTTCGTGATTGTGTTTTGCACTGTTTTGGGCCAAAAGTGGAGATTGTTGGGTATTGATTGACCCAACATTGTGGCCCAATCTCTAGTAACCCGCTTATTGGACTTGACCTAATAATATAAATAGATAATACTCTTTTGGTGGGAGGTAGAGGTCAAATTCCTTTGTGATGTTTGGATGTTAGTGAGAGGGTTGTCTCTTTTGTGTGAGATAGTGGTGCAACGGAATCGATAAACAAGAGGACTGAATCAAACTCCAATCGCATTCACACCCAATAATTCGGGAAGTCTCAGATGCTGGGCATTAGCATCAGAGCTAGCTCCTAACTAAATTCTTGAGTCTCGAACCAACGAACGGATTAACTGTTTCGAATCTGCACGATGCACCGACTTTATTTGAAGGAAGTAATTCGTTCGCTATGATTTTAGCGAACACTCGAATTGCTTCCAAACAGGAAATTAGACCCCTAGAGAATTTATAGCTATCGACATTATTTGTATCTGAAGAAATATAATAAATTAATAAGAAAATATGAAAACGTCTTATTCCACAAATACATGCATCAAAAGTGCCTTATTTCACAATATTTGTAAGACTTCAAACCAGGTCTTAACACAGAAAATTAATACAATGCAAGGAAACATATAAAAAGTGCCTTATTCCACACATAACCCAAAAGGATTCCGATGGCGATGACCACGGAATCATTATTCAACAACACAACGAGAAAAACACAACGAGGAAATATGCTTAGATCAAGATCAGACGTTCTAAGAGTAGATCGAAATCAGATGTTCTATGAGCGCCAAGAACAATTTTCCAATTGCTGCATGATTTCCTAGTATCGTTCCTAGGACGAACTTGAGCAAAGGCACCCCCACTTTCTTCCAAGGAATACCAGTTTTCTTCTCCAATTGCTCGGCCAGGTTCGCGAGATCCACATTCTCCAACCTTTTCATCTTCGCCTCATCCAACCGACCTTCTTTCCAAATTTGAACAATCAGTTCCATCACACAATCCACATGAAGACTGTATTTCTTATTATCAGTCGATACGTAAGCCCATCCCCGGGCGTTCCCGCCAGCTTTCTTGCAGCACAAACATTTGGCGTTTGAGTTTTCTTGGATGAGGAATTTCATGCCTAACGGATTCCACTCTTTTTTGACATCACTACAAAGAGGATGAAGATAAACACTTTTCCCATGTGCATCCGGCCGGGCGGACTTGAGGATAAACCCACATACATTCCTTCCACACGGAGAGCACACCTGACCCGGGTAGTTACCCGGGTGTTGGGCAATGAATTGGAACTCTTTTCCGGGGAAATTTTCATTTTTGGCGGTTGGCGGACGAGCCGAGGACTTGAACTTCTCTAGGAGATGAAAGCACTCATGATGGAGCCTATAATAACAAGACTCACATTTGAATCGGATTCCAACCCCAATTTCTCTGCACCCATGGCACCAAAAGGGCGTAGGGGCATCTCTGGTCAAGTACACATGACCACCTCCAGGTCTCGAGGGGCATTTCATCTCTTTCCTTGCGTTGTAGCAACTGCCGTGGAGCCTATAATTGCAATGCATGCATTTGTGTCTTTTCGCGCTTCCTTCTAGGCCACATAAGTCGCACCAAAAGTGCTCACTTGCGGTACCATCTCTCACCATGAACTCGTGTTCTCCCTTCACGGGACATCTGGTTAGAAACATGTCCGCATTGATCGAGGAAGATGCCATTACTATTCAAAATAAAATAAAATAAAATAATCAACCATTAAACCAATCATGCATGTAATGAGATATTAATGCTAAAAGAAAGTCTATAATTGTTGTGTGCTAACTATATACCTCGTCAAGGAAGTAGAGTGACTTGCAATTATCTAGCCAAAATAAGTGAGAGTTAATAATGTAACTTGTGAGATTGAATTGGTGGTAGGCTAACCATTTATATAGTCTTATTTGGAACTTAATTTTTTTTTAAAAAAAATAGAGTAGTGTGGTGATGAAGGGGGTAGAGCATAAAGTCAATGTATTAATTTATATAAGCACATGATAATATTATGCTAAAAAACCAGTAAAACTCCCATATAAATAATTTAATTTTTAAACCACATTCTAACTAGTTATTATATAATTAATTAACTACCACTTCATTGTCCTTTCTCTAAAAAATTTATAATAATATTTTTTATTATCAACTTTAGTATAGCATTTTATTTTATTTTATTTTATTTTTATTTTTTATATAAACAAATAACAATATAATATCTTAAATTATAAATATTCTCTAATAGATCATTTTATTTTCAGTGATTGTACATGTATTTTAGGATTTTCATATATATATATATATATATATATATATATATATATATATATATATATATATATATATATTCATATTTTGGTGCTATTTGTGTTTATAAGGACTGACTACAATTCTTTGACACATCTTTTAGATCGTGTGATTTAATTGGCGTTTATTTTTTTTTAAGATTTCAACCTTTTTTATTATTATTATGAAAAGTTTGGTGAAAAGATTTAATCTTGAAAGTTTTAAACAACTTTTTATATAAATAATATTTATTTTAGTATTTTAGTTGAATTAATTTATTATAAAAGTAATAATTATTTAAAAATCATTAAAAAAACTAAGAAAATATCATAGATAATTTATTTAATTATGTGATGCTAGAGATTCTAATAAAGAATTGTTTTTGTGTTCTAATAAAAATGTTCTAACTCTTCTAAAGTCATTCAATATATATATTATATTTCTTTATTTTCTTAAAAATACAAGTCGATTAAATATTCGAATGATTTTCATAGATTTGAAACTCGTCACACAAAATTTCGAATGTATGGTTAACTATATATAATCTTATAGAATTTTTACAATCATAGTGCATTATCTTTTGATTTTATTTAAGTAATTCATATTTCCGCAATAGTCTTTATTTCATTTATTTATTCATTCATGTAAACTAACAATATATTGTGATTGAATATATATTTTTTAAATTGAATACACAAAGTTACATATTTATTCACAATTTTTTTTTTAAAATTTAAAAGATATAAATGAGAGTAGTTTAAACCGAAAAATAAAAACAGTAAAAAAAGAGACTAAACGAGAAATAATTAATGAGAAAATATCGACCAAAAACATTATTTTAAAGGACATACACAAAATAATAATATTTTTGTATGATGTTGCTGTCATAAAATTCTTATAAAATCAAGCACGGGTGTTTTTGGTAGCTAGGGATAAAGCGAATGGTTCACAAGCATTATCTAAAGGACGACAATATTTTAACTTGTCTAGCTAGCTAGTTACAAATAATATTTTTGATTTTTTTTTTATTGTAAAATTTCCACTCTTTTATTTAACTTGATTAGTTTTGTTTGATAATAATGTAAGATTTTGTTTAGCATGTTAATTATTTACATGGAATTCTTAAATTTATTGAATCTTGATTTGTCTTTATTTTAATTTGTAGGACACTAACTAGAATGTTTGAGTTTGATTTCTTTTCTTGAGGTTAAATTTGTATTTTGTGTTTAATATTTTTATAAATGCAAATTGGGCTTATATTTATTTCTTAAATACATAAAACAATTTTTTTTAAAGGGATGATAAGGGAGAGAATGATTTGTCACCACATCACTGCTGGAAAAATGATAAAATGTGAGAAGAGAGAAGAAAGAACAAATTTATTATTATTTTAGTAAATTAGACTGCGTCACACAGCGTATTCCTTTTCCCATATTCTCTCCCAAATCATTTTTCTTTTTAGATAGAATATTCAAATCTTATTATCACTAGGATAGAAGACCACATTTACTATACACTCCATAATCAACCTTATCGATAATTTGAGCACTAGTGCTATCATTTTACAATCAAATAAAATTTTTATATATATATATATATATATATATATATATATATATATATATATATTAAACATATTTATATTATTAAAAAAATAATTAAAAAACAATAGAAAAATTTATCTTTTTCCTAGGTTTGGTAATCAACGCCAGAAAAAGATATGCCAAATGATAACTAATCATCTACAATATGATCAAAATAGTAAGAAAGTCATAAAAATTCTTTCGAAGATAATTTTTGAAGTATCTCCAAATCAAAAATAAATTCCAAAAATCTTAAAAATAAAATTAAAAAATTCTCAAATTGGATATCATATTCACCAAAAGAGATTATCAACAACCTCTTGTTAAACATTATATATATTATATATATATATATATATATATTATATTATATATATATATATATTATATATTATATATATATATATATATTATAATCTTAGTAAAAAATGTAGGTCACACTAACTTTGTAAATTATATATATATATAATTATAATATGATGTATTAAATATAGTGTTGATAATATGATTGATTATAGACAAGGTTATGAACGTGTAATCTAGAATCGGATTATTGAGTCGATTTTTTCGAATTTTTTTGATGGATTCATTAATGATTTACTTTGTTTATCGTATTCATTAGGAAATAATTTGAATATATTAACAAAATGGTTAACTTATATTTATACAACATAAAAAAACATTATGTCAATAAGGTGTACTTGTCGATCAAATTTAAAAAAAAATGAAGTCGAAAAGTCAAAATTCCAAATAAACAAATTCTCATGAATGCATAACGAGGATTCTCGTTCAACTAAACTTTAATTGAAATCAAATTAGAAATTTAAACCTATTTTAATCTGAAATATTTATTTTGATTAGTTATTTTGATGAAATGTTTTACTTCAAAACTTTTTAAAAATTAAGAATTTGAAAATTAGACACATACGACTTACCATAATACAACATTTTGTCATGCATATATCATCCGTAAGAACTTCACTGTGAACAACACTCCATCAAAAGAACGATACCTTTGATGAAATCTTTGATTCCCAAAGTTTCTCCCAAAAAAAATTATATAGAATAATCTTAGTGAACAAGTTGTAGCAATACCCAGCATGGAAACTATATCCATGTCTTGCCAACACATAACGTCTTGTTTAGAAAGGGACACTTGTTTGCGTCATATCAAAAGTAAAACTCTAGACATTACATCAAATATCCCCAAAATTGATCAAAGAACCATCCCCACAATGAATCTACACTGTTCACAAAAAAATTTCCATATAGAATAAAATTCCCTCCAAATGCTACCCCACTAGATAATTAGAGATTTTAGTGAACATACTTACACATCTGATCATCGATGCCCCAAAACGATTCGACTGCGTTACAAATCTACTACACAATTTTAATAAAAGAGTCTTATTAAAGGAAATAAGATCTCGAATATCCATACCTCATTGATCTTTAAAGCATTTAATCTTATCTCAACTAACTAGATGACAAAACGATGAGTTAGAAGATCCTTATAAAAATTTACACATTATTCTCTCTATTTTCATCGCCACGCCCTTGGAGAGAATGAATAAATGCATCATATATGTGGACTTAGATGACAATACACTCTTAATGAGCAACCCTTTTAGATATTATTTTTATTTTTTTATCTAGATAGTTTACATTCCATTTTAGTGATATCGAGTTTCAAAAGATCTTCATTATAATTTAGCACCCAGTAACATACCAAGATAGGTTGACGGAAGACCACTAATTCAGAATTCTAACAAATTTGACAACTTCATCCTTCTTCTATTCGAAAAAGAATTTGATAATAATTAAGATGTCTAACTTATTAAGATCAACTCAAAAACCGAAACATACACCGAATAACCATAAAATATCTCGAAAGTGTTTAAAATTAATGTAGGTAACCTGAACCATGTAAAGGATGTCATCTACGCAAATATCTCGAAGGTATCATTATAATAACTTTATAATATTAAATAAAATCATTATATATTTTAATAATATATATTAAAATTGTTAATATTATTAAATAAAATAATTCTCTCAATATATTTGATTTTAAATTATTGTTATTTATTTAATAAATATTATAATAATTATTCAAATAAAATATTTTATAAATACAAATTTATATAAATTGTTGGAGATGGTAAGTTCTAAGAAGGTCAACTCAATTATTCGTTATGTTATGTGATCAAAAAATATGGATACATTTGATGTTGGTCATTGTTCTACTTTATTTAATAAATCATCCCATCTAATTTTTGTTATGAGACTTAAATGTGTATACACAAATCTCATTATTTGGTTATCGACTTATTTATAGAGATATTTTAACAAATGACATATTTAAGCGTAAGAGCTATATCATGTTTGTCAATGTTGTATGTGTTATAAGTAGAATGAGTCGGTTTTGCACCTTTTCTTGTATTGTCTGTTTGTCTGTGGTTGAGATTTTGAGCTTTCTTTGAATTAATCAGGGTTCAATGAGTTATGTCAAAGCCCACGACAGTTGTTGAGATGTTTAGATGGAGACAACCAATTTACTGGTCTGAAACAATGGACTTTTATTCCGTTGTTTTTTTAGTGAATTATTTGGCTTGAACAAAGAACTAGAGGACTTTTAATAACTATAGATAGGGATATCAATTATAGCCCGTCTCGTGGTTTTTGACCTGAATTGCCCCCGTTAGGAGGGTTTTTCTCCGAAATCGAACTAGGATGGGGTGAGAATGATATTTGTGTCTCCCGCCCCGACTCTGCCCCGATTTCACATCGATTCTACCCTAAAAATTAATAAAAACAATTGAATATATAACGTTACCAATATATTTATTTATTCTTCATATTATAAGAGTTTTAAGTTTATTTCATTATAATAATATAAATTTTTAATATACGTAATATTAAAATATTCGTTTATATAATTTTATGAAAGATTTATTTTTTATTTTTGAGATAATATGGTATAACAGTGTCCCGTAGAAATTTTAAAACTGAACAGGACGGACGAGATGGTATAGTAAAAATCAATCCTAAAGTAGAATGAGGTAGGGATGGTAAACGCGCTCTCCGCCCATTGCCATCCCTAACTATAAACGACTGATTATGTCAATTCACAACGTAATATCTTGACGTTGTCGAAGGTGAGATTCGATATAAATGTGGACTCAACATATGATTTTCATTTTTCTCTTAAAAAATCTTCCTAATCGGTAATTATATATTTTTGTTTTGTTGTTTTTTTTGTTAAATTATTCAATTTCTTTATTTTAATTTTCTTCGAATATTTCGTGTAATATTTTTTTTTTGTTATGTTTTAATGAGACTCTTTATCGTATAGTATTTAAAAAAACAAAATTACATAAATAAGATTTTAATCTTATTAAAATTAAAAAAATTGTTAAAATATTTAAATTGAAATTATCATTAAATTTAATAATGATAAATAAAAAATAGATAAATAAAATTATAAATGTTATTCATTTTTTTTTTAATTTATTACTTTTAAATTTCAAAATATTTTAATATTTCTTATTTATTATATTTTATAATAAAATATTTAAATGAAAATGTTAAATATATATTATAAAACATATTTTATAATGAAAAATTAATTATTGTCCTGTGAATTTTGACTTGGAGTATGTAACATGTTGTCTCGTTTGGATTCCTTAAATTTAAGTACATACATTAATAGGTTGTTACGGGTATACCGTATTTTTATACATACCGTTTCCCGTGCCGAAAGTTTTGTTATATGTTCAAATATAAAACATTTCAGAAAAAAAAAATAGTTAAATTTAGTTTGTTGTTGGAGATGTTATCCAAAGGATTCAAGAATTCCTCATGAACCCTTAAGCAATGAAACATATAATTTTGATCCTTATTTCAAATGAATTACACCCAATATTTTCATACTTTCGTCACGTATATATACAGGGGCGGAGCCAGGATGAAAAATTACTTGGGGCTGACTCCAACTTGCATCTCAGATTTAACTTTCTATGTTTTGTTTTTTTTTCAATAAAATTTTCACGATTATTAGAAGATGGAAAATCGTCATGCCCCCTCAATGCACACGCTTGCAAAGTGAGCCACCGAATGATTTCAATAGTAGCTGTAAACCGTAATATGTTATTTTGTTTTTTCATCTGAAGACTGTGCATTTAGTATTTTGTCAATATGACAAGGATATTCATTAGATTATCAAGATATTCAACTGCCCTATTATGTGGTGAAATATTATATCCTATATGAACAAAAGAGCATTTATCCTCATTATTAACTCACTTTCAATAAAATTTTCACGATTATTAGAAGATGGAAAATCGTCATGCCCCCTCAATGCACACGCTTGCAAAGTGAGCCACCGAATGATTTCAATAGTAGCTGTAAACCGTAATATGTTATTTTGTTTTTTCATCTGAAGACTGTGCATTTAGTATTTTGTCAATATGACAAGGATATTCATTAGATTATCAAGATATTCAACTGCCCTATTATGTGGTGAAATATTATATCCTATATGAACAAAAGAGCATTTATCCTCATTATTAACTCACTTTCAATATTTGAATCCATCTATTGTAAATGTAGGTTTTGGGGGTTACTTATGTTAAAACAAGAAACATGGGAAACAAAAAGCAGCATCTTTCAAAGGAGAGTATTCTAACCAAGTAAATTTCTTAAACCAATGACTTTGGAACCGTCGATTTTGATTTCCAAATTTGGTCGGCGGGTACTCATCCTTAATAGGTTGATATGACCCCATCTTGATATAAGCTCGTTTAATTTCATCCCTTTGATTAAAAAGATATTTCCATATCGGAATACGTAATGTTGGATCAAGTTTAAGAGAACTTACATCAACATCAATTCTAGGAGATTTGTTAAGTTCTTGAGTAGAGATATCAAATTCTTTATTTTAACTTGTTTATTAATATTAATTTATATTTTCTTATAAATTTTTGAAATAGTTTAAAATTAAAAATATAAAACACTATTATTATTATTATTTTAATTTTTATATTTTACTCTTATAAATAATTTGTATTATTAATTATATTAAAATAAATAAAAAATAATGTATAATTATTATATAAATATAATTTTAAAATAAATAATATTATTATATGATTTACAAAATTTTATATATAAATAAATCTTATTTATATATTATTATAAAATATATTAAGTTAAAGGTTTATATTGAAATAAATAAAAAATAATGTATAATTATTATATAAATATAATTTTAAAATAAATAATATTATTATATGATTTACAAAATTTTATATATAAATAAATCTTATTTATATATTATAAAATATATTAAATTAAAGGTGAGGCCAAGATTTGATCACCTAACCTCATATTCACATTTCAATAACATAGCCAACTAACATAGTCAACTGAGCTAAAACTCACATGTGAAACAAATATATAAAAAAATTTCTTTTAGCATTTTAATTTAGGTGGGGCTGGAGCCCACCCTAGCCCATGGGTGGCTCCGCCCTTGTATATATATATATCTTGTTGTAACATGATATATATATATATGAGAAATGATATTCTCAACGACAAGTTAGCGAAAGCAAGGCCACGAATCTTACGTGGCTTTGCCAGCTAGGAGAGAGAAAAAAAATTAAAAAAAATTAAAAAAAAATTGAAATTTTCTATTTCCCCCCAAAACCAAAAATCCTATTATTTCTATATTTCTATTTCCCCCAAAAACCAAAATCTTATTCTTTCTCTCTCTTTTGTTTTATTCTCTCTTTCTCTTTTGTTTCATTTTTCCTAAACCCACTGGCGATTCTCTTCTTTCATTTTCACCGACTTCTCTTCCGATCGATCGAAATGGTAAGACTTCTTCCGTTAATGAAACGTTTTATTTTTTCCCAAAACCAAAACCCCCACGACAATCTCTCTCTTTATTTTTCGTTTCCATTTCCCAAAACCCAACCCACTGTCAATCTTACTGAAACGTTTCATCGACTTCTTATCTTCTGATCGATTGAAATATAAAGTCTTTTTTCTTTCTTTCGTTTATCTTCCGTTCGAAATGATTGTCATATCAATATTTATGTTTAACGTTTATGGTTTAGCTGCTGAATCGATTTACATTAGAGTTCTAAAAGATCTGGATCTTCATACATGACCTACAAATCAAATTAACATTACAATAAGATTATTGACAAGAAATGCTAGTTTCGGGACCAGAAAAGCTGGTTTCGGGACCAGAAAAGCTGGTTTCGGGACCAGAAAAACTGGTTTCGGGACCAGAAAAGTTAGTTTCGGGACCCGAAACGTCAAAAAAAAAAAAAATTTTTTTTTTTTTGGAAATGAGTGGTTTCGGGACCCGAAATGAGTGGTTTCGGGACCCGAAATGAGTGGTTTCGGGACCAGAAATGAGTGATTTCGGGACACTTTTTTTAATTTTTTTTAAATCTGAAACATTATAATGAATCTTAGAAAATCAAAAATAATTGAAGATAATGTTATTATACTAGAAATTTACATAATTAAACATTTATTTACAATGTTACAATCTGTCATTTATATCACATTTAAAATACAACCTACAATTTGAGAGATCTCAAATAATCTCATTTTTCATTAACTTGATCAATAAGAAGATTTGGATCTTCATACATGACCTACAAATCAAATTAACATTACAATAAGATTATTGGTTTATAAAAAAATAAAATAGCAATAAAAGATCGTATAGAAACCATTTCGGAGTTTGAAATCACCCTAAAATGGTGATTTCGGGACAAAAAATGCTGGTTTCGGGACCAGAAAAACTGGTTTCGGGACTCGAAATGAGTAGTTTCGGGACCCGAAACGGAAAAAAAAAAAAAAAAAATTTTTTTTTTTTTTTTTGGAAATTAGTGGTTTCGGGACCCGAAATGAGTGATTTCGGGACACTTTTTTTTAATTTTTTTTAATCTGAAACATTATAATGAATCTTAAAAAATCAAAAATAATTGAAGATAATGTTATTATACTAGAAATTTACATAATTAAACATTTATTTACAATGTTACAATCTGTCATTTATATCACATTTAAAATACAACCTACAATTTGAGAGATCTCAAATAATCTCATTTCTTCATTAACTTGATCAATAAGAAGATTTGGATCTTCATACATGACCTACAAATCAAATTAACATTACAATAAGATTATTGGTTTATACAAAAATAAAATAGCCATAAAAGATCGTATAGAAACCATTTCGGAGTTTGAAATCACCCTAAAATGGTGATTTCGGGACAAAAAATGCTGATTTCGGGACCAGAAAAGCTGGTTTCGGGACCCGAAATGAGTAGTTTCGGGACCCGAAACGGCAAAAAAAAATATATATATATATATACATTTTTTTTTTTGAAATGAGTGGTTTCGGGACCCGAAATGAGTGGTTTCGGGACCCGAAATGAGTGGTTTCGGGACCCGAAATGAGTGGTTTCGGGACCAGAAATGAGTGATTTCGGGACACTTTTTTTTAATTTTTTTTAATCTGAAACATTATAATGAATCTTAGAAAATCAAAAATAATTGAAGATAATGTTATTATACTAGAAATTTACATAATTAAATATTTATTTACAATGTTACAATCTGTCATTTATATCACATTTAAAATACAACCTACAATTTGAGAGATCTCAAATAATCTCATTTCTTCATTAACTTGATCAATAAGAAGATTTGGATCTTCATAAATGACCTACAAATCAAATTAACATTACAATAAGATTATTGGTTTATACAAAAATAAAATAGCCATAAAAGATCATATAGAAACCATTTCGGAGTTTGAAATCACCCTAAAATGGTGATTTCGGGACAAAAAATGCTGGTTTCGGGACCAGAAAAGCTGGTTTCGGGACCCGAAATGAGTAGTTTCGGGACCCGAAATGAGTAGTTTCGGGACCCGAAACGGCAAAAAAAAATATATATATATATATATTTTTTTATTTTATTTTTTGGAAATGAGTGGTTTCGGGACCAGAAATGGTTTTTCTTACAACCTAATTGAAATTAGTTCTGCAACTAAACCCATAACAACAGCCAAACATTATATAATCATACTTTCGGGTCCCGAAATCACATTTTCGGGACCCATAACAGCCAAACATTATACAATCATACTTTCGGGTCTCTAAACCATCCATTTCCGGACTCATAATGCAGCAAATACACAATAATCATAGTTTTCTATCGTTAAAATCATTAAAATCATTAAAATCCCTAACCCTAACCGCAAAAAGCTAAACGATCTTCAAATCATTAAAATGATCTACGATTCTAAAAGAGAAAATGTTATTTACCTTGTCTTTTGAGATCTGGGAGATTTTGAAGTCTTGTATGGAGATGTACCTGGACCACCAGCCTGAAAAGATAGTATGAAGTTAACACGAAGGCAGACAATGAAGTGAACATACACGAAAGAGTTTTCTTACCATTTTCGATCGAAAGAAGATGAAGAAAGTAGAAGAAGTCGGGGATGCCGGAGAGAAAAATCGTCAGAGAAGAAATCGGGGTTCGCCGAAAGTGATAAATGAAAATAAGAAAGAGAGGAAAGAAGAAAGAGAGAAAAGAAGAAAGAGAGGAAAACTGAAATATTTAATTTTTTTATTTTGTTTTGCTTTTTCTCTCTCTTAGCTGGCAAGTAGGATTCGTGGCCTTACTTTCGCTAACCCTTCGTTGGGTTTATCATACCTCTATATATATATATATATATAACTTTTTTTTTTCATTTTATTGACAATATAATAAAGCATGTTATATGAAATAAGAGAAAACATATCAATAAGTATTCATTTTTAATTTGTTATACAATAAAACATAGAACTTGAAAAGTTCTTAAGATTGATATTAAAATTACTTAGAAATCACGTCCACATTATAACATAGAGGAAATTAATACAATGCAAGAAAACATAGAAACAAGTGTCTTATTCCACACAAACACCAAAAGGATCCCAATAGCGATGACCACGAAATCATTATTCAACAACTAGGAGAGAAATAAGCATAGAGCAAAATGATCAGACTAAGACCGCAAAGAGCAATTTTCCAATTGCTGCAGGATTTCCTAGTATCATTCCTGCGACGAACTTGAGCAAAGGCATCCCCACTTTCTTCCAAGGAAAACCAGTTTTCTTCTCCAATTGCTCGGCCAGGTGCACCAAATCCACATTCTCCAACTTTTTCATCTTCGCCTCATCCAACCGACCTTCTTTCCAACTGCGAACAATCAGTTCCATCACACAATCCACGTGAAGGCTGTATTTCTCATCACTCGATACATAAGCCCATCCCGGGGCGTTCCCAGCTTTCTTGCAGCACAAACATTTGGCTTTTGAGTTTTCACGGATGAGGAACTTCATGCCAAGTTGATTCCACTCTTTCTCGACATCACTACAAAGAGGATGAAGAAAAACACTTTTTCCATGTGCATCCGTGGCCTTGAAGATGAACCCACATACATCCCTTCCACACGGAGAGCATACTTGACCCGAGAAGTTACCTGGATGTTGGGGAATGAATTGGAACACTTTTCCGGGGAAATTTGCGTTTGTGGTGGTTGGCGGACGAGCAGAAGGCTTGCACTTCTCTTGGAGGTGGAAGCACTTATCATGGAGCCTATAATAACAAGACTCACATTTGAATCTAATTCCAACCCCGATTTCTCTACACCCATCGCACCAAAAGGGCGTAGGGGAATCTCTGGTCAAGTACTTATGAGCGCCTCTAGTGGAGGGGCATTTCATCTCTTTCCTAGCATTGTAGCAATTGTCGTGGAGCCTATAATTGCAATGCTTGCATTTGTATCTCTTCCCGCTTCCATCTAGGCCACATAAGTCGCACCAAAAGTGCTCGCTTGTCGCACCATCTCTCACCAAGAACTCGTGTTCTCCCTTTATGGGGCATCTTGCTAGAAACCTGTCCACGTTCTTAGCACTGATCGAGGAAGATGTCATTTCTACTAACAAAAATAAAGTCAAGAAGACAAAAACATTAAACCAAACATGCATGTAAAGAGATTTAAATGCTAAAAGAAAGTTTGCAATTGTTGTTTTCTAATTACCTTGTCAAGGAAATAGAGAGGCTTGCAAGTATGTTGCCCAAACAAGTGAGAGTTAATAATGTAACTTGTGATTGAATTGGTGGTAGACTAACCATTTATATAGTTTTATTTGGAAATTAAAATTTAACATAGATTTATAAAATAATGACCTGATAACATGCTAAAAACCAGTACATCTCATAAATTAATTAATTAATTAGTCATATGCAAGAAGAACTAATTTATATGTTTTTTGAAATTTATATAATTTCAATATATAAAATATTGTCACTCCTTCTCAACAACAATTTATTGAAATATTGAATTATCAATATTGTGAAATGTCTCAATACAATTTTAATAAGATATGAAAGTAATTAAACCAAGACTATATACTTTCCCCCAAAAATACCTAAGAAGACTTTTGAGGTAAATCTCTAATTTCATTTATCATAATTAAGCAAAATATGCAAATTATCTTCTTTACACACTCATAAAAATGAAAAGTTACTAAATCTGAGTTAAATATTATTTTGTTATTTGTTTAATTTTCATTAAAAACTTTTGAAATGAAAGTGAGACCATAATAATTATAAGCAGTATTAACTTTATAAGATTCAAACATATATATATATATATATATATATATATATATATATATATATATATATATATATATATATAGTTTTGTTACTTAATAATATGAATGAGACTAATTTATGTGAAATAAATAATGCATACAGCTATATATTATAATCTAAGTCAATTAATGTTTGGTTATATAAATGTGAATGAGACTAATTTATGTGAAATAAATAATACATACAACTATTATAATCTAAGTCAACTAATGTTTGGTTATATAAATGTGAATGAGACTAATTTATGTGAAATAAATAAATACGTACATACTACTATTATAATCTAAGTCAAACTTAATGTGGGAATTTAGGACAAAAGACTTTGGATCCCTATATTCTAACCACCACTCATTATCCATTTCCGATAGATATATATAAATACTTGAGCATTATTACTGGTTTTCTCAACTAACAGTATTATTGAAAATAATTATAATGTCTTTTATTATTATTATTATTATTATTATTATTATTATTATTTCTTTTTTAATTTGATAAGATAATACGCAACCTGATACCTTAATGACTTTTTTTCACTTTGAATTATCTTAACGAGTTATAAATGTTTTTAACAATAAAGAATTAAGATTATATTGTTACATTTAAAACATTTACAACTAGTCAAGGGCGGAGCCAAGTACAAGCCGGCCCGAGCTATAGCCCGAGTAGCCCTAAACATCCTGTATGTATTTATCAATAACGACAGTAAATTACCGTCGTTATTGATTATTTCCCGTCGCTAAAAGGCACTAGAGACAGTAAACTTAATTTATTTTGTTTGTTTGATATTATTATAAAAATAGTCCGGATAGATTTTTTTGATTAAAAAATTAGCCCGGATAGGTTTCAAATCCTGGTTCCGCCCACTAGTTATATATGATAGGTTTATATAAGGGACACCCGGGCTACAGCCCAGTAGAGTTGTACTTGGCTACGCCTTTGGGTGTTGTAGGTGTGGTTGTCAAAATGGAATCACTCCCAGAGTTTATAACTCACTGATGGAAACTCTTAGAGGCGAGATTATAGTTACACCTTGTGAGCCGGATTGAGACGCTGATTGTTGATTGCCCTTACCATTAAAGAACCGATCTCCTTGCAAGAGAGATAACACAATGCATGAAGAATGAAAAGGAGGAAGAATATGATCGTATTGTCTTCCACATGTTTTAGAGAACACAAAAATGAATGGATCGATTGATCACATTCATAGGGAAGAACAACTTCTCTCAAATAGGTATTTGCACATGATACTCAGTAACAAGAAAGAACGAGGCAGGGTTCGAAAATTTGAGAAATTTATTGAAAATTTTGAGAGGAGGTGCAAGAAAAAAAAAAATTACTAAGTACTTCCATCAAATCCATCAACAAATTAATTTGGTTTAGGTTACTAGCATTAGCATGTTATTCCAAGTTTTGATGTTTGTGGGACTTATTTATAGATGTTTTAACCCATTACTCTGAAAACTTTGGTCAAACGTTTGATTTAAGAACTTAAAAAAACAAGTTGACGAAACAAGTGGAGACAGAAAATCGTTGTGTGGAAAAAAGTTATAATTTCCCTCGATTCACCACCGATGTTTTAAGATTTTATAACAATGATGTCTTTAATTGATTTTATTAGGTTGAGGATAAGCCCGTCAAGCCCTCGTGTTAGAGTAACCCACTCTACAAAGTAGTCCATTTGTTAAAAGTATTAAGTTATTTAGTTAAATATATTATAATTTTAAACAGTTTAGTTTAGTAATTCAAGATAAAATATAGTGTGTTATATATTAATAAACACAATTAATTGTGTGTTTGAAATTTATTGTTTGTAAGTTTGTGTCACACCTTGAAATACTTTTACCTTTTAAAATTATTTTGAATTGTTCTTAGGTTTCAACAAATAATTTATACAATTTCCTAAGAATTTATTTATTTATTTTCTAGTACAAAATTTTTTGTTTATAACATATCGTGTCAAATCTATATTAAAAAATAAAATTTTCGAAATATATTTTTTCACAAATATCATCGTCACACTACTCCATTTAAATTTTTTAACACACTCTCAAATTCGCACCAACTTTGATTCTAACCCTACTCTATATTTGTCAAATTAGCACCCATATAAACCACTATATTTTCATTTAAACACTTACTCTCAAATTTGCATTATATGTCATTGGAACCTCTAATCTATGTGCATATAATTAATTTTATCAAATTCCTACTCATATATACCACAATTATATATCATTTAAATTCACCCTCAAATTCAAATCTCTTCTGTGCCTATGTAATTCCTTGAAATTTGCATACACATATATCACAATTCTTTTCATTTAAAACTTTGCAATATTCATTCAAATTCGAACCACCTAAAATTCGAACCCTTACCATGAGCGTGAAATATGAACATTTGAAATAATATACCACTTGTGGTTGTTGAATTTAATTTATAATTTTGTATATATGATTTTTTCTTGCTAGTTAATTAGGATATTGACTATCATGTTATCCAAACTCATTTACATTTATATAAAGATCCAAAACAAATGTGAATATTTAACATTCTTCACTACAAAAACATTAATAAAAAGATATAATTATGTTTTATCTAATTTATAAAACACAATTAATTGTTTGTGTGATAGTTAAATATGCTTTTACCTTCTAAAATTATTTTGTAATGTCCTTTTTTGGTTGTAACAAATAATTTAGTATACCATTTTCTAAGAGAAAAAAACTAATTTTTAAGTATAAAAAAAATTCTCACAAATATCTTCATTACACTACACCATTTAAATATTTTTAACACCTACTCTCAAATTCACACAAAATATTATTTGAACTTCTCACTCATAAAGTCTCACCAATTAAAGATTCTTGAGTGTACGAACACTTTAACCATTAAATACGTGATTAGTTGAATTCAATTTATAATTTTAAGTATATATATTGTATGTAAATTTTTGACATGTTGGTTAATCCTAATAATAACCACCCTATTATTATCTTAATTTATTTAATCTTTGTCAATACAAAAATATTAATTAAAATATAGCTAGTGAAGCGTTATCTAATATATAAAACATCATTTAAGTCTTAAAAAAATTATCATCTAACATTACAAAAATATTTTTATAAAAAATTAATAAAAGTTTAAAATTATATAAACACAACCTAGTAAATTTATCAATTTTGTTTATTGATTTTGAAGCATAAAATTATATTATATTAGCACATGTGAGTTATATTGTTGTATTTGTATTATATGTTTCAAATTCAAGACTTATATATATTATTTTTAATCTTATTTTTGTAAATTTAACCACTTAAAATTTTTAAAGTTTTGTGAGTGAGTCAACCCACAAATTAACAAATTAACAACTCGACTCGTTTAATTTCACAATATATATATATATATATATATAAACTAATGAGCAAATAACATTTAAAAATAATATTATTATAAATTATAAACATAATATTTTTCTCTATTTTAAGCAAAATTATTATATATATATATATATATATATATAAACTTTTTTTTTTGTATATTAAAAATAAGTGAAATATATATATATAAATTAATAAAAATATATAAATATAAAAATAAATTAATGAAGAGAATATATATATATATATATATATATATATATATATTCTCATATATATATTTATATATATTGATGATATAAAATATATAATTTCTTCAAATATTATTATATGTATATATATTTAAGTGAAAAAAGAATTAAGAACATAATATATATGATTTTTCTTTATATATTTTGTGGATATCATATATATATATATATATATATCTATATATATATATATATATATATATATATATATATATATATATATATATATATATATATATATATATATATATATATATATATATATATATAAATTAGTGAGGATGAGAAGTTAAGAAGTTATATTTTTTAAAATAATAGCTTTTAAAATTTTATTATAATAATTTTATAATATTAAATAAAATTTATATATATAATTAATATTATATATGTATATTATTTTTTTTTTAATTTTATTAAAATAAAATAATTTTCTCAACATATTTGATTTTAATTTATTTAATAAATACTTTCATAATTATTCAAACATCTAATATAAATAAATTAAAAAAATTAATCCGTATTAAAATTTTAAAAATAGAATAAATGTTAAATTATTTAATTTGAAATTATCATTAAATTTAATAATGATAAATAATATATATATATATATAAATTAAAATTATTAATTTTATTCAAATTTTGAAAAAAAAACTTATTATTAATTTTTAAAATATTTTAATATTTCTTATTTATTATATTTTTATAATAAAATTAAATTAAAATGTAAAATATATATTAGAAGTATGTAACCATGCTGTCATCAAAGATTTTAAATTTTGATTTAAGTACATGTAGGAAGTCGACTGTATTAAAACAAAACTGAACCTTAAAAAACTTATCTGGAATAAGAATGTCAAGACATATAAAATATTTTCCATACACGAATATATTTGACAAAGTGTCGAAATAATAAATTAGTGCTTCTTATTGGGATTAATTGATATTTGTGACCTCTTCTTTTAAACTTCACAATTTGAGGCTCAATATTGGAGTCAATTGTAATTTGGGATCTCTTCTTTTGAACCTTACAATTTGGGGCTCCTTATTGAGACCAATTGCAATTTCGGACCTCTTATTTCGAATCTCACAATTTAAGGTTCCACATTGTCAAGTTTGTATAAAATGGGGTTTTGCCCTAACGAACATTAATGCCTGTAAAAAATATATTACGTGACTTTTATAATTAAAAAAATTAATAGTGACATTTAATTCTAAATAATACTAACGTAACCACGTAATACTTTTTTTTACGAAAGTCTATGTCGGTTAGGACAAAACCCCATTTTGTACAAACTTAACAATGTGAAGCCTTAAATTGTGAGGTTCAAAATAAGAGGTCTCAAATTGTAATTGACACTAATAAGGAGCTATAAATTGTGAGATTCAAAAGAAGAGGTCCCAAATTACAATTGACATCCAACAAGAAGTCTCAAATTGTGAGGTTAAAAAGAAAAGGTCCCAAATTGTAATTAGTCCATAATAAAAAGCCCCAATCTATTATTTGGGCCTCTGACAATTTGAACCTTAATACTATGAGATTATAACAGTGAAAAAGTTAGTTGATTTATTTTTGAAATAATTAAGATATTATTTGAGGATATGTTATCCATAGGATTCATATTTTTTTATGAATCCCTTAAGCAATGAAACATATCATTTTGGTACTTATTAAAAAATAATTACAGCCTATATAAAGAAATAACAAATTAGGCTCTTTATTAAGATAATAACCATTTGAGATATTTTCTTTTAAATCTTATAATTTGGAGCTCCACATTGTCACGTCTATAGAAATGGGATTTTGCCCTAACAGACATAACGTTCGTAAAAAAAATGTATTACGTGACTTTTATAATTAAAAAATTAATAGTGACACATAATTCTAAACGCTCTAAACCCGACTCAACTTCATTTCATCGTGATGTGAAGATGAGAATAGTCAAGATAGTCAAACGTCGTGAGGTGGAAGGTAGGAGAGTCCAACTAGGAGAAGTCTCAAATTACAATTGACCCCAATATTAAGGAGTCCCAAATTGTGACGTTTAAAAGAAGAGATCCCAAATTACGATTGGTTCCCAATAAAACGTGTAAATTGTTATTTTGGTATATATATATATATATATATATATATATATATATATATATATATATATATATATATATATATATATATATATATATATATATATATATATATATATATATATATATATATATATATATTTATTTCTTTATTTATTTATTTATTGTAAATAGACCGAATTGGGTGGAATATGAGGAAACATGATCATTGTATTCATTTTTAATTTGTCTACAGTATTTCTCATAATATTCTATAAAAGTACAATAAAACATATAGACATTGAAAGGTGCTTAAGATTGATATTAAAAGTATTTGAAACCAAAGGAAACTAATACACATGAAAGAATAAATGAAACTTACCACCTTATTCCACACATACACCAATAGGATCGATCCCAATTGCAATGACCACTAAACGAAATCATTAATAAGAATAGAGCCAACTGATCATCAGACTAAGAGCGCAAAGAGCAAACCTCCAATTGTTTTAGGGTTTCCTAATACCATTTCTGCCACGAACTTGAGCAAAGGGATCCCCACTTTCTTCCAAGGAAAACCAGTTTTCTTCTCCAGTTGCTCGGCCAGCTCCGCGAGATTCACATTCTCCAACTTTTCCATCTTCGCCTCATCCAACCGACCTTCTTTCCAACTGCGAACAATCAGTTCCATCACGCAATCCACATGAAGGCTGTATTTTCTATCACTCGATACATAAGCCCATCCTGGGGCGTTCCCTTTCCTGCAACACAAACATTTGGCTTTTGAGTTTTCGTGGATGATGAACTTCATGCCAACTTGATTCCACTCTTTTTCGACATCACTACAAAGAGGATGAAGACAAACACTTTTTCCATGTGCATCAGTGGCCTTGAACATAAACCCTCATACATCCCTTCCACACGGAGAGCACACTTGACCCGGGCTGTTACCCGGATGTTGGGGAATGAATTGGAACACTTTTCCGGGGAAATTTGCGTTTGTGGTGGTTGGCGGATTGGCAAAAGACTTGCACTTCCATTGGAGGTAAAAACACATCTCATGGAGCCTATAATAACAAGACTCACATTTGAATCTGATTCCAACCCCGATTTCTCTACACCCGTCGCACCAAAAGGGAGTAGAGGCATCTCTGGTCAAGTACTTATGACCACCTCCAGGTCTCGAGGGGCATTTCATCTCTTTCCTTGCATTGTAACAATCGTCGTGGAGCTTATAATTGCAATGCTTGCATTTGTGTCTCTTCCCGCTTCCATCTAGGCCACATAAGTCGCACCAAAAGTGCTCACTTGCCGGACAATCTCTCACCACGAACTTGTGTTCTCCCTCTATGGGACATCTTGCTAGAAATCTGTCCACGTTCATTTCTACTTTAAAAAGAAAATCAAGAAGACAAAAACATTAAACCAAACATGCATGTAATTAATGAGATTGATTTAAATGCTATATTGTAATTGTTGTGTGCTAATTACATCGTCAAGGAAATTGAGAGTACTCTTGTATGTATTGTCCCAAATATTTAGTGAGAATTAATAATGCAACTTGTGAGATTGAAGTGGTGGTGTTTAACTATTTATATATCTTATTTGAAATTTGAAATTTAAAATTTAAAATAGATTTATAAAATAATGACTTGAGAACATGCTAGAAACCTGTACATCTCATAAATTAATTAATTAGTCACATGCAAGAAGAAATAATAAGATACTGATTAAATTTATATATTTTCAATCTATAAAATATTGCCACTCCTTCTCAACAACAATTTATATCTATAAAATATTGCCACTCCTTCTCAACAACAATTTATCCAAATATTTAATTATCAATACTGTGAAAATTTCTTAATACAATTTAAATAAGAGATGAAAATAAATAATTAATCGAGACTAAACTTTCCCCCAAAAAAATACCTAAGAATAATTTTGAGGTAAATCTCTAATTTCATTTATCTTAAGCAAAATATTCAATTATCTTCTTTACAAAGTCATAAAAATTAAAGGTTACCAAATCTTATTTAAATATTATTTTGTTATTAGTTTAATTTTCATTAAAACGATTTAAATAAAATGAAACTATTATAATTATAAGGTGGTACTAACTTTATATTATAAGATTCAAAACAAATAAAAAATATATATATTGTTTTGTTACTTAGTAATATATATGATGAAGAGACTAGTTTATGTGAAATAAATAATACATGATACAACTATTATAATCTAAGTCAATTAATGTTTGGTTATATAAATGTGAATGAGAAATTTATGTGAAATAAATAAATACGTACATACTATTATGGGAATCTATTCTAACTTATCCACTTCTTTTGAAATAAATAAATACGTACATACGTATAATCTAAGTCAATTAATGTTTGGTTATATATTAGTAATATATATATTTTATGAATTTGTTTTTATATTTAATTATACAAAATACAATTATTAAACAAAAGTTATTAAAAAAATATTTATTTATTTCTTTTGTTTAATTCAAATATATATAATAAATAATATAAATTCTTTTTCTTTATATTAACCAAAAAAACTCTAATTCATATTTTTCTAATTTTGATTAAATTATATTACCAAATATTCAATATTTTAATCTTCATTAAAAAACATGATTTACAAATAAATTATTAGAAAACATTTACTATAATATTTTAATAAATATAATAATTTATATTTCTGTTTATAACTATTTAAAAAATATATTTTATTTTTGTTTTTTATATAAGTTTATATTTTCTTATAGAAATTAAAAATAATTACACAAAAGTTATTAAAAATATTTTCATTTTTTTAATTAATATAAATATACAAAATAAATTATTATCTTAAAAAAAATGTTTTTATACATAATTTTTAATCTCAATTAAATAAAATTATAATACAAAAAAACATAATTTTTAATCTCAATTAAATAAAATTATAATACAAAAAACATGAATAATTAATAAGAATATTATACATAATATATATAATCTTTATTTTATTTATACATTATTATATAATCAATCTTTTTATATAAATTGATATTAGATTTATAAGATAAAATTAATTTATTTAATAGGTGTAATCATAATTTATTTATTTTAAATAGAACGAATTTTGTAAATTAAAATAATGATAAATAAAAATAAAATAAATAAATATTATATTTCATTATCTTTCTATTTTTATTTATTTTAAAAATAACTTTATATTCAATTAATTTTAAAAATTTAGAAAAGAAGAAATTAGGTTAAATTAAAGAATTTACAATATATTATACTAATAAAAATTTTATGTTTTTATTTAAATAATATATATTTATAATAAATTTAAAATAAAATAGTTTATCTTTATATCTAATTATAAAAAATAATTATACAAAAACAAATCATAAAATTATTTATTTTTGTTTTTAATTAATATAAATATAATAAATATTTTTTATAGAAAAAATCTCTTTATTTAACAAATATGTTTTTATATAATGTTTTAATAAATAAAATAATTTATTTTTATAATTATTAAAAAAAATACTTTATATATATTTTTTTTGTATATAAGTTTAATATTTGGTTTATATTTAATTATACAAATTAATTTTTACAAAATAAATTTACTAAAAAAATAATTCATTATTAAATGAAATTTATTGAATTAAAATTGTTAAAGAATAAAAATTAATATTTTTATTTAAAATAATATATATATAATAAATAAAAAATATAACATTTTATTTTTATATTTCATTATACAAAATTCAATTATTACACAAAAAAAAATTATACTTTTATTTGTTATATAAATATAATAAATAAAATAATTTATTTTTTATATTAACAAAAAAGAAATATAATTCCTATATATTATCTGGTCTCATCTAATTTAACCGTTGAATTTAATAGAAAAAAAATTATTATTATTTATTTTTAAAATATATTGATATTAAATTAATTTTAGAAAAAATAAATAATGTTAATTAAAAAAATTATAATATATTATACAAATAAAAACTAATATTTTTATATAAATAATATATATAATAAATTAAATATTAAATATTTATCTTTATACATAATTATAAAATTAGTATGGTACGTACAAAATAAAATAATCACAATAACAAATCATTAAAAATATTTAATTTTTTAAAATTAATATAAATAAAATAAATTGTTTCCTTAATACAAAAAAAATATTATATTTTTTTATTTAACAATTATTTTTTAAATTTTAATTAAATTACAAATAATTAAGAAAAGAATAAATATTTTAACCTTAAAATAATATTACAAATGAATTATTTGAAATTTTTTCAATTTTTATATAATGTTTTAGTAAATAAAATAATTTTTATTTTTTTTATAATTATTTAAAAAAATAAAATAATTTTTTTATATCTCAATTATACAAGTTTATATAAACTAAATTTTTACAAAATAAGATTATTACAAAATATTAAAATATTTTTTTAATTAATATAAATAATAAATTATTTATTTTTCAAACAAAGTTTTTTAATATCACTATATATTAATTTTAATTAAAATAAAATATCATAAAAAAATATTTTTATTTATTTTTTAAAATAATAATATTACAAATAAAGTATTATGAAACTTTAATTTTTTTTATTATAATATTTTAATAAATAAATATTTGTTATTTCTTTTTATAATTATTTTAAAAATTAAATATTTAATTTTTGTTTTTATGTTATATTTATGTTTTTTTTATCTCTTAAATAAAATAAATATTTATAATGATTGTTGTTATGATAAATCTTTTTTTATATAAGTTAAAAGAGTATTTTTTTAATTAATTTAGTCATTTAGAATTTTACTCAAAATCTTTAAAATATGTAATTTTTACTTCTTTATATTATTATTTTAAATGTTTAATTCAACCTTAATCATTAAATCAATAGTATTTTTTTTATATAATTGTGAAATAAACTTTATATAAGCTTAGACTTGAAAAAAAAAATAATTAAGTAAAAAAAACTAATTAATGATTTTTATATTTATTTATTTTATTAAATATATATATAAACATTAAAAATTAATCTAATTTATAATAATATTTATAATTTTAAAAAATATTTTAATTTTTTTTAAAAATAATATAGAAGGAGTGGTCAAAATTAAATTAGGATTAATTATTATAATAATTAAACCCTAATTAAAAAAAGTAATTAAAAAACTAGAAATAATTTAATTTGAATTAAAATGTTGTATTTATTTTATCCAAATTAAACCTAAAAAGAAGTTGAAATAATTTAATTATAATTTTAGACATAAATTATATGTAATTTATTGTCTAAAATAATTAAATAAATATCCAAAAATATCCAAAGATAAAATATTTTTGCCTATTAATTTGAAAAAAAAAAATGAAAATATTTCATATAAACTTTTATAAAAACATGAAAAACTCAATTTGAGAGGAGGTGCAAGATTTTTTTTATTAAGTACTTTCATCAAATCAATTAACAAATTTGGTGTAGGTTCCCACTGTCCTTATTTCAAGTTTTAGTGTTTTTAGAACTTATTTATAGATGTTTTAACCCACTATTCTGAAAACTTTGGTCAAATTGTTTGATCTGAAAACTTCGAAAATCAGTTGACGAAACAAGTTCAAATGCATCAAAAGACTTTGGAGACGAGAACGTTTGTGTGAAAAGGGTTATATTCCCCCGATTCACCAATGTTTTAAGATTTTAGAATGATATTTGATGTCTTTAATCAAATTATTTTCACAGAGATTTAATTGATTTGAACATTAAAACTAATTGATATTCTACTCTTCTGGGAATTAGAAAACCTTGAACATAATCAATGCATATTTCAACTTAATTTGTGGTGCAAAACAAACAAAATAAGTAAGGAGAATTTCCGAAGATCCAGACAAATACAAACACCCATAGAAATTAACCAGCAGAGTTTAATTAATTTCCATACATGGAAATTAATTAATCTTTATTTGAGCATAAGAAATTAACAAGCAAAGCAAAATAGAAATAAATGAACAGAATTTAGACCCACGTAGATTGATCAAAGATTGGATCTGCCAGACTCCTGAATGCATGAGGGTTTCCTAACATAACTCCAAGTGAAGAACTCAAGAATGGAAACAACACTTTCTTCCAAGGCAAGTGGTTTTTCTTCTCCATTTTCTCAGCCAATGCATCAAGTTCCTTGTCATTCAATGATCTCATCAACTTCTTATCCAAATGTCCAGCCATCCAAGCTCGAGCCACCATTCCCGTCAAGCAATCCAAATGATAGTTCAAATTCCCGCACTTGGAAACATACGCCCATCCTTCCGACCGCCCTTTCCTTTTCTTGCACCACAAGCAATCAGAAACCGTAGAATCGCAAAGCTGGAAGTAAGTGTCCTGGACTAACACTTTGGCCTTTGTGTCGCTACACAACGGATGTAAATACTTACTAGTCCCCCTTTTCAAATCTTTGCTCTCGTAGACAAACCCGTTCACCACCTTTCCACAAGGAGAGCAAACGCGTTTGGAGTGATTTGACTCGGGATGGCGGCGAACGAAGTTAAAAGTGCGGCCCGGGACCCATTCGTGAGTCATGCTAGGAGGCGGGTTGTGACACTTTTGGTGTAGGGCGTACTTCTTACAAGAAGTGCACGCGAATCTCACGCCCGTGCCCATTTCTTTGCACCCGTCGCACCAAAAGGGCGTGAGGTCATCCTCTCCTCGAGCGAATCTATGTTCGCCTTTCGTCACGTGACATGTCATGGCCATTCTTGTCTCGTAACACATTTCGTCGAGTCTGAATTCGCAACGATTGCATTTGTGTCTAGTTCCTCTTCCCTCGCCTCCACATCCGTTGCACAAGAAAAATTCAATCATTTTGCCTTCCCTCGTTAAAAAATCGTGTTCTACCTTTCCGTGGCATTTCGACATTATGTTGTCGATTTGGTTGAGGTGCGAAGAAGACGCCATTCTAGTAGTTACAAGAAAAGAAATCCGAAAAGTATGAATATGAAGGAATTGTGTGAGATTGAAAGGGTACTTGAAATCCCTATTTATAAGCATTGTTTTAGCTTCCATTAAACAATGTGAAATAGGGACATTCACAATGTCTTTAAGATAAATCTTGACTTAATGTTTAAACTTATTTAAAGTCATTTCTTATGAAAATATATATTGAAATCATTTCCCACTCCTTCTCAACCACCATTTTTAACAAACTATATATGAAATTAATTAAATACCAAATCATATTGAAGCATTATTCGAGTAAAATATACTTTAATTGTAAGAACTAATATTTTAAGGATGTAGTTTACTTGTATGTTTGTTTTTTCTATTCGAATTTATTCTTTAACCCCTTCACAATTCACAGTCACGATTCCTTTTAGATGAGAATATTTTTATTTTTATTTTTAGTGAAAATCAAATTTATACATGTCTTAAGTAAAAAAAAATGAGTGTGACAATCACTTCTTAAGGGTCATTAGTCTTCATAATTTCGTAAAGGAATCCAATGAACTGATTTTAGTTTATTTATGTAAGATTAAATAGGAGGATTACTTATTCGTATAATTGGGAAACCTCGGATCAAACAAGCTCTTAAACTGACTAAAGACAAAGTATGGTTAGTTGAAAGCTTAATTAACTAATTAAGTCTTTCAACCAATATTATAACAAAAAAATAAATTATTGAGACTTACGGAGAAATTAAGAATAAATTATTCTCCATCTTACAAATAGATATGACTTTAAGAATTCAACTACTGATTATAAAATGATAAACGCCAACAAAATAGTTGATACATTAATTTTGTGTGGTTCTTATTTTAATGATGAGAATTGCAGCATTTTAATATATATAAATTGTCATGTTCAAATTCATTGACTTTAGCCATAATTAAGATTTTGCAAGTCTAAACTTTTAAACTAAACAAATTATGCAGCTAATATACCAACTAAAATTTCTTAATAATGAATTTAGTGACAAAATATTTGTCCCAAAACTCCAAATTAATTAAATATTTGTCATATTCAAAAAATTGGTAAAACCGATTAAAAGAATTAATTGTTTTTTTTTTAAACTACAAGCTCTATAAAATAAAGTGATTGTATTTTATTTATTTTTTATTTTCTTATGTCATGTTTTATCGTTTACTTAAATCATTATTATTATTTATAATGAATATTTAAAAAAAATATATATATATATATTTATCACAAATAAATCTTTCTCTTGTAGTCTTTAAAACTACTCACCTTAAAATATGAGGGAAAATAGTCTATGATATAATAGATAATAAAAAGTATTATTAGGTGGCTAGATTTTATAATTTGTATCTAGGAATTGGTAATTAGAACATATATAATATTTAGTGATAAAAAATATTTGCCATTATTTCGTATCTTTCATAATTTATAAATTTTTTCATAAATTTTACTTCATTATTCTTTTTTTGGAAACCTAACTCCGTAGCTGAAATGGATGGGTTTAATCAAAATATATATATATATATATATAATTTACTTAAAAAATATATTTTTAATATATTATTGGAATATTAATTTATATTTAATAATGTTTTGAATTTTTTTAATTATATATATATATATATATATATATATATATATATATATATATATATATATTAACAAATTTAATATTATTAGTTTGTTCACAACCCATCCCATATTTTTAAACATTTATTAATTATATATATTAACCATTTATGAATGTTGATCTCTATTAGTTTTTCAGTTGTATAAATTATTTAAATTTATAATTATATCTAATAATAATATAAATTACTAATAAAATAAATTTAATAATTAATGTATCAATATTTTTAAATTTTAAGTAAATTATATTTTATAGTATAGATTTTATAAATAATAAATTGAATTTAAATATTAATAGAAGAGAGTATATATAATATATATATAAAAGAATAAAAATTTAAATATTAATTTTTTTAATCCAACTTAATAATTTCCCTTTTCTTTTCTCGCATCTATTAATTTTTAAATATATATATTTTTGGTATTAATAATCAATCAATTAATATATTTGTAAAATAGGTAATAATATAAAAAATGAATAAAAAAAATAAAAATATATAAAAATATATTTTTTAAAAATATATATTATATTTAATAAATATATGTATATATAGAAAATAAAAAACTAAATATAAAAATTAGTTCTTTTTACTTAATTAATTTTTTTTTCAATTATAATGTAAAAAACAAAAATTAAATAATTATTTTTTAAAATAATTATAAAAAGAAATAAAAAAATATTTTATTTATTAAATATTATAATAAAACAAATTTAAAGTTTTATAATACTTAATTTCATTTATAATAATATTATTTTCAAAAGTAAATAAAATATTTATTTTTTATTTTGATATTATTATTTAATTCAAATTAATATATATATATATATGAATAGTGATATTAAAAAATTTTGTTTGAAAAATAAATAATTTCATTATTTATATTAATTAGAGAAAACAAAGTATTTAATTTTTTTAAATAATTATAAAATGAAATAAAAAATATTTTATTTAATAAAATATTATATAAGAAATTTAAACATTTTCTAATAATTCATTTGTAATATTATTTTAAAGTCAAAATATTTATTTTTTATTAGTTATTTGTAATTTAATTAAGATTAAAAAAATAATATTTTATATATTATATTTATATTAATTAAAAACAAAATAAATATTTTTAATGATTTTTTATTAGAATTATTTTATTTTGTATGTTTTATAATTATATATAAAGATAAAATATTTAATATTTAATTTATTATATATATTATTTATATAAAAATAATATTAGTATAATATATTATAATTTTTTTCATTTAACCTAATTTATTTTTTCTAATTTAATTATTGAAATTAATTTAATATTAATATAAATTTTAAAAATAAATAATAAAAAAAGTTAATGTATAATGTATTAGATTCTCTACAATTAGACTAATTAATAAGATAAGAAATGAAAGGTAATTAATTTGTTTTAAAATGAATATTATATATAAAAATATTAAATATTTTCTAATAATTTATTTGTAATATAAAAAATAAATTATTTTATTTATTATATTTATATTGCAAAAAAATAATATTTTTTATAATTTTTGTGTGTAATAATTGTATTTTGTATAATTAAATATAAAAATAAAATGTTATATTTTTTTAATTTATTATATATATTATTTTAAATAAAAATATGAATTTTATTATTTAACAATTTTAATTCAACAAATTTCATTTAATTCATATTTTTTTCACATTCTTTAATATTCTTTTATTTTTAATACAGTATAGTAATATTTTTATTAATAATATAATTTATCTTTAATTTTATTTTTTATATTACTTATTAATGAATGATTTTTTTAGTAATTTTATTTTGTAAAAAATTAATTTGTATAATTAAATACAACTCAAATATTAAATTTATACACAAAAAAATAAAAGTATTTTTTTAATAATTATAAAAATAAAAATAAATGATTTTATTTATTAAAATATTATATAAAATAAATACTTTATAATAATTTATTTGTAATATTATTTTTAAGTTAAAATATTGTTTTAGTTATTTGTAATGTAATTATAATTTAATTAAGATTAAAAAATATTAGTTAAATAAAGAGATTTTTCTAAAAAAAAATATTTATATTAATTAAAAAAATAATTTTTTTTATGATTTGTTTTTATAATCATTTAATTTTGTAGAATATTTTTTTATAATTAGATATAAACATATGCTGTTTTATTTTAAATTTATTATATATATATTATTTAAATAAAAACATTAATTTCATATGAAATTATTTTTAAAATAAATAAAAATATAAAATTAATGAAATATAAAGTTTTTTTATTTTACTTTTATTTATCATTATAATAATTTACAAAAAGAATGTTTTATTTCAAATAAATAAATTATAATAACACTTATTAAATAAATTAATATAATTATATATAAATAAAATAAAGATTATCTATATTATATATAATATTCTTATAAATTATTCATGTTTTTTTGTATTGTAATTTTATTTAATTGATATAAATATGTATAAAAAAACATTTTTTAAGATAATATTTTATTTATTATATTTATATTAATTAAAAGAATGAAAATATTTTTAATAATTTTGTGTAATTATTTTTAATTTATGTAAGAAAATATTAAACTTATATAGAAAACAAAAATAAAAGATATTTTTTAAATAGTTATAAACAGAAATATAAATTATTATATTTATTAAAATATTATAGTAAATGTTTTCTAAATGTTTATTTGTAAATTATGTTTTTTAATAAAGATTAAATAATTGAATATTTGGTTATACAATTTAATAAAAATTAAAAAAAATATGAATTAGATTTTTTTTGTTAATAAAAAGAAAAAGAATTTATTTTATTTATTATATTTATTTGAATTAAACAATATTAACTTTTGTTTAATAATTGTATTTTGTATAATTAAATATAAAAATAAATTGTTTTATTTTTTAATTTATTATATATACTATTTTTAATAAGAAAATTAATTTTTATTATGTAACAATTTTAATTTAACAAAATATTTTTTTCTAAATTAATTTAATATTAAATTATTTTAAGAATATATATGTTAGAATTGAAAAATATAAGAATTTAATATTTCTTATTTATATTTTTTCTATTTTTTTCTCTTTATTAACATTTTTCTATTTTTTTATAACATAATTTTTAATCATTTTATTTGAATAATATAATATATTTTTACGATTAAAATAAAATAATTATAATTACATATACTAAATAAATTAAATTTATATATTAAAATATTATATAAATTCTTTTATAATTAAAATTATAATAAAAAATTATTTTATTTATTCAAAAGAAATTATTTCAATTATTTAAATAATATCAAATAATTATTTAAAATAAAATATAATTTATAAAATAAAATTTTAATAATAATAATAATATAGTGATAAAGTTTCTGACGAGTTATTTTTTTTAAGAATATTTGGAATTTCCTTTCGACTATAATTATGGAAGTAATTAATTATTTTTATTGATTTTTATCATTGGATAAGAGTTGAAAATCTACTTTGATGTGTCGTAAAGGTCTAGGAATTATTGATGTGGAGAACTTTATGTTTATTAGTCTCGTTTTATCTCTTTATAAGTTTATTGCAAATTGTTTGGTCAACATGTTGCGGAGGGTATTACAGACAGTCAAATTTAGTAATTAGACAATGTTCATCAAAGATCGTCAAATTTATGATGATGTATTAATAGTCAATGCATTGTCTTAGTTAATTCAAGAGGTGAAAAATGTGTTTTTTTCAAGTTAGACATTAGAAAAACTTATGGTAATGTCAATTGAGAGTTTTTGGTCTTCCGTCAACATATTTTGGTATGTCATTCGGTGCTAAATTACGATCCAATGTCTCTTAAGACCATATTATCACTAAAATGGAATGTAAAATGTCTAGATATAAAAGTAAAATAATCTCGAAAGGGGGTCGACTAATCCTCATTAAGAGTGTATTGTCATATATGTCCACATATATGATGTCGTTATTCATTCTCCCTAAGAATATGGCGGTAAAAATAGAGAGAATAATGTGTAATTTTTGGAGATTTTCTAACTCATCGTTTTGTCATCAATTAGTTGGGATAATATTAAATGTTGTAAAGATCAAGGATATTTGAATATTCAAGATCTTATTTTTTTTAATAAGGTTCTTCTATCAAAATTGTGTAATAAATTTGCAACAGAGCCGAATAGTCTTTGGACATTGATAATCATATTTAAGTATGATCGTTATTGGTATGGTTGGTTCACCACAATGTCTAATTATCCAGTGGGGTATAGTATTTGGAGGGAAATTTATTTTATGTGGAAAAAATTTCATTAGTAGTCTAGATTCATTGTGGGGGATTATTTTTGATTAATTTTTTGGACGACATTTGGTGTAGTGTTAAAAGTCTAAATACGACGTATCTTGAGCTTGCTTCATTTGCTATATGTAGAAATGTCACAGTTAAGCACATGTTTGATCCTCAGTCTAGCAATTTTGCTAGTCGAATTAGATATAAAATGAGATTAAACATTATGGAGATTTTGTCCCATAATAGAGTTTTACTTTTGGTAAGACGCAAACAAGTGTCCCCGGCTGAACAAGACGTTATGCATTGATAATATATGAATAGTTTCCATGTGGGACATTTTTATAAGTTGTTTGCTAAGATGGTTCCATATAATTTTTGCTAGGAAAACTTTGTGAGTCAAAGATTTCATCCAAAATCACGTTCTTTGGATGAAACGTTATTCACGGTGGAATTCTTACGGATGATATGTGCATTAAAAAGTTGTATTATGTCTAGTCGTATGCGTCATGAAAAGATTGAATCGACAACTCACCTACTTTTGTATTAGGCAGTGATATTTTATTTTAGCGCTTTATGAGAATCTTTTTATTTAGACTTCCAAGTCAATCATAAGTCAAGCGAAAGCATCGGGCTATTTGCCGACGACAAAAGTGAGACGACAAAAAGCCACAAATCCAAGCTTCATGTTATGGGACTGCCTGCCTTCTACTCCCTGAAATGGAATGCGTTGGTTACTTTATTCCTTATTCTTTTTTCTACTGTCTTAAGAGAACAGTTCCATTTTCCATTCACGCTTCGATGCTCCCTAAAAAGTAGCTCTAAAAGCAGCATGTTATTAATTTTTTTGTCGCAATCCATCCGTTTTTGGGAAGTTGCCTGGTATGGGTAAGTGTTTTACGATGTCATCCTGTGTTTGCATTTATTTATATTTATAGGGATGTTGCAGTATTTATATTTATAGAGATGTTGCAGTTAAAAGACATGTACGATCATCACTTAAAATCTTTAAAGGTTAGGATCACCATGATCATGATTCATAAGTTTTAAACAATTTGTAGATTATTTAAAATATAATTTGTAGATTATTTAAAATATATGATTAGTGAATTTTTTATGATAAAAATATTTAAATGTATTAATAATTATTTTTTAAAATAAAAGATATTTTGATTAATAAATTAAATAATGTGATAGATAAAATAATGGTTAAAATGATATTGGATTATGTAATTTCAATCTAAGAAAGATAATTTATTAATTAAAAAAAATAAAAAAATTAAAGAAAATTATAGTTTAGTGGGAACAAAGTAAAATTACCAGAAGATGAAGGTAGTTTGAATTTTCGTGACATACATATGTGTTTTTAATAAGGTTTTATTGTCAAAATGATCTAATTATTTTTTATAGAACAAGAAAGTCTCCAAGATAATATGATTAAAAACAAATATGTGATAAATTGATCGGGTTGTTTACAAAAATATTCAATTGCCTCGTGGGATGTAGCATATGGAGTATCATATATAGAAAAGTTACCGTAAACATTTTTCGTTTATTTTCATGTCATGCTTTGTTACTATGTGCTTAAACGATTATTTTTATTTTTAATATATTAGTATTTAAAAAATAATAATAATAATAAAAATATAATAAATTAATTAAAATATAAAACCTACGAATAAAAGAAAAAATATTAATAATTTATATAAAATATATTTAAAAATATTAGAAAAATTAAATATAAAACATTTTAATAAAAATTGGAGGAGTGATAGAGAAGGGAATTTGGGAAAGGGAATGAGGGAGAGAATGTTGTGTCACTCTAGTTGGAAAAATGATAAAAATGTGAGGAGACTTAAGAGAAATAATTTTTTTTAATTTTTCCGCCAAGTTGCGCCCATGTCATTCTTTTAAAATTATCTCTCCCAAATTTTCTCTTCTAATCATTTTTCTAAAAATTGTTAATAAAAAAATTATACATCCTATAATATATGCTATTAAATAAAACGTTATATTTGAGTAAATTTGTTTATTCACTATTAGTTTATAATATTTTAAAGACTTTCTTATGTTATTTTTGTTTGATTAATAAATTTTTATTTGTTTTAATCAAGGTTTTAAAATACGCGGTTTGACCGGCGGTCCAACCGGTCCGACCGCGAAACGGTTTGGTGAGCGGTTCGGGTTTTGCCTTTAAAACGGTCACCTTTCGAACCGGTCAAAATCCGGTCCAACCGTCCGATTTAACCTGAAAAACAAACCGGTTTTTTCCGGTTGGAAAGGTAAATTATATAAAGTTTATATAATTATTATTATAATATTATTATAATAATATTTAATTATTTCTTTGTCAGTACTTAGTACTATACTATTAATTTATTAAACCTATTAATGAGCTATGAGCCTATATTATTACTTTTTGTTTTTTCGTTTTTATTTTTGCTATAGACTTTTGTTTTTGTTCAGTTAACTTATCACAGTAAACAGAGAAAGAAAGAAGAAATATGTTGAAGACGACAAAGGAAAAAGGTTGAAGAAGAAAGATGACTGTTCTTCTCACGACTATTTACTTTAGATCTTCGGCTGTTCTTCAGATCTACGTTTGTTTGTCAAATTTACGGTTGTTCTTCAGATCTCAGTAAATATGAATTTTTGTAGTATTTCCGATAATATGTTGGTTTATCATTGATGAGCAGCAAACAATGAATATGAAATTAGGATTCATTGTTTAATTAGGGTTTAGAAGAAAATAAGTGTAGGGAATTATGACTAATTGGTGTTATTGTTGTTTTGAATCTTTTGATCGTAAAGAATTATAGATATTTAGTGTGATTGTTATATTGATTGTAGGGAATTATGGTTATTTTATTTGTTAATTTAATTGTAGAAAATTATGGATATTTAGTATAATATAAATTTAATTGATAATTATTAAGTTCAATTAGTATTTATTTGATTATTTTATATGCTTAACTAATATATATATAATTTATGTATTAATAAATTTAAATTTATTTTAAAAAAAATTAAAAAAAATCCGGTTCAACCAATGGTTTAACCGGTCGGACCGAAGTACACCACAAAAATTGGGTTAATTATCGAAACGGTTTTCAAAACCTTGGTTTTAATTAGCCTTTTTTTGGTGAGATATTTTATTAAATTATGATATACTTAAATATTTTGTATATTAAAAAAATTATAATGTAAAAGATAATAATATTTTATATTTTTAATAAAATAAAATATAATAAAATGAAATTGAGATATTAAAATACTATTTTTGATTACAAAATAATAATAATCTCTTTAATAAATTCAAATATTATCAATGAAAAAAAAGAATATTCAATAATCTTAACAAAACATTAAAATTATATCAATTATATATCTTCTTATTACTCATATCTAATATATCCATCTTATTCATAATTTTATTCTCTTATCTTAGTACTCAAATATTATTGACATCAAATCTTAAATAGATATAGAAACTAAATCACTGTAATTTCAACAAATATTTAATTTAAAAGCTATGTTTATCAAATTATATATTATAAAAAGATTCTACTCTAATATTGCTGTTATTATTTTAAAAAATAAAAAATATTTTAGTTATTAGAAAAGAAAAAAAAAGATATTGGGGAAGGATACGCTGTGTCCACCAAAACAACCGTCCATTTTTTGGCCCTACACTGGTTTCAAGATGATGACTGTCTAAACGAATCCAACGTACCAGCTTCGTTCCCAGTACCCAACATATATGCACTCCCGACATTTCTTCTTTGCCTTGGGTAGGATTTCATTTGTTGGTGCTCGCCGATTTCCGCTCTCTCTCCTTTGCTGACTTGCTGGTCATCCCAAGGTCAGAAATTTTCCAAGATTAAATTTTGATCTGTATTTCTTCTCTTTTAGTTGATTCACACTTGACCCTTTATGATACATTTCTCTATATTCGTGTCCGATGATTGAACATTGTTGATTTAGTTTGCATCGGCTTAGATCTGAAGCATTACGATGTGAACTTGCTACTTTACAGTGTAGATCTTCACGCATTTTGGCTACTGATTCTAAATCTCCATGTTCTCTGCAAACACTTTGATCTTTTTGGTTACTCTATGATTGTAATTGAAGATGATAGATTTATGCAGTTTTTTGAGATCTAGTTTGAAATTAAATTATAAATATTTCTCAGTCAATTTGATGTTTGGACAATTGATTGAGATCTTCCATTTTTGTTCTTGATCTAATACTTGGAGCTGAATTGTTATGATTAAAGGTTGTTTTATGAATCAAAATATTAATAGATTCGCTTGCATTCTTTGAATAATTCTATTCAAGAACTGATTTTACTTTAGTTCTCCATCAGATTTGAAAGTTATGGACTAGTTGAAGTTTAAATCACTGAAAACTCTTCTATGTGCTGTGATAAATGTTCTATTTTTTCCCTTGATCTGTTTGTTGTAGTTGTCTTTGTTCTAAACCACAATATGGATCTACCCATTATGCAAATTATAAATGGAAATTGAGAACAAAAAAGAATGAATGCGGTTATTTCTACCTATTAATACTAAATGTTTGTCAGGAGTTAGAAAACTATGGCCGATGCCGAGGATATTCAGCCCCTTGTGTGCGATAATGGAACTGGAATGGTTAAGGTATTGATGTGTATGGTTTGACTTATGGAAGATGTTCATTTATACAATTTTGCCTGTGTTTTTACTCCTGTACTACTAGGCTGGATTTGCTGGAGATGATGCTCCGAGGGCTGTATTTCCTAGTATTGTTGGTCGCCCCCGTCATACTGGTGTAATGGTTGGCATGGGACAAAAAGATGCATATGTTGGTGATGAGGCTCAATCCAAGAGAGGTATCTTAACTTTGAAGTACCCAATTGAGCATGGTATAGTCAGCAACTGGGATGATATGGAGAAAATTTGGCATCACACTTTTTACAATGAACTTCGTGTTGCCCCTGAAGAGCACCCTGTTCTCCTCACCGAAGCACCTCTCAACCCTAAAGCTAATCGTGAGAAAATGACCCAAATCATGTTCGAGACTTTTAACACTCCTGCTATGTATGTTGCCATTCAGGCTGTTTTGTCCCTCTATGCAAGTGGTCGTACTACCGGTGAGTAACTTACAAATGTTTTCAACTGAATTGTAGAGAACATTATAGGATTATTATAGAAAAATAAATGTTTGAATAAATCAAATATAAATGTCTAAAATTGAAGTACATGGGTATTGAAAGATGAATCTCTTGTGTGTGTGTATGCAGGTATTGTGCTGGATTCTGGTGATGGTGTGAGTCACACAGTGCCCATATACGAGGGCTACGCCCTTCCACATGCAATCTTACGTCTTGATTTGGCTGGTCGGGATCTGACTGACCACTTAATGAAGATCCTTACTGAGCGTGGTTACTCTTTCACAACGACAGCAGAGCGGGAAATTGTTAGAGATGTGAAGGAGAAGCTTGCTTACATTGCCCTGGATTATGAACAGGAAATTGAAACTTCGAGAACCAGTTCTTCTGTTGAGAAGACCTATGAGCTACCTGATGGGCAAGTGATCACGATTGGAGCTGAACGGTTCAGATGCCCTGAGGTCCTATTCCAGCCGTCAATGGTTGGTATGGAAGCTGCTGGAATTCACGAGACCACATACAACTCAATCATGAAGTGTGATGTTGATATCAGAAAGGATTTGTATGGAAACATTGTGCTTAGTGGTGGGTCGACTATGTTCCCTGGAATAGCCGATAGAATGAGCAAGGAGATTACAGCCTTGGCTCCGAGTAGCATGAAGATCAAGGTGGTGGCCCCACCTGAGAGGAAGTACAGTGTTTGGATCGGAGGATCCATCTTAGCATCACTCAGCACCTTCCAACAGGTATGTTCCATCTACTATTTGGATATTAGTATATTTTTTCTGTCAAGTATATTGGTTCCTTATGAGATCACATTTGGTAACAATTTATGATATGAGTCTGTTTCCGGATTTTAATATTATTCTCTTTTGTTTCACACTAACTGTGAAATTTGATTTGAGTGCAGATGTGGATTGCCAAGGCAGAATATGATGAGTCTGGTCCATCTATCGTTCACAGAAAATGCTTCTAATTTGGTCTTCAATGGTGGTATAAGTTGAAGATATGGGGTGTATTTTTTTGGTTTTTTGTAATTTTTGGCAAGAAAAAGTTAAGTTTGTTTGGTGCCTCTGTTATTTGTTTTTGTGTCTGGATTTGAAAAAAAGACCAAGAAATTGTTTGTCTGGATTGTCATATTCTTGTGTTAAAATTGAATTCTAGAGTTCCTCCTTTCAGATTCTAAAGTATTATTTTTTTTCTAGTCTCATGTTCCTTCTCTTCCATGTTTATTTCATGAAGGTTTTCATTGGATTAAGGCCTTCTATCGTCGCTCCTCTAGTTCAGGTTTGTTTTAGGCGAGGCCACGGCCTAATGACAGATCATTAGGCCGGTTAATTAACAAGATAAGGTCCATCTTGCTATCTAATATCTTGAATATGTTAATTTGATATATAAATCAAATCACTCCAAGGAAAATGAAATTAGTTGATGAATATTACAACTTAAATACAATAGATCATCCTTTATAATTAGAACAAATTTTATAAAGTGTTTCTGAATTGGCTAGATTAGGTGCTCCATTTGTTTTCTCAATTATAATTTGGTCCCTTGAGGTCCTGTTCCAGCCTTCAATTATGGGTATGGAAGCTTCTGCTACAGCAATTCAAAACGACAATATTTTGCAACTTATGGAGTTATGGGTATGTAAGCTTCTGTTCCAATGAAATTTCCGCATTGGCATCCAAATAGGAGACATTTTTGATAACTTCTTGTACACAAGATGGAACTGAAGAAAAAGACTGAGACTGTTTTCCATAACTTCTTGAAAAAACTTGTCATTTGTATAATCATGCAATCAAACATTCTCCAAATTAAATAGTTTCTACCCCCTCAAAGGTTTAACAGACTACATCTGAATATATGTCATAACAATGTACATAGGATATCAACAAATCATAAAGACAATGGCCGAATTGGCCACCAAATAAAATTTAGAAAAACTCAATAACTCGTCAAAATGGAAAGTAGGTAGAACTTGAAACATTCATAAACATGTTAAAAACAAGCTAATTTGGCTCATGTTTGATGAAATTTCTTTCTAAACACTTATAAACCAAGTGGATTGACTTAAGTATTAGGTCATTCATTCTCATGTTGTTCCCCAAGGCTTATTTTTCCATAGAAGAAACCATTACGGGTCTCATTCCTTGCTCATTTTTCCAAATACCTCATAATTCATGCCTGGAAAAAGTAATTCTTTTTCAAAACTTATCCAATTGCTTGGACTTTCTCCACCATGGTAAATTTCTTCCTCAATACTATTCAGCCACAACTCATCCTGAACTCCAACCGAGGAGTTTTGATCGTTATATCGCCCTTCAAATCGATCAACCACGATTCTTGTCTTCTCCTCATCGACCAAATCTAATTCAAGAACATCTTCATGATATTGACACTTGCTAGGAACAGGGTGGTAAATACACGACCTACTATTATAACCTTCCTCTTCAAATATTTTCCAACTTTTATTTGTAGTAGAAGGCCAAAAGATGAAACTCTTTGCACCTTTGATCCGATCAATCTTGACTTTTCGGGCTATGTCTCTTTCATTTTTCAGGAAGGACCCGTCCTCAATCAACTTTAATACGTGCCCACTCTTCTTTCTTATAGATAAACCCCAATCAAATCTATGAATCAAAATAAAATCTCAAATACAAAAAAAAAAAAAATGGATTAATTTTCTAGGGGTAAAATTTTTAGAGTTACCCTTTGTGGTCAACATATTGAAAGCTCTTCATTTCTATTATGATATGAACATCATCTTCAAACTCTTCGGCAGCTCTTAATGGTCCATGGAGAAGAAGATGGTCTAACAAAATCAAAGCCTTGTAAGAGCCTCTCCATTTCTTTTCACTAAATTTTGATAACCTATATATATAATATAAAATACCACTTATTAATTAATAAATTTGAACATCATATATATAGAACTTAGAAAAGACTACCAAAATCATATGCACAATTCAAGATACCTTTTGTGAAGGATCTTTACAACCCTCCAATAATCATCAACTTCATATGCTGCCCGTGATATCAGATCCATCGCGCATGGGTCGGGTAACCAATGATGATCTCCACGTGTCGATCGTTCAGTTAAACTTCATATCGCGAAACAATGGAAACCAATTCAACCGCGGATAAAAAAGGGAAATTAAACTTCATATAAAAAATCACTAGCTATATATTACGAACAAAAGTTTTTTTGTTTCAAAGTAACTAGTATTGACATATGACAACTTACTATTGCGCCAAGGTAACTCCCATGAAAGACAAACGTGCATTCAAAACCTTCTCTTTAAGGTGAAATCCTGTTTTCCTTTTAACATCATGGATACCCATCTTCTTGTTCTTGATTTGGATATATTCCAAGGCTTTTAATTTGGTGTCAAAAGATACTTGGAATATATTATTCAAATATATCTTGGTTTGGTGAAAGGCTAGAGATAGAGTTGATATATAGTTAATTCATGTTGCCTATGAATTATCAAATATTTAAGGAAAATTCTAGAAATAGATTTCAAATATTGAAAGATAAGGAATTGTCTAAAAACAAAAACAAGTTACTAATAATAAATAATTGATAAAATTAATAAATAAGCCCTTATACTATTTTCCACCCCAAACTTTTAACCCTTTATTTTGTTTTTTAAATAACATATATAATTTTAAGGTACAAGGGTTAAATATTGGTTTTGAGATATGTAATCGAAACTAGTATCTAATTTCGATATCAACAAAGGCTTGGAGCGATAATATCGTTTACTTTACAAAATTATGACAAAAGTATGTTATAAAACAAATGTTTAAAAATGATTATCTAATAACTATAACTAAATGAATTTTGACAACAAAAAATAAAATAGGTGTATGACCAAAAAAATGCACATAGAACTACAAGGGTTCTATACTCGAATTGGATTAACCTAAAATGAATTTATAGAGCCACTAAATGTCAAATTAAATAATTGGATTATTTTAACAAGTTAAAATTTTAAGAGGTCTAAATAAATAAATAGCTTTTAGGGTGGATATTAAAATGTGCTAATAATTTAAGGACCTATTTATGGGTCTTCTGTAAATAATTAATACACTCGATTATTTCAAATTATATATGTATATCAGTATATTGATTGGGTTATAATGTAACATTTTATATTAGGAAGTGATTGATTAATTATCATAATAACTAGTATTTAGCCCGTTTGCACGAGTAATAATATAAAAATCGTGAAAAAAAATTTACGGATAACATTTTTTTTTATTTTTAACCGTTTTAAATTTATGGGTGGGTCAACCCACAATCCAACCCAAGTATCCATTTACTTAAAATCATTATATATATTAGTTAGTTAAAAAGTTGAACTTATATTAATATTAAAACGTCCTACGTTTATCAAATTTGGTGTTGAATTTAAAATATAAAGTCTTTGTAGCCTAGTTGGTTAAAGAGTTGTACTTGTTTTGTTAGGTTGCAAGTTCGAAACATACCTCAAGCATTTTTAATTTTATTTTTAACCGTTTTAAATTTAAAAACGGGTCAACCCACAATCCGACCCAAGTATCCAAATTAACCACAGCTCTCGACCCGACAATCCGGACACTTTAAAAATTAAGCATCATTATATATATATATAGATTAGTTAGTTAAAAAGTTGAACTTATATTAATATTAAAACGTCCCACGTTTATCAAATTTGGTGTTGAATTTAAAGTATAAAGTCTTTGTAGCCTGGTTGGTTAAAGAGTTTTACTTGTTTTGTTAGGTTGCAAGTTCGAAACATACCTCTAGCATTTTTAATTTTATTTTTAACCGTTTTAAATTTAAAAACGGGTCAACCCACAATCCGACCCAAGTATCCAAATTAACCACAGCTCTCGACCCGACAATCCGGACACTTTAAAAATTAAGCATCATTATATATATATATATATTAGTTAGTTAAAAAGTTAAATTTATATTAATATTAAAACGTCCCGCGTTTATCAAATTTGGGGTTGAATTTAAAATATAATGTTTTTGTAGCCTATTTGGTTAAAGAGTTGTACTTGTTTTGTTAGGTTGCAAGTTCGAAACATACCTTTAGCATTTTTAATTTTATTTTTAACCGTTTAAAATTTAAAAACGGGTCAACCCACAATCCGACCAAGTATCCAAATTAACCACAGCTCTCGACCCGGCAATCCGGACACTTTAAAAATTAAGCATCATTATATATATATAGATTAGTTAGTTAAAAAGTTGAACTTATATTAATATTAAAACGTCCCGCGTTTATCAAATTTGGTGTTGAATTTAAAATATAAAGTCTTTGTAGCCTAGTTGGTTAAAGAATTGTACTTGTTTTTGTTAGGTTGCAAGTTCGAAACATACCTCTAGCATTTTTAATTTTATTTTTAACCGTTTTAAATTTAAAAACGGGTCAACCCACAATCGACCCAAGTATCCAAATTAACCACAGCTCTCGACCCGGCAATCCGGACACTTTAAAAATTAAGCATCATTATATATATATAGATTAGTTAGTTAAAAAGTTGAACTTATATTAATATTAAAACGTCCCGCGTTTATCAAATTTGGTGTTGAATTTACAATGAAAAGTCTTTGTAGCCTAGTTGGTTAAAGAGTTGTACATGTTTTGTGAGGTTGCAAGTTCGAAACATACCTCTAGCATTTTTAATTTTATTTTTAACCGTTTTAAATTTAAAAACGGGTCAACCCACAATCCGACCCAAGTATCCAAATTAACCACAGCTCTCGACCCGGCAATCCGGACACTTTAAAAATTAAGCATCATTATATATATAGATTATCGACTACTCAACTAAATTAAGGTTTGTTTGATTTTCAGTTTTTCTGATAAAAAAAATATTTTTTTTCTTCTTTTAAAAATCACTATTTTAATTATAAATTTGATATATTATGAAATCATTTATTATATAAACTTATTTCTCTCCCAAACTTCGAAACAAACAAGTTCATGTATGATTTTTGAATTTTTAAAGAAAAACTTAATTTTAATAATTTCTAAGGTGCCTAATTTTTTATTTTTTTTTGTCATATTGAACAATTTAAATATCACAATAGCAATGCTAAGAAAAATGTTTATGAAATGTGAAGAAAAAATATTGCTCCATACATTAAAATTCGATAATGAATCATTTTTTACATTTTTAATTAATATTATATTAATTAAAATATTTTCTATTTAATAAAAAAACATTAAAATTTTATAAACTTTTAATTATATATTAATATCTTTTAAACATTTTTCATTCAAATAATTTTAAAATTGCCTTTTTAACACCCCCATGAATAAGGTTATTTAAATAACCAAAATTGAAAGTGGACCAGAGTTTTAAGAGGAAAAATAATCCTAGATGACTATAGAAAATAATAATCCCTAATGTGTCACAAACTTAAAGTATTTTGTATGTACGTGGTTGATTCATATTGATTAAAATATTAAAATTATTATTTTTAATTGTTCTCTACTTGTAAATGTCAGTTCCCGTGTATTGTGGTTGACGATTGAAGAAAAAACAGAACAGAACAAATCAAAGGTATTTCATATATATATTATATATAATGTTTTTTTTTTCAACTTTAATTAATTTATTAGTATTATTACATATGCTTTTTACTCAGCCAGCCTTAACTGCTCCACTTCCTTTATAGTAACAGACAACAATATATAGTACTAATTTGCTAACATATATATTTAAGGCTCATTTGAAAACACATTTTAATTTCTCTCAGTTTGGATGAAAAAAAATGTGAATAAATTTGTAAATATATATCTAATTAAGTTATATATATATGCTTTTGTCTAAATTTATATCCCAATGAATGAAATATCAAACATTATTTATTTTTAATAACATTTATCTAATAATTTCTCATTCAAATTAAATCACAAAATTAAAGTGTTTACATATGGTTAGTCAATTTGACATTATTATAAATTTGCCTCTTTTCCCTCAAGAAACGGAAGAGACAATCTATCTTACATTTGAAAACAATAATAAAAACATTGGATGTCAATCAACAAATATTTATGTATGTTATAACTTATAATATTCCACAAATTTGAGGAGTATATATAATTAATTAAGTATGTTGGATTACGTGAGAAGATAACGTTGGTATTAGCCGTTTGACATTCATTGGTAGAAAATATCAACCATAGACTGAGGAATGCAAAGTATTTTTTACTATTGGCATTGAGGGATCAATTGAATAAATTATCTGGTATTGACTTCTTTTTTTATTATTTTTTGGGCTATTTAGTTAAAAAAAAAGTCTGGAGGTTTTTTTTTTAACATTTAACACTTATAATTAGTTAGGAGGAGTGAATTCGAAAGTTAAAGACTCGAGGTCGGCTCGTTTAACATACATTCAGCTCGAGTTAGGTTTAAACTTTTATATTAGAACTCGAACTTGACTTGGATGTATTTAGTTGAAATCACGAGCGGCTCGAAATCGACTCGTTTATAGAGCTTGTTTACAATCTATAAGAAGATTTTACGGAGAGCTTAATTTTTTTTGAGTTATTAAATATTAATTTATTAATATATTAATAAAGATTAAACGAGCCTCTAAATGAACAGCTTCGCGAGCCCATAAATGTATATGTTTATCAACATTTTCATAAGTCTCTAAACGAGCATGTTTACGCACTCATTAATGAGGTCAGAGACAGATCTACGTTAGAGTTGAGTAGGGCTTTCATCCCAACCTGAAAAAAAAAATGTTTTGTTTTTTATTATTATTTTACGATAGAATTTATTATAACCTCTAATCTCTGATTTTTATTTTTTTTTTTGCAATTGAATTCATTATTTTCATCCCTAGATATGAATTTTAGTTTTTAGAGCATTAGAACCAATATGATGATTCCAAACTACACTAAAAAAAATGTATATGTTAGTAGAAACATGGTTGTTTTTGTTGTTATTGTGGTCATTTAATTGAGATAACTATACCAATGAAAAAAAACCATATTTTTATGCTAAGTAGAAATATATATTTTGAATGAAAGATATAGAAGTATAATATTTAGATTTTGTTCTTTGTTAAATTATAGTTTATATTATGCGCAATATAATTAACAATCAATGTCATCTCTCCATTTGTCAATGAAAGTTTAATTTGTTAATAAAAAATAAATGAATATTTTCTTATCATGAAATACTTAGCTAATAAGGATTTTAACAGTTAAAAACATATGAAAGATTTTCGCAAAATAGCCTGCACATGGCTTCCATAAGTAGCATCATACTTTCTTATGTTGTCCCTTATTAATAATGACATGTTCCATGACCTGCAAATCCAAACAAATTTAGTTTAGTATACAAAAGAGGCTAATAAAATTTTCAAAAACAAGCAATTTTTAAATTTTATTTCTTGGGTCAATGCTTACTTGGGTTGGTGTGAGTGATCATCGCGGTGCCAGAGAAGTCGCAGTTGTGAGGCTGCGAACCCTTGGCCTTATAGTAAGCATTCATGACATAGGATGCATGGGCACTGACTGTGTTGGGCTCGAAGCAGGGTCCTCCGGTGTTAACCGGTGAACAATTTATTCCGGGTTGGCCACACGCCCAATTTAAGGCTGATCCTAGCCCGGCGTCACTGGCCCCCGGTTTCGCCACACACCATTGGTTTCCCGATGGTGCTGGTAATGCATTCCCCCCATTGTTACCCTATAGTTTAAAATGTCACTTAAAGATTTATTTTCAATAATTTAGTCATAAAAATGTTACCTTTGGTGGTACTCCACCACGCATGAGGCCAATGTTGTAAACAGGAGTCATATCGGGTCGAAATAACCCGAAATTTCTCTCCGCTGCAGAACCGGGTTTTAAGTTCTCATTAAACAATCCAAATATGTACGTTTCAAATCTTCGTCCCGGCATCAAAGGTGTCCCGACACCTGACTTTGACTTGGTCAACACATTCAAATTATGCCATCGCGCGTTTTCCACCGTACATTGTTTCATTCCGGGGTCTCCTAGAGACGGCCAACCGACCTCCCCAACCGCAATCTCCACGTCTCCGTACCCTAACTTCTTCATCGACGTATGAACCGAATCCAATAAAAAATCGTACATGTTGAAGTACGTTTTCCCTGTTCCCGGATCGCGAACGCCCGGGTTGCGACGGAAAAGATTGAACGCGTCCTTTTGTGGGGACCAGGAGAAATACGGGTAAGGATTAACCATAAACGGTGACCTGGTCCGACGATGAAAGTCCAACATGGGAGCTATCACACTCCGGTCCCACGCCGTCTTGAACGAGGAACCGCTCGGAAAGTTCGATGGGTTTAAGATTATGAGCGAATGGGCGGTCGTGACGGATACGTCCTTTATCCCGGCTCGAGATAGCGCGTTGTGCACGGCTTTCATCGCGGGAACGAGATGCGCAATCGTGTTCGCGTCGGTCCACTGGAAAACCTCGCTTCCTACGCAGATGTGGTGGAAGCGAGTGGCCGGATAAAACGGCTGTACATTGGCGGCAACCCATCGGCGGGCTGCTCGAGGGGTTGCGAGGTTCAATATATCGCCGTCGGCGATGGTGATGGTTAGAAGGATGCCCGTGCCCGCGAATGCACGTATGATGTCGGGGTTGGCGTCGAAGATTTTAACGCGGTCTATTAAGGTTTTGTCCTTGATGAATTGGGCCACTTGTTGTGGCGGCGGAAGGTCGTTGGCGGTGGTGCCATAGTTGACTCCAATGGCCAATGAGAAGGAGAAACGATGGGATAAGGCGGCGGCGTAAAGGAGGACCACCACGGCGACATGTAATGGTTTGGCCATTCTTTCTAGGGCTGGTATGGAGATTTGGTTCTTTGTTGAGTGATATATCCATGCATCCATGGTTGAGTATTAAGGGATATTGGCCATCCATTAATCCCCCGACCAATGGTAATATTTTCATCAGATTTATAGGGAAAGCCAATGAACATATATTATATCTATCTCATACCAGCAATCTTCATAATATCAATTATGCATTATATAAATAGTGTGCATGCATGAGAGGTGAAATTTGATTTTAAAAAATGGTTATTGTTATGGACCATGGTTAGCTAGCTAGGGTGAGCATTAGCTAGGAAATATCAAAGCTCATACAAAACTCAATTTATAATTACATACTCATGATACTCAATCCAATTTAGGGTTAGATATATGAATTAGATAACTCATTCATTATAGTTACATAAATTAATTAACTATTTGTCTTCATTTGATAAATTAAACTCAAATATATCAAGAGAATTATAATTTTTTTAAGGGGATGACTAGCACGAGTTTGTTCCGCAAGAGCCTTATGGATCTTCTATAATGACATTATCGATTTGTCTAATAATTATTAATATAATGCAAGATCAATATATAGTTATAAAATTAATTGTTCAAGAAAAAATGACTTTATTATAAAATTTGTATCAATTAGTATCTCTAATTATTTAAATAATTTTGTTTAGATTAAGATTATTAAAAATTGAATTATTTGGATGAAAATTAATATATAATAAAAAAATATTTTAATTGATATATATATATATATATATATATATATATATATATATATATATATATATATATATATATATATATATATGAAAACGTACTATAAAAAATTGTGATTGAGTTTTTTTGGTGGGGAATGCTAATTTTATCATTGAAAATATTCATGTATATCACTCAATATATTCACGTATATCACTGAACTGATTTTTGTTCGTTCATACCACTGTAATTGAGTTTAATGTTCATTTATGTCACTGCTGGACAAAAACATTCAAACCCGTTAAGTTTTTCATTAAATGATAACACTTTTGATTGATATGTCATTTTTTAAAAAGTAATATATATATTATATATTTATTTTTATTCACTATTTTTAAATTATAAAACTTAATTTATTATACATTTTGAGAAGCATTAATAATAATTCATTTTTTTAATTAATATATTTTTAATATTTATTTTATTAACATTTCCAAATAATAAATTTTTTTAATACAATTAAATATTAAAAATATATTAATTAAAAAAAAAAAAAACTATGATTAGTGTCTCTCAAAATGTTTAGATTGTTTGGTTAATATCTCTAAAAATATAAAAGTTTTATTATTTAAAAATTAGTAATAAAAATAAAAATATAATATATATTAATTAAAAAAAAATGACATGTCAATCACACATGTCATTGTCTCACGGAAAACTGAATGAACTTTGATGTTTTTTTAACCATTGATATAGATAAAGATTAATTGATATAGATGAAGATTAAGTTTAACTACACTGATATGAACGAACAAAAATTTGCTTAATGATATAAGTGAATATTTCGTTATAGTTCAATAATAAAATTAACATTTTTTCTATTTTTTTTTGTCAAATTATGATTAAATTGAAGTAATACTCATATATCTATTAATGAAATTAATTTTATTTAAATATGTTATATTTAAAATAATTTATAATTTCAAAATCCGACCCTTCCTAAAATGAACCTACAGGAAAACAAACAAGGCATAACGCATAAGAGTAATGCGTGTCGTGGGTAAATTCTCTTGTTGTCGCGGGAAATTGTTAAAAAAAAAAAAAAAAAAAAATAGTGGTGAAAGACGACAATGACCTTCAACTGGCTCATCCCTGTTTTGTGGTTGGGAAGTGTAGAGAGAGATCCGAGGCATAAAAGAAGATGGGGTTTAAGCCAACTGTTTTATTCTTCTTTTTATTTATTTTTTTGGCAATTCGGTGGTTTTTGTTAAAACTGAAACAGGGGTTTTTTGTCGCTGTCCACCATCTTCACATCTCCTTAAAGAAAGAAAGAAAGAAAGAAAGAAAGAGAGACAGTTGCAAACTGTTTTCTTGACGAGGGTTTTTTTTCCTGCAGAATTTGACACATATATGTATGTATAAATCTAACAAAAGATTGGTTTCTCACAACTGGTAAGCCAACCGATCCACATATCTGAAATCTGTATTTATTGTTGTTTCTGCTTCGTCTACGAATCTGAGTGATCTGGAATTTCATTTTCCTCTGATCTTGTTGAATTCCGGGAAATTTGCGTGGAGGGTTTATTTCTATGCTGAATTTTTGCTGTTTGATGTGATATCTGATCAGATTTCTCTGTCTTCTTCTGTTTGCTCCAATTACGATAGGTGGGGATGGAGAATTCTAGTCTGTTATGCATAAATCTCTTTCCTTTTTCTCATCAGCAACTATGATATGATTAATCAAAATGATTCATCATAACTGAAATTGATTGATTGCCCTCCCAGTGCATCATCATATATAATTGAGTTTTAATCCTGTAGCATTTTAGGTTTTCCACCCGTAAATGATTTAAATGAGAAGATTGTTTGATCTGAACTTATTCTTAGTAACTCTTGTAGACTTCTTATTTCAAACTCATCCATGTAATTGTTCCTAATAAAGCAGTTTACCTAGAACATCTAAACAATCCATAATGGATTTATCTTTCTGTAAGACGCCAAACTTATTATTGAATTGAGATTTTCTTTTGCACCTTGGGCAGATTTATATAGGATCCCTGTAATGATTGATACCTGCTGGTGAACTTTTATTGGCTGATTATTTTCGGTGAGTTGTGATGTTGAAGAAGAGTCTAAATTATGAATTTTGTGGCTATCAGTTTCCAGTCATACCTCGGGCTCCAAGATCTATTAGAGTAAGTACCTTATTGCGTTCTCTTGTTAGGCATAATCATGATTTATACTTAATGCATTTTTTTAATTCAATTTCAGGGTAAGGTTTCCAAGAAAAAGAGCTTGGGGGATGGTCAAATTTGTGCTTTTGAACTCTTAGCCACTGTTGCTGGAAAACTGTTGCTGGAATGTGAAAGTTCTGCATCTAGTAATGCAGAAAGAAAGAAACAGTGTAGTTTTGAGAGTCTGAAAGTTAAACAGGAAGATTCTAACCCTGGGAGAACTGAATACTTAGAAAATAATGTGAAATTGGAAATTCCAAAAATCCAATTCGAAAATGTAAGCTGCTATAATGTTGTGGACCGTGGTTCTGCTCTAGATAATGTAATTAAGAAAGAGCATAACCCTGAAGTCATTATTAAACCAGATTTGACAGCTACAAGTGTGAATAATAGTAATGTATCCTCTCTTAAGAACGGGAACTATGTTAAAGTAGGATGTACAGATGATAACAAAAAGTTTGTTGGATTCAATGGGCATAGTGTCAAGACAAGGTTTTTTCGACCGCAGTCGCGTTTTGGATTCCGAAGAATCAGAAAGTTACTTATGTCCAAGTATTGGAAAGCGGGTCCAAAATTGAAAGATTGTGACTTCACCTTAACTAGTATGTGTCTGCTTAGAATTTAATTTATTTTGATGATATGCTGTTTGGTATTAAACTTGCTTATTGATATAGCTGATGGGAGAAGTCAACATGAGGGTCCTTCAAGAAAAAGGAAATTCTATGACCATAATAAACCTACGGCAGGATTTGAATGTGAGGGTAGCAGTGAAAGTATTTCCAACTCACCTGGAAAGAGTATGAAGAGAGGCATGAACGGATCGCCAATAAAATTGCACATAGGTTGAAACATTTCCTCTCCAAGTTTAGGGCTAACACTTGTTTTCTCACCATTGTCTTGATTCTTCTTCTTTATTCTGGCAGCAAGTGGACCATCATCAGTTGTTAGAGAATCCCATGGTATTAAACGAAACTTTTCTTAATCATACGACAAATACTACTGTTTTTTGTTATCTTTCTTCTATACTTGCTGATTTATATTGAAATTTTGTAGTGAATCTTAGCATAAAGTCCTTCAGAGTACCGGATCTGTATATTGAAGTTCCTGAAACTGCCACAGTTGGCTCGCTGAAGGTAAAACTGTCATGTTTTCAGTTATCAGAAAACAAAAATAAATTTATGAGTTTTTTTTCAAACGTTTATGTATCTAGAGGAACTTGTGTAATATGGAGTTATGAACATTGATTAAAATTCCCTTCTCCCATTTTGACCTGGTTTACTTGTACAGTTATAGATTCTGTCATGCATGAGAGATTGTGAAATTTTGTAATTTATAAATGTGCTGCTTGATATTGGCTACAGAGGAAAGTAATGGAGGCAGTGACTTCAATTATTCAAGATGGATTACATGTTGGTGTACTACTCCGAGGGAAAAAGGTCAGAGATGATAATAGAACCCTATTGCAGAGTGGTATTTGTGACAATAGTGATCTAGATGCTCTAGGTTTTATTTTGGAGCCTCAATCTGCGATGGAGCCTCCACCTGTCTCGCCCAAAGATCATACAGTTCTGGATGATCTGGTTCCATCTGGAACAAAACATCATGAAATACTTGGGTAATTTTCATTCTTTAGATTCCTCAAACAAAAAATTGATATAAAAGTTGACATTTTGAATCTAACCTTTCCCGTTTTGTATATCTTTTTTGCTTTTATGATCATTAAAAAGTGAACGCAAAGTTGTGGTCACAGATTTTTAATGTTACAAAAGTTGACCTTCTTTCAAGAAAAAAGGGGAGGACTTGGGTATATTTCTCAAGAAAGCTTCACTAACATGTTATGTTGACAAGATCCTTGGATTTAAGTTGGTGATGTAGGATTCTAGATATTTGGTAAAAAAGTTTTGTTTTCTGATAACTGAAACATGACAAATTTGGGTCTTTAAAAAATTCAAGTGATTATTATTTTGACCAGGTCAATACTCAGCCCAGTTGTGGATACTCCTTTTGGTGGTGGTCCTCCTTTACAAACTGATGTGGTGAAAGATATGGAAGTTACTGATTATTCAAAGGCATTGGTTACTGTGCCTGCTATGGCTATGGAGGACGCACTTTCTGTTGTTCCCATAAATCAGAAAGCTAGTGGGTCGGAAATAGTTCAGCGTAGAACTAGAAGACCTTTCACTGTAACAGAGGTGGAAGCATTGGTTGAAACTGTTGAGAAACTTGGAACTGGAAGGTTTGGTTGGAACAGTCTTAATATTATTTCACTCCGGCTTTAATGAAGCTTTAATCTCTCATCCTGCTCTTTTAGGTGGCGGGATGTTAAACTGTCTGCCTTCGAGGATGCAGAGCATCGAACTTATGTGGATCTAAAGGTTGGTATTCCTGTAAATGTATATATCTTGATGATGATGATGATGAGTAAATATTGAGAATATTCTTTTATCCTAATTGTGGTCAAATAGACTCTAATAAATCACTTGGAAGTCTTTTTTACAGATAATGAACAAATGTTATGAGCTATGGAGAGTAGTTTTCCAGAGATTTATGAAACCCTAAAAATTCCATCTCCTAAAGTATAAATACGAATTGAACGTGTCTTGATAATCGAGTTGTTCAATAATGAACAATTGTCTTTTTAAGTCACGTGTGTTTAAGACTCGATATATAGTCGTTTTCATTTCAGTGGCTGTAGGAAGGAATGGGCAACGGACATAAGCAAATGACCTCTTATGGATTTATTTATTTATGTTTTTTATGTCTTGCACAGGACAAATGGAAAACATTGGTTCACACAGCAAACATCTCCCCCCAGCAAAGAAGAGGGGAGCCGGTTCCTCAAGAGCTGTTGGATAGGGTTCTGATCGCTCATGCCTTCTGGTCACATAATCAACCTAAGCCTCTCTTCGTCTTGGAAGAACACTTCAAGATCCTGGAGACCTAAGAAACGATGTAACTTCTGAGCTCTTGTACAAAAGTAATATCTCCAAAAAGACGTGTAAAATGGATTTTAGGAAAATCTCTACTGATTTGTTGCTAGCTAGTTCGATGTCGATACAGCAACTGCAACTTCCACTGGCATATTTATTTGTAAATGGACAATCCCCCCAAAAAAGTGGAGATTTCTAACAGAATTCAAACTCTGCTGGCTGTTGCTGGTGAATTTGATAGTCATAGAGGTTAATTAGTTGGCTTTTACATTTCATTGTTTCACTTTTTATGGGACTTATGAAGTGGTTGGACTAAAGTTGATCTCATGTACATCTTTATCATTTATTATAATATAATTCAAACCTTTTTTTTGACAAATTTCTTCTCATAATCATCATGTAGTAGTTGGGATATAATAAGTTCACTGGAAATTATCAGAAAATGGAATGAAATATTTTTTCACTCATTATGCTGCATTAAATCATTACTTAAATCCTAAAAAAAACAAAAATCCCTAAATTCTCCAATAACAAAGTTCTCTAGCTTCAGATCCTTGTGCGACTTTTTTGAAGAATTCCCTCCTTTAATAAGAGACCAAGAGGCAAGAAGGGGAAAGGTTGAAAGCTGGAATAGAAAATATTAGGACCATAGATAAGTATACATAATTGGGGGCAAGCATCTTAATTTGGCCACTTTTGCAGTTGGGGAGGATTATAACTATTCTACATTGACCTCTTCCACATCTTGCTTATTACCTTGTCATTTCGATTCCTTCATTTGTGCCATGTTGGTTGTAATTATTACAGTGGTGTAGGTGATATTTGCGTTTACTTTAGTCTTAACTCTTGGAAGTGTATCCCATTTAACTTTGACAAAAAAAAATCCATTTAAATATGGTAGTTTGACCTCATAATCCCTTTTATTTTGATGATATTGCAATTACTATCTATTTATCAAAATACCCACTTTCCAATGTAACAACAATGTCCGCCAGGACCGCCACCGAACATATTTTTATTAGTAAAAGATTTAGCCAAAAGGAACAATGGCTCCAAAAGCCAATAAAGTCACGGAACAAAAAAAAGGGAAAATGGCCACTTCCAAACAAGGAAGTTCAATAAAAAAAAAACATGGTACAAGATGTGTGCCTCTAATTTGGCATATTCACAACAAAAAATAAACGGAAGAGCAGTCATGCCATAGTCTTATTGAGATATCTGAGACAGCACAGGAGAAGAAGATCAATACTATTTTCACTTTTTCAAAAAAGCTCTTAGCGCGCTGATAATTGCGAGGGGATTCTCTATATGAACTGCATGGCCACTGTTTGGAACCTCTACGATTTCAGAAGTGTGTTTTCCATGACCATTTTGGCTTGACATGCCAAGATTGAGTTCATACAACATTTCCTCAGCAATCTGCTTATACTTTTCATCTTTCTCTCCCACAACAATTTGTAAAGGCACCTTAAAGTGCTTCAGATCATCCCACAATGGCCTATCATCATAAGTAAGTCAACAAATCAGAAAAATAGGAATTATTTCAAAACTGTCTGTTTCTCGAAAAAAATAAATCAAGAAAACAAGTACTTTTTTACTTTTCCTTTTAGATAAATACTTAGTCCAAGGAAAAATTTCCAAGAACTATAACTTTAAAAAAAAAGATGAATTGGCGTTTACCTTTGCCTCCCAACACTTGAATCTGAGAGGACTTTGGCAAGAGTTTGAACGCTGTCATGCTGAAGACGGTTGGAAACAACACGCTTGAAATGGGGATGCTCTCTTAAGCTGCAGATGACAGAAATGATACCAATAGCCTTAAAAATAAATGATTTATCTAAAGTATTATATTTAAAAGGAGCTTTACATAAATTTGGAAAATTAAGCAACCTATTCCACAATGATGCTTTATACCACCCATCCAAAAATTGTTCCAATCCATGAGCAATGAGAGATTGGCTTCTTGAATCATCAATAGCCCTGCGGTTATTTCTTGCCAAACTATCTTTCAGTCCAGGACTTCCAGATACAATGACAGCTCCTTTTATCTTGAGAAACAAAAACATGTGATTTTTTAGTAGCTTGAATATACATCCATCCACATCTGAGCAAAAACAAAACAAAAAAACTCAAACTCATATATACCTTGTCTGCAAATCTCGATGCCATATACAGTGCAATTCGCGCTCCCATTGAGTACCCAACAATTGTGACTTTCCCAGGAGCAATTTGAGAAATTACCTTGTTCACTATATCTGCAATCCCCTCAATTGAGAGATTAGGTTCATCCGATCTTTCCCTAGTTATCTTACGATCAACCCTTGATGCTCCCTGGCCGGGAAGGTCAATAGCAATGCATCTTGCAGATCCGGAGATAGCCTTCATGATGGGAACCCAATCTTCACCAGTTCCCAGGAACCCATGAAGAAACACTACTGTGTTTTCCTGCATACAAGTCAATCCAACACATGAAAGATTATTCTATTTGTTTTTTAAGATGGATAAGCTTCAGTCGCTCAAATAGTTGGATATTTACATAGAGACTATTGATCTATTTGAAAACACTAATAACTTTTGTTGTTGTATCCATATCCACATGAGAAACAATAAAAAAACTAGAAATTTGCCTCTTACTAAGTTTAGTTTCTAAACGTATCTAGATCCAAATACAAAATAACGAGTATTTCAAATTGGGCTTACTTAGTCGGATCATCTTTCATTTTAAATATTTGCAATAACTTATAAGCTAATAAGCAGCAGTGAAGGGTGATTCATTTTTTTAAAAGAAATGCAATTCCAAGCATGGGACAAGAAGTTCTTGAACTTACTCCATTCTGTGGTCCAGTCTCATGTGTGTTGATGGAGAATGAGAAACCCTCCGAATCAACTGATACACGGTTGTTACGCACTTGTTCGCCAGAATAGTTACCAAGTATTGCCTTATCATTGACTTCAAATTTCCTCAGGAGAGAGCTAGCATCAGAAGAAGATGCCTCAACATGGCCAACATTCGAACTACGTCTAATATTCAGACCTTTGGTAGAAACATCTTCTTTAAGCCATTGATATGTTCCCAGACCATGTGCTACTTCTGGAAGAGGTTCCTTTTTAATTGCTTTGCACACATCTATGTTTTGCAACTCAATGTATTTGGAGAACTGGACGTATGCTGATAAACCAAGGCTGCTTTCAAATGCAGAACTGACAACAGCCATCTTCCCATGCTGCTGCGCCCATCTTGCAATTATCCCTGCATTCTCAAAACCACCCACAGTACTTGGCTTGATAACCTGTAAAGGAAATTAAAGAAAGAAAAAAAAAATTTAGAAGCAAGAACCTTCCTATACCTTCCTTTTTGTGTCCCATTTTGACTTCACAATTTTAATTAGGTAAACTTACTCATAACAAACCACCATAAATTTTGGTATGCAAAAATTGATAAAGTGACATATTAAATAATCTATAGAAGGTGATGATTGACCAAAGAGAATAATGAATGTATGACTACAAAATGTTATCATATAAAATGAGATAAGGGGGAATGAGTATAAGAAGATATAAGCTCCAGGAATTAAGCATAGTAGTCATATTGAATTGTACATGGAAATGCTTAACCTTCTTTAAGAGATATCAATGTTTTTGTGTGCACAGAATACAGAGATTCAGTATCAGTACAAACAATTTGTATTCATTTACTTCTCGGGTTTTTAATTTTCAGATTTCAATTCCTTCAATCCAGTATTTTGTAACCAGAGACATTTCCCAAAAATATTATCCCATGTCATGATAAGTATCTTATTTTATCTTTACACAACTATAAGCAATTATCTCCCAGAAAATAAACAATGAAATACAACACAACTTACAATTGCTGCTATTCCTGGATGAGAGAACTTGGTAAGCATCTCCACATGATTATCCCTAATCTTGTCAATTGTTTCATCCAATGCTACAGGCAATCTTGTTTCTTCACAATACTTGATTATCTCATCTTCATTTTCCAATGGTTCCTGATGGATTACTCTTACAAGTTAGTGATTTACATAATGTATTCAATAAACAGGGATATTGCAAAATTGATTGTAAAAAGAATCTGATATGTTACAGAATGACAAGGGCACCACATCAAAAAGGTAATGAAGAATTATTGACCATTTTAAGGCTATATCTGAGAACTGATTTCCCCTCCGGGCTACATTTTATATTACATTTTGTCTTTTTTTGTTGGCATCCAACCTCTACTTTATAATATATCAATCCCACATAAACCTGTTCATATGGAGTATACCTCAATATACTGCAGATCACATTCCTTAACTGAGGAAGCAAATTGAACTGCTTGTTCATATGTCCACCTCTTATTTGCATCAACACGCAATATAACATCACGGCCAACCTTCTTTCTCACTGCTTGAATAACTTCAGAATCTTTTATAGGATCTGCCTGGCGTGCTACCTGTAATTTCAAAGTTTATTTCAACCCAAATACTTCAATCATCTATCAAGATGTTGAATTTGAAGATGATTCTACTCACTTTAATTTTTATTGCACTGAATCCCTGTTCAACAAGTGCTGCAGCAGCATGAGCAGCATCTGTTGGAGAGCCAATGGAATCAAGGAGGCCACAGATCTGAACTGCAGAGGATTCTTCAGCTTCAGAAGCTGTCTCTGGACGAAGCACATTCAACAAGGTCAAATCTTTCTTAGCCGCTATAGCATTGAGGATGGCCATTTCCAAACCACATCTAACACTGGGAAAGAGTGATCCTGGCTGTAAAACGAGGAAGGATTAACTCTATAAGATGTATATTTATATGTTGAATACAATTTGAGATGCTTATATGCTGCATAAGACATAGTCCATGGTATACTAGCTTGGATGGCAATCACATATGAGCAGACATACCAATATTCCTAAGGTTTTCCATATCCAATTGGAAAATGAGCCCTTCAGCTGTGGAAGATCACAACTAATCTTTGCACCATCTGTAGCATGAACAAGAAACCGAATTTGCTCCTCAATATCAACAAAGTTTTCTTCATTACTTCCCAGTGGGGCAACCTATCCCAAGAGGTATAATGTAATCAAGGCCACATGTCGATCAGATATAAAAAGCAATGTTTTTTTTCTTATTTATGAAAAAATAAGAAAGTCATAAATGAACTAACCTCTCCATATCCTGTGCTTCCATCCTCAAAAGATAACTTTATGATAAAACCATCTCTATAGCTCAATGAAGCATCATTGTACGCATATGTTGGAGGGGCACTTAGCTGAATTCTGCCAATAAAGAAGATTTGAATTGTTAAGGAAAGCTGGTTTAGGGTAGCAAAATAGGAAACAAGGCACTAGGGAAATATTATGAACTCACTTGTAAGGAGAATATTCCATTTTCCTAATTTCAGCTAGAGAGAAACTATCACCGGATGCAGAATCTGTGAATTTTGATATAATATCAAAGGCTTGATCCACTCCTTGAATTGTAAAATTCTTTAGCTTACTGTAAATGAAAATGTGATAAAGGGGTCAGCAAAGTGATATTATCAAACTATATAGGTTTACTCAAGATAGCAAAGTTTGACTACCTGTGGAATGTTACATTATCATCAATATTGCTTTGAACCTCTATGACACAATCAGACTCTCCTTGTTGAGATGTCAACAATGCATCTTGAAATTCTTGTTTAGTTCGTGCAGATACATGGTCCAGACTGCAAAAATTGCATAAGTTTATACATTGGAGCAATGATATGTTAGAATGATTTCAGCTACCAAAAAACTCATGAACCCGTATATAGCACGTTAGAAACATTGGACTAAAATGACAATGATAGTCACAGAACTATAGGTGTGGTGGAGTGAGTTTAGTTACAGTGAAGGAAAAATCTACAGCAGTAATGTTTCTGTTGTAAGCCTTACCGATGAGCTTTGCATAGGTTCTCAATTGAAACATCATGGGTGGTATAGAAAAATTCATTCAATATTTTTCTATCAGTTTTATCTGCAACTGGAAGAAGACTGAAGATTGCACCACCCCCGTTGTTGATTATGATAACGGTCATTGGTTTTCTTCTTATCCTGAAAAGGTCACACACAAAAAAAAAATTGTAGTTGATATAGCTGACTTTTCATCTAGTTACGAGTAAAAAAAGCTATGAAAAATAAGTGTTTTGGAAGAAACAAAAAATATGGATGATAATCTGCCTCAAACCAGAACAACTGCCTAAACCAAAAGGATAGAAGAAAATATAAGCGAATAAAGTAGAGGGAAACTATAGATGGATAAAGTAAAATTACTGAGTGAACTTCCCCCGTCAGTGAGGGAAAGGAAGAACATAAACCCAGGGAAAAAAACTATCAGAACATTTGACAAGATTCTTAGGATTTTTTAAATACATAAAAGAGATCTCCACAGATATCTGCAAGTTATGTATAATATGGTTTGGTTACAAGAAGAACTTTTTACCTTTGCTTCAGCAGTGCCAATCCATTCGTATCATGCAGAAAAGAGATATCTCCCAGCACACATATTACCTTGAATGATTAAGAGAAAATGGTAAGAAATGTAGTCTTGTAAAGTTTGCAACAAGAAAACTAGTAAGCTCATTTTTAAGGGGAAAGCGGTCAGAATCCCATAAGCACATATGAAACAATTAAAGGAAATCAATTTGAAAATCTGAACAACTATGTCACAACTTGCTTCCCATTATCCCGCTTAGACATGATGTCTCAGCTGCATCGCAACTAGGCTACTACAATCCACCCTAATTAAAAGAAGATTTCAAGAATGAAACCTTATGATATTTGATTAAATGGCCCTTTTATTTCATCCCTATATCCCTATAACACCGTTTCAGCTGATTTATTTGACAAAAAAATTGTTCTATAACTCAAACAAGAAGAGAGTGCAAAAAATCTGTCAACATTAGGCCCTAATTTGGTAATGGGAAGAAAAGACATGTTAACATAGTTTCTAGCCACTTCCTGTGAACTGAAATTGAAATGAAATAATATATTAACAAAACAATGGATATGTTAAGAAAGAGGACGTGAAATGATTGCTGATTCAGTTGGAAATCAATAATAGATAGTTATTCAAGCAGATCCATAATTAAAAAATGGCATCCAACTAGAGAAAAACCTTGAAGAAGAATGTTTCACAGTATACTCACCCTTTTGCTGCATCCCCGAGCAAAACCAACAGCAGTGCTCAGTAAGCCATCAATTCCACTAGCTCCTCTATTCCCGACAACCTGAATAGACTGGCATGATAGTTCAGAGGCCAATGATCTTTGACTTCCATTAGTCCACTGGGACTGTTTACATCCATACATGTCCATGTCACGTATAGACATACTGTTCCCAATAAATATAGCAGATCCATGACGAAGCTCTTTTGAAACCGTATATGCAACATACGGTTCTGTCAATGCAGATTCTGAATCAAAGAGTGATGATATCTCCCATTCAACCTGCAGCACATGAGAAGTAACGTTGGGGTATTAAGAAGATAAAAAGAAGAGTATAAGCATCCATCCATAGGTAACTATATCAAACAAAAAGTACAACCGACTTCTACATTCATCAAAAACTGACAAACCATGACATGGGTCATGGTATAAACTAAACCTTTCCTACTACAAGCCACATTTAAAACACCAAATGCATTTGAAGGAAGCTCACTAAATGAAAGTAACTGGTCATAATATAACAAAGATAGCATTGACATTATCAGAAAAAAATACACCACCTAATGAAGAAATTCACTACTATTTATGTTTAAACAAGACCACCATGACAATATGTTTACCTTCAATAATTACTATGAGAGTAAATAAAATATCTTACAAAGGGTAATGCTTACCCTCTTATCCAAAGCTTGCAAAATACTGAACCATTTGTTGTTGACCTGTGGACTGCAAGTTTTAATCACACTATCCACAAACTGAGGAATAGTACTCTGAATCCTGTGTGTCAAAATGTGGGATGGATCATGACGACTCGGTTGCTTGTCCACTAGTATGTATGAGCATGGAACAGAATCATCCATCATCTGGTATATGCGTTTGCTTGTAATCCTACTTCCTACCTGTAGGAGTCAAACTAGGATAGTTACCAAGACTTGGCCATATGGATATAGAATAGAACCAAGAAACAAATAATTGATATAAGAAATGGTTTGTCTGTGTGGTTGTATAATTTGAAGCTTAATGATCAGATTCTATGCAATTCACCCTAGAAATTTTCAAGATAATTGAATGATTTCATTGAGGACACCACTATAAGAACACAAAATGTTCGAAGTTAACTCTTCCATACTTTAGTTTCGTCACCATGACATTCTGCATTATTAAAAGAAAGGTCTAGAACTAACCTGCAAGATAACATCAGGAAGTGCCCAAGCCCTGACAGACTTTGATAACAGAAAGTTATCTACATGATCAACAAAATATATATTGTCTTCCATGTCGGTAAAATCAGGGGAATATTTCCTCAATTTTAGACCTGACAAGACATCAGTTACAACAGGCCATGATAGGTGTTTTGCCAGAAGTAAAGCTGCCCATATATCATCCTCTGTGTGGAGAGCAGAGATGACTAGAAGTCCTTTTTTTGCTTCTTGAATTAACTTTAGAACTTCCGCAGTTTGGCTGCTAGTATTATTGCTTGCTAAAGGATTCTGCATCTGCACATAGGTTGTGAAAGGTTCACTTCTCGAGATCCACGAGTCTAATCCATCTAAAGTTTTCAGCATCCACTTTCTTTGACTGTTATCCAACGGATCCCTGAAAGGACAGTTAACATGAACGGGGCCACATGGAGAAGTGGTAGCCAAATGAACAGCTGAGTCGATGGTTGTGAGTGCCATCCTTGCATTGATATCATCACTTGGTGCAGGCAAGCCATAAAAGACCCTTACATATGACCCAAAATGGTTGACCTAAGGATAAAGAAATTATGCAGATTAATACAATACTCATTATTGATGTTAGCATCAATAAACATCACAAATTCCAGTGGACGAGCATCACACATCTTCCATCACACATAAACATGAGAAAGAATAAGCAGGAATAAAAAGATAAAAGTTAGGACAGGTTTTTACTAGTATGCTCTTTTGTGGGGGTCCCCTTTTGTGCATTCAACATAGAAAACATATCATACATTGACTTATCTCATATTTGCGTATGGTTCAAGTATGAGAAACATACCTAAGGCATATAATTCATTTACCTGAGTAATCGCCTGGTTTGCTCCACTTTGCCGCAACTCAGGTGGACGATCAGCTGTGAGCAACAAAAGTGGCAGATAGTCTTGACTTGCCTCAACAACCTACATATTGCCAACTAAGGATGTTTAGTGAAACACAACAAAAAAAAGTATATATTGTGATGCTATCCAGAAAATAGACATTCAAGAATATTGATTTTGTGAAAAGACAAAAATCCTTGAAGAGAGAGATCAGACAATAAAAGAATAAAGTAAATCGAAATGATTTGAGGTGAAGTGTAACACAAAGGCAATTAAATGATGTCAAATAATAAATGAAATAAGACACCAGAGAAGGAATAAGATATCATCCATGTTATTCACACTACTTCCAGTCACTCATTTGACATCCTAAATCATAAGGGATAGGTAAATACTTATCAACACAAAAAAAATGAAATTATTGGGGGTCGTAACATTAAACAGAAAAATACAGATGATGAAATTATGTTGGAAGAATAACATTATGAGAATGTCAACTTGTAGATAAATTACAAGGAACTCACAGCTGGAAGAAGATTGGAAACAGCTGTGCCTGATGATGTTATTACTATTGCTGGTTTACCAGAGCCTCTTGCATATCCAACCGCATGAAATGCCAATGATCGTTCATCAAAACAAGAAATAGCAGTTGCAAGCGGGTGAGTGGAAGCAGCACAGGCAAGGGGAGATGATCTTGATCCTGGCGCTACACAAAAATACTGAAGAACAGTGTGTAAGTTACATGTAACCTCTCATATTGGGAACTTCAAATGGAAAATAACATATATTCTTACTGTTAAACCAAGGCGGCAGCACTCTTCAACTATAAGAGACGCCCAAAGAGTATTTATGTTTACAGAATCAGATAGTCGTTGACCAGCTGAGGGAACATGAGCTGGTACACACTGCAAATGAAGACAGTGATGCAATTATTAGAGGTTTATGAACTTTCACTACTCAAGAAAAAAACAACTGAAAATTGATCTAGAGGCCATGATAAGTCTAAAAAGAATTAACTAGTAATAGTTTCTATTTCTTTGTTCACAATATTTGTTTTTTTCATTGATAAAAGGTCCACCCTTTCCTCAAAAAAAAAGCCTAAAAAGAAGAAATATATAGATAAAATTAACCCATAAACAATATCACCACTGTGATAGCAACAGGACTATCTAAATAGAACCATGATCACGATCCATCCATTACACAAATAGAAAAAAAAAAAAAAAAAAAAAAGGATTAAAATGTGGAAAGGAGTACAATGAGATTTACTAACTGTGGAGAAAAGAGAAGTTTGAGACTAGTGATCAAGAAAAAGTGTTTAAAACGTTATACTGATGCTTAAGAACACAGGGTTAACACTCCAGAACTTATACAACAACTAGAAAGAAGATCTCACTTCTACCAGGAAATTCTCATTAAGATGCAGATAGAAGTTTATTACAGGAGTTTAAAATAAATATAATCATTTCATGTAGAACAAATGAAAAGTGAGACATATGCCTTTTTCATCAAGAAGTTGCTTGAAATATTTAACCTCATCAGAACATCAACACCATGAAAAACAAGCTCAAGAGAACATCTTGAAACAAAATTTGCACATCCAGAAGTTTCAAGTCACAAAAGGCAACTGCAGTAATCCTAGTCCAGAATTTTTTTTACTTTGTTTGGTCTTGGTTCCCAAAAGCACAATGGTATTTATCAATGGAACATAAACTCAGAAAGAGAGCTACAAGAGTATGAATTTCTTTTATTTAAAGGGTCGACATTTATGTGGATAACTCTTTATACAATCTGATATTTATACTGATAAAATATTATGTCCACAAAGTTGATAAACAACTGAAAAATATTGAAGTGGAATTTTACCATATTATTGGATATTCCTTGAGTGCGTGAAAGCCTGACCAAGAATTGGGGAAAGTAAGAAACATCTTTCTGCAAAGAGAAAAGAGTTCAATAAGGAAGTCAGCTTGCCATGAACACATGTAAAAGAATAAACTGAGAGGCTTAAGTACACTAATCAGTCCTTCCTGTCTGTGCTAATTATAATCTGTCCATATAGAGAATACACAAAGTACAGGAACAAGGGGATACCAATGCCTTGGGATCAGTAAGATGAGTACTTCCACTCAGTGAGTTAGCATTAGCACACACCTACAAAAGTGGGCATAGGTAAGAAAAATAGTAAAGGTTAAATTTATCTGAGCTTAATAAGACAAGTGAGATGGTTTAAAGAAAATATTAAGACAAACGAGCTGAGAAAATGTGCAGTATAGGACTGATTAAGCTCCATCTTTTTGTGGCATCTTACACACAGACATCTAAACACACCAATGCATACAGAATCTAGATAACTCATTAATTTACCATCTGGGATTGAGGATCTTCCAAGACATCAAACTTTCCAACAGCAGAGGAGAGGCACTTGTTATAGCATCTATCAACTGTAGGCCATAGATATTGATTTACCTAAACAGAAAAAATAATTCCAAATAAAAGAAGTTAGAAAGTAAAATTTGAACCATTCACAACAACATCCAGAGAATCCAATCAATCTAAAAGATGGAATTCATTACAAGCTACTAGCTCAAACAATGAGGCATTTAAATTGACTCGAGCATTCCAGTTCACATCAGTCAAATTCAATGATTTAAAAGAATCAGAGATTGCAATTCTGGGAACATCAATACAATCCATTCAGAATATAATCCGTAACATCTAAAAAAGAGAATCTTGTTGCTTTCTCTCTTGTTAGTTCAACCTTTTGAATCCTAACTCACTTTTATCTTTGAGATATTTGAATCTAATTACAAGAAGCAAACGAGCCTTGTGACTGTACGGGCAACAAATGCGCAGATTCAATATTCCTCTACAGAGAGTAATCAAATATCTCAAGTTCATTGCCAGAAAGGCAGCTCTTTAGAAACAATTGTCTGTTAATTTTCAAGATAAATGTTTTAAATTCCCAATGCTTCTTAGGTTTTGGTCTTGTCCCCTGTATTTCTACATACTAACCTTGGTATTTTTACTGGTGTTGATTGTCTAAGATATATTGATATGGTTAAGACTTGTATGATATACTAACCTAGGTTAAGTCCTTTTTTTCTAATAATATCTTAGTATTATTGCATTAAATTGTGGATGAAGATAATCAATGTAAAGTCTCTCGTCAAGATCTCTGCTTAGAGTTGATTGATTTGTTTAGTTAAACATGTCGGTTTACATGTTGTGTTAGGAGACCTGTATAGTTCTGATATCACTGGTTGGGTGATTACATTTAGACCTCATTCCCTTTAAATTGTAACTAGCTCAGACAGGACATCAGCTGCAATGTTTTCAACTGTAATACTACTTGAGATGCTCAGTGTATCACATTTTTTACTACTCAGATGGTTATAGATCCAAGCTTCAAGAACAAACATCCAAACCAATTTACTTTTGTGTCATCCTTCTAAATTGCATCAACAAATTAGTTTTGTTTTAATATGTTCAACAATTTACTGAGTAGGAACTTTAGCATCAGATGCAACTAACCTCAGAATATTAAATATTCAGGTATATTTGAAATTGGACAATACAAGGAAAACTTAAAAAAAAAAAAAAAAAAAAAAATTCTCGAGGAAATACCTGATAAAGAGCTAACTCACAAGATTGTAATGCCTCGTCAAAATTACGAGCAGAACAATCACCCCATACTATGGTTGCAGCTAAAGTTGAAGAACCTTCAAGTTCATATAACTCAATCTGTTGAAAATCATTCACATGTTAAGAAGCATACACTTTATTAGACCAGCCACTAGAAAGAGAAAGAAAATCTACAACTCTAGCTTGAAGGCCTAGATAGCTAGCCCATGGTTATTTTGAAAAATGATTAGCTAAATTATGAGAAACTGAAATTCTAACCAATTATATAATACATCAAAATAGATATTAAAGATCAGGGGAAGTTACAGGTACTTAGTTAAACAAAATATATGGATGGATACCTGTGGTATAAAAAGGTATGATGAACCAGTTTCGTGTTTCATGGAAGTTGAATTCGTATCAACATCAATGTCCGTTAAACCATAAATCTTTAGAGGAACTGAGTCAATGGAGATATTCCTGAGGAGACAATGCACAAGAATTTCCATTAACTTTTTAAACTACAAATAAAAGACAAACACATATTAAAAAAATGTGGCCACAAATGGGACAATGGATTAAGCACATAACCCGCAAACACACTTAACCATTTAACACAAACACATATATGACTGGGGGTATAGATCATTAAAATTGACCTTGTAAAAAAATAAATATGACTTCATTGTGTTTGGTTCTGTGATTTGTGATTGCTGGGTTGATCTAGTTGTCAACATAAGAAATGAAATAATAGCTGGTGATTGATTTTTAGGGTTCCATAGAAAGAAACATGTTAGATTGAGGGTGCAAATTCACCTTGGTATTAGGTGACTATCAATCCTATTTCAGCCACTAATGGCACTTAAGATATGGGTTGCAAGCCTAATATTCCATGAAGATGAACTATATCTAGGTTATTACTCAGCTAAAGAGAACCTTATTTAATGTAACTAGGAAATGACTAAGAAAATATGAAATCTTTAGCAAGTAGAAAATCCCAAAACCTGCTAAAAGCATTCCAGTCAGCCAATGTGGATGAAGTAGACCCATTGAAAGCAATTGCAGCTCCTAGACCAAAAACTCCCTTGGGCCCATTCAGATCAAGAGATTTGAAAGAAGCATCGTCCTTCTCACCTGAAAGATAAAATTGTGGGAATACTTGTGATTCCACTGGTTGCGACGAAAACCACTTCAAGGCTTTAGCACTTGGGGGCACCTCAATCTGCAGAACCACCATTGAACATAATTAGTTGCTAATCCACCTTCAAGCAACTATGGTATCAAATCTTCCAAGGAAAATCCTAATTTCAAATCAAGTTCTTAACACTCTTTCTACTCCAGTTAGCCCTGTCTCTTTAGCACAACTTATCACCATTGAGCTTCACTCTCTGAGGATCAAGCTATTTTTAGCTGATTTTGCTAGTGAAGATCACTCACTAGTCTTTAATATGTAGCAACGTCCAGATTCGTTCAGATATTCCTAGAACTTAACTGTCAAAAGTTATGCATGAGAAGAAAGCAACTATCACCTGAATTCTATATAACCCGCCAGGGGAGCGAGGAGGATTCAACTTCAATTCTCGGAGAGCCTGCTCAATTTTCTCAAGACCCTGCTCTAGTGTCAATGCAGGCGCGAGAGTCCTCATAATACAGGTCTCTGCAGGTAACTGCACCTTTTCAACTTCCACTACATCAACCTTTTCCATCACGCATCGAACAGGCTGAAAACAGTAAGAATAACAAAAATTCAATATCCAGCAAATCAAGATTTCCCCAATTCAATACCAGATGAAAGAAGAGAGTCAGAACCATTAAAATAGGATTTTGATGTCTGGGGAGGAGAAAGATGCGGCAGGAAGAGGTGTTGTTCCCCTTTGCAGTTTGTACGAGCTTACGACCAGATAAATGGGCGACAGATTGCAACCGAAGAAGAGAGCTTTGAGACGATACAATGGTTGCGTCGGAAATACGAGCTCCCGCTGCTGTCGTTGTCATCTCCCAGAGCGCCAATTAGGGACGGGAGCTAATTGAAAAGAAGAGTAGAAGGAGAAGGAGAAGGAGAAGCAGGAGCAGATGGATGTGAAGTTGAGGAGGAGGGGAAATGAGAAATTTAAATACTTGAACTCTTCCCAACAAGCTTTGACTCGCCATTAGTGAAATTACTGAATGGTAATTGCAGATAGCAAAAAGGAGACGGATTTGCGAATAAATTATTGGAAGAGGATAGCCAAGTAACATGCATGAATGGAGACGGAAAGGTTGGTGGATCATAAAAATGTAGGTAGCGACATCAACATCGGAGATTCAACTGAGGAGAGAAAGGAGGATGAGAGAGCCATCGGAACTGAAATTTAATTTTTCAAATTGGATTTGGAAGGATAGATGTGTGTCACTGTGTGTGAGAGAAATGACATTTTTCACGTGCTTTAAACATCGACAGAAATTTGTAAATTATTATTTTTAAATTAAATATAGTTATTAATTATTATGTAAGTTCTATCTACCAAAACCAAAAGTTACAACAAACTTTGTTTAAAATATTGTTTTTCAAAGAAATACTTATTACAAAACCTTGATCTTGGATTTTTTTCTCAATTAGATCTATCACTAAGTCAAACATTTCTTCAGACATTTTTTTTTAGAATTGTTGTTGGCTTAATAGGAAAATGTCTCATTTCACAATTTTGATAAACTATTTATTTTTGTCACCTTCCTTTATTTGCTCGGTTCATATTTGTTTTTAACTTAAAAAATATTTTTTAATGCCTACTATGTTTTAAATCTAAACTTAATTATTAGTATAAAGTTAATGGGTGCACTCTCTATCATTATAATCGTCTGATTTGTATAATTCATAATATTATTATTATTATGGCGTTTTTTAAATTTGTTCAGGAAAATAAGTAGAGTTTGTCGGGGAATTAATCATTTTTTTTATAGAGTTTACAAGTTTTTTTCTTTTATTTTTTTATTTTTATCATGTTTTGTTGTTTCGCTTAAATATTTTTTTATTTTTAATAGGAAAAAAGCTCACTTAGACTTATATATTAATAAAAAGTCATTTATTTATTTATATATATATACTATTAAAAATAAATGAGGTTAATTCTAAGTGAGGTTAGTTGTACAACTACATACGTTTAAATGACTTTTTTTTCTTTTCTAATATATATATAACTTAAAAAAATAAATGTTTATCTCTGTCCATATATTTTTTCAATAAAATAAAAAATAATAATATTATAATAACAAATTTTTTATTCATATCTTTTTAGTAAATAAATAAAATAAAAATATATATATATAATAAAAAAAAGTAAATAATTAAATAATAAACATGTATAAATTATATATCAAGTTTTGTGTGATCATGCTCGTTTGTGTTGTTCGTTTGTGTTTGTGTCGTGTCTACCAACCCGCAAGCTGCAAACCTGAGCCGAGTATAGTCCAACTCAAATATTGTATCGTATCAAATGTGTGTTGTGCCCACCCCAAACTCCATTTACCATTGTGTCATCTCTAATTTGAGGAAGCCTTCTCATGTATGTCTTTAATTCAACCAAACTAATTAAGATTGAAAAAATCACATGTACATCATTGAACTCTAACCAAAGGATTAGAGATCTTTATCATATATATGAACCCTTACAAAATTAGTTGCATTATTAGGTAAGGAATAGGACAATCTTTTGGTCCTAATTATTTATTGCATTAAAACAACATTTTAATGCTATTAAGCAAAATTCTAAAAAAATTCTCTAGTTACGGTAAAAAAAAATAATTAACCTAGATATGGGAATTGACCAAGAACGGTCATCAATTACTCATGTTGCCTAGAAAATAATGCAACATTTATATATGACAAGACATGGATAATATTTGAAGACATTTACCAAAAGGCCTACAAAGACATGGAGAGGAGTTAAGTGTCATTAATTTGCACATTTATGACGACATTCATGGGAATCTAAAGACGGGATTACCCTTTAATGAATATTTTGTCTTCTTGTCCATTTAGTTTGTTATTGTATATTTTTGTAAAAATAAAACTTGCTTAGTGAAGAATGAATTATTTACTTTAAGTTTCTAATTTCATGTGTATGGTCGACTTTTTAGCGGTTTTTAGGGTTTTGGAAGAGGTTATTTCTATATTATTATTTTTTCTATGTATATTAACTTTTATTATTATTATTATTTATATAATTTTTAATTTTTTTTATCCAATATGATATAAATGAGACTGGAGTTGTTTGATAATCAATGTAACGTAGAATTCAGAAAAAGAAAAATGAGAATAGTGAAAAAAAAATGTAACTTGTCATAATCTAAGATCCAGATTCAAGCATCATTGTACTAAAGACATGTGCTACAAATTTGCTTTTTTATTATTATTTGGATATCATACGAGATCTCGTTTGAAACGGTGATGAGTATGATTGAATTGGCTTGATATCAATATTTAGGAGGTTTGTGATTAAAATATATATATATATATAAACAGTACACAAAAGAAAGAAAAAATGTTGAGAAACTATTTATTGTTTATTTTTGTGTATGAGAATTTTAGTTTCACTAATAATTCAAACACCCTATTAGGCTATTACTAATTGATTTTTGCAACATTTTCAGTTGGGTTTGATTGGTTGATTCATGACCGAGTTGGATCATGTTAGTGTTGAAGTCGAACTACCGATCTTCCTTGTAATTTCATATTTGCATTATTTTCTATCAACATTCTTATATATTATCATGTATAACTACTTTTATAGTTAAGAAGAAGATGTGTTGTAGAAGGTGAAAGAGAACAAAATTATTACAACTATGTAATATGTATATAAATAATAGTGTTATAAGTTGACGGCAGGATTTATTTTAATTTTTTCATACTATATACATATCCGACAATATTGCCATAGACATTCAGGTAGCAAGAATTCAAACTAAATTCTCTCACATATACATCCACTTTTCAACTCTTCTAGAAGTATGGATGACATGATTTTGAATAAATAGTTATTTTACTAGGAAACCAACTAGATTGATAAATTCTAATCAATAATATTATTATGAGCTACAGATAGCCATAGTTTTTTGTTCAATTGATTAATTTTAAAAAAATCAAAGGTCTAAACTCTCCTGGATTATAATTATTAAGTAAATAAAAATATAACTAATTAACTCAACTAAGGTAGTTTTAATAATTTTAGCATTAAACTATTATATATCTCTGTATAATTTTAAGAAAGTATAAAAATGAGCATGTACAATATCACTTTCGAGGCCGTTGTCTGAACCTATTAAGCTAAATGATTAATCCACCCAATATAAGTATATATATATATATATATATATATATTATATTTTGTCTATATGATAAAAAGAAAATAAGATTCAATTTTTTTTTAAATGATTCATACAATTTAAAATAAGAAATTACTTAAGAACAGCCAAAAAACATAAAATGAAAAATATATATATATATATATATATATATATATATATACATATATATAATTGACTCTGAGATACTATAGAATACAACAATAATTAGATCACAAATAGATCAAATAAGATCCAATTATTTATTAAGTCTTGATCTATTTACTATATAAATATATATATATATATATTATTTGTGTTTCCAATAATGAATATTTTCTGTGAATGTTTATTTCTTCAATAATAATTTCTAACAACTGTGTCTTTAAATGTTAAAAACTAACTTATATATATAGGATATTCTACTTTCCTCCAATCCAAATTTTGTCAAAAAAGTATCCTGAATGAATGACATAGCCAAAACAATTAACTAATCTCTCTTAGTTTTTTTATGCTTTTTAAATTTTAAAATTTTAAATTTTTAAAATGCACAATTTCAATTTAGAACCTTATTAAGGAATCAAACTTAAAAATAGATAACATGCACATGTTAAAAAAGATTAATACTGTTATCTTACTTTTATTAAATTTAAATTTTAAATACACAAACACATTTTAATAATAACAAATTAAATCAGACAAGCTCTGAACGGGAAATTTGACGAAATGACCTTGCAAACCGGGTTATTTGACCTGGTGGAATTTTATAATTTTTTTTGCGCTCGTGGTGTTCTATTTTTTTTTATACGATTTTGCCCTTGTCGCGAAACGCTAAGTGACTTAGCGTTTCGCGAAGTGGATTAGACGTTTGTATAAATACCCAAATAATTTCATTTCCCTAAATTTTTTTCTCTCTCTTCTCCAATTCTCTCCTTCACTCACGGGGGCCGGCGACGACGGCGGCCGGCGGCGACGACGTCTCCGTTTCCATACAAATCAAACCCGATCCGAGCTCTTCTAACCTAACTAATTCATTTATGTTTATCTATTGCCGATTTCTAACCCTAGATCTATTTTGCATGCAGGTTTCTTATACTAGGGTTTATGTGATTTCTCCGATTCTAACTATTTGAACGGCGTCGAGGTAGATCTTCATTCTAACAGTTATGTTCTTGTTTAGGCTTTCTTCATTTCATAAACCTTTTCATATTTCCTTTATGTCCATCATTTTCTCCGTTTTGTTGATTCTTATTGCTGATATGGTTCATATTGGTTCATGTTTGAGCATTTCGTTAGGTTATTATTTGTTATTTGTTCATAATTGCTGAAAATCTATGTCTGATAAGAGCGTATGTGTTTCCGTTTCAGATCTGCTTACCGTTTCGCTACGGACTTACCGTTTCGCTACGGACTTACCGTTTCGCTACGGACTTACCGTTTCGCTACGGACTTACCGTTTCGCAGTATACCTCGCGATTCGCTAAGTATCAAGATTTTTTGTTATTTATAGTTAATCATGAACTTCATTTGACTAGGTATTTACATCACTTCATGGTTATGAAGAGAACATGTGTTAACAAAACAAACCTTCTAATTTTACATTGGAAACATTTAGATTCTTCAGAAAATGCCTTTGAAGAATCTATCATTGACCTCCAGATAAGAAATAAATTTCAAACAATTTTCTCTTATCTGGAGTTCAATGATCGCTTCTTCAAAGACTTTTTCTGAAGAATCTAAATGTTTCCATGTAAAATTATAGGGTTTGTTTTGCTAACACATGTTCTTTTCAAAACCATGACTTTGTTGTTGATACCTTGTCAAACGAGATAGATTACCTATGAAACCAATAAAAAATTTTGTACTTGACGATTCGCTAAGTACTACGAGCTCCAGCTAGGAGAATGGTTTGAATTCGATTTCGTTATTAAAATATATTAGCGAAAACGTATTCAAACCATCTTCTCTTAGCTGGAGCTCGTTGACCTCCCGATTCGCTAAGTCCCTCCCGATTCGCTACGTCCCTCCCGATTCGCTACGTGTCTCCCGATTCGCTAAGTCCGTCCCGATTCGCTAAGTCCGTCCCGATTCGCTAAGTCCGTCCCGATTCGCTAAGTCCCTCCCGATTCGCTAAGTGCCTCCCGACTCGCTACGGAAGTTGAAGAGACGCGCGTACTCACACGCGCTAGACCTTATATATTCAAAATATTAAGAACATTTCATTTCAACCGCCCGACTCTCTCTCTCTAACCCATTTTCTCTTCACTGAATCTTGTCAAGCTCGATCATTTCTGCTTTCTTCTCGTTCGTGGTTAAGGTTAGTTCATTATCATTTTCTGCTTTTTTGTTCATTGGTGGTTTTTGCATGTTAGTGTAATGTTAAGTGTTTCTGTTCAGTATATATTTTTCGCCAGTAGGGTTTCTGTTCAGTATATTTTTGTTTGTTGTCATTAGGGTTTCATTAGGGTTTCGCTAGGTACCTTCCGATTCGGTAAGTACCTTCCGATTCGGTAAGTACCTAGCGATTCGCTATACCTAGTTGTGGCCGATCATTTTCTGGTTTTTTGCTTATGGATTTTGGTCTTTGCATGTTAAGTTTAAGTGTTTGTTTCAGATTTTTTGTTTAGGGTTTTTGCATGTTAAGTTTATTGTTGTTTCTGATTAGTTTCGTATTGTTTCCGATTCGGTAATGCTGTCTTATGTTCAGTTAACGGCGGTTTCGCTCGGTACCTCTCGATTCGCTAAGTGCCTCCCGATTCGCTAAGTACTTAGCGAATCGGGAGGCACTTAGCGAATCGGGAGGTGCCTCCCGATTCGCTAAGTTCTTACGTTTGTATGTGTTTGTTCGAACATTTTTTATGATGTTGTTTCCTTTTGTAGATGGCAGAAACAACTGTTACTGAGTTTCCCGGTCGGATTTCGTGGAAAAGTGCCCTCACCCTGAAGAAGATTGTGAATAAGTTCGAGGAAATGGATCTTCTGGAGAGTGTGTACAATACCCAGTTCAGATCATTATTCACAGCCCCCCTCTTGCAGTTCTCAGGAAGTATTGTTCATCAAATGTTGTTGAGGCGGTTAAGCTCAAACTCCAAGGAGATAACTTTCATGGTGAATGGGCAAAAGCTTGTATTTGGTATGAAGGAGTATGCGTTGGTTACCGGCCTATGTTTCGGCGTTTATCCTGAGTTGGACCAAGAAAAATTGCGCCGTTGTCCACCTCTCTCGGTTAAATACTTTAAAGGGAGCATGAGTGTGAAAATGTGCGAGTTCGAGAAGGCTTTTTTCAAATGCAAAGACAAGGAAGATGCATTCAAGATGGGGCTGGTATGCCTGATTTGCCAGTACATATTCACATTTGACCCAAAAAGAGTTATATTTCCAAAAATACTCAACCTGGTGGAAGACAAGGACACTTTCTTCCAATATCCATGGGGGAAGGTCACCTTTAGAGCCACCCTCAAGGGTTTAAACAAGAACATGAAACACCTCTGTACCTCATTTTTTGAGAAGAAAAAGTTGGCTGAAGATCCTTATGCTCCTTTTGCATATAACATCTATGGGTTCGCATTGGCACTTCAAGTGTGGACGTATGAGATCTTCGAAACTTTATCCCTAAATTCGCCAGAAGGAATGAGATTAATGACCCTCTACGCCCAAGGTTGTTACTCTATCATTCCAACAGGAAAAACACATCGATGGAGGTTAAGACTGCTCTAGAGACCACGGATGTGACTGAGATGGAAGAGTCCTCCATGGAGAAGAGGTTATACAGTGGTGATGTATTTGAGCAAATCGACGAGACAGCTGATGATTTTTTTGAGGGATTTACTGATGGGAAGGTAATAAAAGATGATGTTGATGAAGAAGAAGAAGAAAGTGAACATGAAGAAGTTACTCCGATTCCCAAACCTGCCACGAGGAAGAGAAAGGCTGATGCTACTCTTAAAGAAGCAGCCAACTTGAAGAAGAAGCTTGCTTATGAATCGATTCCGGCCCACATTCTTACTCCCCCATCCGCGACCTCAAGTCCTCGGGCTGACACACCTTCTCCTCGGGCTCCAACACCTACTGTTGGATGTGATTTTAATGAGATGAAGGAGGAGCTGAAAATAGAGTTGAAAGAGGAGATGAAAAAGATGAAAACAGAGCTCATCAAAGAGCTAAAAATCACAATCCAACAAACTCAACAAACTCACGTTGAGTCGTTCAAGAAGATGGTTTTTAATATGTCCACACAGTTGTTAGAAAAATCCAACAAAAGGATGTCCATATTATTAACCAGATTAGATGATATGGAGGATAATATAAAGAAGAAGAAGAGTAAGAAGAAGGATTCTAAGAAGGCTGTGAAGGTTGAAGAGGAAAAGACTACTGAGGTATGGAGATATTGAATTTTGCACTTTACATTTTATTTCGCTAAGTACATATCTGATCTAACCAGTACATATTTTGCAGGTTAAGGATTCTAAGAAGGATGTCGAAGTTGAGAAGAGCAAGGTTGAACAGGAGGAGGAGAAGAAAGAGGTATTCTGCGAACTTTTCGTTTCGCAAAGTAGTTTCCGTTTCGCTAAGTTAGTATTTTTCGTTTCGCTAAGTTAGTATTTTTCGTTTCGCAAAGTAGTTTCCGTTTCGCTAAGTTAGTATTTTTCGTTTCGCTAAGTTAGTATTTTTCGTTTCGCAAAGTAGTTTCCGTTTCGCTAAGTTAGTATTTTTCGTTTCGCAAAGTAGTTTCCGTTTCGCAAATTATTTGTTGTCGATTCGCTAAGTGTGAATTTTGTCTATTTTGTAGGAGACTGTGGGGGATGATGAGAAGGTGAATGATGGGACTGATGGGAAAGACGATGTAATGGAGGACAATGAGAAGGTGGAGGATGAAAAACAAGAGGACGTTGAGAAGGTGGAGGACGCACAGAAGGTGGAGACCGATGAGAAGGTGGATGATGATGAAAAGATGGATGAGGATAAGGTGGAGAACGATGAGAAGGTCGATGATGAAGAGAAGGTGGAGGATGAAAGAAAAGACAACGATGAGAAGGTAGATGATGATGAGAAGGTGGAGGATGCGAAGGTGGAGGACGTAAAGATAGAGGTTGAGGCTAAATTGGAGGACGGTGTGGCTAGGGTGGATGATGTGGAGGTTGATCTGAAACTGAAGGATTTGAAAGTGAAGGTGAAGGATGAGAAGACTGTGGGGGATGTGAAGGCAAATGATGACAATGATGACAATGACGATTTCCAGTTATACAATACTCCTCCTAAAGGAAATTATGGGAGGAGAGTGAGGAAGCCGAAAAAAGATGACTCGTACACCAACCCTTCCTTGTCAAAAATGCCCAAGACAAAGGATCCTATGAAAGTGAATCACCTTCAAAAATTTGATGATGAGCTACTTCATAAAGTAAAGGCGTGGTTGGATGATCCAAAAACCGATAATTCGACAACGGATTTACATACGGTTCAAGCAAAGAAGGAAGTGTTGGTTAGAGTTGTAACAAGGCTTACATGGATTGAAGACGAGGTAAGTCGTTCAAATCAATTCATTAATCTTCGTTTCGCAAATTACTCTTCGTTTCGCAAAGTACTCTTCGTTTCGCAAAGTAATCTTCGTTTCGCAAAGTGCTCTTCGTTTCGCAAAGTGCTCTTCGTTTCGCAAAGTACTTACTTAGTCAATGTTGTTTGATATGTACTCAATGTATGTTGTATGCTCCCATTGTGCAGGAAATCGATGCATTCTGCCATCTTCTGCGGAAAAGGATTTCCTGCTATCCCAAAACATATAAAAATACACTTGCGGCAATTGGGGATTGCGTATTGTCGGATAGAATCAGGCGACTGCACAGGGATTTTATTAAGGATCCTGCCAAATTTCCAGTCGACGAATTCAAAGACTATTATATGGGCGCACCACATAGATATATGCCAGAGTGGTCTACAATTGACGACGTCTACATGCCAGTGAACATTAACCAGAAACACTGGATTTTATGTGTAGCACGTCTTCAAAAGTACCGCATTGACGTGTACGACTGTGACGCCTATCTTTATAAGAATCTGGATCCTTATTTGAAACCCTTCTGCGACATGATTCCATGTATATTCGCCAAAACAATCACTCCCGGTGAGAGGGTAAGGTATCCTAATTTCAACTTCGAAGGCCCCCTCCAACCAATGACATACAAACGGTTTCCACACCCCAAAGTGAAAACCGCTGCTCCTAAGGTTGGAGAAGTCCCGCGGGCAACAGAGAGCGGGGACTGTGGGGTCTTCACGCTAATGTACATGGAACACTTGACCGCTAATCAACCCGTGCATAATGTGACCTCAGAAAATATGGGATTTTTTAGGCAGAAGATGGCGGTCCGGTTATTCCATCAGATTATGGAACCTTAAACATTATTATTTGTAAATTGGATAACTTATTTTGATGTATTGTAAACCTTGATGAATATGTTGGAAGTTGGATTATGTATTGTAAATTATTTTGTGTAAATTGATGTATTGTAAATTCGCAAAGTACTCTTCGTTTCGCAAAGTCCCTCCCGTTTCGCAAAGTACTCTTCGTTTCGCAAAGTCCCTCCCGTTTCGCAAAGTCCCTCCCGTTTCGCTACGTGTCTCCCGATTCGCTACGTGTCTCCCGATTCGCTAAGTGCCCTCCCCCATCAGATTGATTATATTTTCCATCTGTTTCTTTAGCAACCTTAATTCATTTCTCAATTGAGATTGGATTATATAATGCCAATTGACAATATTTTAAACAAGCATTAAACCTCAATTAATTAACAACATACCAGTACCATAGTTCAATTAAAAACATATATTACAACATAGTATCTATCAAGTATCTATCAAGCTAAAGGTTCATATTGTTGAGATGATGAGTCATGCTGCTTAGATGATGAGTCATGCTGCTTAGATGATGAAGCTCGTGCAGTAGATGGTGCAGGCATCACTGCTTTGCATGTTGCCCTATTATGTCCAAGCCCATCACATGAGCTGCATCGTCTCGGGATCTTACGGACCTCACCCTGGGATGACCTACGCTTTGTTTGTGGCCTGCCTTTCTTAACCTTCACATTTGGTTTAAGACATGAACGTTGCTTGATATTTTCGGGAACATCCCAATTTTCTTCATCACCGGGAGGATAACATGTCTCGGCATATGAATTTATCCAACACTCAGTTGTGTAATACCTGTGTGTAGGGAAAATATAACGAATTATTAATTGGTTAAACAGAATGAACACGTGAGCTAGATATTAATACCTTGAACAGAAGTCATAAGAAACCAAATTCCGACTACGGGCAGCAGCCATTGCATGCGTACAAGGAAGACCCGAAACTTCGAATACTCTACAAGTGCAGTTCATGTCTTTCAAATTGACTTTGAAATGGGACTGATTGTCATGCACATAAAACTCGAATCGGTTAAGCGATTGGACTGTATAGAATCTGGCCTTCTCGAATCCCTCACGTAACACCTTCTCATAATTTGGAGATAAAACTTGAGAAGGTGTACCCAAATTATGAGAAGGTGTTACGTGAGGGATTCGAGAAGGCCAGATTCTATACAGTCCAATCGCTTAACCGATTCGAGTTTTATGTGCATGACAATCAGTCCCATTTCAAAGTCAATTTGAAAGACATGAACTGCACTTGTAGAGTATTCGAAGTTTCGGGTCTTCCTTGTACGCATGCAATGGCTGCTGCCCGTAGTCGGAATTTGGTTTCTTATGACTTCTGTTCAAGGTATTAATATCTAGCTCACGTGTTCATTCTGTTTAACCAATTAATAATTCGTTATATTTTCCCTACACACAGGTATTACACAACTGAGTGTTGGATAAATTCATATGCCGAGACATGTTATCCTCCCGGTGATGAAGAAAATTGGGATGTTCCCGAAAATATCAAGCAACGTTCATGTCTTAAACCAAATGTGAAGGTTAAGAAAGGCAGGCCACAAACAAAGCGTAGGTCATCCCAGGGTGAGGTCCGTAAGATCCCGAGACGATGCAGCTCATGTGATGGGCTTGGACATAATAGGGCAACATGCAAAGCAGTGATGCCTGCACCATCTACTGCACGAGCTTCATCATCTAAGCAGCATGACTCATCATCTAAGCAGCATGACTCATCATCTCAACAATATGAACCTTTAGCTTGATAGATACTTGATAGATACTATGTTGTAATATATGTTTTTAATTGAACTATGGTACTGGTATGTTGTTAATTAATTGAGGTTTAATGCTTGTTTAAAATATTGTCAATTGGCATTATATAATCCAATCTCAATTGAGAAATGAATTAAGGTTGCTAAAGAAACAGATGGAAAATATAATCAATCTGATGGGGGAGGGCACTTAGCGAATCGGGAGACACGTAGCGAATCGGGAGACACGTAGCGAAACGGGAGGGACTTTGCGAAACGGGAGGGACTTTGCGAAACGAAGAGTACTTTGCGAAACGGGAGGGACTTTGCGAAACGAAGAGTACTTTGCGAATTTACAATACATCAATTTACACAAAATAATTTACAATACATAATCCAACTTCCAACATATTCATCAAGGTTTACAATACATCAAAATAAGTTATCCAATTTACAAATAATAATGTTTAAGGTTCCATAATCTGATGGAATAACCGGACCGCCATCTTCTGCCTAAAAATCCCATATTTTCTGAGGTCACATTATGCACGGGTTGATTAGCGGTCAAGTGTTCCATGTACATTAGCGTGAAGACCCCACAGTCCCCGCTCTCTGTTGCCCGCGGGACTTCTCCAACCTTAGGAGCAGCGGTTTTCACTTTGGGGTGTGGAAACCGTTTGTATGTCATTGGTTGGAGGGGGCCTTCGAAGTTGAAATTAGGATACCTTACCCTCTCACCGGGAGTGATTGTTTTGGCGAATATACATGGAATCATGTCGCAGAAGGGTTTCAAATAAGGATCCAGATTCTTATAAAGATAGGCGTCACAGTCGTACACGTCAATGCGGTACTTTTGAAGACGTGCTACACATAAAATCCAGTGTTTCTGGTTAATGTTCACTGGCATGTAGACGTCGTCAATTGTAGACCACTCTGGCATATATCTATGTGGTGCGCCCATATAATAGTCTTTGAATTCGTCGACTGGAAATTTGGCAGGATCCTTAATAAAATCCCTGTGCAGTCGCCTGATTCTATCCGACAATACGCAATCCCCAATTGCCGCAAGTGTATTTTTATATGTTTTGGGATAGCAGGAAATCCTTTTCCGCAGAAGATGGCAGAATGCATCGATTTCCTGCACAATGGGAGCATACAACATACATTGAGTACATATCAAACAACATTGACTAAGTAAGTACTTTGCGAAACGAAGAGCACTTTGCGAAACGAAGAGCACTTTGCGAAACGAAGATTACTTTGCGAAACGAAGAGTACTTTGCGAAACGAAGAGTAATTTGCGAAACGAAGATTAATGAATTGATTTGAACGACTTACCTCGTCTTCAATCCATGTAAGCCTTGTTACAACTCTAACCAACACTTCCTTCTTTGCTTGAACCGTATGTAAATCCGTTGTCGAATTATCGGTTTTTGGATCATCCAACCACGCCTTTACTTTATGAAGTAGCTCATCATCAAATTTTTGAAGGTGATTCACTTTCATAGGATCCTTTGTCTTGGGCATTTTTGACAAGGAAGGGTTGGTGTACGAGTCATCTTTTTTCGGCTTCCTCACTCTCCTCCCATAATTTCCTTTAGGAGGAGTATTGTATAACTGGAAATCGTCATTGTCATCATTGTCATCATTTGCCTTCACATCCCCCACAGTCTTCTCATCCTTCACCTTCACTTTCAAATCCTTCAGTTTCAGATCAACCTCCACATCATCCACCCTAGCCACACCGTCCTCCAATTTAGCCTCAACCTCTATCTTTACGTCCTCCACCTTCGCATCCTCCACCTTCTCATCATCATCTACCTTCTCATCGTTGTCTTTTCTTTCATCCTCCACCTTCTCTTCATCATCGACCTTCTCATCGTTCTCCACCTTATCCTCATCCATCTTTTCATCATCATCCACCTTCTCATCGGTCTCCACCTTCTGTGCGTCCTCCACCTTCTCAACGTCCTCTTGTTTTTCATCCTCCACCTTCTCATTGTCCTCCATTACATCGTCTTTCCCATCAGTCCCATCATTCACCTTCTCATCATCCCCCACAGTCTCCTACAAAATAGACAAAATTCACACTTAGCGAATCGACAACAAATAATTTGCGAAACGGAAACTACTTTGCGAAACGAAAAATACTAACTTAGCGAAACGGAAACTACTTTGCGAAACGAAAAATACTAACTTAGCGAAACGAAAAATACTAACTTAGCGAAACGGAAACTACTTTGCGAAACGAAAAATACTAACTTAGCGAAACGAAAAATACTAACTTAGCGAAACGGAAACTACTTTGCGAAACGAAAAGTTCGCAGAATACCTCTTTCTTCTCCTCCTCCTGTTCAACCTTGCTCTTCTCAACTTCGACATCCTTCTTAGAATCCTTAACCTGCAAAATATGTACTGGTTAGATCAGATATGTACTTAGCGAAATAAAATGTAAAGTGCAAAATTCAATATCTCCATACCTCAGTAGTCTTTTCCTCTTCAACCTTCACAGCCTTCTTAGAATCCTTCTTCTTACTCTTCTTCTTCTTTATATTATCCTCCATATCATCTAATCTGGTTAATAATATGGACATCCTTTTGTTGGATTTTTCTAACAACTGTGTGGACATATTAAAAACCATCTTCTTGAACGACTCAACGTGAGTTTGTTGAGTTTGTTGGATTGTGATTTTTAGCTCTTTGATGAGCTCTGTTTTCATCTTTTTCATCTCCTCTTTCAACTCTATTTTCAGCTCCTCCTTCATCTCATTAAAATCACATCCAACAGTAGGTGTTGGAGCCCGAGGAGAAGGTGTGTCAGCCCGAGGACTTGAGGTCGCGGATGGGGGAGTAAGAATGTGGGCCGGAATCGATTCATAAGCAAGCTTCTTCTTCAAGTTGGCTGCTTCTTTAAGAGTAGCATCAGCCTTTCTCTTCCTCGTGGCAGGTTTGGGAATCGGAGTAACTTCTTCATGTTCACTTTCTTCTTCTTCTTCATCAACATCATCTTTTATTACCTTCCCATCAGTAAATCCCTCAAAAAAATCATCAGCTGTCTCGTCGATTTGCTCAAATACATCACCACTGTATAACCTCTTCTCCATGGAGGACTCTTCCATCTCAGTCACATCCGTGGTCTCTAGAGCAGTCTTAACCTCCATCGATGTGTTTTTCCTGTTGGAATGATAGAGTAACAACCTTGGGCGTAGAGGGTCATTAATCTCATTCCTTCTGGCGAATTTAGGGATAAAGTTTTCGAAGATCTCATACGTCCACACTTGAAGTGCCAATGCGAACCCATAGATGTTATATGCAAAAGGAGCATAAGGATCTTCAGCCAACTTTTTCTTCTCAAAAAATGAGGTACAGAGGTGTTTCATGTTCTTGTTTAAACCCTTGAGGGTGGCTCTAAAGGTGACCTTCCCCCATGGATATTGGAAGAAAGTGTCCTTGTCTTCCACCAGGTTGAGTATTTTTGGAAATATAACTCTTTTTGGGTCAAATGTGAATATGTACTGGCAAATCAGGCATACCAGCCCCATCTTGAATGCATCTTCCTTGTCTTTGCATTTGAAAAAAGCCTTCTCGAACTCGCACATTTTCACACTCATGCTCCCTTTAAAGTATTTAACCGAGAGAGGTGGACAACGGCGCAATTTTTCTTGGTCCAACTCAGGATAAACGCCGAAACATAGGCCGGTAACCAACGCATACTCCTTCATACCAAATACAAGCTTTTGCCCATTCACCATGAAAGTTATCTCCTTGGAGTTTGAGCTTAACCGCCTCAACAACATTTGATGAACAATACTTCCTGAGAACTGCAAGAGGGGGGCTGTGAATAATGATCTGAACTGGGTATTGTACACACTCTCCAGAAGATCCATTTCCTCGAACTTATTCACAATCTTCTTCAGGGTGAGGGCACTTTTCCACGAAATCCGACCGGGAAACTCAGTAACAGTTGTTTCTGCCATCTACAAAAGGAAACAACATCATAAAAAATGTTCGAACAAACACATACAAACGTAAGAACTTAGCGAATCGGGAGGCACCTCCCGATTCGCTAAGTGCCTCCCGATTCGCTAAGTACTTAGCGAATCGGGAGGCACTTAGCGAATCGAGAGGTACCGAGCGAAACCGCCGTTAACTGAACATAAGACAGCATTACCGAATCGGAAACAATACGAAACTAATCAGAAACAACAATAAACTTAACATGCAAAAACCCTAAACAAAAATCTGAAACAAACACTTAAACTTAACATGCAAAGACCAAAATCCATAAGCAAAAAACCAGAAAATGATCGGCCACAACTAGGTATAGCGAATCGCTAGGTACTTACCGAATCGGAAGGTACTTACCGAATCGGAAGGTACCTAGCGAAACCCTAATGAAACCCTAATGACAACAAACAAAAATATACTGAACAGAAACCCTACTGGCGAAAAATATATACTGAACAGAAACACTTAACATTACACTAACATGCAAAAACCACCAATGAACAAAAAAGCAGAAAATGATAATGAACTAACCTTAACCACGAACGAGAAGAAAGCAGAAATGATCGAGCTTGACAAGATTCAGTGAAGAGAAAATGGGTTAGAGAGAGAGAGTCGGGCGGTTGAAATGAAATGTTCTTAATATTTTGAATATATAAGGTCTAGCGCGTGTGAGTACGCGCGTCTCTTCAACTTCCGTAGCGAGTCGGGAGGCACTTAGCGAATCGGGAGGGACTTAGCGAATCGGGACGGACTTAGCGAATCGGGACGGACTTAGCGAATCGGGACGGACTTAGCGAATCGGGAGACACGTAGCGAATCGGGAGGGACGTAGCGAATCGGGAGGGACTTAGCGAATCGGGAGGTCAACGAGCTCCAGCTAAGAGAAGATGGTTTGAATACGTTTTCGCTAATATATTTTAATAACGAAATCGAATTCAAACCATTCTCCTAGCTGGAGCTCGTAGTACTTAGCGAATCGTCAAGTACAAAATTTTTTATTGGTTTCATAGGTAATCTATCTCGTTTGACAAGGTATCAACAACAAAGTCATGGTTTTGAAAAGAACATGTGTTAGCAAAACAAACCCTATAATTTTACATGGAAACATTTAGATTCTTCAGAAAAAGTCTTTGAAGAAGCGATCATTGAACTCCAGATAAGAGAAAATTGTTTGAAATTTATTTCTTATCTGGAGGTCAATGATAGATTCTTCAAAGGCATTTTCTGAAGAATCTAAATGTTTCCAATGTAAAATTAGAAGGTTTGTTTTGTTAACACATGTTCTCTTCATAACCATGAAGTGATGTAAATACCTAGTCAAATGAAGTTCATGATTAACTATAAATAACAAAAAATCTTGATACTTAGCGAATCGCGAGGTATACTGCGAAACGGTAAGTCCGTAGCGAAACGGTAAGTCCGTAGCGAAACGGTAAGTCCGTAGCGAAACGGTAAGTCCGTAGCGAAACGGTAAGCAGATCTGAAACGGAAACACATACGCTCTTATCAGACATAGATTTTCAGCAATTATGAACAAATAACAAATAATAACCTAACGAAATGCTCAAACATGAACCAATATGAACCATATCAGCAATAAGAATCAACAAAACGGAGAAAATGATGGACATAAAGGAAATATGAAAAGGTTTATGAAATGAAGAAAGCCTAAACAAGAACATAACTGTTAGAATGAAGATCTACCTCGACGCCGTTCAAATAGTTAGAATCGGAGAAATCACATAAACCCTAGTATAAGAAACCTGCATGCAAAATAGATCTAGGGTTAGAAATCGGCAATAGATAAACATAAATGAATTAGTTAGGTTAGAAGAGCTCGGATCGGGTTTGATTTGTATGGAAACGGAGACGTCGTCGCCGCCGGCCGCCGTCGTCGCCGGCCCCCGTGAGTGAAGGAGAGAATTGGAGAAGAGAGAGAAAAAAATTTAGGGAAATGAAATTATTTGGGTATTTATACAAACGTCTAATCCACTTCGCGAAACGCTAAGTCACTTAGCGTTTCGCGACAAGGGCAAAATCGTATAAAAAAAAATAGAACACCACGAGCGCAAAAAAAATTATAAAATTCCACCAGGTCAAATAACCCGGTTTGCAAGGTCATTTCGTCAAATTTCCCCTCTGAACAGAGGTTGACACTCTGGTCTCTGACCTCCTGTTTTAGATCTAATAATTCATTTTAATTAATGTCAGTATAGATTATTTTGTAGAATAGTAGCCTTATATTTTTTATAGTCACAATATTTTCTAAAATCTGGTCCATGTGTGAGTTCACTACTAAACTCTCAAAGTCATGAATGGTAGCAATACCAAACTAAATATGGTGTCTTGAGCTAAGTCTTTCATTAAACCATGCATGTAAATCTTAATTAATTCCATAATGTTTTTCAAATCTTTTAATATGCATTAATATAAGTTGAGCATATTCCTGCACTTTACTCTTGTGATCAATATGGATATGGTCATCGATTGCAAAAGGCTCCACAACATGAACATCGATGGCAAAAGGCTCACACTACTTTTATTTACTTGTTTTATTAAAAAATATAAATCGTCATTTATTTAAGTCCATCATAATTTTATTTTAAATCCACCCCACCCCATCACAGAATAATGAATTCGTCCCTAGGCTCAGGTTGGGTGATATAGAACTTGATGATTCAAACGTGGACAAAAGTTATCAACTGAAGATATTTGGTTAGCAAGTCAGAAATTTTATATATAAGAATATTTTATGATATATGGAAAAGAGAGAAATATATATATATATATATAATATAAAAATAGAGAGAAAGAAATAAATAAGATATAATTAATGATATTATATATTTAAAAATTGGGTACCCACAGAAAGTGGGACTTGTCTCAACCATGGGTTGGGTTGAATCGGGCCGGACCAGACTTCCATCACTATCCTGGCTGGAAAATATACTCAATCGACAATTTAATTGATCGCGACAAATTTAAAAAATGGCCATTAGGCCCATGAACGTCTTGAACTAACTAATATCTATTTTATATATAGTGTAAGATCACATCTTTTAAGTTTAATTAACATCAGAAAATTCAGATTATCACTTATGGCTCTCATAGCAGCAGGGTGTTCCTAACTCAACATGTATATACAATCCTAATCAAACACACAAAAATAAAATCAGAAAATATTCATGTAATTTTTGATTCGGGTCGAAATCAGGTCAACCCGTTTAACCCGATTAATAAACATGTCGAAATCGAATCGACCTGAAATAACCTATAGTAGATCCGTCAACCCGTTTATAATATTTTTTTTTTAAGTGTTGTGTTTGTCATTTTCTACCGATTCACTCATTTTTTATTTTATGAACGAATTTGTGATTTAACTTTATTTAATTTTTTGTGTTTATGTTATTATAATTTGAATCAGAGAGATGTGATATTAAATATTTATTACACCGGGATAAATCGGTTGGATTCGAATTGAGATGGATTAATCGAGTCGGGTTCGAGTCAATTAAAAATAGATATATCTAATTTAGATTAGATTCAAGTTAATCAGTAGACCCAAATATGTCAACCCAAATCCAACATAAATTGTGAATCCTAAATGATTTGAAAGGTAAGCATTTATTTTTCAATGTACAAAGTTGGCATTAATGATATTTTCTCATTTGATTTTGGTTGTTAATAAAAATTTAACCATCTCTTAATTTTTTTAATCATTCAGTTATTTATTTATTTATTAAAATATTTATATTGTATTTTATAAAAAATATACGAAGATAATTCAAACATTTAAAATTTCAAATAACTATTTTTGAAAACAAGAATCTAATAAAAACCAAACAAATAGATCAATAATAATAAAATTTTATAACATTCCTTTCAAATTCCAACACTAAATAATAATAATGTCGAAATGATGAATGCTGACACGCTCGCTCTCATGTAGTCCTTCACTATTAATTAATAGATCAGGACTAAATTCATAAATAAATATATATATATGCTAATAACATTTATATACAAAAATCATATATCATCCATCCATCCATCCATCTACAGCCGTCTATTCTCATCAACGGTTCCTAAATAATGCAGGTCCACATTCGCTACCCTGGACCCTCCTCCTCTGCCCTTCCACGGCGATGTCGTCTTCCCCAAATCTCCGCCGGCGCCGGCGCCGGTAATCTTATTATTTCCGATAGCAGCGGCCATCATCCCACCTTCATCTTCTTTATCTCTTTTCAAGTCTCCGGGAGGCAAAAAGAACTCCAACGATAACCCCATCACATTAAAACCAACTTCTTCGATCATCCACGATTCCTCCATCTTCGTCCTCGTATGGGCCCCGTTTCCATCTCCATACCTGAACAACGAAACGGTGGTGCGTCCGCCGTGGGCGACGTTGACGCCGTCGATGACTCTGTAATCAAGTATGGATGATTCCATAGTCGTTTCCCAGAAGATACTATTATCATCGTCTGATTCTGCGGCGGCTAGGGTTTTGATACGGAGGAGATGTGAATCCTCAAGATTGACTAGCAATCCAGTTCTCTGACTGAAATATCCCCAAATTGTATGACGAATAATCTCGACGTTGTTGCTGCTTCTCGCTTTTAAAGTGGACGATTCAGTTTCCATCTTCAAAACGAAACAATCTTCCCCGTTGATCGTCTTCTCCCCGATGCAGACTGAGTTCCAGAATAGATTCGCCGTCGATCTCGGATCAAGACCCTGTAAGCATCTTCGGAGAGGCCTTGGAGGTCCACGGGAAGCGTGGGAATTATGCCATGGAGTTTGCCGCCAAGCTACCTTACCGTCACTACCGGCGGTGATTTTACAGCCGGAAACCAAAAGCTCTAAACTCCATAGATCCGGCCGTTTCTGCCATAAAACAAATCCACCCATTTCTCCACCGCCGGTATTATTAGTGACGGTTTTCATCCGCCGGTTAGAGCCGTCGCCGTCGATGAACTCCGATGCGGACATTTTGACTTTGCCTACGGCGTACATGCTTTCAATTGAATCGAGCGCCTTGTCACCTCCGGCGGCTGCGATATACTGTTGCACGATGTACTTTGCGATGGAGGACTCAATGGGGAGGTTTCCGGCGATGTTGCGAGAATTAATGGGGCGGGTGTGGTCGTCGATGGGGAGAGGAATGAGTGGAGCTCCGACTACGCCGAGAAGGAGTTGGATTTCGGCATTGCGGCTGCCGCCAAAGAAGGAAGAAGGAGATCTGTCTTGATTAGGTTTAACCCATGATTTCATGTTTTGCCATGGACGGATTTTGTTATTATTGGATCCAAAAACCTCGTCTGGGATGGGAACTTCAAGGACGGTTTCTAGGCCGTCTTCTCGGTCGAGATTGGGAGAAAGCATCCTCATTTTTGAGCCAGGAGAGATGGAGAGAGATAGAGAGAGATTTGCAGGTAGTGTGTTGTTATGGTGTGGAAGGGGGGAGAGTATAAGTAAGAGTTGAAAAAAGGAAGAAGAAGAAGAACCGAATGAATGAGAGCATGGAATTGGTCGTTTTGCCAGCCATGTCGTGATTGCACGCTTACTTTCTCTATTTTATTATTAATTATTATACTTTAATTAATTTATTATTCACTTTAAATCTACTTACCACTACTTATTTTCTCTTTTATTCTCTTTTTTATATAATACCCATTCTTCTAAATTTAATCATGGATTTTAGGAGGTGGAAAAGGCAAATTGAAGTTTAGATCCCATAGTCTAATATTTGGAACTGCGGCTTAAAATATTTTTTGAAAATTTATTTACAAAATAGGTAGATTAAGTATGTTTTAAAAAATTATAAAAATTTTGATTTAATATTTTATTTTATTTTATTTTGATGTGTGCTAAAACCCACTCCAACCTTAACATAAATCTGCCCCTAGTTTATATAAAAAAAAACTAAATGTCTATGTTAAGTTTGAAGTGGTTCAAGCGCCCACAATTTATTTATTTTTTCATTTATATTATAACTAATTTGTTCATTTAAGAATTATGATATAAGACTTTGTTTGATCTTTAGATTTTTTGATTTTTTAACGTTTTTTATAAAAAACTTAACTAACAATTTAATATTTACTTTATCTATCTAATCACTCTTTTCATCTATTAAAATACCTAGGGCAATTTTGTAAACAAAATTTCTCATAAATAGATTATTATTTTAAAATTATAAAAAAAAATCTGACAAAAAAAAAATACAGTGGTCAAATTAGCACAAATTTTTCATGAATTAATACGAGTTTGTGCATATTTTCTCGAGAATTAAATAAATAAATAATAAATAGTTTAAAAAAAAAATAGAGTGCCACATATATATATATATATATATTTTAAATCTACCATTCATTTATAATTTTCACAATTCTTGTTTAGTTTGGACTTAATGGTACGTCAACTAATCATCCAATTTTTAGTCTAGTTGTACGTAAACGAAGACAATTTGTTCAATCAATGAAATTTATTAATAGAATAATAGATTTTTCACGATTTATTTTGTTTTTGAAATGTTGGAATTTAATCAAATCTTAATACTTTATTATACTAAATGATTTGGTTATACATATTGAATACGATTAAATAACAATTTGGCTATATTATATATTTTTTTAAATGGATATAATATCTACATATTAAATATAAAGCTTCATCAAATTAATTAACAAATATTGTTTACTAATTACTACAATATATATTTTAATTAATTCTTCCTTTTTCCTAATATGATTCTCTTTTTGAACATAATTTTCTTGTGTATATATAACGTTTCAAGTTATTTTTTGTATTTTAGGGTAAATGTCACTAAATGTTTTCTTTCTATAATAGTACCCTTTGCTTGTTTAAGTGACAAATGTTTTGTGTAAGAAATTAAATATTTTATGTTAGATTCTTAACCTAAACATTTTAATTCATGCATGTTAGTCACTTCCGAAGTAAGAAAAAAGTACTTATCATGTTGGTTGGTTGTTCTTAATCAATTATGACATAGGTGAGTAATTGTTATGAGATTTAATGCCTTAACTTAATTTTTTTTTTCGTTTTACATATTTTAAGTTAAATTAAAAATGTAGAATAATTTTGCATTATATATAAAATAAATAGTTAAACTAAATAAATATTATATTAAAATAAGGAGAACTAGTCTCAAACCCCGCACTTTCAAATAAAATCAAACCCGATTGGTCTCTTAAACTAACTCTTATATATGGACTACTCCACGATGGGTCCACGATGGTCAGGTTATTGTATATTATAATTATAGTTTTTTTTATTTATTTTTGGTGTGTTTGGAAGGGGTTATGATTTTTATTTTTTTAATTCAAATTACTTTTTTTTTCTCCAGGTATATAGTTAATTACCATTTTGTTTGGCCATGGACCATGGTCCTACAGTATACTAACTTGACAAGTTGCCATGGCGCTCACTTAGTATCATACTTGCCTGCCACTCCATTATTGATCTCTAATATTAGATATTTTTAAAAATTCTTGTGTCGGTATTAAACATTATTATAGAATTGTTTTTATTTTTTAAACATTAACATAGAATTGAATTAAAATAAAATAAATTAAATGAAACATAATAATAATAATAATAATAAATGATATGAAGGAAGGTAGGTTCGACAAAGCAACGGCCGATCGGTATGGCCGACCGACATTTCCATTTATTTAACGAAAAAAGAGTATATATTATAGGTTGTTGAGAAGACACACAATCCGATTGTGTCTATTTAAATTAATTAATTAATTAATCAACAACCATATATATGTATTTCTTCATCATATTGTTTGTTACCAAGTGCGCTGAATCTTTTATCCTAATTTGGGCTTCCCCACCGTTGATTCACTGACACGTGTAACGTGTTTCCATAACCTATGATTTTTGTGCTAATTAATATATATAATATACATATATAAATAAGATATTAATGTTCTACCTCAATCATGTCACCCACGTTCTTGTATAATTAATTCTTCTTACCATATATTTTAATGACATCGTACTATATATATAATTTAAATGATTTCAACTCTTTATAAGTTTATTTTTCGATTCTTACTAATAACGTTTTTAAATTGTTTATCGTGTTTGCATGAGAATCTTAGATAGTCATTATTGATTCAAACAAGGGATAAAGGATAATTACAAATAACCCATCTCAACAAATAGTGGATGACAAAATTAAAAAAAATAATAATAATAAAAAGAAAGTAATAAATGCATTCATCAGTACATAAATTGAGATGTATTGAGCTAGATGAGTGAACCGAATTTTTGGAAATGATTAATTAGTATAATTATAATATATGAAAACGGTGAAGGGAATATAATTAATTACTTTATAAATAAATAAATACATGGATCATCATGTTATGGTTTCTTCATTTTATTGTTGTGTTCATGTGCTGTTTCATTGTTTTGTACACGACAGGGACAAAAATATACACGAAATGATTGTCACTTTATAGCTTTAATTTAATAGTGATGCTTTATTTATATATATAGTTTGGAAATAATTCCAAAAAACTCCCTCATCTGTGTTATTAGAGAATCAAATTATAAACCCTTCAATATTTTCCAACTCTAATTTAATGAATCTTCTAATAGACAATAATGGTTTCTAAATGAGTAAATGTTACGGATTTTTATTTATACTATAAATAACTTAAGTTGAGGTGGGTTCATGCTAGTTTTTTACATTAAAAATAAATAATTATTTATTTTACTATTATATATTTATCTTAAAAAGTCATACATAAAACATATATATATTTTAAATAGTGACAAAAGTCAATATCTAAACTATTAAAGAAATATGTTTAATTCTTACTTAAAAAAAAGTTTTAAATTAAAAAGTGAAGGACATCACTATAAAAATATATAAATAAAAACCAATAGTTTCTATTTGATACCCGTTAATATATTATATAAATTTTTTGAGTTACAAATTTTGATATATGTCTTTTATCTTTTATCTTTTATTTAGGCAAAAAAGTATTGTAATATCTCTTGTAGACTCCTTCCTTGTGTTTAGAAAAGTTTTAAAATAGCTATTTGCAGTATTTAATGGATGAATTTTCAAAAAATTGATATTTAGGAAACAGTTGAGATAAGAAAATCTGTTAAATGAATAAAAAATGGAAAATACAATTTGTATATAACTTAATCTGAAAATTTTAATATTTATTTGAAATAAATTAATTTGATAAGTGTTATTTAAAATTATTTAATTTTTATAAACTAAGTTTAAATTAAGATATATATAATTATTTTTTAATTCAATAAATTCAGTACAACCTCCTAATTATGTCTTTATAATGACATTTTAGTCTGATTAGGTATATATGGATTATTTAAAATATCATATTATTCTTATTTTATTTTATCATATACTTATTTTATTATTTAAAATACTAAAATATATTTTATTTTAAAATTTTATTTTATCATTATATATCAATACCTTTTAAATCGTTTATATAAAAAAAATAATAATATAAAAATCATCACTTTCTTAAAATTATCCTCTATATTATTTTTTAAATAGCCAGATTATTTGAATATATAATCTCTCACCATAATAAAATAATTGTGATATGACATCCATTCATCAATTAAATTAAAATAGAATATTCTAATTAACTTATCTTATAGAGTAAGAGTAAACATTAGTTTTATATTTTATAAAATATATTTGTAATTTTCTTTATATTTTATCAAATTATTTGAAGATCAAGTACATAAAATTCAATTGTTTTATTTTATAATTTATTCTAAAACCTATCTAATTGGATTTTTAAATACAATATTAAAAATAAAGTCAAAATCCAAAGTCAACTACATTTTAATCTATTATATATGCAACAAAGTCAAAATCCAAATTAAGCCGTAGTAGTAATCACTTGATCTTTAAATGAATAAAAAAAATGGAAAATACAATTTTATCACTTAATCTGAAAATTTTAATATTTATTTGAAATAAATCAATTTGATAAGTGAATAACTAAGTTTAAATTAAGATCTATGCAATTATTTTTTAATTCAGTAACTTAATACAGTCTCCTAATTAAGTCTTTATAATGACATTTTGGTCCGATTAAGTATGAATTATTTAATTAATCATAACCAAAAATATCATATTATTATTCTCTTTCTATTCTATCACATTATTTAAAATATTAAAATATATTTTATTTTATATTTTATTATTTAAATCATTTTTTTAAAAACAATAAAATAAAAAATTATATTTTTTTTATCATTATTTTCTAAATAACCCGATTATTGTAATAATCACATCTACCATAAATGTAAAATGGTTGTGATAAATTAAAATAGAATATTATAAACATTAGTTTTATATTTTATTAAATTCATTTTTTAATTTTTATTTATTTCATTCAAATTATGTGAAGATCAAGTAGATAAAATTTAATTGTTTTATTTTATAATTTATTCAGCATTTATCCTTTAGGATTTATCTAATTGGTTTTTTTAAATACAATATTATGAATAAAGTCAAAATCCAAAGTCAACTACATTTTAATCTATTCTATATGCAACAAAGTCAAAATCCAAATTAAGCCGTAGTAGTAATCACTTGATCTTTTGCCTGGATCAATAAAATTAATTAAACTTAATTAATGGGTAGAAAAAATCAAATATATTTTAATCTTTTATATCCAATTAAAGCTTGCTTGATCTTTTTAATTTGTCCAAAGAAAGTGAACCCATCATGTTTATCATATATAATTAGATCACTTCATTAACATGAATACATGATCCATGTTATATTCTATTATTAAATTAAGATTGTGATCATCTCAATAATCTTTCTCTATATATATACTTTTGTAAATAAATTGATGGTTTAATTTGTTCTTAATTCAATCAAACTCAACTATATATAAATATAATAAATATAAATGCTGTTTTCACTTAACCGCAATCATCGATGGTGGTAGAATAAAAGTCAGCCCATTTCTAGAAATGTTTTGAAAAAGTTACACTTTGAATATATGTAATCAACTATTTCAAATGTGCCCCGGTCACCAAATGGAAAATCAAACTTAATTAATTTGTAATTAGACGGACCATTATAATTAAGTGATTGATTATTAATCTTTGCAGAACAACTGTGATCATTTTCATGATTATTCAGATTTAAGGAAAATATTTATATATACTGATTGAACAGTACGAGTGCAAATAATTATTTATGTTTTTGGTCTTCAATATTATTTTGCTAACAAATCATTTAATATAGTTCAAAATGTTAGTAATAATATATTTTTAAGTAGGATATACCCATAATAATAATCTCATTTAGAAATGTCAGTAATCAAATTGAAAAAGTTATTATTGAAAAGAAATAAAAAGAGAACCAAAAATGTGAAAAATTCAATGGTTCAAAGTTGGAGCATTGAATTTAAAGCTCTATTGACTTAAGCACCTTTAATAACACTAACAGGTTTTAAGGAAATTTAATTAACTAACACGTTTGCTTTATCATTTTAATTGATTCAAAACCTTATCTTGCAATTTAGCCTGAGCTGTATTTGATTTTTTTTTTATGTTTCTTTTTAGGTAGAATCTGTAATTATTTACTAAATTTACATTATAAATTTTATTTGTAATTCTTTAATAAATTTATATTATGAATTTCTCAATAAAAAAATTCAAAATTATATTAACTTTGCACTTCAATTATTATTATTAGTACCATTACTATTCTAGTCTCATCTTATTTAAATTATCACATTGGCAATATGCCATACACATTGTTATTGATTCAAAACATATTGATTCATACCCTAAAGCAACAAAAACATCAATTTTAGTATGTTGCAAGTGTATCCTATATGTATAGGTTGTATATTTTGAATTGTGACACAAATAAATAGTTAAAAAGATTAAATATATAAATTAATTATTTTAACATAATTATATTTTAATTATGGTCAACCTATATTATTTTTAATAATATATAGAATTAGGCTGAGCTCACTTTAATACAAATAATATTGCACAATTTTAATTTGTACATAATAAACTAAATATGTCTTCTCCAATCTATATATACATTTATACTTGTTATTCATGTATGCATTTTTAAATGATCTCTTATTTCATTATTAAAATTTAAATAAATAAAAATATAAATTTCAACTTATTTTCAAAGAAATGTTTGGATAATATCAATAATTGGATAATAAATTTTAAAGTTTTAATATACTCTACTTTATCATGTGTTATTATCTGAATTTAACAAAATAAGTGTTTATAAAATTAAAATATTTTATATAATTAATTAATACAATCAAATAAGTTATAAATTAAGTTGGACTACATTTTAATAAATACTATCTAATTAAATATTTTTTTATTATACTTGACTAAATCAATCAAAAATAGAGAATTTTAATTGAATCATACCAAATTTACTTTAAAAATGATTAGTTATATATTATTATTATTTAAGTATATAATTAATTTAAAATATAATAAATAATATATATATATATATATATATATATATATATATATATATATATATATATATATATATATATATATATATATATATATATATATATATATATATATTAAGAGAAGTGATTGGATAAGAAAATTTGAATTAGAAATGAGAGAGAATGATGTGACATCACCTCATTGATAGGAAAATGAAAAAAAAAATGTGTAAAAAGAAAGATAACTTATTTTATTTTTTCAGTCAATTAGATTGGGCATGTCATTCACTCTCTCATTCTCTTCTCCAAATCATTTTTCTTATATTAATTCATAAAATATAATAAATACAGTATAACTTATGTTTTGCGTTGTCAAGACATGAATAGTTTAATAGTTTTCATGACATTGTTACAAATTGTTTGCTAAAATGATTTTATATACCTTTTTGTTAGAAAAAATTTTGGGAGTAAAAAAATTTCATTCAATATCTCGTTCTTTAAATTGAGTGTTATTCACGATAAAATCCTAATTGATGATATATGCATAAAAAATTGTATTATAGTTACTTTTTGTCGTATATGTAATGATGATGTTGAATTGACAACTCATTTATTTTTATATTATTGAGTGGTGACTAGTTTCTGAAACTTTTTGTGAAGTATTACTGAGATTCATTGGTTAGTTGCTGAAAAATTTAGATTGATATGTCTGATATGACATGCAAACATATTTGATTTATCATTTCAATTATTTTTTTGGTGGACTATCCGATGGGAGAGAAATCGTTGAACTTTCAATGATCGTAGTCGTCAAATACGTATCATTCATAATGCTATTATTATGATGTTTTCTAAGATTCGTTCCGAAAAGTCAATAGAGTCAGTCCGATCTTCTAAAAACTTACAAGCTTCATAACCTAACGAATATTTTTTTTATTTAATGTAATATTTTGTCGTTGTATACTTAAACGATTTTTTATTTTTATTTTTAGTATGAATTATATTTTGAAATGTTTTAAATAGATATATTTTAATTTGTAATATTATTAAAGAGATATATATGAATAATTTTATTTTTGTTGAGAACAACGGATTAAGTATGTTAGTCAGGAACTTAGGGTGGATATCCACCTCTTGTTGCCGTTAGGCTAGAATTGCCGTTAGGTTAGAATTGCCGTTAGGCTAGAAGAGGAATGCTTATGAATAATTTTATTATATTTATAAGGATATACTTTCTTTTTTATTTCTTTAATTTAACAATTATTTCAGTTCATTTATGTTTTTTTTTTTTTAAATAAGCTAACACACTAACTTATTAATTTTCATTTAACTAACTATACTTTTAACAAAATAAGTGGCAAATTAACATAATACATTAAATTAATTAAGTTTTAAGTCATTTTATTAAACACTATTTAATTAAAAATTAATTATACTAGACTAAATTAATCTAAATTTTACTTAAAATTATTGACAATTTATAAACACTTAAAATCAAGAATTTTCTTAAATTTATACCTATTTTATTTTAAAATTTGTATTCTTTATATATTATTATTATTATTTATAATTATAAATATAATTAAGTATAAAATTAATTTACAAAATAAAATAAAATAATAACAGTAAAAAATTATAGTTATAAGATTAATTAATTAATATCTTCACATGAATTTTGCACAAATTCTCATATTATTCAAAAAAATAAAATAAAATAAATCCTTTTTTTTTTTATTTTACCACGTCATTTTATTTTTTACATTTAGATCCTTTATAAAGAAAAAAAATTATGAATCACATGGTAATATAAAAATCCTGGCTCTCACGGCGTTCAAGTTGAATCATCACGATCCGCTCGGTGCATGGGCCGGATGAAATCGACAAAAGGGCTGAGAGTTGCTAATATCTCCCTAGCCGGGGATTTGTCTGTTGATATTCGAAAATGTGGTTTCAAGATGATTGATAATATAAATTATATAGAAAAATAAAAGAATGACATGGTAATATAAAAATAAATAAATAAATGTCACATAGATAGGATACAACAAAGGACGTTGATGCCATTAAGAAAAAAAGCCCCCTCTTGTCAAATAAGTGTAAATTACTAAATTAGAGCCCATATCTCGTCTACACGTTCGAGTAAAAATAACCCAAGTTCGAGTCACATATAGTAATTGAGTGGTCCGTTGATAAAATGAGTAATTTAATTGTTAAAAATAAATAAAATTTTAAAAAATAGTTGATAAAATAAGTAATTTGAATATGACAATGGAGCATTTAAAAAAAAACAATTATACTTAAATTTGTTGATTTTAATTCATCTAAAATTTTAATTAATAATGATCCTGTTTGAAGTTTGAACCCACCTCCGCCTGAGCCTGAGTTGAGTATGGACGATTTTTTTTTATAATTTAATTAATTATATATATTTTATTTGTATATTGATTAAGATGAAATAATATATATTTTTTTAAATAAATAAATAATATTTATACATTTTAAGTGTTTTTAAACAAGATGAGTCTGAAAAAGTTACTCTCTTTTAATAAAAATATATTATTAAATTTATTAATATTTATATAATTAAAGTATTTTTATAATATTATTTGATTTAAATTAATATTAAAATTAAATATTAAAAAAATAATGATTTATACAAAAATGATTGGTTCAAACCCAAAAAAGGCCAAATATATACATATTTAGAAACATGAATATAACTATTTAAGTCAATTTATAGATAAAAAAAACATATTTAACAAATAAAATTAAAATATTTAAACATTACAACAAAAAATCCAATGAAAAAAGAACAAACAAGCTCAACCCAACAATTTCTTCTCAAAATTGAACCCATTTAAGCACTAATAACCATGCCCATACGAAACAATAAAATATCAAACATAATCGAAAACAAGACATGAAATAGACAATATTTAAACCCTATGCACTCTCAAGTCTCAATAGACAATATTTATGAATGGGAAAAGGTTTTGACATAATTATAATCAGAACACAACAACATTATGGTCTCGTGTCAAACTATTTGATAATATACACATTGTTTGTATTATTAGAAGTCGTCGTCACAGCAACGTACTTCAGTACTAATAATACAAACTTCAATAACTTCTTTCTTTTTTCTGAAAAAAATAACAATCATGAAGGAACATTGAAGTGGAAGAGCCATGATATGACAAAAGCAAAAACCATACAAGCGAGCAAGAAGTTAAGGAATCGATGACCTTGCCAGAAGTTTCTCCTCTCAATTGTTGGCGGTGGCATCATTACAGCCTCAGCCACCACCGTTGAAGTATCTGTTCCTTCGCTCCACTGTTCCATTTCTGCTTCATTCCCTCCCATTACATTACAGGCCACTGATCCGCAGATCTCACATACCCTGTCCATAATCATTTTCACATGTTATTTTTGTTTTTATGTCTTCTTAAAGATTCGTACCATCACCAAAAAGGAGAAATCAGCCCTTAGTCTTTAACTAAATTGATTTTCAGATGTGAAATTGATAACGTTAGTATCACAATCATGTGTCAAAATAACACCTTCTTCAGATGAGAAACAGAAAAGAAAAAGAAAAAAATGCTTGTTTTCTGAATAGGCACAATATTATTAAATTGCAGGCATAGTGGGAGTTGAATCAGATATAGATGTTTGTTTGTCACTTTCTTCATAACTTTTTACACAACCAAGATGTGTAATACTTTCTCAAAGATTTGTATAGTGACCAGGTATAAATAAATAAAATAAAGATCAAATGCTTATAGAGAAAAGCATCAATAGTTTATGACCAATTCCAGTCATGACTTCCTTGGGTAATGCAGATCTAAATGAAATCTAGAAACATAAATTTTTTAATGGCAATTGTCTCATCTCATCTATTGACAATTCTCAAATCACATCATCCATGTTGCAATTCATAATTACTGATCAAGTTGAGAGAAGACAGATCTCTTAAGTTAAATATATAAATTATGGTAAGGAAACAACAACCCTAAGGCTAAGTTTGGTTAGAGCTGAATTGGAATTTTGAAATTGTGGGGTCAAATTCAAATTTTGTTGTTTTTTAAAGACTTAAAATGTGAATAATTTGTTCAGGTGCCATCCGAAATTCAGTTCTAATTATATACTCTAGCATAACAAGCTATCAAGCCCCCACATCAATCAAGGTGTTCTTAGTGGAAATCGAAACAGAAATATGTGATCTCTTAAGCAAGCCTCGGTAGATTATCTTCCAACTAATTCTTAATTAGCTAAAAATGTATTTAGATGCCTTTAAATGCTTAAAGTTGGTTAAAAGAAAAAAATTCAAAAAAATCTAATAAGAACTATAATTTAATGAAATTAAAATTTTAATTTCAATTCTATTTCCAATTTCACTAATCCAAACATAGCCTAAAGAATTAAAATAGAACTCTTCATTCCCCAAATGGCTGATAGAGGAGGAATGGTCAAGAAAGGTTATATTACCTTGAAAAGTTTTGATAGGGAAAAAACATCTAAAGTTGCATTTGATTAATTCCAAAAACAATCTCTAGTCAAACAACCAAAAGAACAACCAGACATGACAAAACATAAGAATTATAATTTAATCAAATTAAAATTTTAACTTCAACTCTATTTCCAACTTCCCTTAAACATAGCCTAAAAAGAGAATTAAATTATAATTCTCCATGCCCCAAATGGTAGTTAGTGAAGGGATGGTCAAGAAAAGTCAGATTACCCCCATTGGAGAGTTTTGATAGGGAAATTATCGAAAGTTGCATTTGAGTAATTCCAAAAACAATCTCTAATCAAAATCAGACATGACAAAACATAGAGTAAAGGAAACCCCTTAGAAAAGAGAATAAAAAAAAGATCACACTCTAACATCATTTGAAAACAGTTTTTTATCTGAATTGGGATCCAAATTTGGTTGAGAAATGAGAACCCACCAATATTTTTATATACATATCCAGATGCATTTGATATTCAACAGTCTGATTACTATGGAATTTGTACCCAGAAATCCACATCCATAGGAGAAAAGAAAATCGGATGAAATAGTGTTTCTAAATGAAGACAGTGCCTCCATCTTTCCCCTAATTTCTTGATTCTCAAATATTTTTATATATATATCTGTTCTATCTTTCCCTTTCACTTTCCCTTTCCCTTACTTTCTTCATTAATGGCTTAAAGTTAATGCTTTATTCACTCAGAAAAAAGAAGCATTAACTACAACGTGGTTTACCTAAGCAATACACTTTTGATGTGTTTCATCAATCAATTTTGAGCTGATTCTTATGAATGAAGATATCATATGAAGCAATCAAACAAGAAATAAGTGATAAGTAAATGAAAAGCAAAACATACTTGTTGCCTCTAATCTTGAACCAAGCTTCAGCACATTGTTTATGTGCAGCAGCCAAATCACCTTTACAAGAACACCCCAACTCAATAGAGTAACCAGATTCCTGATTCGTTGCATCGAAACTCAAATGACAAATCCTACAATCCCTATCAGATTTCACCAAATGTACTTTTCTCTCAGGTACACCAGCTTCCAGATCTACCTCAACCGAGCGATCGGAAGCAGATGAATCCCTCCTCTTGTGAGATAAATCGACAATCTCAATTGCAGAGAGACTAGAGCACCGACCAGCAGCAGAGTCGACCGCCGAATGCCAGGATCTTTCATCAGCATCGGAGGAAGCAGAGGTGTGATTCTCGGCTCCTCCGTCGCTCAAAGGAGCGGAATGCCGGTGTCGTCCAATATCGGCACAACCGTCCTCCAAATCAACATGTGTTTGGTCCGCCGTAGTTGCCATTTTCGATGAGCAAGGTAGAAGGATTCCTCATGTAAAGGCCGCAAGAGATGGAGAACATCAATGTCCACGATCTCTTGTAGAAGAAAGCTTATTATGATGTTGTAGTAGGTGAAAACCTTTCAGTTGTCCTTCAGTCCATGGACAGTCGTTATCTCTCTCTGGAGAGACGATATACAGAGCGCAGCAAAGAATGATATATATAAATAATAATTAAGATAGTCTGGATATATTTTTTCTTTTTATATAAAAAAAAAACAATTACATTATTAGAAAAATAAAGTCACTCTCTACACTCATTTTAAAAAATAAATAATTTAAACTATTTTTATTTTTTATTATGTAATCACTTGTCTATATATAATGATACTTAATTTTGAAAATGTCCGAATTATCGGTTCGAGAACTGTGGTTAATTTGGATATATATGTAAGAGTAAATGTGTATGTTTCAAACTCACAACCTAACAAAATATGTACAACTCTTTAACCAACTAAGCTAATAACATTTTATATTTTAAATTCAATACCAAATTTGATTAACGCGGAATGTTGTAACATTATATTTTTATCCGTGTGCATCGCACGAGAACTTCTTATTTTCTTTTAAATTTTATTCCTTTATTTAATTATGGTCTATATTTTCTTTTAAATTTTATTAATATGTTTTTTAATTCAGTCTTTATAGTTATTTTTAGTTTAATTAAAACTATAAACTTAACGAGTCTCAATTTCTTCAAGATAAAATGTTCACAATTCCCTCTCTCTGGTTTGTCTTGATTGAGTTTTTTTTCCAGAGTGTCATGGTTAACGATAATGGCGGTAGCGATTTGTATAGATTCCTTCTATTGTTTGTTACGAAAATTTTTGTAATTTCTCCGTAATTAAGATTATCTGGAATCCACTCGAGACCAATATCATCGGGAAAATTGGTCTCACCACCACAATAAAAACTAGAGGTCGTCACTAGGTAGGCCTGACCCATCGTGCCAAACAATGATATGTGATGTGTTGTGACATGCCTTGTGTTAATCATATTGTATCTGTGATGTGTCGTGTCGTGTTGTGCCTTGTGTTAATCGTGTCGTGTTTAACAGTAAAATTACTCGGCCTATCATGGCCTGTTGGCCCGTGTCGTGCTAAGCCGTGCAACAAGTCATTGTAAAGCTTCTAAAAATTTAGATATGAAGTTTGAAGTTAGAAAGTATATTCGGAAGATCAATAGAAGATAGGTGTAAACTAATTATATTCATTGTTGGATTTGAAACATTATTGCCGTCAAAATTACCGTATTAGAAGGTAGCTCTAATGAGATACCTCCTCCTCCTGGTTGCACAGGTAATCTTGTAACAATATTTGTTATCGTCGGCCAGGAAGTATCTCAGCAATAAAATGGTCTACTATACTTACCTTTATCTTCTTCCTTTATTTAATTATGGTCTGTATTTTCTTTTAAATTTTATTAATATGTTTTTTAATTCAGTCCTTATAGTTATTTTAAGTTTAATTAAAACTTAAACTTGATAAGTCTCAATTTCTTCAAGATAAAATGTTCACAATATCCTCTTTCTTGTTTGTCTTCATTGGGTTTCTCCTTCCAGAGTGTCATGGTTAACGATAATGGCGACAACGATTTGTACTGATTCCTTCTATCGTTTGTTATGAAAATTTTTGTAATTTCTCTGTAACTAACACTGTTTGGAATCCACTCAAGACCAATATCATCGAGGAAATTTGTGTCACCACCACAATAAAAACTAGAGGTCGGCACTAGGTAGGCCCGGCCCGGCCCAGCCCGTCGTGCTAATCAGTGATATGTGATGTGTCGTGTCGTGCCTTGTGTTAATCGTACTGTATCTGTGTTGTGTCATGTTGTGTTGTGCCTCGTGTTAATCGTATCGTGCTCGTGTCGTGCTTAATAGTAAAATTACTCGGCCTAGCATGGCCTATTGGCCCGTGTCGTGCCGAGCCGTGCAACAAGTCCTTGTAAGGCTTCTAAAAAGTTAGATACGAAGATTGAAATTAAAAAGTATATTTAGATGATCAATGGAAGATAGGTATAAAATAATTATATTCATTATTGGATTTAAAACGTTATTGCCGTCAAAATTACTATATTAGAAGGTAGCTCTAATGAGATACCTCCTCTTAGTTGCAAAGGTAAATCTTGTAACAATATTTGTTATCGTCGACCAGGAAGTATCTCAGCGATTTGTACTAATTCCTTCAATGTTTGCAAAGGTATTCTTGTAATAGTTATACATGTCGTGTCGTGTTGTTGCTTGTGTTAATCGTTCCGTGCCTTGTATTAATCGTATTCTGCCCGTGTCGTGTCTAACAATAAAATAAATTGGCCCAACATGGCCTTTTGTCCCATGTCTTGTCGTGTCGTGCTTTCCTTGCCGTGTCGGTTCATGCAATAGGTCCTTGTTAGACTTCTTAAAATTAATTTAAAATAAAAATTGGATCGCACCCTTTTGAGTTTCGTGCCTAACAGTAAAATAACTAGGCCCGTGTCGGGCCGTGCAACATGTTCTTGTTAGTTTCTAAAAAATTACCTATGAGGATTGAAATTAAAAAGTATATTCAAATAATCAATGAAAGATATGTGTAAAACTAATTATATTCTTTATTGGATTCGGAAAATTCTTTTAACTTTTATTAATATGTTTTTTAATTCAGTCCTTATAATTATTTTTAGTTTAATAAAAACTATAAACTTTATAAGTCTCAATTTTTTTTAAGATAACATGTTCACAATTCCCTCTCTCTTGTTTGTCTTGATTGGATTTCTCCTTCCAGAGTGTCATGATTAACGATATGGCAACAACGATTTCTATTGATTTCTTCCCTCATTTGTTACATTAATGTTTGTAATTTCTCTGTATCTAAAATTGTCTGGAATCCACTTGAACGGATATATGTCGTGTCGTGCTCATGTTAATCGTACCGTGTACATGTCGTGTCTCGTGTTAATTGTATTGTGCTCATGTCGTGCCTAACAGTAAATAACTCGGCCCAACACGACCTATTAGCCTCTAAAATGGAAATAACATCTTGTATAATTCTACAAAATATTTCTACAAAGTCAAACGCTATGCAAATTAGTGTTTTAAACAAATAAATAGACCATTAATTGTTTTTGGTTTTCTCTATTTCAACTAGTTTGATTTTATGAAACTAGCATGGGATACTCATCAACCATCTCACACAAACGATTAATATAAAAAACTTAAATTATTAACCGAGACAACAATATTCATAACATGTTAAACTCAAATCTAAATAAACATATTTTACTCTCTTCATACATTTTATTTTAAATTATTATTTTATATATATATTATTATCGTTTAAGTCTTTTTATAAAAAAAATCAACATTTTTTAAAAATCATTATTCACATATCCTTATTCGAACAAACCCATAACTAAAAAAGTAATAAAAATTATATAAAAATATAGTAAAAATAGAGGAGCTTCAGAATTGGAGTTTTTTTAAATAATCTGAAAAGTGAGGAAGTAACAATTGGTTATAATTTAGAGAATGAAAAAAAAAAGATGAAAAAAATCTTTAAAATATATTAACATATAATAATAAAATATTTTTATTAATAAATTGAATTTATAATTGAATAGAGAGATAAATGATGTTTGAGATATAAATTAGTTAACCGAACAAGCCTGTACTTCCTCGTAGAAGGGTCTCTCTAAGCTTAATTTTCTTTTAGATAAAATCATTATATTAAAAATGTAATTAAGCAAACAATGTATGGAAAAAAAATAGCTCATAGACTCTAAATGAAATAAAGTCATTTGGTTTAATGTTCCAACCAAATGGTCCTTAATTTTTTGCTATATAGATCAATTAAAACCACTAGGTCAAAGTGAATCGGCTTTATTAATTTACTAATAGTTATTATCAAATTATTAGAGATTTATTAGAAAAGTAACATTCTAAATGTTATATAATAGAATTGTATAGATGAGTGAAAATTTAAAGTTTATGAGTTTAAATATTTATATACAAAAGAAAAAATAGAATTGTATATAAAATAATATTAAATGAATGGTGTACATGTTTAGAAAATCTATTATACAAATCTAGAATATTTTGAGTGAGAATGAAAGCTTGTATTTTGCACACTCCAAACAAAATTATACATCACAATCAATTTTTTATATTAAAAATATTTATCAACACTTTTATTACTAAATATAATTATGATTATAATAATGATTGTGCAAAAATAAATGTAACTATTTTTTTTTACATCACAAGATTTATGGATGATCATAAACCATCTAATAATTGAATTCTAATCAATTCAAATGCTCCAAATGAAACATACAAACATTACTCTTAAAGTCTTATTACTTTCTTAGAGATTTGAATTGACAAGAACTCTTTCAAAGAAAATAAGATTTGACAACTCACAAACTTGACATTTTCCAAACATCCAACTAAAAGAAAAGACCACTACAATACAAGTAAAGATAAACTCGAAACATGTATACATTAATTAATTAATACCTTGGAAGGAATCAATGACCTCCAATGGAAATTTTCAACATATTAACTTCCTCTTTCAATTGTTCATAAAAGTATTCATACTCAATCAACCATTGAGGCTTCCCATTCACATTACTCATTGTCCAATTGAAACATGATCCCATTTGATATACTTTAATTAAAAACAATTAGAAAATATATAAGTATAATATTTCTTCGAAAAACATGTCAACGTATCAATTTCGAGAAGAACTAGTTTGAGTTCTATCATATATGTTTAAGAAAAAAATTAGAAGAGAATGTAAAAAAAAAAATCATTATTTTACGTGTTATTCTTTTAGAGAAGACTATTCACCATCTATTTCTAGATTTTCTTAAAAGAATCATGTAATATCATTTGAATTATTTAATAAATATACTAAGATAGTTTAAATGAAAAAAAATAATTTTTAAGAAACTAAATGTCAAAGGTTTCAATTTTCACTTATAACGCTTTTAATATCAAACCAAGATTACGTGATGAAGGTTGGATTTCCAACTGCAATGTCCATTTTGATCCAAAAGGTTAGGTGAGCAAAGGTGGAGTAGATTAAAGAAGGAAGGTATTGATTGGGATTAGCATTCTCAAATGGAACATAATTAGTGCAAACTACCAACCAATTTTGGGCTGGTTTATCATTGGATTTGAATCGTTTAGTATTGTTTGGTGTGAAATTTTCAAACTTAATTCATTTATTCAAATAAGTTAACATATTATTGTTTGGAAACAAATCAATTTGGAACAAGTTGGGTTTTAACGGAAAAATGTCTGATAATGGTTTCAAAACAATTATTTTGTATAGTATTTTATCCAAATATTGACTAAGATGAAATCATGTTCTTAAATATAACTTAAATATACATATATTTGTTGACATTTTTTTATTGATTAAGGTGTTGCAAAACATAAAATTATCTCATTTAAATTACTGACTAAAATATCAATATCAGTTTTATTTTTATTCTATATTTGTATTTACCAAAGATATTTTACTATTCAATTATTTTCGAATAATTTAGTCTATCAAAATAAATTTTTTTTTTAGAAAACTGTCTTGTTCTTGAAATTGGAATCTAGCTAAATTCCAAATTTTAAATAAGGAATTTGAAAATGAAAATAAATATTAACATAATTTTTTTAAAAAAAATTCACTTACATCATTCTCACTTCCAAGTATAATTATATATTTTATTCGCACCTCAATTGTTTTTGTATGGCAATGGAGGGACTGCAATTTGTAGACTTGAGTGGATGATATATTAGGTTTTGTTTGGATTAGGGTTATAAATTAACTTAGAGGAAAAATAAATATTGATGGCTGATAATTTCGAGGAGATAATAATTATTTTTAATAAAAAAACTTAAATGGTATTGATATATATAAATAAAATAAAAATAATAATTTAAAATATAGAGTATTTTAGTATTTTGGTTAATAAAATGAGTGATGTGATTGGTATAAATGATTGATTGGAAAATTGATTTTGTATAATTTAAAATAAAATTGTTAAGAACAATGCCTAAGTCAATCGTCGGTTGTTAAAATATTTGGATAAAAAACGTGAGCTCGGTTGTATTAGTCAATGATCTTTATCTCGATTATTTCCTAGTGGATTATTTAACTTAAAAGAAATTGTACGACGTTCATTAATTGTAGTCGACCAATGTGTTTACTCCACGATGCTATTATTATGACAATGAAGAAGATCTTTTCTGAAAAATCGATAAAACGGTACGTGCTAATTGATTTATTAAGTATCTTAGAGCTAGTTTATATTATATTTTATGTTTATTGCTTATATATTTTTTTTATATATATTTTCATTATTGCTCCTTCTGTTATGTTTTAGGGAGAAGTTGAAATCTCATGTTTTTTATTATTTATATTATATTAATTTTAATGGTACGTTTTCTTCAAAATATAATAATTGAATGTATTTATTAATTTGAAAGTTATACTACAGTCCAAATAAAATCTAAAAGACTCAAATAATGTAGTTTGTCCTAAATAAAAATTATAAAAAAAAATGAATGATGACCAATGAATAAATGACAGATATAGGCATCATGCATTGATGGAAAATGATACGTGGAGTTGTGTAGAAGTTTCCTGCGACTCTTATTTTGCCACGTTGACACTTTTCCCCAAATCAAACCGAACCCATCTTCTAGACTCTCTCTCCTCTCTCTCTCTCTCTCTTCTCTCATCTCCGGCCGGCTGTCCCCTTCTTCCCGACGACTTCCGCCTCCGCACTTCTTGCCGGCGGCCTCCTCCTCCTTCCTTCCTTCCTTCGCCTCTCGATTACATTTCCATCCGGTAATTTTCCTCTTTCGTTCTTAATCTGCATGTGTTGATTTCAGATCAATAATCTCCTTACTGTTCGATTCAATATTCGAATTTAACAATGATTATGCACATAACAGAGTCATAATAGATGGCGGTTTCGTTAAACATAGATTGAATTAAGACGCAGCTATAAGAAGTGGCGCATTTAATTGACGGATATTTCTTTATGTAAAGAATAAACGTTGCTATTTCCTCTTTGCGCGTCCAAAAAGTATGTGCATAATCTTAATTCCAATGTTTTTAGTTTAAACCTTACATGGTAAAGATGATATTGTTGTAGATCATGGATGATTGTATGTAAACTAAGAACTAAAGTGATGGTGTTGGTGGCAGGATAGAGTTGGAGATACTGTGGTGATAATATATATTATAAAGAACTTCGTCAATGGTTGATAAAACTGGTATTACCTCTTTTATTGACCTCCTAACCCTACCTCTTGTATCATTTTTTTTTATTTGGAAGACTAGAAATGTTATATTTCGTCATAAAATGGTATTTGGATTTCATTATCAAGATTATCATCCTTCATGAACAACTCCCATATAGATTATGCAACAAAAGGAAGAAATCATTGGATACTCAATATAAAGAAGAATTTACAGATTTAGAAATTTCACAAGAATTAAATGTATCAGATAACTGATCAAAGATTGAGGAGAACATGATAAAATCATGAAACAATAAATGAAATTGTCAAGGAGTACAAATCAAAGAGGTGTTTATCAGTGGATGTTAAGAGATGATGTTTTGATGGAATTTAGAAATCTATGAACAATATTATTGATAGTGAGAAGTGGGGTAACAGAAGAAACCGGAGATCATAATCGAAATCTGGCATTTAGACACATAAGAAGAACAATATTATTGATAGGGTACATGAGTACAGTGAAACTAAACCTATATGTTTAGGATACATAACTATACAATAAATTGTAAATTAAATTAAATCTTATTATACTTTCTTGCTTTTGCTTGATACTTTGTTGGTTCTTTGTCTTGATATATTGCTTCTGATCTTGACATTTTTCCTGATGTATTTGTTTTAGGTAGAGAAATATCACAGTTTTCAATAAGTCAATTTTTTGGGAGTTTGGTTTTCTTTATCACCTAGATATGCAAGCACGCAGTATAGGAGAAAGTGATTGCTAATGAGTTAGGTTCACCATTTTTTTGTTATTTTGGGCTTGGATGAAAATGGCTTAATAACTTAGTCAAAGGTGTATACAACTCTCACACACTCATGTCCTGCCTCCGTAGGTTTGAGGCAGTGTTTATGGTTATATTATTTATATAAGCCTATTTGGCATGGTTATGCTACTACTACTGTACTACAAAACTGCATAAAGTCGCTATTCTTGTTCTCACATAAGTCAACATAATCTATAATAGTTAAATTCTCATATTCATATTAAGGCATCCCCGAACATCGTCCTCCAAATTTTTGTTGTAGTAAACCTTTCTATTTACTTATTCCACCTGCATGATGATGTGATGGTTCTCAGATAATGAGGTTAGCAAGCAGCAAAAGTATTCAGAAGATCAGCTCTGTCCATCTCCTAAGACAGGAACTTGTCAACCTGGAATTGCGACCTCAAATATACCATTTGTAATCCCTCCTCAGCAGATTGGAGCAGGAAATGTTCTGGTATGGGTGGTTCCATCAACTTTTAGTTGAGCAGCTTTTTACCTGTTAGAAACTGCTGGCATTAATTTTGTAATGATCTATATCTGTTCTTAGGAGCTGTCTAACCTTTTTTCTTTAACCTTTGTCTGGTGACAGAATCACATAAATGAGTTCTACATCTGTTTTGACTTTTTAGGCCTCTTTTGAATTTTGATATAGGGTGATTTGAATAACCAAGTGGTTATTTTAAAATATCCCTGTTCCATGTAGGTTATTGAAAATCTGGTACGAGATTATTTGGGAAAGAAATTAGGGGTAATAAATGTATAATGAATATTTCTTTTAAACAGAGGGTAATTTGGCTTATGATATGAATGATAAGTAGATAGTTGTTTGAATAGTGGGTTATTTGGAATTAATCTCAAATAACTCGCAACAAACAAGGCCTAGTAGTGTTTCAAACTTATTCAGGAAGGTTGAAAGTGTTGAACCATTATTTTTCACCTTCTGTTGTGCAAAACAATTCTCCTAATTTTATTCGATTTAGTCTCTAAACAAACAAGCTCTATGAATACTAACAGAAAGGAAAAACAAGAGTTTAACTCCTATATTGAGTCCTCAGACTTCGGTTTTGTGCATTTCTCTTTTTCACCCACTTAAGTTTGTCTGTTAGCTTGTTTCTGCTAAAGCTGCAGAGTTTTGGAACATATGTAAACCATATGTCAACAAATCTCCTTTATAAGCATTCCAATTGAAAAATCAAAGTCTTTTTCCTATTTGAGTCCGATGCGATGCATTATGGCAATTAAAGAGAGACTACTGTTATTTGATTGCAGAGAACTAGGTTTTGTATTTCTTGCTTATCAGATATAGCAAATTAAAATTAAAATACTGACACAGATCACCCCAAGTTATATATGTTTAATAGACAAGTGAAGTTTTGTCTTTGTTCAGGGTCATGGTGCCTACTCGTATCCAGATCCTTACTACAGAAGCATATTTTCTTCTTGCAGCCCACAGCCATATTCTCTACAGTCGTGTCCAGTGCCATCGATGGTATAAATAACATCAGCTTTCCTTTTTCTTCTATTACTTCTTTATGCTATATATAAAATATATTGACCCTTGCATAGATAGAACCCTTATATAGATAATGTTTGGTTGGAATATCCAGGTTCATCTTCAGCTGATGGGAATCCAGCAAGCTGGTGTTCCATTGCCATCGGATGCAGTTGAGGAGCCTGTTTTTGTAAATGCTAAACAGTATCATGGCATAATGAGGCGCAGACAATCTCGCTTGAAAGCCGAGGCAGAGAACAAAGCTCTCAAGGCTAAAAAGGTACTTGAAACCAATGTCTTTTTTACTTGTTCTTCATCTTTTATATACTCAAGATCACACATCTATCTGTCTTATTTCATTTGGGAAGTAAAAAATTACTTTGATTAACAAAAATTAATTACGGAAAGAAATGGATGGTTTTAAGCCACATAATCATTAAATTTCATTGTGAATTTTTGTGATGATGATTAATATTTGCTTTACAAAACATGGTTATGCAGCCATATTTGCATGAATCTCGACACCAACATGCTTTGAGAAGACCTAGAGGTTGTGGAGGGCGTTTTGTGAATACAAAGAAGACAGACAATATGCAAAAAGACGGAACGCCTCCTCCTCCTGATAATGCAACAATACCGAAGTCCAATAAAAACGGGCTTGTAATATCAGAAAGTACGACAAACTCTTCTTAAGCAAGGGGAAAGGAACACAAGTAGAAAAAATAGACAAAATGGGCAGTAAGTTAAGTTCGAGTAATTAACTAATGATGATAAATCTGTGGCGTTTGTATTTTATTAGTAGAGAGTTGATATAAGTTGTGTTAATTTGTGTGCTTTTAGGTTCTTAAGAGAGTATCAGATTATTGTTGTATAGATTGAAGAATTTGTTGACTTTAAACACTTAGAAGATTGGTATCTCATAATCATCGTGTCATGACATACACCTAGACCTATTTTAAGCCACAAAATACTTGTTCATAATAATATAGTTGAGATGAATAAAATGAATTAGTTATGCTGCAATCTTTTCTCAAAACAAAACACTAAATAAGCCGAAGACATTAGAATAAGGTAAAATAAACATGGACAGGACAGTTAAGCTCTCTCACAATTATAAAAATCAATCAAAGCGCCACAACAGGAGGATGAATCCGGATTCCTTTTGAAGAAATCCCAAGTAGTTAAATCCACAAAGAAAGAAAACACACACTCAGAATAATATGAAGGAATCAAAAATCCCAAACAAATTCAGTGAGATAATAACAAGGGGGAATTGAAATCTCATGCATCTGGAATAGAGGCAGTTGCTGCTGCTGCTGCAGCATCTCGTTTTACCGAAGCACATTTGATAAGATGATTATAGCTACCCTTCTCCTTGAAAAGTTGAGAAAAGTGGTGCTTACAGTATAATATTCCCTCCAGAGCAGCATAGTTCGATGGCGTGATTGCACATCCACCGTGAGAACACTTGAAGCACGATTTGTGGTACGATAGGCTCTCCACCGTTACCTTATCATCATTCATTCATTCATTTGCAATACAATCTTTATAGCAATCAAAATGATCTCCTCTAGTAAAAGATACGGTTCATACCTTCTCCAATGGATAAGCTGTCTTGCCACATGTTGCACATTTCTCTTGTGTACCAGAAAACATACCTGCTGCTTTGCTAGGGGATTTTGTCTGTAAAGAAAAATAAAATGAAATGAATTCCGAGTTTTTTCAAAGAAGATATATACTTACAAAGATAAATATATACCAGAAATGGAGTTGACTTCTCAGCTGATTTCGCAGCTATTGGAAAACAACAATAATGTTGGGTTCTTGTGTTAAAACTAATGAAACTAATCAATAAATCAAACCAGGTAAACTGAATGAATGAATGAATACATACGTGACTGGAAATTTTTGTTGAAATTGCCAGTCTCCTTGAAGAGTTGTTCAAAGTGAGGTTTACAGTATAGAACACCTTCCATTGAAGAGTAATTGCTGAGCTGCAGATCATTATTATTTTCAAATCAGATTTATAAAGAAAGAAACAAAAAAAAGATGAATATGAAATTAGTACCGCAAGAGTGCCCTTGCAATGACTGCACTTGAAGCATGATTTGTGATAAGGAATTCCATCGGCAGATAAGAGTTCGACAGGGTAAACTGTCTTCTCACAAGCCTTGCATTTCTGTTGTGTTCCGGTAAAAGACATATTGTTCTGTTCTATCTTCCTCTGTTTTCTAGATCTGATATGAACGCAACCTCAATTGCTGGCAAAACAACAAAAGAATAATAAACCGAAATCAGGAGTTGGAGCAGTTGAATCGAGTGGCGATCGATCTCAGATATGTGATAGAGAAGAGGCAAAGATCTAGTCGAAAGAGGTGAACGCATACCTTTTTGTTACAGAAGACGACGAAAATTGACGGACGATCCTCTTCGTAAACTTGTTAAAGGAAGGTCAAAAGATGAGAAATGGATTACGAACTTCTTTCTTTCTTTGCTACCATTTTATTCCATTTGAATTATACTTTATTTATATTTTTATATTTTAAATATATATATTAGTAATTAAATTTTTATAATTCAAATAATACTCTATTTTTATTGTGGTTTATTGATTCTTATATTTATAATTGTTTTCGTGATACTTTTTCAAGTATTAGAAAATGAGATAAAGTTGTGAGATTTGAATTCTTTTTGTTCAATAAAAAATTTTAAGTTAATTTTTTATTTGGAAGTTTGGTTAAAGTTATCCTCCATTGATTTGTACGAGTTTTGTTTTATTTTATTTTATCCATACATGTATATGGTGAGTTATCCTATTATTGAAGTTGTTTGGTAACTCACGGGCAATGAAATTTTTTATTGTCGTTCAAAATTTATTATAAAAAACTTCAAACACTGCATTATTGGTTTATTTGGTTTGTTATACTTTTTTACTTATTCTTATAGAACTCAAACGAATTCGTATTTTGAGTCATCTAAAATAAATTTTAAGAGTATTGAATTTTCTTCATTATAATTTTAATCTAGATTCTCATTTATTTGTTTAATATTTGACAATGAATATTTTATATATAACTCTCACTTATTGGTATAGAAGTCAAAGCGTTCGTATTTTGAATCATCCTAAATCAATTTTAAAAGTATTGGATTTTCTTCATTATAATTTTATTCTAAATTCTCATTTATTTGTTATTTGACAGTTAATATTTTATATATCACTTATTATTTTAATTAACAAGAATAAATTTCTTATTTCAAATTTTGTTTTTAAATACTTAAGAACCGTTTCATAAGTTTGATTGAGATAGATTATTTTATGGTTAAGACGAAACCGTTCTTAAATCAAATAGTTGTGATTTGTCCCAAGAGACTTTGGTTTTTATATTTTTTTTAATAGGTCAAATAGTTGTGATTTGTGAAGAAAAATATGAAAGTCTCCTCGGACAAAATCACATTATATATACACATGATATGTTAAGCAATTTAGTCAAATAAAATTAATAATGTAATTAAATTAATTACATTCTATTTACAAAAGATTATCATCATCATTGTATAAAAAAAAATCATTCTTTATTATTGCAAATTAATTGCATATGAATGTATAAGTTTACATTGCATTTCATATTTGTAAGGCCTCAAATTCTTGCTCTGCTTTCTATTTTATTTATTTTAAAATTATTACCCGATTAACTTTTTTTTTTTTAAACATGATAGAGTCACACTTAATTTTTAGAAATTTAGGGAAAATGTTTTGCATAAATAAACACATTTTAGTGATTTTGTTTCGATTCGGGACTTGGTTACACTCGAAAAAGAGCTCTCGCACTCACTCCTGTGACCCTGTCCGTCAAGAACGGTTTTACTTTAAATTTTTGGACAATTCTAAAATTGTATCGTTTTACTCTTTTAATTTTAAAGATAATTTAAATACTAATTATTGAAGAAAATCAAATTTTAAAATTTAAATAATAAATGTAGTAATTTTTAGATAGGATTTAATTAAATATTTGTACCTGTTTAGATTCTTCTTCTTATTCCTCTATTCTTTTTCTCTCATTTTTTTCTTCTCCCATCTGAAATGAGAAGGCAGACATTTAGATTCGAAGCATACAAAACAACGTTCTTTGATTTTATCTCCTTGGCAGGAGAATTTAGGGCTTATGCAAATTTAAATTTTAGGGCCTTAAATAATAAAAAACATTTTTTTTAAATTTTAATTAATAAAATAAAATATAAATAATTAATATATTATAATACGGAAACTTAAAAGGAGATAAAAAAATTATTATTATAATATATATTTAATTTTAAAAGAGAAAAAAGAAGAAAAAATAATATTAATAATATAATATTATTAAATATTAAAAAATGGAACTTATAAAAATAAAAGCCCTATGCAACTGCATTGGTTGCCTTACCCTCCTGTTCCTTAGATAAGGTCCAGAGATGCGTGGATCCTTCGAAGAAAGGACGTTTGCGATCTTATAAGAAGGGATAAAATCGGGGATTCATAGACATTTTGTGGAAGTGATGAAAGGAGGTGTTAACAGCTTCATCTTTCTTCCTAAGAAGAAAGTGAAAACTAGAGTTACTGAAGAGATACAAAATCAATGAATTGACCAAATCAATTAAGATGTTATATATTATATAAATCAATAATTGATACGTTATCTCTTAATGTTATTGCATGGAAGGGATATGAATGAATTAATTATTAAAGTAAAAAAATCAGGAAATTTGGATCAATGATTCAATTCTATCCATAAGAGTTTATATGAGACATATAAATCAATAACTGATACAAAATTCATTAGAAAAAAATAATAATTATCTCTTAATGTTATTACATGGAAGGGATATGAATGAATTAATTATTAAAGTAAAAAAATCAGGAAATTTGGATCAATGATTCAATTCTATCCATAAGAGTTTATATGAGACATATAAATCAATAACTGATACAAAATTCATTAGAAAAAAATAATAATTATCTCTTAATGTTATTACATGGAAGGGATATGAATGAATTAATTATTAAAGTAAAAAAATCAGGAAATTTGGATCAATGATTCAATTCTATCCATAAGAGTTTATATGAGACATATAAATCAATAACTGATACAAAATTCATTAGAAAAAAATAATAATAATCTCTTAATGTTATTGCATGGAAGGGATATGAATGAATTAATTATTAAAGTTAAAAAAATCAGGAAATATGGATCAATGTTTCAATTCTATCCATAAGAGTCTATTAAGGGTGTCAAATCTTAATTATAAGAGAGAAATAAATTGAACAAATCAATTAAGATGAGACATATATATAAATATATCAATATTGGTGTGTAGCTTCGGAATATCACAAGAACATGCATTGGAAGAGATCATAAAGTAAATTAAATGAAGAAGACTATATTCACCAATCTAACCTCACTCCACCACCAACATGGATCAGTCATCGGTTTGGCGGCGGCACGATCTTCTTCGCCTTTTGCATGATTGTTATGACTCTTTCCTTCTTATCAATGGTGATATTTGCTTGTGCTGATTCCGATCCTATAGAGAAAACCAGCACCGGAGGAGGATGCGGTGGAGGCTGTGGTGGCGGATAGCGAGGTTATAAATATCTTGCAAAAGCAAATACTATATTCATATTCATCCATGTTAACTTAAAAAAAAAGTCCTAATTTATTCTCTAGGATGGCTAGCATGATCCATATTCATTATCCTCTTTTAAATTAATAAATAAAAGGTTTGAATGGTGGAATCCTTGTGATATGATTGAGGAAGTTTTCTTTGTGGTAGCAAGTATGTATTAAAATGTTATAAAATATCAAGTAATGGTGATTTATTATTTTGGTTGTTAATCTGAATGATTTGATTATGAATTGATTGATGATGAAAATGAGATTATTTGAATTAAATCCAAATAACCCTTCATCAAACAAGCTCCCAACTATAATCTTATTTTATTCTTTATATCTTAAGATATTAAATACATATTTTAGTAATTTGACCAATCCCTCCACCTAACACATGCTTAGAAAACAAAGACTGTACAAACACTAGAAGAATGATTGATCTATTATACCTTTGCAACTTCTGGATGGGATTGACAGCTCTGTTTCAAGAAGTACTCAACAGCTTTTACATCGTGGTGTTCGTCACTTTCTCGATATTTTTTATTTCCAAAGCATCAATTTCAGAGAATCTGTCAACCACTTCTTGCAAATAGAACTGAGCTTCATCACTGAAATGTGGAACTTCGGTAACCTCAGGAATCTGTGACAGCTTTACCGGACATATTTGATCTGAAGAATGGTGTAGCATTGAGATCAGTTTTTTTCCCAACAAGACAGCCATCATAAAGAAAGAAACTGTGTACAGAAACTTAGTGTGTTTATGTATGGAGCTCAACTTGTTAAATGTATCTGAAGATGAATGAAATCTAGATCTAATGTCTATGTCAACATTACGAGTATATTTGTTTGGCTTTTTCCATGAAGTGATGCAATAAGCAAAAAGAAACCAGCTGCCAACCAAAAAACAAATACTACTCCATGTTTCACTTTGTATTTTCTTCATATTGTACAATACAAAATAGCCAAATAATACAATCAGATTTGGATCTTGCCCTTTATCCTATTTTTTCTTTTCTCCTAGTGATAAATACCTCGTCAAATGATCAAACACGACAAAATTTTGACAAAACAATTACATATTGAAAGTACCTCAACTCAACCAGTACTCAGAAGCAAATAAGTCCATACTCGTATTCCAGTAGCGACCATCCAGAGGTGACAGCACAGTCAAACTCGAGAATTCGTGACCACGAGGATATTCCTCTGACATGTTCTTCACCTGAAAGTCTATGGACCAGTTAATATTGAAAAGATTTGTGAAATTTGGCACAGTTGTAATATGGTATATGTTGAATGGATTTGAAAAGCTTACTGACTATAAACAGAATGGAAATGTACAAAATGAGATAATAATTATAAGAAAATAAATCAATAATCAAATCAAAATTGGTCACTTCGGAAAAGAAATTATGAATTTTATATTTAGAAGAAATGTATAATAAAAGAAAAATGTTAGGGACTTGTATGTATATTTGTTCATCTATGTAAATGGTAAAATACCCTAATAAAATAGTCAGTTTTTTCCCGATTAAGATTTCAGTATTCCTCGCCCTACCAAACGAAAGTTTACAAAAGTTTTCAAACAGCTCGCCCTACTGAAGTAAAATCGTTTTCAATTCCTTATGTTGTTCTTATTTTCAATCATTCCGATCATCAACGAAGAATATATTTCTTCGTCATTCATAGTATCAGAGCAACCAGATATTATTCGTTTAACTCCAATGACAAACTCAAACACCGAACAATTTACCACAAATGAAAATGCGAACAAGATCGCACCAACGAAACAAAAAATACAACGTTGATCCATTAAACCTTCATGGAATAGATAATCCAAATACTATCCTCAATGTCATCACCTTGACTGGAGCGAAATATTTCTCTTGGATTAAGAGTATAAAATCGTCGCAACAAACTAAGGTCAAATTAGATTTTCTTGATGGAACCTGTGCCAAGCCTGAAGATGCAGCTACGCAATGGATCATGGCGCTTCTGGATTTTGACACGATTTCGAAGAAATTATGACAAATTTTGAAGAAATCGTAGTCACGTAGAACCTGTGGCAAAAAATTAAAACACGCTATGAAGCAAATAATGGACTGATCCAAACACGCTCGTGACATCTTTACCATTCAACAATGTAATCTCTCTGATGAGGATTAGGAGTGAAAATATTTTCACTTTGGAAATATTTGGTCATGAATGAAGATGAGGATTTCTCACTTGTTAGTGAGAAATGTGTGATTGAAAGGTTGAAGTTTTGGGTTTGTGAACGAAGAATCAATAAGTATGAGGATTGTGTTGCTTGCAAGTGATGGACACATCTCTGGATGCGTGTTTGATGCAAACTTGGTTGTCGCACACTCGCACATAAAACATTTCACATTTCGGCTATATTGAGAGGAAATGGCTGGATTGAGTTGAGTCTACTTCTAAATGTGAATGTAGTGAATTGTTATGACTGTCGAGCGATTAGGAAATTTATTTGCATAAATAAAAATACAAAATTAAATCACATTAAAAATCACTTCAAGGATGCAAAATTTTGCATTTTCATGTGACCTTTTATTTTGCATTTTCATCAATACAAATAAATTTCATAATCGTTCGATAGGCATAACTGTTCAACACATTACTTCCATCACATTTACAGTTCACCACTTCACTTCCATCACATTCACATTTTGAAATTGCATTGTTCTATGGTAGAGATGTCTCGAGCTATGTCATATTGCGTCGGTAGCGCGCTTTAACTTCTTGCAACAGGTCCTGCGTAGTCACGGTTCCTCAAAATTTGCCCGAATATCTTTTGAAATCGTGTTTTGAATCCAGGAACGTACCATGGCGTCAACCACCATCCACTGCCTAACTCCATCTTCATATGCAGGATTGTCACATGTACCATCAAAAAAAACCTAATTTGACTTTAACTTGTAGCGACAATTTTATACTCTTAACCCAAGAGAAATAGTTCGCTCCAGTTAAGACGATGGCATTGAGGATAGTATTTGGATTATCTACTCTTGAAGGTTTAATGGAGCAATATTGTACTTTTTTTGTTGGTGCGATTTTGTTCACATTTTCATTCGCGGCCAGTGATTCGATGCTTGAGTTTGCCATTGGAGTTAAACAAATAATACATTGTTTTTCTAATACCACAAACGACGAAGAGATCTACTCTTCGTTAATGATCGGAACTTCGTCGTAATGATTGAAAGTAATGACAGAGCAGAGAATTGAAAACACTGTCTAGTTTATTAGAAAATTTCGCCGTTTATATAATGAACAAATATACAAACAAATCTCTAACCTCTTTTCTCTTATTATACATTTTTTCTAAACTATAAAATTCTTTGTCACAAATTTTGATATGGTTCTTTATTTACTTTCGTATATAAGATAAAAATAGAGGCAAGAAATAAAGCCTAGGCTTCATTATCCTGTTTATATGAAATTTGGTATAAGATATAGTGGATTATGATAGCCACTTCTCCCTTCCATGGTTTTTGTTCTAAACCATGCAACTAACTTCAATCAAGCAAAGAAATGCGAAAAAAAAACACCTAAATTCAATATGTACTGAGCTTAATTGGGCTTGAGAGTTAAGAAATTTGGGATGATGCTTCGATCTTAATTCAATGCAAATAGTGACCTCACAGGCTCACACACATCCATTTCAACATATGAATGCAACATATATATACAGATGTGGGAGAATAAGAACGCCAATAACAACTATGAAGCAATCGAGAGCGATAAAAACGAATGTATATTCACCTTCAATTGATAATCTTCGCTGAGAATGAAATCCACTTGCTGGGACAGTGTACATAAGAAGAAGATTAGGGCATGCAGTTTACAATCCTTAAACAATGAACTCCAATTCCATCGCCATAACCACCCAAACGAGAAACTGAGAGAAGAAAGAATCGCTAATCGCCGGAATCACAAGTAGAAAAATGGGTAATCAATCGTTGTCCACAATGGTGACCTAATTCTTTCATTTTCAATCTAAAAATTCAATTTTCTTAATTATTTATTTTTATTTAAACAATTAAAACTCTTATATATATTTATTTATATTATTATGCTTATCATAAATATTTAAAATATTATTCTTACAAAATTTAATTATATACATTTTAATTATTATTTTTAAAATTTTAATTATATACATTTTAATTATTATTTTTAAAAATTTAATTATTTATATTTTAACAACACAATACAAAATTATACTAAACTACTCTAACAAATTTTTATTGTAGAAATATAACACAATAAAATAAAAAATATTAAACTAAATTATTAATAATAAAAAATTATTGTGAATAGCAATACAATAAAAAAAAATATTCTTTTGTCATGTCACATTTATTTTTGCTAATGACAAGTTTTGTATGATTCATTCTATTTATAATAATTTTAAACACCTTTAAAAAAATTTATGATTATTCGGTGAATATTTCGATTTTCGAATTAATCTTAATAAATTAAACATGTTTTTTCAAATTCTGTTTCGAATAGAAAAAGGATAAGGTTGACAAATGTGTTGGGATTCAAAATTTGTGATCTTCCGTCAACATATCTTGGTATGTCATTAGGTGTTAAATTGCGATCCAATATCTCTTGGGATCTGATTATGTATTGAGAAATCGTCGAACTTTAAATGATTGTAGTCGTCTGAAACGTATCATTCATAATATTATTATTATGTTGTTTATTGATATTCGTTCATGAAAGTCAGTAGAGTTAATCGTTTTTCTCAAAGATTTATGAACTCGATAACTTGTTAGGTATTATTTTTCTTATTTGTTATTTTCATATCATGCTTTGTCGTTAATGAAAAAGTTACACTACATTAAAAACAAATTAGACTAAAATACTTATAATAAAAATTATTTTAAATAAACAACACATTTAAAAAGTTAAACTATAATACTCATAGTAAAGATTTATTTTGAATAGAAAATACAATAAAAAAATTTGAATATATTAAAATAAATGATTAAGTAAATATTTATTATATTAGACATTATTTTTATAATTTATTCATTCATGTCTCCACGGTCTAATCTGTATTTTATTTACTGAACCACTATAACAATGGAGGGTTTCATCTGGAAAATTGGTCAAAGTGGATTAGGAACTCATTATTTTTTTTTTACATTTTCGAAATTATTAACGCAAGGTTTTATATTAGATGTGTTCGTTAATAACATTTTTGCTTCCTATTTTTATTATTTTTTTCAAATAGTTAATCTAATAAGGTTTCAATTATGTTTGATAACACTATTTTTTTTAATATTTTTATCGTTATTATTAAATTATTCTTCATTTATATAATATTGCATCAACTTTTTAATTTTACAAAAGTTATATAAAATAATAATTGAAATGTATAAATAAATATAATTATATTTATATATATATATATATATTAACATATAAATAATTAAATTTATAAAAATAATAATTTAAATATTTTGATAAAAATAATAATTTAAATATATATATATATAAATTATTTAATAATGAGTTTTAATCGTTGAAATGTAAGTAAAAAATGGTGATAAGAGAGATTTTTGAAACCTTGTTATAAGTTTTAAAGTAAAATTATAAAAAAACAAATTGTCATAATAATTCAAAGGGAATTAGTGTTCATATATTCCTCAAAATAAATTCAAATGAAATTAGTGTTCATATATTCCATCAAAATAAATTCAAATTCCTATTCCTCTAAACTCAAATGGGTCAGTTCTACTTCATTATGAATTTTATATGTTTCGGTCTTTTTTTTTTCTTTTCAGATTTTGATATTCAAAATATTTGTGAATTTTAATTTGCTTAGTAATAAATTTGGCAACAACATTTAAATAAAGTAATTCGAAGTTTGAGATACCCTAAATGAAAAAGAAATATTAATTCTTAATTTTTTATTTCTTTTAGTATATCTCATATGTTATCTTAAATTATTTTATGCAAATTATGACCCTAAGTTCATACAAATATAATGTTTATTGAATGAGATTGATCAATCATTTATTTTTTAAGTATTAGTATTTGTATTTGTACATCATGGCCTGGGCCCTGGGGGTCGATAATACCTCTTGAATTATGAAAAGGTTAGAAAGATAGGCTTTTTTTATTATATTTGAATGTCAAACACAAGATATTGCAGTGAAGTTAAAGGAAATTGATTAAAGTAAAAAACCAGGAAATATCAGTTCTCCCAATGAAGCACGTCTATTACGTGAGCAAAGTAGGGTCAAAGCTTTTATAAGAAGACTTAAACAAAATGAACAAATCAATACAAGAATAAGATAAGTAATTGAGACTTGAGACATGCATATATATATATTTATTAAATCAATCTAATATGGTAACTTAATTAATTGTGAATATCACAAGAACAAACATACATAATCTAGACAAATCCAAAAGGAAAATGAAGAAGATTATGTTCACCGATCTAGTCGCGGTCCACCATCAAGATGGATCATTCGGCCACTCGGCATTGGCTTCCTCTCAAGGCACGTTGTTCTTCGCCTTTTGCATGATCGTTCTAACTCTTTCCATCCTATCAATGATTGTATTTGCTTGTGGTGATTCCGATGCAAAAAATGAAAAGACCGGAGGAGGAGGTTGTGGTGGTGGCTGTGGTGGTGGATGCGGGGGCTGTGGTGGTGGATAGGTAAATAATAACTTGCAAAAAGAAAATCATGCATGTTTAACTTTCCAATTGTGTTTGTCACTTTTCTTAATTACTTGTTTGTTATAAATAAAAAATAATGTATATTAGGTTCGGTAAGTCTAGTCCGATGTTATACTTGTGTAAAGACGTGGAATGATCTAGGGGTGAACATATCTTGAGTTGATCCAAACCTAAAATATTAATTTGAGTTGGGTTGAGTATGTACTGAGTTGAATATAGTTTGGATTAAATTTGGGTTGGGATAGAGTTACCCAAATTACTCAGATTAAATAAATTTAATTCAATTCTCTCTTATCAATTCAATATAAATTAATTATCTTTCAACTCTAATATATATTTTTTTGATTTTTACTACATTGATCTCCATTACAGTCAAATGAAAAATAATTGAAAATTTTAAAACTCATTAATAATATATTTATTAATTATAGTCTAGCCTACAAAACTAATATATCATTATTATTCTAAAACTCTTTAAATGAATTAATTTATTTTTGAAAATTAACAAAGTTAACCATATTAAAACTTTATTTAATATAAATGATTTGAATATTATTTAAATAATCCATATTAATCTCACGTATTATTTCTTCAACTAATTTAGTAATTAAAATATCAAAATAATATCAAAATTATGTTAAACGGATCAAAAAAACGTATAATATGTCAAAGACATATTAGACAGAGCAAAAAATAAATTAAACGGACCAAAAATGCTAAATGTGTCACAAGTGTGTTAAACGGGATAAAACGTGTCAAACTTGTCAAAAACGTGTTAAACGTGCCAAAATATGTCAAATGTGTCAAGCATGTTAAATGTGTCTAAAACGTGTTAAATATGTCAAAACATGTTAAATGTTTTAAAATGTGTTAAACGTGTCAAAATGTGTTAAACTTGTCAAAAATGTGTTAAATGTGCCAAAACATGTTAAACGTGTCAAAATGTGTTAAACATGTCAAAAACGTATTAAACATACCATAAACGTGTATACGTGTTAAACGTCAAAAATGTGTTAAGCGTATCAAAAACGTGTTAAAATGTCAAAACATGTTAAACGTGTTAAAATGTCAAAAACGTGTTAGATGTGTTAAACATGTCAAAAATATGTTAAACGTACTAAAAACATTTTAAACGTGCTAAAACGTGTTAAATTGTTAAACATGTCAAAAATATGTTATACGTGCCAAAAACGTGTGAAATAAACTAAATCGAGTTACATATTTATTAAAACTAAAAACATATTAAGCGAGTCAAAATATGTCAAATAAATATCAAAATGTATTAACTAGGATAAAAACATATTAAATAGTAAAAGACATAATAAATGTGTTACAAACTAAAAGAACTAAAATATAGTTTTGATTAGTCAACTCGTATTATTTATTAATATTTAATATGGATTGGTTAATAAGTTAACCCGTATTATTTATTAATATTTAATATGGATTGTTTAATAAGTTGATTAAATTTAATTTGAGTTAATTATGAGTTTGATAATATAGATTGAATTTACCTATTTGCACCCCCTACAATGATCAATTAGTATGACTTTTTGTCGATTATTTTAGTTTAAACTGAATAATTTGTCCAGCCATAAAATGTCTTAAAATTGAATGAAAAATAACCAAAATAGTTAGTAGGACTTTTTGACGATTATTTTAGTTTAAACTGAATAATTTATCCAGCCATAAAATGTCTTAAAATTGAATGAAAAATAACCAAATATTATTGGAGAAAACAAAGGCCTCATGAGTGAGTGATATTTAAAACACTAAAACATTCCTTCCTTACTTCAAAAGAAAGAAATCAATACATGTAAAATAAGTAGTAGATTGCTCTTAAGATCAAACAGAAATTGTCTTCTATGCTTTAGATAAAGACCAAAAGCTTTCGTTTTACATTTGGGTTTCAACAGGAGCAGGAGGAGCAGCAACAGCCGACTTAGGTTTGGGAATGATATTTCTCTTGACCTTCACTTTGAGTGTTTTCCGCCTAATCTTAACATTCAGAGTCCACTGCAGTTTACCATCAAACAAAGGTATGGCCTTTGGAAACCGAAGGCTTAATGCATGCTCTCCAACAGTTGTTAGAGGTGAAGGCAGGTGTATGTTATCTCCTGAAATTTGAACGTGAAGTTGCCTTGCCACCTATATTCAGTACCCAAAAAGGTTGATAAAAAACTGAACCGATAATCCAAATTTAATCTCAAAAATCAAGTGACAAACGCAAAATGACAAACCTCCGCAATAAGTTCTTCTTTGGTTACTGGTGATCTTAATTCCTTAACTTCACCAACCTTAATATCCTTCCTTAAAGTCTGTCAGGAAGGCAAATCAAATATTAAAAAATGAAAGAAAATGAAAACCTTGTCAGAGACATAGGTCAGGAACAACCCAATAACTAGCATATACTATTATGGAGTCATTTATTTTGCAACAGAAAAATAAAATGTCAAAAGAACTTAAAGAAGGAAAAAAGAGAGAGATTGCCTAAAATAGGTTATAACTTATTTATCAGGGGCTTATAATGAGTAAAAAATCAAAGAAAAGACCCACACCAGCACTGCATTTTCGAGGCGCCTTGCTGCTGTTGCATGTTCGCTCATGTTGTCTGCACTTGTTGTTACTTTTTTTGCAACAACTTTGACCTCTTCATCTTCCTTTGGCTGGTAAATCTGAGATGTAATCAAGTAATAACTATTATACAGCCATTTTCCTAGTAAAGAGTGTGGGAACCAACTGAATAGAAATGGCCTCAAACAAAAGTGACATTAATGTTAATTTCATGGACATAAGAAGAAAAAGAGAATATTAATGCTAATTTCATTGACATAGAACGGAGAAACAACTATATGCAAAGTCCACTGAATTTGTTGATCTTTCATTGTAACATGTGTTAACTAAATATTATTTCGAAGAACGGTCACATTTTATATATGTTGTTCAAACAATGATCAAAACAAATTACACAAAAAGTAAACCTGAAATCAACAAAAAAATAAATAGAGCAAGATCATTTTAAAGGTAGCAAAATTAAAAACTAGCTCATTCCAAGCTCTTTAAAAGTGATGATGATAGCACCATCAAAGGTGACAGGGGAACCCGAGAGAACATCAGGTAGTGTGGTGATTATCAAGCTATTAAGGATTTTAATCGGTGGGGCTTGGCTGTATGAAAAAATATATCAATGGTTTCTTTAAAGTCAAATATTCCACTAAATGATGATAGGAATGAGAATCCAATGCTTTCAAATATTTGGACTCCAGCTCCCATCTCATCCAGGTCTCCTAGAAAACATAATGCAGATACAGATCTTCCAATACCAGATCTCCCTCAGAAAAGAAAAGGGTATAGAAGCCCTTGAAGTTTTAGTTACATTTACCCAAATTTATTACATAGTTGTTAGACAGCTGGTAGGTTGTTATTAAATAAGAAAAATGTGACCTTTCTATGATTATAAATAGAGATGCTTAGCTCTAAGGAAATCTATTTTTAAAGTATTAGGAGAATATGAAGCTTCAGAATGAAACATAGTCATCAAATACCCTCACTATCAAGATAGTGCCAATAAACCGGAAATAAGAAATAACACCTAGGACACTTCAAATTATTGAACTCTAATAATCTTGAAATTGTTTTCATATATTCACATATTAACTTGGACAGATTGAGCGCAACTGAAACTGGTATTTGAAGTCTTGCTAACACTTAACTTAACTACTTGCCTAAATGAGTGCATTCGTCATAGTGAAAGAAAAGCCACAAATTACAATGTAAAAAGAAATAACCTTTCGTTGTTCTCTAATGAGATAGATATACTTGTCAATACTTGGCACAGCAAGCAACTTAGGCATCAAATAGTTGCGGAAATAACCAGGAGCAACCTTCACTGTCTCACCAGCTTTCCCAAGCTTGTCTATGGTCTGAACTCAAACAAAAGAAAAAATAAAAGTACAGAGTTAGTTAACTCAAAAATTGATAATCAGATATAAAGCCTGAAAAATAATTATTATAAGGTCATATGAGCTAACCGTTGTAAGAATAACATCCAACTTTCTGTATCTAACACCTTGACCAGCATGCAGCAGTGGGTGATGCAACACATTTTCGGGTCCTAAGAGAATTCTTGGTTCTCTGATGGAAGTGATATGACGGAGAATATTTTTACCATATCGCACGTAAGCCATTGTAGTAGATATACCAAATCTGTATCATAAGAAATTGGGTTGTATGAAGACTCCAAGATAAACCAGCCAAGAGATGTGAACCTATAGAAAGAAAAACAACTGGAGGCCTACAATTGTAGGTTCAGAATTGTTGGAGCTTCATTGTGCAATAAATTAACAAGTTTTTCTCTTTGTCACGTCAAATTGTTGAAGAACACTTGAACATTCATTCAAATCGTGATGCTTTGAAACATTTTGAAGAGTATAAACACATTAAATACAGTAGTCCATCATCACCAAGTGAGTTAAACTTAAACATAATTATTAGGGATTTCATTTTTCACTCCACTATTGATCAGCAAAGATTGCCAAGCATGAACAAACTCAAGATCGTCGCGTTATTAATGAACTATCGTACAAGTTTCCGAAGCACAATCTCATTTACATATATCATTTGATCATGGAAACAGTACAAAAGGAGTGTCCAAAAGGCCACTTATTACATGAATGAAGAGATAAGAAAAATGAAACCTTAGCTGGTAGGTTGGTCGTAGAGGTGGAATCCGTGGCTGAGATAGGTCACGATTTGGCTTTAGGCGGCCGGGGTAGAGCCGGAGAAGGTGAAGTCGCGGTCAGCAGCTGAACCTATACAGGTTACAGGGCTCCTGAGAAGTGTGAATTGCTGGGAGACTGTAATGGGCCTTGTTGGGCCTTGCTGATAAATTGGGTTTGATCATTATTATATTATCTTATAACAGCATAAATTGAGCTAAATTAATAAAACCTGGAATTTAATTAAAATTCAAAACTTGTAGAATCCAAAATTTGCTTGGAATTGTAAAAGAATGTCTTAAAAAATATTAGTTATATATTATTATTATTATTATTCATATATAATTAAATATTTTTATATTTAGATTATTTTAAAAAATATATAATTAAGTATAAATTTAAAAATAATAATAAATAACACAATACAAAATTTATATTTATAAAATTAGTTATATTAATTAATTTATTTAAATAAATAATATTTTTTCTTTTAATTTATAAATATATAACTTATAAGGCTTTATAAATACTTACAATTATTTACAAATTTATTTTAATAATAGATATTAAAAATGATAAAAATATTTAAACATAGCCACAAATCATAACATGGGAATAAAAATAAAATAATAATTTAATTAAATAATAAAAATAAACACGTTATCCAATAGATTATCGAATTTGTAGGTTCTGGAAGCCGATTCCATATACTTTCCGGAACGAATATCAGAAAGCGTCGTAGCATTGTGAATGATATGAATTTGACGATTACGATTATTGAATATTTGATAATTTTCTCCAACAAGATAGTTTTACCAGAAAATAATTAGAATGATAATTCAAACACATAAGTGTACCGTATTAATCGCATTAATCCAAATTTCACAACTATTACCCAAAACTCGGGCATTACCTAGTGAATTTCAATAATACTTTCTAAAAGATTTCAAATATTAGTCAGCACTCGACAAATGCAAAAGTAAGTGAGTTGTCGAATACTCGAATCAACATTCTCATGCGCATATCATGCGTAAGGTTTCTACCGTGAACAGTGCCAGCCCTGAGAAGCTTGAGATTTTGGGGGCCTATGCAAATTTAAATTTTGGGGCCCCTAAAATAGTAAAAAATTAATTTTTTTTAATTTTAATTAATAAAATAAAATATAAATAATTAATATATTATAATACGAGACTAAAAAAGATAAAAAAAAAGTTATTTTTATAATATATATTTAATATTAAAGGAGAAAAAAGAGAAAAAAATAATATTAATAATATAATATTATTAAATATATAAAAAATGGGGGCCCTATAAAAGTGGGAGGCCCTATACAAGTGCATTGAATAACACTACATCTAAAGAACGAGATCTTTTCATATGCAAAAGTAGGTGAGTTGTTGAATACTCGAATCAACATTCTCATGCGCATATTATGCGTAAGGTTTCTACCGTGAATAACACTACATCTAAAGAATGAAATCTTTTGATGAAATCTTTGACAATTAATAACCCATATGGGAGATTTGAAAGAAGATGTCTGAAATCTCAATTGCATAATTTGGTAAGTTATAATTTATTCACTTTTCTAAGCCTATTAATGGGCATTTAAGTTTGGCCTAGGATAAAATGAGTTGTGATAGATTACTGTATTTGAGAATAGAAGTTGATTTATACCTAGAATTTGGAAAGTTGTGTAAATTTGATTCTCTAGCAAAATGGGGGATTGAATGAAATCAAAAGGGAATAGAATCAAAAGCAACATAATGACAGACTCGTACTGAGAGCACTAAGAAGAAGAAGGAAGGAAGGAAGGAAGAAGGTGGTCCCCAATAGTATACTTTTAACCTAAGCTGCTTAGCATAGCAATAAAAAGTGTGGGCACTATAATAATAGTACTGGACTGCTAATGACATGTGAATATGATTACTACTTAAACCATATCAGAAAGTAGCAGCCATATAGTCAGCCAATAGTCCAGTCCCTTTACCTACCCACCCTTAATAATTTGCTGGAAGAAAACAAAGCTAGAACGAATTCGAACGCTTTCTTTTCTCACTATAAGACTCCAACAAAGCTTCATTCTCAAGATCAACTGCCCTTTCTTCCTTGGATTCTTGAGAATCAACCACTTTTTTCATCTGGGTTTATGTTTTAAACCATTTCCCCTAATTATTGCATCTAGGGTTGCTTTTCTTTTCGTGAAATTTCAAAGATTCTTTTGATTCCGAAAGGTGGGCGTTGTTTTAGATTCTTCAACTCAACTTATGCTGTTACTCTGAAAGAAAATAAAAGAAAAGAAGTATTCTGATTCTGATTCTTCTTTTTTTTATCCCCTTTTTGCATCTCATCTCATCTGTCCTGTCTGTTTGTTATTAAGTCATTGAATTGAAGGAGCTAACATAACATGGTGGAAATGGAGAGTCTTTCTTGTTTGATGCAAGAGAATAATAGTTTGAAGAAGATGATAAGATGGAGTAAAGAAGAGAACAAAATGTTTGAAAGAGCTATAGCTATGTTTGATGAGGAAATTCCAGACAGATGGCAAAGAATAGCAGCCATGATTCCTGGAAAATCAGTTTCAGATGTTATGAAACAGTACAGTGAATTGGAAGCAGATGTTTGTGATATTGAAGCTGGATTAGTTCCAATTCCTGGTTACTTCTCATCCTCTTTTACAGTAGAGATGATGGCCAATTGTCGCGTTTTTGGTCCTTTGAGATCAACAAAGAGACCTTTCATTAACAGATCTTCTTCATCATCTTCTGATCATGAGAGGAAGAAAGGGATACCATGGACAGAAGAAGAACACAGGTGAATGATCAACAGAGAAAACCCAATTCACAGTTTTATACTATTTCTCTATGAATCCTTTAACATTAAAGTTTTGTTAATAAAAAAATTGTAGACGGTTTCTCATGGGACTTGAAAAGCATGGAAAAGGAGATTGGAGAAACATTTCAAGGAATTATGTCATATCCAAGACACCAACTCAAGTGGCAAGCCATGCTCAAAAGTACTTCATAAGGCAGAATTCTCTTGGCAGCAGCACTGGCGGCAGCAGCAGCAGCAACGGTGGTGGTGGTGGCGGTGGCAAAGATAAAAGGCGGCCAAGCATTCATGACATAACCACCTTCCATATCAGTAGTAGTAGTTCAGCCTCCATGTACAAGAAAAGTGGAAACAAATCCCAATCGTCGTCAAACGGGCAGACAATTAACTCGCCAAACGCGTTTCTTAACTGGACTCGGGGTCGTGGTGACACATTCGCTCAATATCCACCTTACGGGTTTGCATCAAACATGGCCTGAAGTTTATGGATGAAATTAATTTTGACACTGTTCATTGTTCAAGATAAATATGACTTCAAGTGAGGTTTCTATGAATGTCTCATTGATGATACCAAGAATATTTATGTGTCAAATAGTTTCTTTCTGTCTAAAATGGTTTAGTTTTCTATTGCACAACTCCAAAACATATCTTAGAAGAGATTCCTCTATCTATTTGAAAACACTTATTGTTTTCTAATATGGATAAGAAATTTTCAAATATGTCTGCACTTAAATTCAGTTTTCTAATATGATTGTATCTAAATTCACACTTAAATTCAGTTTTCTAATATTATTGTATCTAAATTCTCGATTTCTCGTAGAAGAGACAAAGAATTCAGTTTTGGTCTCTCATTTAGTAATTATATTTTATTGAGAAAAAAATAAAATATTCAAAATGATTATGGAGCTGATATATGGTTCTCAAATAATTGAGAAGAATATTTTATTTACTATTATTACTAGTATATATATTCTATTTGGATAAATTAATATACCAATAATTTATATGATTCATAGACCTTGATATTCCCCCTCCCATGCTTCTTCTTTTATTTTAATCTTGATATACTAAAATATATATATATATATATATAATTAATGATTAAGTTAAACTATCTAAATTATCAGGTCAAAAGATTTGGTTAATTTTGATATATATGTGAGAGTAAATGGATATTTGGGTCGGATTTTGGGTTGATTGGTCCATAAACTTAAAACGGTTAAAAATATAATTAGAAATGATATAAATATGTTTCGAACTTTCAACTTAACAAAAACAAGTAGAACCCTTTAACCAACTAGGCTAATAACATTTTATATTCTAAATTCAACACCAAATTTGATGAACGCGATGGTTCATTACTCTGCACTATAGATTTCACTATTGTTAGTGAACAATAATGGAAGAATTATGTTATATTTATAGAGATAAGGGACATAATTCATATGGATATAGTAAGTCTCGTCTAGGCCACTTTAATGGTAGTATTTACATTTTCTTTTTCATTTGTAATATGAGGAAGGAGTGGACTCTAAAGGTCAAACTAATTGAGTTGAGTAATCAAACTGTATCAATTATTTTAGAGATCGTTCTGCAATGTGAGAGTAAATGGATACTTGAGTCAGATTATTGGTTGACCCATCCATAAACATAAAACGGTTAAAAATAAAATTAAAAATGCTATCACATTTTTACTGTAATATTTTTTTCAAGATTTTTTTATATTATTTTTCGTGCAAATGCACGGGATAATGCTACTATAGTATAACTAACATATTTAATGGGAAATTATTTTCTAAAGTAAAATTGTAAATGTTGATGGATCTCTTTGAAACCAGAAAATTTATTTGAAATAACATATGGGGCAACAACTCCCACCTGTTAGTCACGAAAAAAAAATATCATGTAAAAAGGCAGAGAAATAAAGTTATAAAATGTAAAAAGTTATAAAGAAAAAGTCGCATTCCGTCTCGAGCATATCTTTTTTTCTCTAACTTTTTCAATGATAAATTTTATTTTTTTACGTGTCTGCGAAATGGGGTCACATCGGAGTATGATGTCCTAGCGTCGCCCTCTCTGTCATTACTCATTTATTTGTAAGAAATACTCCAAAATGTATATTTCACCTAAATTTAATTTGATTTTTTTGATTTTTTTTTTTTTGTAAGACATCAAATGTCTCATATATATAATTCTCATTAGTATCTTCATAAATTGAAACAATGAGTGACGAGTTATCACTATGAGGGTCAGGTTTGTTTTCTAAAAAAAAAAAATATTGAAAAAAATGGTATATTTCTCCACTTTGAATTACTCCAATTTGAATAGTCCAAGGCCTTTTGTTTTTTACTTTATTATAGAAAAATATCTATTGTCTTGAGTTAACATATGAAATAGAAAAAGGGTAAATTAAAGACCATAATTTTTCACTTTAAAGATGCAAAAAATCACTTTGTGATAAGGATTTGAGATAAAGTTGTCGGAAAGAATCATACAACTAGCCTGAGATTATTGATTCCTCATAGTTTAAAAAAATGTTGATAATTTCTAATATGAGAAAATTTATTTCTTCAAAAACATTTAAAAATAATCTTTTTTATGATACAATAAATATAAAAAAATCAGATCTAAACTAATTTTCAAAAATATAATGATTTTAAGTAATAACACAATTATGCTTGGCACAAAAGATAAATGATGATAAAATACAATAAAAAATTTAACATTATTAATATTAAACGAGATGGTTAAAATGTTAACAAAAACTTTTGAAGAAATCAAATGATTTGAATTCGATTCTTACTAATAATGTTTGAAACTAAAGTATAGTAACTAGATGCAAGTAGCATTAATTTTCAAAATTCAAATAATAATATATCTCATAAATTGATTCAATTGAAAATAAATGCTTATTTCATTTATGTGAATATTTGTTTCAATAAAATCAGAGTATTTGTTTTTAGTGGCGTGGTGATGTTGAGATCCGTCCTATCTTCCTAGTGGTCCGTCTACTTTTATTTTTTAAATGTATCTTGGTTTATTTAATGTTTGGAGATTTTCATATCAATTATTTAAAATAAAATAAAATAAATAACAATAGAAATGTGGGTAAAGAAAATTGTTGACAAGAAGGCAGTGGGTAATCATTATAACTGAAATGCAATTTAATATTTTAAAAAATTACATTTAAGGTATTATTTTTTATTTTTTTAATTAAAGAATAACTATCGCCGATAGTTATGTTCCCTCTTAAACTCAAAACGTTTTTAGATGAAATTAAACTCATGACATTTTAATCTCTTAAGTCGATTCTTGTCACTGTACTACCTTGATATGAGTCATTATTTTTTTTTAACTTACTCAATGAGTTGTTATTATATAAAATAAATATAATGAAATATATGAAAAAAAAAAACAGAGTAGGACAAGTAAAGCAGTATAATTTAAAGAAGCTATGGTGGTTTTGGTACTGTGGCCACCACTTTGTTTGAAAGCACTTTCTTCTTTAGAGAAAAAAAAAACATTAATTGTATATTAATGAACCTTTTATTTATTTATTTATTAAAATGGCATTAATATTAGGGATCTGGCTCCCAACTTGAAGAAATAAACAAAATAATTTGCACTTTATGCCAAAATGATGCCAACTATAAACTTTTATCCTTTCTTTCAGCTGCAAGTTGAAGGAGAGTCTTAACTCTCTTTTATTTTGTCATTTCCAAATCAGAACAAGACTAATCAATAATCATGTCCCAAAAAAGGACCATAAAGTGAACCAAATATGAATCCCTAGATTTTGTATTATTTTATCACTTTTTTTTAATAATAAGTATAACTTCTTCAAATTAAAAAAAAAAACATAATAAACATACCTTCAAATATAATTCAAATTATAAGTTAATTGTAAACACAATTTCAAGCTGAAAAATTATAAATAAAAAAAGTCTGATCTGACCTTAGAGGCAAAGAAGAGACAATATGGCAATGGGTTATAAGTAATTGAAGAGTCAACATATAATAAAAGACTAATGTGTGCCAATACTTAGTGAATTTGAAAAACGAATTTTCTCTGTATTAGATTATAAAATGATTCAACGCCAAACTCCTATTTTCTATCATTACTCATAATAAAATAAGACGACTGAATAAGAAAAAGATCAAAACAGACAAATGAAAAATAGCAGAAATCATCTTGTGTTCTTATGTACAACATAAACATTACAACATTCTATTAGAACCACAACCTTGAAACAGATCGATCAATCGACACTTGCCCAAGTCCGGCACAAACTTACAATTAATATAAGCAACAACACAAAGTAGGAACCAATTTCAAAAGTTATTTAAGTTACAACAAAGACCAACTGAAACAAGCGAATAGTATATATAAGATCAATCACCAACAAAATCTTACGCAGCTTCCAATGGCATAACACCTTCCTCAGGAAAATCCGTTCTTTGCCCTGCTAGAGAAAAGTAAGCTAGTATATGAGCTGGATGCTCAATTATCACTGGCATTTCCGCACCTTGATCTTCTTCAACATCAGCCACAATTCTCGTAGCTGGAATAACCTCAATATTCCAGAACGGGCGAGTCATGATCAACAGATCGCGTGCATTCGTCGATCGATAGCCTTGAATCCAAAAATACTTCAGCGAAGTTAAACGCAGAGTAGCCAGTGCTAAAGCCCCTTCACTAAAACAACATCCCCTCATTTCCAGCTTCTGTAAGCTAGGGCATCCTGCAGAGAATTGTATAAGACCCGCATCCGATTCTCCAACATACCCTAAAAGCATCCATCTTACATTTTGGCTGTACCTTCCTATATAACCCATTCCAACATCCGTCAGGCCACCTGGCCTGACGTACAGAGCAAATCTTTTAAGTTTCTGACAACCTTGTAATAAGGCGCGGACGCCATTGTCAAGGGGTAAGTCAGTTATCCTTTCTTCTCGATCCAGCAAGACAAAACGGAAGTCTCTCAGGTTCTTGAGTTTTGAACCGATGCATTCGAAACAGGCGTTAGTGATGTCAGTTACGTAAACTGCTATGTATTCAAGCTCAACGCAGCCATGTGCTAGAGCTGTCAGTCCTCTTTGTGAGACTAAACCTCCTTCATCCTCGATTCCGCGTTCATCGGCTCCACGCTCGATTCTCAACCTCTTCAGTTTTTTGCAATACTGGGCAAGGGCTTCTAATCCCTGGTCCCCAATGACATTCCTTGTCTGTTTACAGTAGAGGAGATATCATAAGTCAACTCCACATGCTAAAAAAAACATAAATTGCATCTTTTTTCCAATAATTTGTTTATAATGGAGTAGCTTTATATCATCAGACAAATTCATCCTTTTTTACTAATCCATCCATCCATCTAACTTTACAGCTTCATTTGTGTTCTCCATAAGAAACAAATTGTTATAACTACAACCATATTCAGGATTTGATTTAACATAATATACTAATATACATCAAGTTTCTGATTAAGTTGCATTGACTTTCTATATCTTGTGTAAATCCTGCTCTATACAAATGAAATTTTCATGTGTATACTCAGGTCCCTAAGGGGTATTTTAGGTAGCTTGAGAGTTTTTTTTTATCTGTTAGGGACAAATTTGTAATCCAACTAACTCATAAATAAAGTTTTCCTAATGTTTTTTTCTCTCAAAACAAATATCAAGTTGCTGATCAAAAGGCTCCCTAAGTGATAAATATGTAATTTTTCTTTTCCCATTTTATGATGATTCTTGCAAAGTATATTGAAAATAAAAATCTGCCCAAGGTAATAATGAATTTTATCGTTTTACCTTACCATAACCTCAAATGTAGCTACTTATTGATAGTATGGTGATGATCCTTAAAGGTAACAAATGATCAACACAGGCAAAATAAGCTTCATGGTTAGATAATTATGTTAATCTTTTAGGTTAACTTCTTTGAGAGTATTGATTCACATTAGGATTAGGTTTTATGCAATGATGAATCTGAAGTAATATTATTGAAGTCAACTTTCAATTCTTGAAGCCTTACCCTTTCTCAATTCAATTCTACAAACCAAATTTAAGGAGGGCGTATCATTACTACGAGAGAAAACATGAAATAGTCACAGAATTTGTACCTCTAGAACCTCCAAGTTGGGACACTGTTGAATCAAGAGACAATGATCCTCTGTATCCAGAAATGCGTAAAGGAGGTCTAATCTTCGTAATTGTAGTCTAACAGGAAATATAATGAACATCTCTTTCCGTCCCATATATGTGAAACCCAAACCACATAGTCTTTGGGGGAAAGATAATGCAGAATATTTTTCGGGTTGTTCGCCAAAAGAACCCCCGGCAAACTCTTGTAGCCCAACTGCAGCTTGAAAGAAACCACAAAGCTCAAGTAGTTCACATTCATTAATTTTCACAGAGACTAAAGAAGGACAATTTCTTGCAATATGTTCAAGATCTCCAGATTTGATTAGATTGAGATCTGTCATGTAGAAGTTTAAAGTTTCGAGGACAGTATTGTTCAATGCAAGCTCGTGCAACCATTCTCCATCCTTCTCTTTGATGTTGCTCTCTTCCAGGAACAAGGTTCTTAGATTCCTGTAAAAATAATAATTTGTTGAATGTTAAACATGAAAAAGGATCACTAAACCTTACAAGGAGATAAACATTATGCAAGTTAAGACAAAAATAAACAAGTTCATCTGATCTCCAAATTATCAAAATTGTGATGACATTAAGCTCATTATAAGCTAATCCCACCATTTACAGGAGGCACTATGACCAATCACAATGCTTGGTAGAGAAAAGAAGAAGAAGCTGACTGCATACTAGTTCATATGTTGAACATCAAAGTAGGGAATAGTTAAGTGAACCATTAACTAATGTGACTGAAATGTGCCTTTACTTGGGTAGCTACACAGAACTGGGAACTCATCTTCCATTTGGATTAGCAAAAGAAAAAAGCTCGGTTGTTGGAGTTATCTTACAAGATAGAATATTTTCTACAAAACTTGAAAAGAAAGTCATTCCAGATTGACCTTGTTTATTTATATCCCAAGTATTGTTTGTTATATAATCACATGAAATAACTAGATACATTAAAACCTCCTTCCCTGCATGGAAATGTCTTTAATACATTTTTCTCCACTTAAAATAACATCTGCTAGTCTTAATGTTATATACATTCCAATAAATATTAGATTCCTAACTCGCACCAAGTCCATGGTAACTGAAGGATGCTATGAAATTTTTGAATGGAGAGAGAAAAATATGTTTTTTGCTATATTATTTTTACAATAAGTTATACTTATTTAAAAAAAAATTGGAGTTAATTTTCTTTAATTAGGATAAATCAGAATCTCTATAGTATTACAACTAATATCTTTTAAAATTTCCTCAATTAGGGTAAATCAGAATCCCTGTAATATCTTAACTATTTTATTCTAAGAGATTTACAGAGTTAGTAAATAAGTAATTTGAGCCACTTTTAAAAAGTAAAAAAAAAAAAAAAATTACACCATGTTAAGGAAGCAAACTAACTTTTAATGCCAATTAACTCCTAAAGGATAATTGATTGTTGTTATGTTCTGAATATCAAGTTAGTATTTACTGCATATCCTTATTTAAAGCAAGTTATCTCAGCTTGTAGAATCATTCAGAAATAGGTTACAATTCGTATCATTATTCATTATCTTCATCTTCAAATTCTCTCTTTCATGATCTATTCTACCTAGAGTAGTTCTAAACATAACACTGTCCAAAGGGTTGGGCTAAGGGCATACAAGCAAGCAAGCAAATTAATAATATTGACAGAGCCCTCCAAGCAAACAAGGGTGATAATGATAACTGATAAGCATGATATGACAGAAACAAGAGATCGACAAAGAGAAAATCTTACTTGCAGTGACGAGCAATACACAGAATCCCATCAGTAGAAAATCCCGAACACTTGTCAAGTTTTACTGCAATCAATACTTTAGCACGAGATCGAGCAAGAAGCTCAAGATCCGAGTCCTTAACAATCATCCTTCGAAAATGAATAGTAGTCAATGAATTAAACGACCTAGCGAATTCCTCCACCCAAGGAGTAGCATAACCTCCCCAATTCTCAGGTATTAGATTGAACATGGCGGCCCTAGGTTTTCCCTTAAGTGTGATCGAATTAAGATTGGGGAACCTACGTAACAGCTGATTCGGTGTAGACGAGTAACAGAGAGCTATCGTGACATGCTTTCTCGTCGTTGAATCAATCTCGTACCACCGCCGACAAACAAGTGAAAGAGCGTCGCGGTCACGCGGATCGTGTATATAATTACTTATTACACACTGTAAAACTGTTTCCGGCATTTCAACGCCGTTTGCCCTCGAAAACTTCCTACCGTCCTCCATACTATACATAGAACAATAATTGAATCGGAAGTGATTACGTTTTTCTGCAAAGTGTGAAAAGAAATGAAGAATATTCCGCTTAATCCATAATTTGACTTACGAATTTCGGTTCAACTGATATAATACCTAATCGAGCAGTAAAAAGTTCAAACTCTGAGTTTATCCGCAGCAGGATCTAGAATGATTTGGTCTGAACGGAGGCAGACCTGGTTTCCACGCCAGTGACAGAAGTCCGGCCAATTGATTGATGTTCACGGTCTGCAAAAGGATATTCGATCTGCCAATAAGAAATTTAACGAACATCGAAAAGCATCATCGTCGTCTCCATTAGAATGACAGTGGGAAAAGGAGATTGGGTTATTATGTGAGCGGGCATTGGGTCGTTGACGGAGCATGTTAGACAGGGCTAATCGTGAACAAGTGGAGTGTAATTAAATAATTATTTTATTGTTTTGCTTATAAACTTTTCACATATACATATTCTAACCTTAACTTTACTTTCATCAATTTTTACCACTAATCTTTGTCCGACCCGACCCGACTCGAACTCAACTCGATGTAAATTAATAACAAAGATTACACAAATTTAATGCAAATCATATTACAAATTTAAATGTCACTATTAAATTCAAATATATCAAATCTCAATCAAAACTCCAAAATACAATATCAAATCTCAAAAGATATCATAATATATAAATAATGTAAACCATTACACTATTTAAATTAAAAATATTTTAAAAAATAATTGAAATTTTATTTTACTCCTAAGTATACATTTTTAATTAATTGAAATAAAAAATAATATTTAAGCACGTTGAAAAAACTTTTAAATCACATTATAATTTTTTAGTAAAAATAAGTGGGTGAATAAGAAAAATAAACCCAAAATCTTATGGAATAAAATTGCAAACGGGTTGGCAGGTCACTTGGGTCATTTCAAGTCGACCCAATTTTGACATTTTATTAATTATGTTAAACGGGTCAACCCGATTTCGATCCGAACTAAAATTATGTGACCCAAACCTGATTTTTTCATGTTCGGGTCGTGTTTCAGATTTTGACTTAGGGTTGTAAACGAGTCGAATTGAACTTAGTAGTTCACGTTTAACATATATTCGGACTCGAGTTTGGCTCAAACTCGATTCAAACTTTTACAATAAAGTTCGAATTTGAGCTTATATTCGACGCTCGATTCGTGAGATAACTAATTTAGAAAACTTATTAGATTAAGGTACATAATCTAGAAAACTATTAGATATATATTAGGGTTGCACCTTATAATAAACCCGAATCAACTAAAGAAGAGTCGGCTGTCTAAATTTGTCACGTACACATCAGATATCGCAATTGTAATTTCTTTCTTAGGATTTTTTTTCGTTGATTTGGTCTCTTCTTACCGTCTTCCTCAAAAAAAATGTAGCACTTGATTCACGTCTCCAGCTAAGCTCCTCTCGTGCAACCTCTTCTCAGAAGATCAAGATTCAATCCTCTCGTCTTCGCTTCGTCTCGAACGTTTATAGAAGAAAACCTCGTTTTCTTCGCCTCCTCTCGCAACCCTCCCCTTCTTTCTTTTTTCTTTAATCTTTCCCTTTTTAATCTTTAATGAATTAATTAATAATTTTTTTTATATATTTTGATTGGGCGTATTTAATTGAGTTTCCAAAATAAATCATATAATAAATAAGACGTTTATTTTTGATGGTTTGCAATCCAGTCAACTAGACGATTAATTTTATGATGACTAAATTGGACATTGAATTCGGTGTTGCACAAGGGGAAGGTTATTTTTGAAGAAAATGTTAGTTTTGTTTTTTTTTAAATAAGACTAGTTTGAATTCTAGTTATTTGTGCAGATACTATTTTATTTATTTTATTGTCAAATATCTTTTTATAATTAAATTGGTGTCCAATTAATACGATATCTATTCTAAATTAATTTGTATACGTTATACCCACCGAGCTAAAAATCTAATAAATTATTTACAAGTTACATTTAAACAAGCATCTAAACTAATATAGTCGCAAATCTCAAACCTCTGATGAATTTATCTTTATTGAAGTAAGAAGGTAATATGACTTCTTAATTTATTAATTTTTTCAATCTAATTATTTATTTATTTAATTATTTAATTCTAAAAGAAAAGGTAGGAACCACATTAATCATCTATTTTATTTATAAATTATCTTTAATTTTGTTTGAAGTTGATTTTTTTAGCTTGTAACTCTAACTTTTGGATTCATCCCTATTCTAAAGGAATATGTTTACGATCTTGAAAATCAAAAATTTAAAAGCTCAAACTTTGACTTGTTCAAATTTTTATGTTTTTAAAAGAGTTTGAGTTTGAGTTCGGCTCGTTAAGACTAACGAACAAACTTTTTATTGATGCACGATTCGAAAAGCTTGAAAACAACTCAATTCATTTACATTTTCTGAGTAGTTATACTTACACAATATTTATTTTATTTAAATAGATAATTTAATATATATATTATTTTTAATCAAATTAATTTTTCTTTTTTGATTACAAGTTTAAATTAGTTTTTAAACACGAATAAAAGAACACATTTAATAGTTTATTTTTTAAAAATAGTTTGTTAGGTTATTATTTTAATAAAAAAATTATTGTATAGAAAAACAACTTATTAAATAATAAATTCACTTTCAATATAAATAAATTATTACTAAAAATAAAAAAAAGAAAAAGAAAGAGACAAAGACCAAAGAGATACGCGAACAATGCCCATGGTTAGTCCATCTTCCACATTCATGAGTTGAGTTTAATTATTTTCTCTCCTGTCCCAAGGGTTTCGCGATCTTGAACCTCTGCATTCATCTGTCAAATTCCCTGTAAATACGCTTCTTCGGATCTCGAAATCTCAATTATACGGTTCTCTCTCTTCGATCGAGTTTCGTCTTGTCCCTCTGTGATTCCAAGCTCTGTTGCCATTGTTCCGAGATCCGTTGCCTTTTCCTGTGTTTGTTTCCTTGCATCTCCAGCCAGATTCTTAGTTTCACGGCTCACTTCTGTGAATTCGATAAGAAATTAAAGCACAGTACCACTTGCGATTGAGCTGTTGGTGCATGTTATTGCTTATTGCCTGTTGGAGTTGGCTTTTGGATCTACAGATTATAACTGATACACGGATGAGCTTTTGAATTTATTGATTCCGTGATGGATGTGGATTTTATTGGTGATTTGTGTTCTCTTGATGTTGAATTATTGATGCTTACAGAGGTCTCACCTCTGACCCTTAAGGCCAACCCTTACCTTGCTGAAAAGCTTTTCGACCAGTGGCTTTCACAACCCGAGACTTCCTTACTGGTATCTTAACAGTGTCTCTGGCTTATAACTTTTTTCACTATGATTACTTTAATGATCACTTATAGTTGAAACAAGTGATAGTTGCTATTGTTGTTATTCAGGCTTATAAATCATTGTTCTTGTCCTGTTTTAAGTTTTTATCTCTCAAACTGATGCCAAGTTTTCAAAAGTGACCATATTCTGCTTTTAACATATCTATATCAGTGCAATAAGCAAATTATGATCTTATAGTGAATGTATTCCAACATTTGATCCTTTCTCAAATGAACATTTAAATAGAAATTTCGATTAAGGGTTTTATATAGTATATTACAACCCCAATTCTACCATATTATCCAAGTTATCTGACAGAATCACACTTCATGTCAAATTGAAAGCTAGTCTCTAATGATTTCTAGATGCATGTAACAAATTGAAAGCGTTTTACATGTCAAATTGAAAGTGTTTTACATAGATTATTCTGGACAATCTTTCTGGTGCTTTATTAGTGAAACTCTGAATGATGAACTTGCCATGGTGTAATTAAAGAATGTGGACTGTCAAATGATTGGGTCTCAAGCAACTCCAAGAAACAGATATCCTTTGTACTTGAAGGACAGCAACCTTTGGTCCAACTATACAAAAATCAAATAGATAACCATTCAGCCTAATTGGCCCGAATCTTTTGTTTTAATCTAACCAAGTGACTGCGATATAAACGGAATTAAACTATTTCCTCAACGTTTTGTTCTACTAATCTGAACTGTGGTCAGGTGTTCAAAGCACTATTTTTTTCTACTTTGGAAATGTAGAAGCTTTATGGAGCTTTCTATGGATGGAATAGTAGCTGCTGCTCTTTTATACTCATTTTCTGTAGATTTAAACATTTGATTATTTTTTACAATTTGCTTTAGCTATGTTGGCTAATATAATAGTACTTGAGAGTGATTTAGTCTTTATAATTGTCTCTCTGTGAGTGCAGGTGAAATCATTACTTACCAATGCAAAGGCTGGTGTTCCCTTGAATGTTCCTGGAACATCTTCTAGTCCAAAGGCTACTTCAAGTAATTCATTGCCTTCCATGTTTCCTGCTGGCAGTGCGCCTCCACTGTCACCGAGAAGTTCATCCGGTTCTCCTCGCACTGCAAAACAGAGACTGGGCCCCTCTAATTTAAGCTCTCCTCTAAAGCGGATTAATGAGCCCCATAAGGAACTGATTCCACAGGTTACTAAATTCTGTGACTGTTTTTGTTCTTATGTGCTACAACCATTCTAGTATCTAGGCAAGTTTGTTGCTTTTCCTTTAGTTATTTTTATTTCACTTCTTGCATTGTTTGCAGTTTTACTTCAAAAATGGATTTCCTCCTCCAAATGAACTCAAAGAAAGATGCTTGTTTAGAATCAATCAGTTTTTCTTTGGTCACGTGGATGGCCTACAGATTAATGGTGAGATGTATTCTGAAGTTTGTCCATGTAAAATGTACATTGAAAAATTTATGCTTTCCTATGATTTTCCAATGAATGCTATTATCAATTTTCCTGCCTTCTGTTTTTCAGAATTTAAGCCATTGACAAGGGAAATTTGCAAGCTCCCGTCGTTTTTCTCAACAAAATTATTTAAAAATATAGATGTCAATTGCTCTGGTTATGTAACAAGGTAATCATTATGTCTTTCATTCGTTTGAACTTATTTTAATGTGATTGAAGTACTGTTATTATGTATCTATTCTTTTAATGTCTTCATAAGATGCCGTGTTATGTTGCATTCTCTGGAAACTTTTAGCTAGGCTCCTTTACGTCTTAATGCCATTTTATTATAATAAAGTCTCAAAGTGTCTTTACAAAAAACTTCTGCAAAGAAAGTGAAAACACAAGCTGTTTTCACACAAACATGAACAACAAAACAAATGAAACACTTTGCACTAATGAGGGCCTTTATGGCCTGAATAACTTCCATTTGCAGATGTTAGTGAGCATATATCTATGAGGTGTGACATAACACATGACTTAGGCTATGTGTATTACATCATTTTGTAGTGGTATATTTTGGAAGTGTGATGACTCCATTTATTCCATCTCATCCTTGATTTCTCCTTGGCCATGTGTGTCAATCACTATTATCTATTTAAAATAATTAAGCAGTATACTGGTGCAGTTAAGACTGGATTTTTTTTTTTACAAATATCAACTTTTCATTAAAAAGAACGCAAGATGCATTCAATTCAAATGTTACGAGACTGGATGTTGTTAGGATATTAAAGATTCAAAAAAGTAAAATAGTCTCTTTATAAGTGTATATGTCTCGACTCTTGATGTTTGATTAGATTAAAAGCACACTGTTTTTAGAAAGGAATTATAATCACAATGTTGTGAAAACTAAATCAGTTAGTGAACTGTGGTGTGAAAGCTGCATCTTAACTTTTATTTGAGAAAGCTCGTAAATGTGCAATCAAATTAATTCTCTATTTTGAAAGTGTTGCTTACTGCGCTCTCAGAAATTGAAAAGTAAGGCGTCTGCTCTCTGAAAATCATTGTGTAATCTTCCCTGAATCTTGATGATGTCTTCGTAGCCTTAAGAAATGTATATCTGATGTTGCATGTGCCAAGTAACTGCTTGTTTTCTACTGTTATATGGCTCTTTTAGAGAGTGTACGGGGACACTGGCTGTGCTGCTCAATAGTTTTGTTATTTTCATCAGGTGGTGGTGTTTTTTTAGAGATTGATATATGTTTTGTATCAAGTTTATCATCCTGCATTGGAAAACCACTAGAAAAGTGCTCCCAAAAAATCCCTTTAAGCAGAACCCCTGATTGTGTACTATGACTTGGTTGATCATCTGAATTAGTCTGCTTGTTGTGTAAGATAGTACAACGAGTTTCTGATTGATTTTGTTGGCAATTCTTAGACCTGTCTATCTATGAGATTGTATGATTGAAAAATTACCTTTCTTTATCCATGGGCTTAAGTCTTTCTTTGGGGTTATCGTCTCATTATCAATGTTTAAATGTTCTTATTCGTGTGAATATACATGCAGGGACGATTTTGTAGATTATTGGGTCAATGGTGGCATGTTGATGAAGGATACTGCAACCCAGATTTTCACAATCCTAAAGCAGCCGGATCATAAATATCTCATTCAGGTTTTATTTGCCTTCTTCTTCATGGAGAATTGTTGTGCATACTAGAGCTTGATCTGCATTTTGACGTGCAAATTATCTTGCCAAAGGTTGCATGTTTGTCAAATTAGTTTCAGGTGCTATAATTTTTGCATATACACAAATTTGCTGATATGTTGTTTATTCTTTGGATATTTTCTATTTATACTGCAGGATGACTTTAAACCCGTGCTTCGAGAACTTTTGTCTACTCACCCCGGCTTGGAGTTCTTGCAAAGCACACCTGAATTTCAAGAAAGATATGGTGTGTTTCTACATCCACCTCAAGTTTTTTTTTTTTTTTGTTTCAAATTGATACAATAATTTTCCTTTCATGTGATATATTGGTTTTGTTGTGAGGCTGCTTGTTTTTATTTCTTAGGTTTTGCTTCCAAATTTAGTTGTTAACTTTTATTAATGGCTTCCTATGTAAGATCATGCCTGTCTGAACTTTACATATTTTTAGAGCTCGGGAGAGCATTTCAGTTTAAATATGTTTCTATTAAGCAAAAGATGAGTTGTTTAGACAAATCCCCTAAAAAATGTGTTAATTCTATCTGAAAATGTCTAGAAGAATGCAGAAAGTGTTTCTTCTCCCTTCAGTACCGATATCTTTTACATTATTCTTTTTTTAAGGTCAACTTTTTGTAAGAATTAAAAAGACGAATGGAAGGTTCGTTCAATGTGTTACATAGGAAAACAAAAAATAAGAGACAGAAGATTAGCTTAGATTCTTATCAAATTGAAATATTCCCATCCCGTGCAGCCCCCCTTTTTGTAACTGATGAATACACGTGAAGTATGGGACTTTTGATCCTTTCTTTCCCATAGCTCTTCCCTTCAAAGGTTCTTCTGTTGTGATCCTTCTACATGGTCCACCACATGTGTTAATGGGCACTTTATCATTTGAATGATATTTCTTTATTAGTATTTGATTAAATGCATTGGATTTTTTCCCACATTCAGATACCTATATATTATCTCCACTTGTCAGAATGACCTATTTTTTCACATCAATTTTCCAGCTGAAACTGTTGTATACAGAATATTTTTCTACGTGAATAGATCGGGTAATGGTCGCCTTACACTCAGGGAGTTGAAACGCAGCAACTTGATTGCTGGCATGCAACATGCAGATGAAGAAGAGGACATCAACAAGGTTCTAAGGTGTGATGATAAAAATGTGTTTATTTTTGTATCAATTTGTTTATTTCTTTGTGGTTCATTTGGTCTCAATGCATGATCTCTTCCACATAAATGGGATAAAGGAGCCTAATTTGGAGTTATCTTGAACTTTGGCTTGGTGGATCTTTGTATGAACTTCCATGTCCCCCCCCAAAACCAGAAAATAAAATGAATTTAATTCCCTGCTTAGACCAAATGAATAAGGTGTCTGTAAGTTGAAGTTTTCTCATATAAATATTTAAATATTGTGCTGCTCATTGATTAAAGAACGTCTAGGCTACATTTACATATTTATGTTGTATCAGATAGTCTTCTTATAAAGCAATCTGAGATAAATGCATTTCTTTTTGGTTAAAGAATGTTTGAGCTACTCTGTTTTCATATTTCTTGGAAGCTCATGTTCCATCTAATTTTATATTTTGTAACAATTCCTGTTTCTTGCTGATTTAAGCTTTCCTATTTTATTAGGTACTTCTCCTATGAACATTTCTATGTAATCTACTGCAAATTCTGGGAGCTCGATTCAGACCACGATTTCTTAATAGATAAAGAGAACCTTATTAGATATGGGAGCCATGCACTCACTTACAGGATCGTGGATAGAGTATTTTCTCAGGTTTGTGTTGTTTCTTAATTACCTGTTCAATTATGTTATTCTCATGTTGGTGTAAGGCTAAGGTCCTTTACTTATAGTCTTTTTATTCTGCATAGGTTTTGTTGTTGAACTATTATTCTTTATTCCTTTTCCTTATGTGATTCTAATATGCATGCAGGTCGCGAGGACTTTTACTAGTAAGGTAGAGGGAAAAATGGGATATGAAGATTTTGTTTACTTCATACTGTCAGAGGAGGATAAAACTTCTGAGCCTAGCCTTGAATTCTGGTATGTGTTCTCCCCTGATGCTATAATGCCTGTTTATTTCCTATAAATTGATCAAAGCTGTACTATTTGTAATTTTGTATACAATTGGCTCATCATGACCTTAAATAGGATAGGTCAAAATATAAGCAAAAATAAGATAAACTTGGGTAAAGACCATGTACCCATCTGTCCTATTTCAAAGAGACACATAAGCCGCCTACACCCGTAGAAGGTACAAATTGAGCCAATAGTTTTTCTAAAGCGTGCATATTAGCCCTCCTTCAGGAGTTGTTCTGTTGTCTTTGGTAACTTTTAAGAGTTGCCCTTAGAAATCGCCACCTAAGCTTGAATTTCAGCCACACTAATGTCATCAGAATTAATAAGATGATTCCTTTATCCAAGGGCCAAAATATATACCTTTAATGAAAACCTTTGATTGATTTTGTAGTTTTCAAAATTTAGGGAGTCTCTTTTGCTTAGTTCAGAGGCTTTCTAAACATTTGTTTCTAATTTAGAAAGATAAAAAGTAAGAAAGTAAGTAAATGAAGCCTTCTTCTCTTTGGTTTTAAGGGTGGATCGATTTGTTGCATTATATCCCCTTATCTTCTTTTTTTTTTTTGAAAAAAGTCAACATTTTATATCATTTTGACTGTGAATGCATTTTGTGTTCACAGTTTCAAACAGAGGAAAATTAGGAAAGAAAGCCAACTAATAATGATTACAGAAAGTTTTGGTTAAGTGTCTTGATGCTGGAATTGGAGTCCTTTATGTTTGGTACTTGGTGAGATTTACATGCAGGGTGAGGGCCTTGGGAAACTCACATATTCAAGGAAATTAAGTTGTTTGTTAGAAACTTTAAGGACTATTTGATAATTAACAGTATATACTCGATGCCATTGTTACAAATTCTGTAAAAAAATTATAACTACTGCACTGGAATAAGTTGAGTGTTCCATGTTTAATTCTCTTTCTGATACGTTGGCTGTAACAATTGCTGTTAATTGCTCCAATACTAAACAGGAAGTACAATTTAAAAGGGGTCAAAAGTACAAAAAAAAGCTAGTCAGCTTACTACTTTTTGGTTGTTCATTTTCATCTTCAGGTTCAAATGCATAGACTTGGATGCGAATGGGATTTTGACGAGGAACGAAATGCTCTTCTTTTATGAGGAGCAGTTGCATCGTATGGAATGCATGGCTCAGGAGCCTGTTCTCTTCGAGGATATTTTGTGTCAGATTGTTGATATGATTGGACCAGAGGTTATTCAATTTAAATATTGTGAAATTTCTTTGGGTTTTGTAACTTGGATAATACCTGCTACAAGCCTACAACATTACAAGTATTTGTTACATCCTGATGGATTCTCAATAACATGTTCCAATAATTGACCAAAAAAACAAAATAATTATTCATGCTTATCTGTGAAGAAAAAGTGTTATAGGTAGCTTATGAGTTCCCAAATTTCTGGAGGTTAATAGTTCCTCATCAAGATATGACCATCAACTAATTCTTTTACCTTTTCTCCCTCTCAATAAGAGTTTTTTTTTTTTTTTTAAATAATCCTATATTTTGAAGAAAAATCTTGTTTGACGAAAAGTAGATTATCTGTGGTTATTTGGGTTAAACTAAAAAGATCATTTGTATTTAATATTTTAATATGTTGTAAAATATAAAGTAAGGCTATGCTAGTATTTTAGTTTATGATTTGATTGTTGAAGTTATTGATGATGGGATAAGAGGTTATTTGAATTAACCCTTCATCGAACAAGGCCAAAGTTTGAGTACTGAACTTTTGAGGTTTTGTTCAGCTACAACTAGGGCTTGGGTTTCTTTTTCACTTATTGAGGTGGACTATCTCCCTTTCTGGTGCTCTTTTCTCCCAGAACTGCCCAAATATTGTACCTTACCCATTCTTTTGCAGTAAAATAGTTTCATATATTTTTTTGTTTTGTTTTCAATCATCATCATTCCAAGATATATTTGTTCTCATTAGATCCTTATTAACCTAGCTCCTTTTAGAAACCATTATGTCAGTATTAGTGTTTAGCAACTCATGCTTATGGCTTCTTCTTGAGGAGAAGTTGGCAAAGTATTTCAAGTAAGCAGCATGTCATGGATGACACTGAAAAATCCTTGTTTTGTTTGCAGGATGAGAGCTACTTTACATTACGTGACTTGAAGGGCTGTAAGCTCTCAGGAAGCTTTTTCAACATCCTTTTCAATCTTAATAAATTTATGGCTTTTGAATCTCGTGACCCATTTCTCATTCGTCAAGTGAGTTCTATACACATACTAGCAACTGCTATATTATTCTTTTACTAGCAACTGCTATTTATTTTGTGGCTGAACTTAATTTATTCACGTCAAGTTGTAATTGTATTAATGTATTCAGGAACGTGAGAATCCACACTTGACGGAGTGGGATCGTTTCGCTCACAGGGAGTATATTAGGCTTTCTATGGAAGAAGATGCCGAGGATGCATCGAATGGAAGTGGTGATGCTTGGGATGAATCACTTGAGGCCCCATTTTGAATTCAAGATGGTAAGTCACATTGCTTATGCTTAGTAGTATTTTCTTTTGTTTTCCATGTTTCTAGATTTAGTATATCCCATATGGAAACACTTTCTGTTTTTGAATCTGGAACTCAAACCGCATCCAGATGAGAAACCGTCTTATGTTTTCAACTTGATCTCATTTTGGTTCCACCTCCTAATCAAATAACTGACAAAAAAAGTGTTTCCAAATGAGCTCAGAAGGGGATTTTTTGTCAGTAAGAAAATTTTGGTAATGAATCTTTCTGCAATTCAATGATTTTGTTTTTAACACCTGGCATATACTGCAGAGAGGTTGTGTATAATTTTCTGCTTCAAATCCAGCTGATTACCCACTAACAACTCCCTCATTTAAGTGAGGGCATGACCGCATGACTATAGGGTCATGCTGGCCTCCTCCAGGAATAAACCTAGTTGCAAAACAATTAGAAAAAATAAATCATTTTTTTAAAATCATTGTGACAGAGGAGAGTAATGAAATGATTCAATGGATGCAATAGTAGAAATTTTCTGTTAATTTTGTAGAGTCCTTAAATATCTCTAATGCTGGAGGATACTTCAGAAGGAAAAAGGTTTCTCCCAAAGCCAATTTACATGGTTTGAAGTCATAGCTTAATGGTGTTAGTTTCTTCAAGGTGATGAAGTAACTAAAACGAAAACATCTGTTTTTCTTTAAGGTCTTGTTTGATTTAGGGTTATTTGAATAACCATTTCTGAAACCAACGGAGAGGTAGAGACATGGTAAAATATCTTCCAAGTATAACCTTGTTTGATGTAAGTGATTGGAAATCAGGCTATTTGGATAAAAAGACAATAGGAGTATAAATATAGTATATATTTCAAATATACAGTATTTTGGTAGATGATTAGATTGTTCATTAAATAACGGGTTATTTGAAATTCAAACAATGACTAAGTTAGTGTGTTTATGATATTTTCATAGCTTAAATGTAAATTGGTATCTGAAATAAATCCATGATGTTAGTTCCAAAACTTGTACAGTTTTCTGGTATCATCTCTATATTGAAATTGATTTAGGTTCATTTGATTTTTTTCTTTGCATTGCTTAATTGTGGTTCATGTCTCTCAACTGCCAGGGTTTCCGGAAGCAGCTTTAGCTTCAGACTGTTAATCTACCCAACTGACAAATTAATTTTTTTTCTGGACTATTATTCAATGAGATCGATAGAAGGCTGCATTGATGTATCATTGACTGGGAAAATTGGAAATCTTGTGAAAAGTGGTCAACTGGGAAATACTCTCGATTTAGGGGATGGTGGTAAAATTGCAAAGTTGATAAATTTCATTCTAGTTGCTAGACGGAATTATGTCAAGACTTTTTCTTTTTTAGACTTGTATTTTCCTACTTTAATTCCCAACAGGAAATCGAATGCCCATATGATTAACATTTTTACTTTTTTTTTTTGTTTTTTTTTTTGAAGTACTGTTATTTAATGTTCCTCGTCCAGCTTCTTCTTGCAAATATTGACACAATTTGTATTGAGGTTTCTGTATGTTAATCTTAAGGAATTTACTGTGCATTCACACTCTTATTATTATTATTGTTATGATTTAATTAGAGGGGTCTAACTTGGATCCCCAATTGGAATTCTGGTGTGGGTTTTATTAAAACACTTTGGCTTCTCCAATTCTAAGGACTAGCTTTTGAAGTTATATTCTGAGTTGTTAAATTTGCGCAAAAAAAAGGTTAATCTCTATAAGTATAAAATAAAGTTATTTTTGTCATCCCCTCTTTTAGTCTAGCAGTCGGCAACAAGAGGTGAATATTCTCACCCTAAGGTCTTGGGTTCGAGTCCGTCAGAAAGTGTGTTTACGGGCTATCCGTTGTTCCCTTTAAAATTCTACCAAGGTAGTCAAGTGGTAAGAGCCGACTTAAGAGATCAAAATGTCACGGTTCGATTGTATTGAAAGCGCTTTGAGTTTTCCTTTAATTCTCCAAAAAAATTATTTTTTTTTAACAAGAGGTGGATATCCCTATCTTCTCTGTGGTCCTGAGTTTGAGTCTGTCAGGTTACAAATTCTCCGTCGGGTTAAATGTGTGCTTAACACGCGGAAATTAGTCACTCCAAAAAGAAGTGTAATTCAACGTTCTAAAAAAGTAATAATAAAAAAATACACCAAAATTACAAGTTATTTTTGTTTATCCTCTTATGGGAATTTTGACACCAGGATTTTTCTTGATTTCTTCCAGCTTACCTTACTACCAATCTTGATATTGTTGGGCATGATGGGCCAACTCGGTAACAATCCGGGTCGAGTGGGGTCTTGAATTTTGTGATGTACAGTAAAATTTGAACCAAACTAAAGTCCATGAGGGGTGTGTGTTGTGCCAAGTTATTGACAGTGCATTCTTTATGCCAGCCAGCCTTCCTTCCTTCAGTCCTTGATTATTAATTATATAATAAAAAAAGAATTTTGAGAAATATAATTTTGTTATTATTGAAATAAATTTAAATGCCAGCCAGCCAGTGAATCTAGGCCTACCAAATGGCGCAATGAAGATACCTTGTTTACCCTCCTCCTCCAGTGGCGGCCGTGACTTTTTCTCCCGTTATCTTCAAAGTATATATAACTGTCAACGAAACCTCTCAAGGGTACACCTGTAATTTAGACAAAATCACAGGGCTATTGAATATGCGGAGAAAGTAGTCAAAAAAATAAAAAAAAATTGAAGGACTCAATGGTGATGCCCTTGGCCGTACAAACTTACAGAGATCAGACATCTCGACGTGTATGTTGAGTTGAAGCGAGGAGAGAGAGAGAGATCTGAGCACTGTGTGGTTGGGGTTTTACCGGTTCGAGGAATAAACTGTGCATTCAAATCCGATCAAGTCTTTGAAGAAAGACCTTCCAGATTCGACTTCAACGAAGAAGAAGAAGAAGTTCGATTCATTGTTACACAATTCTTCTAAACCCTTACACGAAGCTCCTCTAATTTCTTGACATTGAGGAATCGATACTGTTAAAGGCGCATCACCCGATCGGTTTGGTTTTCTTTTTCAAGGTCTCTCTCTCTCTCTCCCTCTCTCTCGACTGTTTTTAGTAAACTGAGCTAGCTAGCTAGCTATATGAGTACGTAGTTGGATCTAGTAAGATATGAAGTTGAAAACTGGATATTTCAATGTGCACAGAGTGTCATCTCATATCATAAAAAAACCTAACTCAATTTCCAGATCTCTCTCTGTGGAGAGTCTTTTTTAATTGCATTGTTGCTCTTATCTTGAACTAAAGATTGACTGTAGAAGACTGATGAAATGAAAGGAAAAACACCTTTTTGATACTACTAAAGAGGAGCACAGAATCAATGGAAGATTGGTCTAAGTATAGTCACAGTCCAGCTCATGTAGCTGTGGTTCGTCGTGATCATGCTGCTTTAAAAAGAATGATCTTAAACCTTCCTCGGTTATCAAAAGCTTCTGAAGTGAATACCGAACAAGAATCTCTTGATGCAGAGATTAAGGCAGATGGAATATCTGCTGTCATTGATCGTAGAGATGTTCCGGGAAGAGAAACCCCTCTGCATCTTGCAGTTCGTTTGCGCGATCCTGTTGCGGCCGAGGTTCTAATGGCTGCTGGTGCTGATTGGAGTCTTCAAAATGAGAACGGATGGAGTGCTCTACAAGAAGCGGTTTGTACCCGGGAGGAGAATATTGCTATGATTATTGCTAGACATTACCAACCTCTAGCTTGGGCTAAATGGTGCCGTCGTCTTCCGCGAATTGTGGCTTCTGCTTCTCGAATTCGCGATTTCTATATGGAGATAACGTTTCACTTTGAGAGCTCTGTTATTCCCTTCATAAGTCGTATTGCTCCATCTGATACCTACCGGATTTGGAAACGTGGCTCTAATCTTCGTGCAGATATGACTCTTGCTGGCTTTGATGGGTTCCGCATTCAAAGATCTGATCAAACTTTCCTTTTCCTTGGAGAGGGATATTCATCTGCTGATGGAAGGATAACTTTGCCACCGGGTGCTTTGCTTGTATTGGCTCACAAGGAGAAGGAAATCACAAATGCTTTAGAGGGGGCTGGTGCTCAACCAACTGAATCCGAAGTTGCTCATGAAGTGACTTTAATGTCCCAAACGAATATGTACAGGCCGGGGATTGATGTCACTCAAGCTGAGCTCGTGCCCCATTTAAATTGGAGGAGACAGGAGAGGACTGAGATGGTTGGAAATTGGAAGGCTAAAGTCTATGATATGCTTCATGTAATGGTGAGTGTGAAATCAAGGCGTGTTCCTGGTGCAATGACTGATGAAGAGCTTTTCTCTGTCGATGATGAGGACAAGACGGCAACTGGAGGTGAATATGATGATGTATTAACAGCTGAAGAAAGAAAACAGTTGGATTCTGCACTTCACATGGGTAACAATGATGGTTTCTGTGAGGAGGATGAAAATAGTTTTCAGGATGCACATGAAGGCAGTGATGGAAGCTCCGAAGCAAATGGAGTTTCCAAGGAGAAAAAGAGTTGGTTTGGTTGGAACAAGAAAAACAGCACAAAGCAGCATGGGGGTGGTGATGATCCTGATGATTCTAAAACACTGAAGAAATCTAATGGTGAGTTGACCAGGGAGGACTCTGGGAATAATGTTAAAGGGGGTAAAGACAAAAATGGGAAGAAGAAAAAGAAGAAAACGGGTACAAGTGAAACTAAAAATGAGAGCGAGTATAAGAAGGGTGTGAGACCTGTACTATGGTTGACCCCAGATTTTCCTCTTAGAACAGATGAGTTGTTACCGTTGCTTGACATCTTAGCCAACAAAGTTAAAGCTATTAGAAGACTGCGGGAGCTTCTTACTACCAAACTACCTCAAGGCACTTTCCCTGTCAAGGTTAGTAACCACTTCCTTCAAATTTGTTTTCTTACATAGTAATATCTTACTTTACTGCGGGGATAATCTTTTTTGTATTTTTTCATACTAACTAATATCTAGAATAGAGTTAATTTGTTTATATGCAGAATCCAAGTTTAAATTTGTGATTCTTGTTGTATTTAGGTCATTATGAAGTAGGAACTCTTCAGCAAAAAAAATGAAAAAAATCCCCTAAACTTGAAAAAGGGTGCAATACAAAACAAAATCTATAGAAAATGTACAAATTATCCCACCGGTGGTGAACTGTTAAAGTCAAGATTTAATTTACATTTGCTGAGAAAGATCTTGACAGCATTTGAAGGGCTTTCTGTAAACTTTTGGGTTTTATATAGTCTTCCTTATAGGGAGGATGGACATGAAAGCCACTTAAATGGATGAACAACATACATTGCACATGCTCATACCACCAATTATTTTTCATTATTTATTTTGATAAGAGTTGCAATTACTGATTGTATAACAAACCTGCCTTCCTTTTGTATTTATTAGTTTTGATTAGATTCGTAAGGAAAATAAGATGGGTGCTTTTTGAATAGTTTACTGAGACGACAAAGACAGTCATGGGTAAATCTGACCAAGTATATTCCATAGACTCTTGAAACCATAGAAATGTTTCAAGCGAGACATTCGTGGTTGATCAAAGCTTTCGATATTATGCAAACGCAAGAGCGTTGATGGAAGATTTATATCCTATTGCTTCCGATCATCTTCTTCATTCAACTAATTACAATTCTCTTTTTTCTCCACTGGAAGCACCTTAATGTGAGAAGTTACTAAGAGTAAACCCTAATCTAATATATAATTTTTTTGGTCATGTTTGTATTAATTGTTATTTGTTAGATAGGAAAGATTTTGGACTTGAGAGGTTGAGATCTCAAGTTCGATACCTACTAAAAAGTGCTTTAACTGAAATAGGGGTCCTTCAGAGAATAAGTCATGGTCTTATTCAAAAGAAAAAAGAAAAGAAAACTAATGGTATGTTTGATATTCTAAAACCTCCACAGGTTGCTATCCCAATAGTCCCGACCATTAGAGTTCTAGTCACGTTCACAAAGTTCGAAGAGCTTCAACCGATTGAGGAGTTCACAACACCACCATCAAGTCCCATGCATTTTGAGGACGCCAAGTCCAAGGAAACGGAAGGGTCAAGTTCATGGATGTCATGGATGAGAGGAGGGAACAAAGGCGGGCAGTCTAGCGATGGAGAAAGTCGCAGTTTCAGAGACGATCTCGTTGATCCTTTCAACATACCATCTGATTATGTGTGGATTGATGCCAATGAAAAGAAGCGTCGTATGAAAGCAAAGAGAGCCAGGAACAGAAAACAGAGGAAACACACCCCAGCCAGAAATGCAGATTTAGAAGAATAAAAGAAGAAGAAAAACGTGTTTTCTTTTTTTCTTATTTTAGGGTTCATACAAGAAGAACTCCCGCTTGGTTTGGGCGGGGAGGGGGCAAGAGTCGGAACTCCTCCTCCCTCCATTGCTGAGACTAGACCTTGGGAAATTGTTTGATCCATTTGTTATATTAATATGTAAGGTGTGAAAATGATGGAAGATTCTATCTAGTGTTTCTTTCTTTTCTTTTTTTGCTTTGAATTTCCTTGGGCAAAAGAAATATTAGTCTCTCAGTGTGACTACTACTATCTGATTCTGTTGAAAGGGTAGTTAGATGGGTGAGGGACAATTTGTATAATTGGAACATCTTCTTATCATTGTGTTCATTAAGTTTTGTGTTTAATACTCATTCAACCTTAATTCTTTTCTCTCTTCTTTATTATATATTACACATTTTTTAAAGAGACAGAGTTTTCATTAGAGATCGCTTTAGATTGAAGTGTTCGTATGATAGCTCGGTTTGAGACATTTCAATAACACAAACATCATTTCACTCTTTTCTCATCCAACATATTACTCAATTTATTAACTAAAATACTCTTTATTTTAAATTATTATTTTATTTATATATATCAATACCTTTTAAGATTTTTTACTACAAAAATTATTATCTTCATTAAAATTATCACCTATTATTATAAATTTTTTTTAAAAAAAAAAAACCTAAATAAAACTTTCCAAGAGTCAACATTAATCAACCCATATATTCAACTTATTGATGTATATGAATGTTTGGGTTTAATTAGTTTGAGAAATTTTAAAATATATATATATATATGATTATTTAACAAAACAATACAAATATTTTAGATGGAAAAACACGTTTTCAACTGGACTAGGAATACTTTATGATAGATGTGAATTTATATTAATATCAAACAAGGCATAATAAATTGTTTAATCAATAATGATGAATAGAGAGAGAAATAAAGAAGAAAAAGATTCCAACCACGGCTGCAAAAAATAGTGGGCCAGGCCGATCTGTTTATGGTAGAAGCTATTGTGTACACTCACACCCACGAATTTGTTAGGTTACAGATTATCATATGACCGTCAGATGACACTGAATTATAAATAGTAAGATTTGGATTGAAATCAACGGCTGTAAATGATAACGAATAAATCATCTGGCCAAGGGGTGACTTATCGGAGGCCCGATGGGTGGAAGGAAGGAAGGCCAAAACGAGCTCGCGGTTCTCTCTCTCTCTTCATCACCACTCCGCTTGAAGGCTCGATGAGAGAGAAGTCGCACTTGTGCGTAATTCAAAGAAGAAGAAGCGAAGAAGAAAAAGAATATTTGTTCGTTCGTTCTGCGTAGAAATTCTTAGCCGCCAGCATCTGATTTCGATGTCGTTTAAGGTTTGGATTTCATTTCCTATCTGAATTTTTTTGACTAACTCAATTTCCTAGCCTGAATACCTATTGTAGATTTTGATAAATGATCATTTGATACTGATGCACGATATGAATTTCTCTTGTGATTGGATTGAATTGTATCTGGATTGCATTTGATGCGATGTCCACATTTATGTTAAGGGTTAGATTATATTCAGGAATGGTTTATGTTCATATTTACCCTGTAATTGTTATCTGTAGCTGGAAACTTGGTTTTTAGTGGTGTTTGGAATTAAGCTAGGTGTTTGATTGTAACTTTGATATTGATGGATGGATGGACTGTGTCCATTATTAGGTCTAAATTTGGAATCTTTTTTTGAGGTTTCAACTTCGATTTTTTATTCTGGAAGATTTACACCAGACATGCTTTTTGTCATAATTAGTATACTTGTTGGGCCAAAAATGACTTCTCCTGTAGAGTTAGTTACATGTAACTTGTTATTCTATGTTTACCCATTACCTACTCTTGGCACCAAATACTTCAGTTCCTTCTGATAGGAAGATTCTTGATTTTAATATGGGTTGTTCTTGTTCTGAAGAAAGAATTTTTGATAAAAAAAAGAAGAAGAAGCAGAAGATATTACTGGCTTATCGGACTATTTGGGTAAACATGAGAATTACTTGAAGTGGAATTGGATTCATTTGTCTTTAATTTGAATTTTAGAAACGGTTAAAATATATAACTATCTGATGTGAAGGTGGACTTTTAAATTGGATTCAGGTGGTAAAATGAATATGTTCACTATTCTGTATTCTTAAATTTTGCTCGGAATGTTCTAATTTATTCGCAAAGGTTCTATGAAAATGTATATATAAATAATAAATATTCAATCTTGTTGACACAAAGATCTTTCAGAAGCACCCTACATAACTGTAACTTTAATGTCGTACATGTTTATAACAACTATATATAATCATCGGGTCTATGGTCATCTCAAAAGAAATTTGTTATACATAATATTTTATAGTCTCTATTGAGTTTTTGTTTTGTACTCCATATTTGTTTATGTGAAACTGAGGGGATCTAGCTTCATATTATGCCTGTTAAATATAGCTGTTTTGAATGAAGGTGTTAGCTTGAACATTGCTCACATTAATCTAGTCCGACCATTCAAAATCTGTAAGTTGATATCCTTATTAGTCATCCAATATATTATTTCATCTTAGGACAATAACCGCCCCATTTGGAAATGCAGATACGAAATAAATCTTTGAATCTGTCTTTGCCTAAGTTTAGTTTCCAAACAAATATGAATCCAAATACAAAAACAAAAATAAGAAGTGTTTCCAATGGGGTCGTATTGTTTGGAACTGGATTGGTTTATTTATGTAAAGACGAGATTTGGTAACAATTAATCTCCAAGTTGTTGCAGTGAAATCTAGTCATGTGCTAATTTGATATTCTCTTTGACAGATGATCAGGTCTTAGCTTTGAGTTAGATGTTGATGGTACCAGTTGTCCTTTAATGTGCTCTGACCACACTTTAAGTCTCTATTTGGATAGCTGGAACTTTCATGCTTGTTATTTATGTGGACAAAAATGAATATGCGGCCTGCTTTATTTTCCCAGAGATCAGGGGAAAATCAACACAATAGTATGGGTGTGTCTGGTGCAATGGGTTCTTCGTTGCCAGTTTTCCCTACTACAATGGAAGAGAAATATCCTAAGTTGCCAGATTCACTTCAGCTTTCATCTGAGAAGGAACTGATGGCTCATTCTTCTTTCTCTAGACCAGCAGCTGCCTTTGGTTGTACCAGTGGAACCGTTGGGCATTTGTATTCGTCATCTTCTGGACTCCCCCCAAGTGTTTATCACTCTCCCGTTATACTTTCACCTATGACAAGAAATTGCCAAAGCTCTTCCATTGAGTCTTCTGGACTCCCCCCAAGTGTTTATCACTCTCCCGTTATACTTTCACCTATGACAAGAAATTGCCAAAGCTCTTCCATTGAGTCTTCTGGTTCTGGCATTCCGTCTTCAGAGTTTGTGTATCCCAAGGAGAACAATGATGTCAATATGCCTTGGAATGCTGATGCGTTTGATGAGTTCCTGGACTTCCCTGGAAATGTGACCATGCAGAATGATCAGGTAGAAAACTGCATGGCCATTGTAGCTTCTGAAGAACATGGTAAAAGAACTGAATGGCAGGATTGGGCAGACCAATTAATCACTGTTGACGACGCTCTGGACTCAAATTGGAGCGATATCTTTGTGGATGTCAATGCATCAGATTCTAAAGCAAAGGTTTGTTTGGTAGCATATAGTTGGAAGCCTTTTTAGGACTTTTAGAGCTGTATTAGCAAAATAAAAGATATTTTCTGCTTATAAACGGATTGGCAGGAGATGGATCAATCTACAGATGTTCCTTCACATCCTCTGCAAATTCAGATTTCTTCCGTATCAACTTCTGAGAAGTGTCCTGTTACCAGTCCAGCTTCTGCGCCAACGACGAAACCACGTATGCGTTGGACCCCTGAACTCCATGAAGCCTTTGTGGAAGCCGTTAACAAGCTTGGTGGGAGTGAAAGTATGTATTCCTCATCTTTTTTCCTTAACCTTGTAAATATTTTGACATTATGTGGTAAGAGTTTGGACTTAAAAGGTTGAGTTCTCAAGTTTGATGCCCACTGAAAGCACCTTGATTGAAGTGTGGGATGGTGTGTTAGCCTCCTCCAGGAAAAACCTTGATCTAAAAAAAAAGAAAAAATATATTTTGATATTATGTGGTAAGAGTTGGAACTTAAGAGGTTGAAGTTTCAAGTTCGATTCCCACTTAAAGCACCTTGCTAGACTTCTCCAGGAAGAAAACTAGGATCTCAAAAAGTATATATTTTGATGTTATGTGGTTTGTTGACTTGATTTATAATTTGTAGAAGCTACACCTAAGGGTGTCCTGAAACTTATGAATGCTGAAGGCCTTACCATCTATCACGTAAAAAGTCACTTGCAGGTACATACTTTCTGCATATGCACTATTCTATAATGTGTGCAATAATACCTATTGATATTCTTCTTCTTGAATTTCAGAAATATCGAACAGCAAGGTATAAACCGGAATTATCTGAAGGTATGCCTGCAGAATCTTAAAATCTGCAACTTTGTATATCTCTACTACATTAAAGTATCATTAGATATTAGAATTAAACGTTGTACCCGAACCAAGCTGCCGCTTGGTTGCATATCTTGTAATGCATCCTTCTTTTAGGGAAGAAAATGCATACTGATTGTTTCAAAATGATTGGTCATGTGTTCTCTTACTGTAGGAACATCAGAGAAAGCATTGGCTCCTATTGAGGACATCACATCTCTGGATTTGAAAACGTAAGTTTCCATCACGTCTACATCATTACTCGCCCCCAATTAGTCTGACAGTTATCTAAATTATCTTTTGGGTTTGTATATCTGTCTCTAGCTGTCTCATAAGAAACATCAAGCCATTCTCTTTGCTTTAAATCTTGTTTTTCCGGTAATGAAGACTGATATTTGTGCCAATAACTGTTACTGGAGAATATGAGGCCGACCTTTAGTCTATTGATGTTCTCTCTGTACCTTTTGATGTGGTTTATTGGGATTTATCAATTACATTCCATCAAATCAACTAAAATATCAAAATACTATTTACTGTATTCTTTATAATATTTTAAAATATTAAATACTAAAGATATTTTGGTCATTTGACCAAAATAATCCAAAGAAAAACATATTTTTCATCAAACAATTTTCTAGGACAAGCTGTAGAATTTGGTGAATGATCATCTAGGGACAGGTTAAAAATGTCTTTTTCTACTAAAGCACCATAACTCTCACCCTTTTTGAGAATAAGAACCTGGGTAGATGGCTAGGATGAGCACCACCTATATTGGTTAAGAAGCAGCCATTAAGGGTCAAGATGCCATATGATTATGTACAATGTTTTTTGTTTGAGAAATGATGATCTTAGAAGCAGCCATAATTTATTTAAATTTTCTTGATATTGTCAAAGTTCTTTAACTCTTGGATCCCATTTGTGCATTTGTGATCAAAAATTGCATTTTATGTTGAGTACAAGGTTTAGTTAATTGTCAAATTTGTATCACCAAAATCCCCCATTGTTACTGGAAAGTAGAGGTTCCAGCTGCAGTTATTGTCATATTTGGAATTATGCCTTTCTCCATTCTCTTTTTTTAATAAAAAGTTCGATCTTTTTCAAAAATAATTTTGTCTGAAATTACCTTCCTTGTTAAAAAGGTTCACGCCATATCATTTTCTATCCAAGTGTATCTTTCATTATTGACCTGTTTCATTTGTTTCTGCTTCAAAGTGACGGACTTCCTTATTTTCTGATAATCAGGAGTATGGGAATTACAGAAGCACTGAAACTGCAGATGGAAGTTCAAAAACGACTTCACGAACAGCTGGAGGTATACATGTGATCTTAATCCCATTTTCTCTTTATTTAACAGTTACTTTACCATCTGTCTCTTCAACAATTAACAGTTCTTACTTGACATGAATACGAATTTGAAACTGTTTTATCTCCTGTGAAAAATACAAACATTTTCTTTAGTTGTGTTAATTTTCCTAATATTTCTTCCTGCAGATCCAGAGGAAATTACAATTGCAAATTGAAGAGCAGGGAAGGTACCTGCAAATGATGTTTGAAAAGCAGCGAAAGATGGACGATGAGCGGTCTAAAGCATCATCATCATCTTCGTCTAACCCAGAAAAGTTGCAATCTGTAGCTCCTCCTCCTCCTCCCAGCAAGGAATTGGAATCCACAGAGCAGGAAAATGTTAACAAGCCGATGATGAATGACGAGGGAATTAACCAGAAGGCAGCTGGAGATATCGATCCAGATATGACAGGTCCCAGTAAACCCACCAAACGCCCAAGAGGAGGCGATGAAGAAGGTCGATAATATATATAGTATATCATCTGATCAAATATTATTTTAGAATTTGTAAGTTCGTGCCCCCAACTATCGAACCCGTGTATTACAAATATTTGATAATGATGGGGGTGTGTAATTTCATACTTCCATGGTAGGATGGATGCATTTTTATTGGAACTTAAATGGCAAAACCTATTTTTGTTATTTATACCCAGTTTACTCTTCTCTGATGGGCAACTGTAAATATTTTCTTAACATTCTGACTTTATTAATTAGCTTTAGAAATGAGCACTGTTCTGTTCTGTTGAATTTTCCAGTAATCAAAGAGATTGTTGATGGTCAATTCTAGTAACTTATTTTTTGTTTGATAAATTGAAAATATATATATATATAATTACAAGAGGTAAAGGGCGAAGATTTTGGGTTGTTTTCAAGAGGGTTAGGTTACCTATTTTTACAACATTTTGATAGTACATTTTATTAGAATATATTTATTTAAAATTGTGAGCATTATTAAGTCATTTGAAACCACATAATTTTGATAATTTTAGATTTTTTATTATTAAAATTATACAAAATTGTATTAACAATTTCAATTATTATTAATTTATTATCTACCTATTATTTATAAATAAATAAAATTCTTTTACTAATTTAACTAAGTAAAGTTTTGACTATAAAATTTTAGACAATTTTTTTTGTTTATTATAATTTTAACAATGAAGAGTCTTAAATTCTAAAATAAAAAAAAGGAAAAAATTTAGCTCATCAAAATTACTTTATCAGCCTGAAAATTAATAAAGACTCCAAAATTATGGTCTCCAATCCAACTTAAATCGTGTAAAAATCAAACTCTTTCACTTAAATTTCGGGGCGGAAATCAAATATTTCACTTCAATTTAAGGTAGGTAAAAATCAAATTTATGGTATTTATTCTCTTAAACATTTATTTTTATCACTTCTCTTATAATAAATTTTATATATGAATTGTAACTTATTTTTTAAGTTTTTTAAATAAATAGTTCATTTTCTTAGTATTTTAATTTAAATAATTAAAGGAAACCTTTAAAAAGTACAACGACATAGTTATACATATATATTGATTTAGCTATTATATATATATTTTGTTTCTATTATGTCACATGAACATCACACATGCATGTATGTCTTGTTACAACATACCCACTCGAATGAAATCACAAAAATGAAACCAAAAAAATAAAATAAAACACGAAATTCCACACTAGAAGTTGACGTCCTTTATATTATTATTATTATATAACAATCATCATCATAATAATAATAATAATCAAACTCACGGCTCCGCAGATGTAGGGTTGAGATCTGGTGTATTGGTATTAGTGGGCTCCACTCTCCTAAGAGCAAATGCCTGAGGTGTATGTGAGTTACTATCATCTGCATCATGATACAAATAAGCCAAACCTCCATGAATCGTTGGATCCATTCCAGCCATCTCAGCCTTAGATGATATCCTCAAAAGCTTCAACTTATGTAACCCGTAAAATAACGGCCCCATCGTCGCCGACACCCACCCAATAACCACCAATATTTCAATCAACTGCGCCGCCAAAAGCTTTCCACCGCCTCCCATAAATAGCCCGTACGGCCTCCCAGTTATCCCACCGCCGTAAACCTCATCCACGTACCTCTTACGCGCGAATAATCCCGTAAATAGCACCCCCCACGCGCCGCAACCGCCGTGTAACTGTGCCGCCTCCAAAGGATCATCGTATTTAAATTTCTCTGCCAATTTATTACAACCAATCAAGACCCAAGCCGACACGAAGCCGCATATTATAGCCGACCACGGCTCAACCACCGAACAACCGGAAGTAATCGCCGCGAAACCGCCTAACAAACCGTTACAAACGTCAGTAACGTTCCAATGACCCACCATTAACCTCTTACCGAATAAAGTAGTTAACGCCGCCGTACAACCCGCTAACGTAGTCGTTACAGCCGTTCTCCCAACCGCACTCCATTGCCCGTAAAACGACCCACCCGACCCGTATGTCTTCAATATGGTTAAGAATGATCCCGGGTTAAACCCGTACCAACCGAACCATAACAAGAACGACCCGAGGACAACCAGCGACGCGCTATGTCCTCGGAGTGCGACGGATCGGCCAGTTCTATCGAACCGCCCGATCCTCGGGCCCTCGATTAAAGCACCCCATAGACCGGCTATACCCCCAACCATATGGACGACTCCGGATCCGGCAAAGTCAATAACTCCTGACCCGAACAGGAGATTATTATCCGTCCGGGAAGCACTCGCCCATCCATCACCGGACCAGATCCAGTGAGAAACAACAGGGTAAACGAATCCGGTTAGAAAAGATGAATATATCAAGTAAGCGACGAATTGCGTTCTCTCGGCGATTGAGCCGCTGGTGATACCGGCGGCGGCGATCGCGAACGCCCACTGGTATAAAAAGAAGCTGTAGTCGAATAAGGGGGAGGGAATTTCGTCCAAGCCGAAGAAGTGGCGGCCGATGAAGCCGTTGGAAGGGGAGCCGAAGGCGAAGGCGAAGCCGAATAGGTAGTAGGAGAGGCCGCCGGCGGCGGCGTCGAGGACGTTGGTGAGCATTATGTTCATGGTGTTTTTGGCTCGGACTGAGCCGGCGCAGAGCATGGCGAAGCCGAGTTGCATGGCGAAGACTAGATAAGCTGAGAAGAGGAGGTAGGTGCTGTCGATGGCGTGGGTGGTGTCGGAGAGGCGCGTGGAGATTGAGTCGAATCGTGTGCAGAGGAAGTTGGCGGCTGCGGTGGCGTTTGCTGCTCCTCCGAGGAAAGGAACGAGGTCGGAGGCCGTGCAGGTGAAATCGGTCGCCATGGTTTTTTTGAGAGAGAGAGAGAAGAGAGTATGTATTGACTATTTTTAGCTAGTTATGATGGGATGGGGAGAAGGGTTGATTTTTATAGTGAGAAAAACTAGGATTTGTTTGATTTATTTTTAAGATAACCTGTTTTTTTAGAGGATATTTTATCTGGACTTCCTTAAATTAAATGATAAAAATATTGTTTTTTTTCATAAATTTTATAAAAAAGTTTGGACAGAATGTCAATTTTACAACTTGGTCAAAATTCTATTTATATATATATATATATGAACTTGTTAAAAAAAATGTCATATATGTTTAAAATCTTCAAAAATTTGGCCACATTTAATATCCATCTATTTTATTTTTTAAATTGACATTACTTTTAATTATTTTTCTATTATTTTTCCATTTAAACAAAACTTATTTTTATTACTTTCTCTCATCCCTTCACAACTCTCCATTTTTTCTAACTTTTCTCTCTTTGATTAATTCAAGTTCTTTTGGATTTTTACCTTTTTCTAACCTCCAAGTGCTCTCTAACTGAACTTTAAATAGTCATCATCGTTGGTGGAAGTTTTTGTTGGCCGATTCCTAAATCATAAACGTTGTGGCCAAAATTTTCATTAGTCGAACCCTAAATCATTGTCGCCATTAGCGGACAATGCTGAAACAAGATAAAATCTCCCTTAATCGACTTGTTTTAATTTTAGTTTTCATAATACTCACCCTGTTAAACTTTATCAGCTCCCAGACGTAACCCCCAAATTCAAGTCTTTCTCAGTTAAACCTTACACTATCATCATGATTGGTTGAAATATTCATTGATCGAATCCTAAATTGTCAATGTTGTGGTGAAGTCTTTGTTGGCCGAATCCTAAATTGTCAGTGCTGTGCCGAAGTCTTAATAACTCGTTACTTTTTAGAACAATTTTTATAATTAATCAATTAAATATTATTATTAATAATAAAATTACTCATAGATGGAGAAATGAAGAGAGAAATATTTAAAGAAAATGGTAAGTTGTGAAGATAAAGAAAGAGAAAATAAATAAGAAAAGATTTATTGTTTTGTTTGAATAAAAAATAATTAAAGTAATGTCAATTTAAAAAAATAAAAAATATGTGGATATTACATGTGACAAAAATTTTAACACCGTTTAATATTTCTGTTATTTTAAATATATTCGGCACTTTTTGACTAATTCATACATATAAATAGAATTTTAATACTTAATAAGTAAATTTGACACTTTCTTACAACTTGGTGTGTAAAATTGGCATTCTTCCAAAAAAAAAAGTTTATGAATAATTTAAAATTTTGATGATAATTTGAATGAAATTAAACCTTTTACACAATTGAAGATAAATAAAGAAAACAAAATAAAAAAAAGTAAAGATAGATCTATCTATTCATGACTATTTTTCTGAATAGTTTTTTTTTTCTTTTCTTTTTTATGCTTTTTAAATGTTTATTTGTTTTTTAACATTATTAATTTATTATTTTGAAAATATATAGGCTGGTTGAGCATTGAGTTATTTAAAATATTATAATTGATTATAATTTAGAAAAAAATAAGATTTTTTTTAAAGAATATAAATACATAATGATAACATAATTTATTTATTTAAAAATAAAAAATATTTTAATTACTAAATTAAGGGATCTGATTTATGAGGGTGAAATATTGATAGACTATGTTTGAATTATTTAGATTTTTTTGAAAATGTTAATTATATATATATATATATATATATATTTTTTTTTTAAACGATTCAGTGTTATCTCATTAAACAACGGATTAAGTATGTAGTCCGTGAACACACTTAATCATTTAATCAGAAATTTAGGGTTAATATTAATCTTTTATTGCCACTAGACTTGAAGATGAGTAAAAAATGGAACAACGGATTAAGTATATAGCCCGCAAACACAATTAACAATTTATTCAGGCGCAGAACTTGCCGTCTCACGGGCTCGAACCCAAGAACTTAGGAAATTGTTAATTATATTATTCATTAAAAGAAAAGAGTTTTTTTTTTTTTCTAAAATCATCTTATATTTTTTTATTAAAAATTATTTACGTTAAAATGAGAGAACATTGTTATAAGTATGGTATTAACTTAAAAAACTATTTAAAGTTTGTTTATTTAAAAAAATAAACACACAAACAAAATAACTTTGTAACTATAATTTTTTATCTAATAAAACTTTGTTTAATTCAATACAAACTTTTAAACAAATACAATTAAAATTATTTTATTTTTATTTTAACAATTTTAAAATTGATTATGATAATAAAATATGGCATACTAAAAATACGCCACGTGTTAAGTTTTTTTTAACTATTGTCACATTATTCTATTTCAAATTGTCCCAATATGAAATCTCAATTAAACAACTCCATCATTACACAAGCCAAATATTTAAGTCCAAAAAATCCAAAATAATATCACAACAATCATAAAACACCAAATTATCTTGAATCATAACTACTTTAAAATATGAAAACAAAATCATATATATAATTATGGGTCTGACAGAAGCATGTCCTTTGCATTTGATTGGTGAAAAGGGAACATTTTAAAACTGTTCAATAAACACTTAAATCAATATTATAATTACTTCATTACTTAATTTAGCATGTTGTTCTTCGATAATATTAGTTTTTGCATTCTATTAAAAATATATTTGTTTAATTATTAAATAATTAAAGCATGAATATTGATATTGAAAATAAATTTACTAACATAGTTTAAATGATAAAAAAAATTGTGATATTCAATTTCAATTTTATTTTTTAGAACGCTAGGTCCGTTTTAAACAAATAATTTAAAATCACTGAAACAATTTAATTAGGCAAGTTAAATATATTGTTTGACGGACTCGAACTCAGGATCGGAGGGAGGCAGGTGATATTCACGTTTTTTTGTCGATTAAATTCGATTACAATATTAAGTTGGATTAATTTGGATATTGTCATTATTTTAGTATGGTGTTAGTTTCTAAATTAAAAAATAAAAAATAATATTAAAAAGAACAAGTGACAATATTAAATCTTAAGAAATCAAAAGTAAGAACCTTTGAATTAAAATGAAGATGATGACGATATACTAGTTCTTCCTTTTAAAATAATAATAATAAAAACATTATATTCTGAATCAAGGTTCATGAACATTAAGATTCCTTTCACATATTTTAAAGATTCCACATCTGATTTGAAGGCTAAAATGATTTGAAATATTTTGAAGCTATTAAAAATATTCAAATGATGTAGTCATAACTCATAAATCTATTTGTTATGTATCACTTCAATCTTTTTTAAATATAAATTTGATAACATGTTAATAATACAAATAATTACATACAATAACATAACATTTACTATCTAAAAAAACAAACCCTTATGCATTAAACAACTAAAACAAATAAATTCATGAAATTTTACCCATTTTGAAGTTTCAACTATTAACATCAACTTGAGAATATATATCTAATTAAAATCTAATAACTTCTTACTAAATATTTTTTGTTTCTTTGGATTAATGTTGCGGTTTTACAATATAAATACTGATTTTTTTATAAAAACATATAATACTTTTATTAATCTTTATATACTATGATCAAAACTGAGCAGTGTTATTTATTTTTGGACACTATGTCATTAAAAACTAAATCAAGAATGATTATAAAAATCAAAGTCAACTTTAGATTTTATTTTTATATTGTTTCTACATATAATACGAGTAAAATAGTACTTGCACCTCTTAACAAACATAAAATCTATAAAGAAAAATTATAGATCACACAATAACTTATATAATTTCAATTAATTGGGTCAGGTGTTAACTTTTTAAAAATTATAAAAATATATATATAGTTCAATTTAGATTTCATCAATTTATTTAAGAAGACTTTTTTTATTTTATTTAAATGATCCTAATATAAAACTGTACATTTAAGAGAATATTTTAATATTTGTTTGATGAAATGTATTTTAATCATATTTGTACAATTCATTAAATAAATATTAAAATATTTTTTATTTCATTTTAATTATTAATTTATAATTTTTAGAGTTTGTTTCGGTAAAAGTTTTAAAAGTTAAGGGCTAGTAAAGATTGAGGTTTTTTAAAATAAATTGTAGACAGAAACAAATTAATATTTTAGGATGATTTTGAGAAGATAAGATATATTTTTTTGATAAAAAAAACTTAATGAATATTAATATATAATAATAAATTTAAATTTTAAAATATATGATAATTCAGTATTTTTTTAATAAATTAAGTGATGTAATGAATGAAAAACGATAAAACAATATTTGATAACACAACTCGAAGAAGTTCTAAATGGTTGATAATCCCAAATCAAACAGTATTTTTTTTAATAACAATCTTTTCTAAACCAATAAATTAAGTGATGTAATAAATGAAAAACGATAAAACAATATTTGATAACACAACTCGAAGAAGTTCTAAATGGTTGATAATCCCAAATCAAACAGTATTTTTTTTAATAACAATCTTTTCTAAACCAAGAACAAACTACCTCTTAATTACTTTACTCTACCGACAACTTTTATAAATATAAATATAAATAGGATTTTGACAAAATAAAATAAAATAAAATGAAATTAATAAGTCTGCGGCCTTGTGAAGCTGCGAATCGTTGGTGTGATCTTCCATGGGCCTTGAACTGCAAAAAACTGACAACTGCTCTCTTCTTTATTCTTAAAAAAATAATTACCTTTGTCAACACCCTAATTGGCATTCTATACTTTCTACTAAATCCATTTCAAATAAATAATTAGACATTTATTTACTTTTTCAAAATATTCAAATATAATTTATATACTTTTCTTACTTGAAGTTAAATTATAAAATACTAAAATTTGATAATAAAAAAATAAGTTAGATTTATTCTCGTCATATACTTAATGAATCAAATAAAACTGAAAGAAAATTTAAGTAAATTGGTAAAACGTTTAAACAAATATTTCAACAAAAAATTCCTCGTTCAAAACGTTAATTCGTTAAAGAAAAAAAAAACAATATGCCTATTTAGGGTAGGCCCTAGAATGAGCCGAGTTAACCAGACCTTTAAAAACATTTAACCAACTAAACTAATCTTTATTTTTTTTATTTTTTTTTGTTAATTATAATATATTTTTAATATAATGATAAATAAAAATAATATTTTAATATAATATATATATATAAGATTGCTGTTCAACATATTTATAGACAAGTTAATGGGAAAGAGACAGAGTTGTTGTTATGATGTGTATAAGTTGTGTCCATTTTTTAATATGAATGAAAATAAAGAATAAAGAATGATGTGTATAAAATATTTAAAAATAAAGAAAATATTCTTTTTTTTTTAAGTAAATACTATTTATTCAACTGAGTTTGATCCATGAAGAAAATTAATTAAAGGGCTTGCTTTAGCCTGTACTGTACGTAGTTGACATAATTAAGTTTTAGTAATGATAATTGTAATTACTAGCTAATAGTCATTTATTAGTTTACCGTAAATTTTAAGTGTGAGTGAAATTAAACTCCACCAAGGTAGCACAGTGGTAAGAGTTGATTTAAAACACCAAAATATCACAGGTTTAATTTTATAGAAAAGTGTTTTGAGTTTAAGCGGTGAATCATGACGATTGAAAAGTCATGCTAGTTCTTTTTTAATTCTTAAAAAGTATGAGTGAACTTTTAACACTTTTTTCATTTTCAATAAAATGAATTTATTTTTGGAAAGACTAATATGATTTTTATTGTCATAATCTTTGTTTAAATCAGAACCTTACTCACTTGTAATATTTTATAACTGACAATTTTTTAAAATTTGTGTTAATTTATTTTTAGAAATAGATACATTTATTTATTTTTGTATAAAATATAATTCAACTTTAGTTTCTTTCAAAATTAAAAATTATATTTTAAATCATTTGTCAAAGTTATTGTGAACTTTATAATTAGGTAATTGATTATATTAGAAATTATGTAACTTCTCACCTAAAAAATAAATAATTTAGGTAATTGATAAAATAGTCATAATTTAAAGGAATATATGTATTTATTATTATTTGAGTGAGGGGTTCCAATTCCAAATATTAATAAAGTAAATAAAAAAACAACAACATTTGGAATATAAAATAAAGGAGGAATGAAATTGTGGTGGGTGGGCAGCAGTGAGCAGTCCTAATCCCTTACATGTCATTAGCCAAATAGCCGCGTAATTAGCAGTTTTAAAATGGATTCCATGATGACATTGCTAACATCATTTATTCATTTACAACAATTAATAACTTCATTATCAGACTAATCAACATTGTATTAACTATAATAGACATTATTTTATTTAATGACCATGTCCACTCACCAGCTGCTTAACGCTAGCTAGACTGCTAGTTATAATTGATATGTATTTTACATTGTTTGTAACTTTGTTAATGTTACCTTTACACTTAGAATTTTACATTCTCAAATTAAATTAAAATAATAAATATTTTGAGCTATATTAAAATAAAATAAAAAGACAAATAAATGAAATAAAATAGCTAAATAAGATACATATTTAACATCACTAAAATTACAATTATATTTTTTCAAAAAAGAGAAAAAAATCAATCGATCTAATACTTAAACCAAAGGCATAAGACATGAATTAACGCTCAAGCCAGAAGTGGAAGTCCAATCAAGCAAAGGCGGATGTGCTCAACAGGTAGCTCAAGTCCAATCATGGAAGCCCTAACGCGGAACATATCCTTGCCCTTCGAAAGGTTAATTCGATGCTACCCACACATGCAGTGTATGTATTTCACTCCTGAAGTAACACTTATACACAAAAGTGAAGCATTACTTCTCTCATTTGTTGATTTTTTTTTTATTTATTTTTTTGTATATGTGGCATTTTCTTAATACACAACATGCATAGGTAGCATCGAACTAATTCCTTCGGAAGGATCGTTAGACACCTTGTCATCTTCCTCGGGTAGGATAAACATCGACCGATTTGGTTGATTTCCAACAAACCGAAATCTAAAATGATCAACAAGATTGAGGAATTATTTTGGTGTTATAAACCTGAGTCTCTCCTTTGGTTTTTTAAAAATTAATACAATTCTAATTTCTTTATTATATTTTAAAATATAATAAATTTTAATATAATTCATAATTATACTATTCTAATTTTATTAAAATAATTATTAATAATATTTTATTTTATATAAATAATATTTTTTAATATACAAATATTTATAATAATACATAAATTTTAATTAATATATAAATAAAAATTATTTATATAAGTTAAAATATAACGAATTATATATAAAATAGTTTAAATTATATAATAATGTTATTAATTATTTTAAAACTATATTTATATGATAATAATATATATTTTTTTATTAATTTCAATATATTTAATAATACAAATTACTTATATGATAAAGATTAAAATAATAATTTATACAAATATAAAAGTAAAATAGTCTTTTATATTTTTTAATTTTAAACTATTTCAAAAATTTATATAAATTAAATAAATTGATATATTATTTATTTTTCCAAAACGATTTATATGCATTAATATTCTATAATTTTCTTCTCGAGTGTCTATTCACTTAATAATCTTTTTTGAGTGAGTTGTATGAGAAGAACAACACTCAAAATAAAGCATTTCTATTTAGGAAACTTTACTCGTTGAAATATCAAAATGAGTCTTCAATGTTCGAGCATTTAAATATTTTTCAGGATATTCTAAATAAGTTGGCTGCGATAGGAATGGAATTTGATGATGAGCTTCATGTTATGTGTTTGATTAATTCTTTGCCTGATAGTTGGAAACACTTGTGGTTTCTATTACCAACTCTGTTTCACAAGGTAAGCTCACTTTGAGAATGATAAAAGAGAGTGTGTTGAATGAAGAAGCTAGAAGAAAAGAACAAGGTTTCTCGACTCCAAGTCAGGTGTTCGTGATCGAGAGAAGGGGTAGAAGTAAAATAAAACTCTAAAGAATCGCAATGGAAGTTCTGACAGATCACGGGGAACATGCAACTCGAGAAAAGAGATTACATGTTATCATTGTGGCAAGGTAGGACACAACAAGTAGCAGTGCATATCTTTCAAGCGGGAACAAAAGGAGAATAAGCAAGATGGAAGTAGTAAGGTTGCAGTTGTGGGTGGTAACGACATCGATATTGTTTACGACAATGATAGTATCAACTTTGTTTCTCAAGATACAGAATGAGTGGTAGACTCGGGTGTTTCTTATCATGTCACCAATCGTTGTGATATATTTACTTCTTACACTAGTGGAAAACTTGATTTAGTGACGTTGTGAAACCATGTTACGTGTAAGATTGTTGGAAAAGGAGATGTATGTTTGGATACTAACACTTCGTGCAAGATACTTTTGAAGAATGTTCGACATGTTCCCAATATTCGGATGAATTTGATTTCCACTAGAATTATTGATGATGAGGGATATTATAGTCACTTGTGAATGAAAATGGAAACTCACTAAGGGGTCTTGGTGGTAGCTAAAGGAAGGAAAGTCGGTTCTCCTATTTTTTGAAAAAGGCTAAATCTTACGGGGAGAAGAAAATGCAATTAATCATTGTTCAACACAACTTTGGCATAAACAACTTGGTCACTTAAGTCATAATGGCATGTGAGTTCTCTCCAAGACAATCGATCTTCAAGGCTTGAAGTACACAGATGTGAAGACATGCATGGATTGCTTAGTTGGTAAGCAACATAGAGTTTGCTTCAAGAGTTTCTCTTGATCTAGGATGTCCAATATCCTAGATATGGTTCACATAGACATATGTTATATGAATTCATTGACTTTAAGTGGTGCTCATTATTCCATCACTTTCATCGATGATTGCTCAAGGAATGTGTGGGCTTATTGCTTGTAGACTAAGGATCAATCATTGGATTACTTCAAGTTGTTTCACACTGAAGTGGAGGGAGAAATTGGGAAGAAGTTGAAATGTGTTCGTTCGGACAATGGTGGAGAATATAGAGGGTCATTTGTGGAATACTATAGAAGTCACGGGATCAAACTTTTGAAGACTATGCCAAAAACACCTCAACATAATGGAGTCGCGAAGAGGATGAACATGTCTATCAATGAGAGAATCTTGTGTATTGTCTCATGCTAAGTTGCCAAAATCCTTTTAGGGAGAGGCAATGAAGACATCAGTTGATCTGATTAACCTTTCACCCTCAACTCCTTTAGATGATGACGTTCCAAAAAGAGCTCGGAAATGTAAAGACGTCTCTTATGATACTTGAGAATTTTGACTGTAAATTATTTATTCATGTTCCTCAATATGAGAGAGCTAAGCTTGATAGTAAAATGAAACAATGTATCTTTATTGGGTATGGTCACAAATAATTTGGGTACCAATGTTGGGACCCGGTTAACAAGAAACTCATTAAAAGTAGAGATGTGATATTCTTTGAAGATCAGACCATTGAAGACTTTGAGAAAAAAGAAAAGTCAAAGTCTACGAAGAAGGAATTGTCCGATAATGGTAGGATTCATACACCACAATCACAACTCAATGATGTGGAAAATGCCCAAGTTGATGTTGAGCCAACAGAGGAAGATGAACAAGATGATGATAGTTCTCTAGAGCCACATGATGATCAGCATATTAGAAGATCTAGTAGGCAACGACAACCTTCTAGTATGTATCCTCCCAATGAGTATGTGATGTTGACTGGCGAGGGAGAACTAGAAACCTATCAATAAGTATTGTCTCATGAAAACAAGAACAAGTGGTCGATGACAATGCAAGAAGAGATAAATTCTTTACAAGAGAACGAGACTTATGACTTGGTAAAACTTCAAAAAAGAAAGAAGACTTTGAAGAACATGTGGGTATTCAAGTTGAAGCATCAAAAGAATAGCTCACAACTCGATACAAGGCAAGACTGGTTGTGAAGGACTTTGGTTAGAAAAATGGGATTGATTTTGAAGAGAACTTCTCACCGGTTGTGAAGAGGTCATCCATCAGAGTTGGGTTAGAATTGGTTGCTAGTCAAGATTTGGAAATTGAACAACTTGATGTGAATGGTGAGTTGGAGGAAGATATCTATATGAAACAATCTGAGAGTTTTAAAGTTAAAGGTAAAAACATCTTGTCTAAAACTTGAGGAAAAACATGTACAGGCTCAAACAAGCGCTTAGACAATGGTATAGGAAATTCAACTCATTCATGGAAACAAATGGGTACAATAAGACTACTTCTGATCATTGTGTTTTCATCAAGAGATACGTCGTTGATGATTATGTTCTTCTTCTTCTTTATGTTGATGATATGTTGATTGTTGGGCAAGATATTGCAAAAATTGAGAAGTTCAAAATGGATTTGAACAAGTCTTTTGCGATGAAGGATTTGGGTTCAGCGAAGCAGATCCTAGGCATGGAAATCACAAGAAACAAAAAGAACATAACACTTTGTCTTTTGTAGGAGAAGTACATTGAGAATGTACTTGAGAGGTTTGCAATGAAAAATGCAAAACCGATTTCAGTTCCATTTGTAGGTCATTTCAAGTTGAGTTTTAAACAATGTCCTACAAGTGAGAAAGAGAAAGGTGAGATGAAGAATGTACCTTATGCCTCCATAGTTGGTAGTCTTATGTATGTCATGGTATGTATCAGACCAGACATAACACACGCAGTTGGTGTTGTTAGTTGGTATCTCTTCAACCCGGGAGAAGAACATTGGTTGGCTGTTAAGTGGATTCTTGAATATCTTCGAGGCTCTTCGAAAGTACGTTTATTCTTCAGAAGTGACACTCCTGTTTTGAAAGGCTTTACAGATTCTGATATGGAGGGTGATGTTAATTCAAGAAAATCGGTATCAAGTTTTTTGGTTACCTTTGTAGGCGGTGCTATTTCGTGGCAGTCAAGGTAACAAAAGTGTGTTGATTTGTCTACTACAAAAGCTAATTATATTTTATCTATTGAGATATGTAAAGAGGTGGTGTGGATGTAGAAGTTCCTATAGGAGTTGGGCCAAAAGTAAGAGAAGTTCACTTTATTTTGCGACAATCAAAGTCTCATTCATCTCTCGAAGAATTCAGTTTTTCATTCGAGATCTAAACACATCGACGTGAGATATTATTGGATACGTGATGTGCTTCAGGCAAAATAGTTGAACTTGGAGAAGATTCATACAAGTGAGAATTGTGCAGATATGTTTGCGAAGTTCTTTCCTAAGGACAAGTTTGAAGATTGTATCGGGAGAGAGCGGGTTTATTAGAGTCCGTGAAGGTGCGCTGATGGGGAAATTTATTGGGGTCAGCTCAAATTGTTTTGGGTTTGACCAAAAATAAAGCCCATTAGGACATTTAATTAATTAAAAAAAAATTTGTTCTTCTTCTCCCTAGCGGTTGGAATTGATTTAACGAGGCGAGAACACCAGCCCTTCTTATATTCTTCTCCGATCAGTTTGTTTTTTGGCTAGCCATCTTTGATGATGATATATGTTGTAATGACAAGTTAGAATGAGGTTATTTAATTTTTATTAGATTATCTCTAGATTTGTATTGGACAACATTTTATACCCATTGATATAATAGATGATTTAAGTGACCTAAAGGTCCTGTGGTTTTACCTAAATTAAGTTTTTCACGTAAAATCTCGGTGACTTGTTCTTTGATTGTTCGAAAAACTATTTTGCTTAAATTGAATTGGTTGCTCATTTGACTATACAGAAGGAGAAGAATAATTCTTAGGTCATTGTTGTAGCTTGTCTATTTGGATTGTTAAATATATGCTTTTATTCGATTTTCTCTTAACACTAAGTTATTACACATTATATTTCCCTTTGAATAAGAAAAAACTGGATTTAATTTGATTTTTTTTAAACCGGGTTGTTGTTAGCTCAAAAATTGCAACAAAAAAAATCATAAGATCTTCTAAATAGTTAAGAATGTTTTCGAATCAACTCAAAATGATTTGATAGAGTTTTTGACCAAATTCATAAAATTTCTTAAAAGCTCCCGATTTTGAATTCAAAATTAGGTCACAAGGAAGCTATTCATAAACCTCGATTTGAGTTTGGAGTCGAATTGGGAAAATTTTGAATTTCCGATGAAGCTTCAGATTTTATGATCAAGCTCCGGCGAGGTCTTTAAGAGCTGATTGATAACTCCGAGAAAGCCTAGACGAAATCTAAACGATAAATGGAACTTTCTTATGTGTTTCAGGATTGAAGACCTCAAACAAAAAAAATGGACGTTTGGATGAAAAATACGACCTCAACTCGGCCCAAACTCGGACAACCGCACGCGAGTTGAATCACTTCCCACCTGGTCCAACAGTGTGTCGGCCAACTCCCTACCGCATTGACCCGGTTCAGACCTCCGCCCATGCCGCTTACTGCGAATAGAATTTTTAAATTTAAATTGTTTATAACCTTTTGAAGCTTTAAATGATTTAAAAAAAATATATAAAACATTTTAAAAATATTTTTACAGTAAAAACAAATTTTTTTTTATTAATGGCTAATTTTGTTCATTTTTAATATTTTTTTCTAAAAAAATTAAAAATTAAACTTCTCTATGGTTTATTTGAAAAGTAAGTTGATTAGTTTATATTTCATGTTTAAAATTCAGTTAATACTCATGAATGAATGTATCTAATTTATTTAAAGTAATGCATTTATAATTTATTTAAATTCATGCATTTATAATTTAATTACATTAAGGAATTTATTTAATTTATTAAAATTCATGAATATCTCGATAAATTAATAAATTTATCGATTAATTAGTAAATTATTAATTTATCGATTAATTAATCATTTTCTCCTGTCCTAAATGTATTAATTTATTGAGGTTTTACTGTATTTATGATTTAAATCCTTAAATTTTAATATTTTTATTCAAACTTAAATAAATTTAAATAAAAAGTTTAAAAACTGATAAAAAAAATTAAAGTAAACATTATTATTACAACGGCCACATAGAAGGAAGTATGAATGTTGTTTCTTAAAGGTAACTAAAATCCAAACAGTAAAACATAATCTCTAAAATATGATTAAATACGTTAAATGTTTTGTTAATTTAAAAAAAAAAAAAATAGGTGGCAACTCTAAAGTAAAAATTCAAAATTCTTAATTTATTAAAAAATTTAAAATTATTGTCTAAAATCAAATCAGGAATTAAAATAAATAAATTTAAACAAAATTAAAATTTTAAGAACCGATATGGTGAAATTGAGGTGTTACAATTATAAATATTTTTTAAATATAAAATTATTAATATAATTATTCACATTTTTACAAAAATTAATTACAAAATTATTGTAAAAACAATCCAACAGAATAATTCAAAACAAGGTATTATATTAAAAGAAAATACGTAATTATCCTTATTTAGCTTAATAACTTCTAGTTGTTACTATTTAAATCCCACACTAACTTGTTTAGTCACTAAATTACCTTCCAAATAAAATTAATTAAAAATGTTTTTTTAATATATATATATATATATATATATATATATATATATATATATATATATATATATATATATATATATATATATATATATATTATATTCTCAAAATCTTAGGATAATAAATTATGTTTTTAAAAATAATAATATGTTTCTCAAAAGTATTTTTATTTATATATTATTTTCAGGGACATTTTAATATATTATATATATATATATATATATATATATATATATATATATATATATATATATATATATATATATATATATGGGGTTCACCTATTTATACTAATATATTTGTTTAAAATAAATATAATAAACCTGATTAAATATTTAATTGGTTAATCTTATTTATTATTAAAAAGGACTTCATCAGAAAATCATATATAACTTGGTCTGATTTATTTATCTTTATTTTAAAATGTTTATAAAATGATATCATTAATTACTTTTTAAGAAATATATTATCATAACGTTATGAATTACTTATAAATATTTTAAATTTGATCTGGATTAACTTAAATATAACTTCATGGAAAAAAGAGTTACCCAAATTTATTATCTTTGTTTTAAATCTACAATTGAATGAGGTGTTGCTTGCAAATTAGTCTGTTTGGATAATAAAATCATTTCTTATGATACATTAAATTATTATTATTTAATATAAGATTTTACTTCTCGGTAATTATATATACTCCTTAAACTTAAGGCGTTAAGGCGTTTTAAGTGCAATCAAATCTTATTAAAATTATTTGAGGTTAAACTCACAACTACATCTCAGATCATTAGTGTAAGCTGGCTAAGATTACAATGAATTGTGGTGAAAATTAGCAAGTCAACTAAGACATGGCTGGAATTTGTAAATAAAAAAATAATTAAAAAGTAATATTTTTTTTAGTTTCTTACTAGAAAAACAATAGAGTTCAAACAATTGCTTGTGTCAGCTAGCAGTGATATTTATTTATTACAAAATCCTGCTGGAATCTTAGTGTATATATTCAAATTTAAAATGACAATGATAGGTTTGAATTTTCAATTATTGCTTACAATGGTCTGCTCAAACATGTACATATTTATGTTTTAGCCAAACACTTAACATTTAAACTACAATTTTGAGTTAAGTTGATTTCCTATATATATATATATATATATATATATATATATATATATATATATATATATATATATATATATATATATATATATATATATATATATATATTACTTAATTGTGACAAAATAATTGTAAAAGGAGTCTCGATCTGTTATTACAATTAGTCAATTGCTAAAGCATCATCTTCTTTTGTAATGGATGTTTATTTTTGGGAGCAGGTTAACATAATTTTTTAATTATTGTTTATCAGACATTAGACATTAAATTTTGATCTAAATATATATATTTTAAGGTTAATAAGTTGACTTTATGTTGATAGTGAAATGGGCAAAATCCCATATCATTCAAGGGGCAGTTAGCATTGTCTTTTCAAAGAAGAAGAAGTCACTTTCTAAATTGCAAATAAAAAATTGTTAGCAAAAAATAATATAAAAATACAAATAAATAAATATTAATAAGAATATTCACTAGTCAATGGTTTTTGATGTCAAGGTACTAGAGTTAATTGGAGGAAAGGGAAGCTGTCAATTTTAATTAAAAATGTTTTTTTTTGTAAATAATTTTGTAACAAATAAAAAAATAAAAATAAATAAAAGGCTTATTTAGTTCAATTGTAGAGAGCAATATTCATATATATATATATATATATATATATATATATATATATATATATATATATATATATATCAATTACAGTTTCAAATTTAATGAAAACTATATTTGTAAATAGCTAAATATGGAACCATTTACCCATATATAATAATCATTATAATAAATTAAAAGAATCATCAGCTGATTGTACATATGTCCTAATCAAAGACTAATGAATCAGAAAATAATAAAAATAAAAGATTCTCTCGTCATACTTAATTAATTAGGAAATCCAGATTCCAGAATATTACTTTGGCATACTAAATGTCTAAAGTTATTTTGTCTTAATATACTTTGGATTGTAAAAGTAAAATAGATGATCAATATATAATTTAATAATGTTTATAAATATGTCAATAAATTTTGCAAGAAAAAAAATTAAAGATAATTATAAAAATATTAAATTATCTCTACTGATCCATTATTAATTATCAAGACATCTTTTAATAAATGATTTCCCATTCTTTTCATCTCTTGTCACTTTTTGTTTGCACTAGTTTATTGTTTTAATATATATATATATATATATTTATTCTTATTTTTTTTACTTTGTTATTTTTTTTCATAGTTGATATGTAATAACTTGTAAAAAAAAATACCTATTTTGGATTGATATGATAAAATAGTTTCCATTGGGCTAAAAAACTATTTTGGCCCAATAACATGTGGTTGTGTCATTTTAAATTTATATAAAATGAGGATTGTCACAATTTCAATTGGAGTATTATGGAAGCTGTTTTCTGTCAAAATTAAAGTGAACTGAAAAAAAATCATCATAAAAGTTAAATAAGTTTATTTATTCAATTTGAATAAGCTTTGATAATGTGTTACTCAAGTATAGCTTTGTTTTCATCTCTTTACATAATTGTTTTGGTTGCTATATTGCATCTCTTTACATCCATAACAATTTGAAAAGCATCATTTATGGTAGGACACAATATCAGATTGACAAAATTCATATAGAAACCCTTATCTTAAAATTTGTTTAATTTAACCTCAAACTTGTAATCATATGTCAACATTCATAAATTTAGTTTGATGGTTATTTTAAAATAACATAGTAATACATCAAGCTAGAGAGCATAATGAATATCTAGATTTTATAACCAACTATTAATGGATGCATAGTGTTGTAGCTTTGTTTGTGGAAGGTTCTTGAATATATATGAACAGATTTTATCACAAATTCATTAGAATCTAGTGTTAACTTTTTGGGAAGATTAGTTGAAGTAGGTGTAAATTGACTTAAAATCTTAGTTTTACAAAGTAAAATAGATTAAGATGGTGTTAACTTTGTTAATATAATAAAATTTTATTTTTAAAAATATACTTTTCCCTTAATTTGTAATATTGAGGAGTAAAAACATACATTAATGGATAAATTATTTGAACCAAATAGCAACTTATAATACAAATATTTTTTTTTTTTTGTGTATTTTAATTTTTTTTAATTAATTATCATTATTTCAAATATGGAGTTATATACACACAAAAAAAAAATTAAAGAAAAGAAAATTCACAAAATAACGTTAACAAAATCAAAACAACTAAATAATAATTTGTAATAATTAAAATTTTAATGAAAAAATCAAACAACCTTATAATTTTTTGGGGTGCATCTAAATATTTGTAACCATGAGTGACAAAGTATGACAAATAAAACAAACCAATCATACGATGTTTAAAAATCTTTACCAAAATACCAAATATTATATGCAACTATAAAAAGTTTTTTTTTTTTTTTTTTTTTATACCGATGGTCGATAAATAATGCTGAAAAAAATTCTACTTAACGATAATTGTAAATATATAAATGATTAAAAAATTAAGAAATTTGTAAAAATAATGAAATGATATTGGAAAATTTTTCCCACTTAAATATTTGCTTTAGTGATTTTTTTTATTGAAAAATCTAAAAAAATTTCTTTAAATCCAGTAATTTAATCTCATTTGTTAATACAAAGAAACTCAATAAATAATCACTAAAATAATCGGAAATATGAATAAAAAATTACTCATCAATCACTAAAAATATATTCAATAAAAAAAATTTGAAATACTAAAGTTAACTCAAAATGAAAGAAAACTAGAACGAGGCCCCTTTCATGCTAAGCTTTCATATGGATTTATCAATCATCAAACAAGAACTAGACCAGACTGCCAAGCAAGACCTATACTTTCCTTTTATGATGCTCAATCAAACAGGGCCTTAAACTCAGCCCTACAGCACAGGCTTCAGTTATCCTCCGCAACATCATTCTAGCGACAACGATGACCTATCGGTGACGCCCTTCCGGCGACGACGACTTTCCGGCTAAACATCGGAAGGGGGCGGAAACTCTTGAGGTCCTTCGTATCGATCGTGAGTTACTGACCTAGACGACGGCAGCCACGGTCCATCACTGTAGTCGACTAGGAACTTCCTTGAGCTTCTGCGACACCAGCGATATCTGAATCGTGTCTCCTAAATCTTCTTCAACCAGACGGCCAGGCCAATCAAAGCTCAGTCTTGAGAGCTTAGACTTCTCCCCTGAGTCGAAACCTCTATACTTGTGTCTCAACCTCCCTTCGGTTCACAGCCGATTAGAATTCATATAGTTAAGTACAACAAACCCTAACCTTCTATGATACCATGTAACCAAAACTGTGAATTTTTAAAATAGTCAACAGTTTTCATTCACTGGTAATTTTACACATATTGTTACAAGAATCAGGCTATGGAAGATTATAGAATCTACCAATTTACTTTTATAATCTTGTTCTTGATCATCTTTGATTTCTGCTGTATTCCTTAACGATCAATAAGCTTCAAGATGTAGCAAGTTAGAATGAGGCATTATCCTGTAAATGTTATTCTTGTTATTTACCAATTCGTGTTATTATGACAGTACTCCTAAGCTATCACATAATTAGATTTGAACTCGTGATTTAGGCTTTCAAATTTATAAACCTTTTCCGCTAGTGTAATCTTTGTTTAACACGCACTAATGTAGAATTCATATGGTATTTGTGATTTGAATTTAGGTTTTATATGCATACTGAAATTTCCACCCCAGCAATGGATGCCAATGCCAGTGGAGGAAATGCAAGCTTAGAACCACGAGATGATCAGGAATTTGATTCAAACGAAGCAGCTTATGAATTATACAAAGAGTATGCCAAATCTATTGGTTTTGGCACAGCAAAACTGAGTAGCCGTCGCTCAAGGGCATCGAAGGAGTTCATTGATGCAAAATTCTCATGCATCAGATATGGAAACAAGCAACAATCAGACGATGCAATCAATCCTCGACCTTCACCAAAGATAGGCTGTAAGGCCAGCATGCACGTGAAACGAAGGCCAGATGGAAAATGGTTCGTTTATAGTTTTGTGAAAGAGCATAACCACGAGCTTCTTCCCGAACAATCACATTTCTTCCGAAGCCACTGGAACGTCGATCAAACTAAAAACGATCATAAAATCCGAAGACGCAAGATAACTGACGTGGTATCCAAAAAATATGGCGAATATCAATTCTCCAGCCCTCTGGAGAGCTACCATATCCGAAATCAGCATGACAAGGGCAGAAGTTTGACTTTAGAGGGGGGAGATGCTCAGCTTTTGCTAGAACTCTTTGCTAATATGCAGGATGAGAACCCTAAATTCTTTTACGCTATAGATTTTAACGAAGAGCATCGTCTGAGGAATGTGTTTTGGATTGATGCTAAAGGCTTGGATGATTATAAACACTTTGGTGATGTTGTTTCATTTGAGACTTCATATGTTGTTAACAAGTACAAATTACCATTAGTTCTTTTTATCGGTGTGAACCATCATATTCAGCCAATATTGCTAGGATGTGCTTTGATTGCAGATGAGACCGTTTACACATATATTTGGCTTATGCATACATGGTGCATGTCAATGGGGGGTCGTCCTCCAAGAGTATTGTTAACTGACTTTAGCAATCCTTTAAAAGCAGCAATTTCATCCGTCTTTCCAAACACCCATCATTGTTATAATCTTTGGAATGTGGTTGAGAGGATTCCAAGGCTAGTAGATTACGTTAGCTTGTGGCATGATAACTTCATGGACAAGTTTGATAAATGTATTTATAAGTCTTGGACAGAAGAGCAGTTTCAAAAGAGGTGGTGGAAGCTTCTAGAAAGGTTCAATCTTAGAGAGGATGATTGGATGCAATCCTTGTACGAGGACAGAAGAATGTGGGCACCTACTTTCATGAGAAACATGTCATTTGCTGGTTTGTCTGCAGCTTCTCGATCTGGCAGTATGAACGCCTTCTATGACAAGTATATCAATGGTGAGACCTCTTTGACAGGCTTTATAGAACAATATAAGTCGATTCTTCAAGAGAGATATGAGGAAGAAGCAAAAGCCGATTTCGATGCATGGCATGAAACTCCCGAACTGAAATCTCCATCGCCTTTTGAGAAACAGATGTCTTCGGTTTATACACATGAAATATTCAAGAAATTTCAAGTCGAGGTTTTGGGAGCTTCTGCATGTCACCTTAAGAAGGAAAAAGAAGATGAGACGACCAAAACGTATTTAGTGAAGGACTTCGAAGCTGATCAAGATTTTCTGGTGGAATGGGACGAAATGAGATTGGATATTTATTGTTCTTGTCGCTCTTTCGAATTTAGTGGTTATATATGCAGGCACGCGATTGTTGTTCTCCAGATGTCAGGGATTTTTAACATCCCATTCAAGTGTATACTTCAGAGATGGACAAATGCTGCTACTAGAAGGCATCCTATTGGTGATAAATTGGATGACTTACAATCCAGTAGCCGTCGTTATAATGACCTCTGCCGAAGAGCTATAGTTTTGGGTGAGGAAGGATCCTTGTCTGAAGAGAGCTATAACATTGCTTTAGATGCCATAAAAGAAGCATTGAAGCAATGCACGGGTTTAAGTAATGGTAATACTAATGAATCAAGACCAAACATCTCTTCTATTCCTTCGATTAGTGGAGCTGAAGTTAGTCAAAACAAAACTGCAACACCCAGTGAGTATGGTAATGTAGGGGTAGGAAAAACTGATAAGGCTTCGAAGAGAGCCAAGAACACAAATGACTGTAGCAATACAAATAAACAAAGGAAGGTTGGTAACGTTTTATCGGTTCTTGTGCTTTATTGTGATCCTCAATTTTTTTGTTATAAAAATCTGAATTTGAAGTAACAAGTTTGCTTCTCTATTTCAGGTATCTTCAAATCTAGACGTTACTAATACTGTTGGGACACAAGTCGGCTTTCAACAAATGGTTTGTAGCAATTCAATTCTTTTTAATGACTCAGTCTAACCTACCATAAGAATACAACTTTTAGGCTTATGTCATCAGAAGTAGAACACCGGTTATTAGGGGTGTAAGTCAAGCTGTTCAAATAATTTGCAATAGCTAATGGTTATATATCTTATTATTAAAACTGTAAGCAAGTAAAAAACATCAAAATATTATGATCTCATAGTACATTTGCTTATATGTTTAAGGTTTAGAAGTTTATGCTCAATTTTTAAGATTTGTCGACAACCTTATAACTTGTTACATTTTGAGAATAATATTGATCTATAATGACCCATGTTGTTTGATAGTATAATGTTCTTTTTTAGTTTATATATTTTAGATTATAACTGCCAAACCAATCGAATATCTGAACAAACCTAACTGACCATTCAACCTACAACTTGCGGTTGGAGATTTTAGAAAACAACTCAGTCGGGTTTTTGCTAAGAAACCCGAATGAAGCGCTTACACCCTCTACATGATCTCTATGACTGTGATCCTAGTGCCTGCTTATACCTTGTTTATATTTTGGTAATTGTTCAGTTGAAGTTCAATCTAGGAGGGATCTCATAAGCTGACTGTCTATAAATGCCTACTTTGAATCTTGATACTTGAATTGTCTGGTGTGTAAGCCTGCTCTACCTTACATGGGAATGGATGATCATGGAACAATCTGTTTTCCAACTGTGTGGAATGTGATACTTGTTTTCATTTCTCATAGTATGCCATTTTTATCCATCAGTAAATATGTGTTAAGATGCTGAAGTTTGATTGGCATAATGTGGCAGGAGTTGGCAAACACAAGGCCAGCACAATTTCATGAGTTGATGCCGGCTCACTTGCAAAATGTAATGATACCACCTATGTTTCATAACATGGTACCAACTCAGTTTCACTCGATGGCTTCAAGTACTACTACTACTACTTCTGCTACACAGGTTCATGACTCTCACCTTTCACACGATTAGCTCCAAAATTTCAGTTCATGTATGTATGTATAGATAGATTGATTCATTAGAATCAGTTATCTTTTTTTTTTGTGTGTAGTGTCTAGTTTCAAACTGAAGGATAATGCTAGCTTTTGTTGTTGTTGTTGTTGTGTATAATTAATAATGATGGGTCTTATTATAGTGTTGAATATCTGCTTGACTAGTATCTGCTGCTAAATACAGTTTCTCTGGGAAACCTCAATTTTGCGCGGCGATATGCAGCAACAAGGTAAAAGAGGAGGGTTGTAAAGTATACATTTTTGTTTATATATATTGAAAAAGAAAACAGTGATGGTAAATTGGTTATATTATTGTTGATAGACAAGAAATCTCAATTTAGAGATATGCTTCTCATTGGGTTAGGTCAGGTTTTAACTTTTGAGAGAGTTGTTGTTTAACATGATTTTAAATGCCTGAGTTACAAGAGTTGAAATTAAGACACCACCCATTCTTTGCATATCTTCTTATGAATGAATGATTGTTGAAACCATCTGTTGGATTAGGAACAATTGATTCAGTATAAACCCGAGAAAGCAAACAACTCATTTGGATATTCATGCCTTGTTAGAAGAAAATTCTTGATAAGCCTATACAATGTGTTCAATTTCAAATTGGTAAGCTTATTGTTTCAAATAAATGTGTGCTCTGTTGTTATTGATTTGATAAGAAACACCTCTGAGAATTGTTTGATGTATTATAATTGACCCCTATATCCAAATGCATTATTACTAAATGGATAGAAAGGAGAGTAGTATTGATATGTGAATGATTGAGAAGACCCAAAAACTAAATTACTGCACACATGGGAAAAGAGGGGGAGATTGATAGAAGAAAAACAGCTGTTGGTGTTTACAAAGAAGTAGTAGAGAATGACACAACTCAAAAGAAGAACAATTTGAATAGTAAAGTAGACAGGGTCTTTTTTAGTCTAGTTCTTGAACCTCGTCCAAAGCATAGTTGTTGGTGGATACGTTGGCGTAGTTAACCTTGTTGAACCTAACCACAACTGGGTATCTTGTCTTTGGATCCTGCTTATTCATTAATGATGCAGCAGCAGCAATAGCTCAGTTTTAAATGATAGACATTAAAAGAACAGAGCTAATATAGTTGTAAATTCAAATTACCTGATCAACTGCTACCACAGACCCAACTCCCTTGAACCAATAGGATTCCCTCCTCAGGATCCGCACCTAGAAGAATATTAAGAAGAAGAGTCTGAGCAAGTTATATGTATGATGAAATCAGACCATGATCAGATTCCAAGACCGCACCTTTGCACCTCTCTTAGGTCCAATGGGTGGTGGTTTAGGGGCTGCCTTAGCCTCTGCTGGCGCCTCTGTCTTAGCAGGTGTTTCTTCATCACTGGCGGCACGGACAGTTACCAGCTTTCTAGAAGCTGCAGAAGTAGTAGTAGTAGTAGTAATAGGGTTCTTGAGAGAGAAGGACAAGTTTGTCCTGGTGGAAGATGATGATGATGTGGTGGCTGTGTTGGAGCTCAGAGTTAGAACAATCCCAGTTGCAGCTGATGCCATGTTGCAGGTAGCCATGCCCTAGTTTTCTCTTTTTTTTCTTTTTCTTTTTCTGGATGATCTATGTGTGTTGAAGATGAAGAAGATGATGATAATCTTTTCACCTTGTGTTTGATTATTTGTGAGCTTAATAAGAGGACAGGAATTACTCACAACACAAATCAAATCCAAATCAGGTCCTCAGATATTTTCTCCATCACTTCTGTTTTTATCTGCTCCAATCGAACTTGGGTTACACCAGTAATTTTCTGACACGTAATCAAAATGTCAATCCTCTTCTGGATAGGGTGATCTCCTTCTCTCCTCTCTTTCTGCTTAACAAATGGAATCATTTTCCTTCTTTTCGGATTCCCTTTCCAATTATGTGTTATGTTTTATTTCTTCTTAATTTTTTTTTTAAGTTTAGAAACATTGCTAGATCTCTATAATTATAGTTTTACTTCAACTTAAATGCATTTTTAGTGAGAATCAAATATAACCCCCAAGTCCAAGATAGCGCTGATTGATCAAAATCTTGGAATAGTTGAGATGTTCAGTCAATCTTGGATATGTAAGACCATAACCATATTGAAAATTAATTATGCTAATATATATGAAATACATAACATACATTTTGCATCTGAAACAATAGTAACTTGATATTCTAATTTAAGATCATCAATTAAGATACTGAAGAACCATTTCCAAATGGATGTAATATTTAAGATACTGAAGAACCATTTCCAAATAGATGTAATATCTTTTTTGATATGTTTATTTGTATCTTGACCCATGCATGCAAGTTGCAGAAACACCCTTCTCACCAACCCCTATCATGCCTCCATTATATAAATTTTCTTAACAACTTATTTTTTTTTTTGTCTCTCCAATGGAGCTTCAACTATTTTTAACTCCACAATTAATTTTATAGCTCAAATGGGACGTCAAGTATTCTGGCTCAATTTTCTTCCAATGTTATATTTTGTCTTAACTTCATATCTTATTTGGGTATCAATATTTAACGTTTTTAATGAAAATCGAACATGTAAATTTTGGTCTCTTAAATAAGATTATTATCATTTAAGCTACCTAATGTGTAATATTTAGACTCATTTATTAGTTCTAACTATATTTCTACCAATGTGATTCCATTGGATTATGCTCATCATCAAAAACATCACCAAAAAGAGGTTGATTAGGTTGATTCTTGCCTAATCTATTTGTTTTCTTACTATACCTTCCTATTACTTTCAAAATATGTTCATAAATGAATTATCACAATTTAATGATCATTATTTAGAGATTGATTTGGAATGTAATACCAAGATTTTAATCTTACCCTGATACCAAGTTTTTCGGTTGCATTATTGTCTCAAATGATAACTTACGTAATAAAAGTCGATGTCTAAGAAAATAAATATTTTCTAGGCAACTATTATGGGACCCTACTATTAGTTGTTATACATTTGTTATAAAAATAGAGTAACTTGAAACATTATTACCCATTAATATATGTAATTGGTGGATGTGTCTTAACAATTTAGTATCCCTCCAAATATTAACAATATCATAAAAATGAAAAAAGAGGTTTTAAGACTGTGAAAAGAAACCGTTATGGACAATTACTTCACTTACTATAGTAGATTTAAATAAAGCATATCGTAACATGAGTTTTCATAATTTAATTAGAAAGTGCTAATAACATTAAAAAAAAATGAGTTGTCACACATTTTAAAAATATTAGAAAAGTAATGTGATAATTAATGTTGAAGCTCTTATTTAATATATGTGACAAATATATATACAGCCATTTTGTTGAAATAATTTTAAGTAAGAGACTAAAATTGAATGCATAGCTTAAATAGTAAGAAAAGTAGTTGAGAGGGGTGGACTTATTGCAACTCGATTCAGGAAATTAGACATTAACATTCCCTATCGGAAATGGAGGCTCATAAAAATACATTCTATTCTCTATTATGTATATTACTTCTTCAATTGATATATATATATATATATATATATATATATTATACCATTTAAATTCTACTCTTTCATTATTACCTTATAAATAAATCATTTTCCAATACACCCAATTAAATCTAGCAACTATGCTCACCAATAGTCAAATATTTGATGAACCCGTTTTCACCAAGGGCACCTTTTTTTTTATATATATTTACTTCTTTTTTTTTTTTACCAAAAATCATAGTATCATATATTATTTCTTTTTAATTAATTAGTCAATCAAAATATCTTTACTTTAATTTTATAAAATTTAAATATAAACTCAAATTAATATACTTTTTTTTATTAAACAAAAAATTTCAAATAACAAACAAGCTCTTGACCCTGTTATAAATTTCAGAATTCAAAAAGAAATAATAATAATAAAATCAGTTTGTACAGTTGTTGAGAAGAAATGTCACACTCATAACTTATAGTCATTTCTAGTAATGGAATTTTAGAGAAATTTGAGCAAATGACCTAAAAAATAGGGTGAATTGCTTTTGGTGAGTGTGAATAAATTAAATAGCGCTTGTGACCATTTTTTTTCTAACAAAAATGTCTCTATTTCGTCACGCATCCTCAGGTTGCGTGATGCAATTTTTTTATTTTTTTATTTTTCAAAAAATTTTAATTATGAAATTTTTTGGACGAAAATGCCCCAGTTGCGTCACGCAACCCCAGGTGCGTCACGCAACCGCGAGACGAAAAAAAAAAATCCGGTTGCGTCATGCAACTGGAGTTGCGTTACGCAAGGGTATAATTTTCATTAAAAAAAAAGAGGGTCACTAGCGTTATTTAAATTATTCACCCTCACTTCCCTCAATTCAGCCTATTTTTAGGGTCACATGCTCAAATTCCCCCGAATTTTAAGACCCCGAAAAGTTTCTCTTTTTTTTTTCTGACGAAAATGCCCCTATTGCGTCACGCATCCTCAGGTTGCGTGACGCAATTTTTTATTTTTCAAAAAATTTTAATTATGAAAATTTTTGGACGAAAATGCCCCAGTTGCGTCACGCAACCCCCGTTGCGTTACGCAATCGCGTCACGCAACCGCGAGACGGAACAAAAAATTTGAAAAAAAATAAAAAATAAAATTCGGTTGCGTCACGCAACTGGAGTTGCGTTACGCAAGGGTATAATTGTCATTAAAAAAAAGAGGGTCACCACTATTTAAATTATTCACCCTCACTTCCCTCAATTCAGCCTATTTTTAGGATGACATGCTCAAATTCCCCACTTCTTATGATAGTAATGTTACTTTTTAATTAAAAAAAATTTTAATTTAAGAGTTTATATACATATATTAATAAATAATCTTAGAAAATATTACATATTTACTTCATAATATATATATATATATCAATTTTTTTTAAGACAATTTTTTACTTAAAAACGTCTTAAATTAAAAATATATATATATATATTAAAATAATTAAAATTATTCTCATGTATATATATACATGTATGACTATCTAATCTTGACCTGTGTAAGTCCAAATTCTCTCATACAACACACACTGACACACAGGGTGGTTGAAAATGAAGAGAAAATGAATTTGATTGCAACAATTATGGTGACAAATATATATATATATATATATATATATATATATATATATATTATATACACATATAAAAGTTGTAGGTCAAAAACGGTGGCATGTATAAATTATTAAATAGGTGCATTAATAGGGGGGATTCAATTTAAAATTGTGAGTAGATGAAATGGGAACCCCACGAATTTATTAAGTTCACATGGGCATCTTGTTCCATTGCATTCAATATTACGAGTCCTCCTCACTCACTTCTCATATTTACTAATAAATGACCTTTGTCCATACAAAGAAAAATAAACCAACAGCTAACTTTAGCTCATTTGTAATTAATCTGGAGATAAATTATCCAAATGCTTTTATTGCATTGTTATTTTATAGATGAAGGATATTATTAATTAAGGGATTCTAGATTTCGGGTCGCGGGAAGAAAGAATATATACATATAATTGGTATTCGATAATATAAATTAACGGGTATTGGTCTCCTGGGCATCACTCTTGTCATTTGAGTTATCTTAGTGAGTTGTAGATGCAGTTAAGATTGAAATAGTGATAATAATATAGATCTATGGAAAATCTTATAAAAGGAATTCATGTCTTCCATTTTGTGTCATTAAGAAAATACCAAATTATGAGTAAGACAATTAAATTGCTTGATGAGATAATGAAAGGTGTGATATGAATACTAGCATTAGTTAAGGATTGATTGACCAAAAAGAAACAATGCATTAATAATGCTTTTCTTTTGCTTTGAGAATAACTATATGCCACTATCAATCCATTACCCATTAAGTGACTAGAAAATGATGTTTATGCAAAAAAACGAGTATATATATGTTGTTGATGTTTTGTCTCAAATGGGTTTAACCTCATAATTCTCTATCCATACCAGCTGTCTCAAAGAGATTTACTTGTTATACACATAATTACAAATTAAATAAGATGAATGAGAAACTCCTTTCAAATACAAAATTAAATAAGAGCCATGAAACAAGAAAATTATAAAGGAACTATTATTGTCGCAAAAATTCATGTCATGCTGTCCTTAAAAAGATACAATATTTGTGCATATGCTATAATCTCGGTTCGATCACTAATTAAGGAATCCTAAAACAAACATAACTCAAAGGGAAAAACAATAATAACAATCAAAATAGAGGGTATTTGAACTATGATTCTAAAGTGGACAAGAAAAGAAGTGTAATATCAACAATCAATGAGACCTAGAATTGGTATAAGTTGGTACACACACATTTTAACATTAACCTCTCATCACAATTCCTTTGTTTACTTTGCTTTGACGAGATGGTCATTTATTTTTATCTGGATATTACTATAATTTATGTAACATTCGCGTAAAAAAGTCTTGAAAAACAAATTTTGGGTAGTCAATAAAATTCACTTGTATTAATATTGTTTTGATCATAGCTTGGATTACATAAACTATTTTGCAGTTAGGGTTTAATTGATTGCTTTGGTCAGATTTATTTGAATATCCATTTGAAGATTGTTTCATTCCTTCTTGGTGGTGCATGGCTTCTATCACTCTTCATATCTTGTTTGTCTTAGTTTGATTTATATATTATCCTCTTGCTAATCTTAACTCTTTGAAAATCTTCATTTGAATTATCAAGATTATCGTAAGGACTTGTTTTTTTTGTTTTTTTTTTACTATATTAATTCATAAGATAACTTATATTTAATCTCCTTTTGATTTAATATGTGATTCATATTAATAAAAAAATATAAAGGTACTGACTAAAATGAGGTCCATAAAAGCAAAGGTAAAACAGGTGGGAGGACAATAACAAGATTGTTGTAAATTGACCATAATACCCTCCATCTTGGTATCAATTCAACACAACAATGGGGGTAAAAATGGACTCTTGAAATATTTAATTTTTATTGCATCCGATATCTAACACAGGGGGCACCCTTTGTCTAAAATATTTATTGCTGAAAAATAAAAGCTTTAAAGCTGCCAATGTGTAGCCTCTTATGTTAGGTGCGATTCAATGGCAACATCCTATTTATTTTTTACACTAACTTTATCAATAATAATACTTTTCTGCAAAATATAATTGTTATTAGAATAGCCTCTCTTTTTTTAACATATTGCCCCTTTTTAAAATTTATTTGAAATAATATCAATTTTGTATTTATAATAATATTTCATTTCAAATTTCATTCTTATATATAAATAAAACACATAGAAATGTTTAGACATCAGTCAACTTTTAGAGACAAAACTGGTGAAAAATTGGGTTATTTTTATTTATTTATTTATTTTATAATCCTTAGTTTTATTCCTATTAATCGAGGTATTTCCCTTCATTTATTGACCTACCCTTTCGTCTATATTATTAGACATCCACCAACATTTTAAGACTTCTAATATTGAGCATTATCACTTTTGAGAAAAGAAAAACACATATTGACATAATTGAAGGAATTAACTAATGTATTAAGGCAAGAAGATAATTAATTACATTTGAAGGTGGATATTCATAATGATACACCAAATATAGTTTATTAATTGATTCGAATAGCTTGAAAGTTTCAAACCCTATTTGATGTTTTTCAAACAGAATAAAAATGGTTAGATACTTCAAAAAAAATTATTATAAAATATAAGAAAACAAGGCAAATTCAATAACAAAAGAGAGTGGTGATGATTGAAATGCTATGTTAACCATGATAATCATAGAGCTAAGGGATCAAAGCCCCTCAAGAATGCCACATAATCAAATCAATTAATGTTGATCTAAGTGTTTGCGAGAACCTTGACATTTGTGACCCGATGTTTTGATTTTGATGAGTGGTGAATGATTTGGTTGTCTTGTTTTTTGTTTAATTGTTAATTAATAAATTATCCCCATCTTTTCCCTTTTTGACTTGGTGCTTCGTTACACTTGTATTCTCATTCGAATTATTGCGCAAGTTGTCTTATTGTTTCAAATAAGTTGTATTCTTGTGTAATTTTTTTTTATCAACCTAAGGGTTATTGTCCACGTAGCTAGCTAGCAATCTCTTTGCTTAAAATATTCTCTATAGTTTAAACAATCATGCAATAGTACTATACCAGTTGAATTATGCAATAGTAATTTACAATACATATCCATTGGCATGAGTAATTAAAGTCATCCAAACAACCTCCCAATGGGGGTAGGAATATCATTAATACAATTAACATATAGTTTCCTCCACTCCTCAAATCCTATAAAATCTACTATCAACTTCATTTCTCAATATAACACCACTACCACCTCACATTGCTACCACAAGCTAAAGAGCTCAATTCATTATCTTTATCTTTTCTTTTTTTTTCACCGAATTTCGATAATGGGTAGCTCGAGGGTTTTTTTCGTTCAAACCTTAGCAATGGCGATTGCGGTTATCGCATTGATTGCTACTCCTCGTTTGGTAGACGCAAGAGCTTTTTTCGTGTTTGGTGACTCCTTGGTCGATAATGGAAACAACAATTACCTTGTCACTTCTGCTCGTGCTGACTCCCCGCCTTATGGAATTGACTACCCCACACGTCGCGCCACAGGACGCTTCTCCAACGGTCTCAACATCCCCGATATTCTCAGTTTAGTCCTCTCTCGCCTTAAATTTACATATATTAATAGAGTTCTACACATTAGTTATCAATGAATTATTTACATTTGAATGGCATAATTTAGGCGAGAATATGGGAGCCGAACCTACATTGCCCTATCTTAGTCCTCAACTGAACGGCGAAAACCTACTCGTTGGCGCCAACTTTGCTTCTGCGGGTGTAGGAATCCTCAACGACACTGGAATTCAATTTGTAAGTCTGCTTTTTGTTTTTTTAAAAAAAAAGGCAAAATCGTTTCATTAAACATTTAGTCGTGAATATCGCGACTACTTAGAAATTATGAGATTGTTTCACCTTAAAAGAAGAAAAAAAACCTAGCTAGTTGTCCTCTTCATATCTCATGCATAAAGAAATTATGAGCTATATATTGAATTATTGTGCAAAATGACGTGACATATTTTGATTTATAAAAAGATTATTTATCAGATTTAGTTGGGTATGTTTTCTGTCTCTACCTGATATTAATGTAAAAACATGTATTTTTCTCAAAATAAACAAAAAAATATGAGCAATGTTTTTTTTAATGAAACTTCACTCATTTGTTATTAAAAAGAAGAAGAGGGAATGCAATTATATGCATATATAGGAGTCATCAAAATCACTAGTTTAAATGATTATGCAGGTTAACATAATTCGAATTTTCAAGCAACTCCAATACTTTGAGCAATATCAAAACCGAGTGACTCAACTCATTGGCCCGGAAGAAACTCAACGACTTGTAAATGAAGCGTTGGTCTTGATTACATTGGGGGGTAACGATTTCGTTAACAATTACTACTTGGTCCCTTACTCCGCTAGATCTCGCCAGTTCGCTTTGCCAGATTATGTAAATTACCTCATCTCGGAGTATCGCAAAGTTTTGATGGTAATTAACACTCTCAATCCTTGCTCATTACAATAACTGTCTTTTATCAGTACCCCTAATTAATTTGAATTTCTTGTTTGTACTTGAATCCAAGCCTATATAGTATTATTTCAGCGAATTAAATCCAATAATGGTGAAGGAGGATAGGGTTGGTTGTGACCAAAGGACATGTTTTTATTACGATTCATGTATACTTCATTTTCACCCTAAAGTAGTTAAAAGTTGTTTCCTTAGACCTCCCCTTTATTATAAATCTAACATTAATAATTTTGTTCACATATTATTGAATTTTATTAATTAGAATTTTAGTAGAATATATATATAATGAATGAAGAAGACTCTCTTTGATCTCATTTGATGTGAGTTTTTTTATTTTTTATTTTATCTAAAAATATATTTTAATAATTTAATCAATTAAAAACTCAAATACCATATTTTTTATTTAATAAAACCCATTAAAAACTCTCAAATATCCAAACATTAAACTAGTTTTTTTTTGAGTCAGAATAAATTATATATATTTTTACTAAATAATTTGAATATTCATTAATGTGAATGATGCAACTTTTTTGTGTTGTCTGCAGTTGTACTGAAATGAGCAATTTGATATATATTGTTATTTTTATACTTACATTTCATTATTAATTATGGACATAAAGTATTCACCTAGCTAAATAATTGTCACCTGTTTCCCTGCCAACTAAACTCTAATAAAGGTCATTATTATTATTATTAATGTTTTTAAACAAGTATTAAAATATTTTTAAAAAAAGTTGGTTTTGACATGCAGAGGCTGTATGAGTTGGGATCTAGGAGGGTTTTGGTGACGGGCACAGGACCAATAGGATGCGTGCCGGCTGAGCTAGCACAGAGGAGCCGAGACGGCAACTGCGTGCCGGAGATTACGAGAGCGGCAAACCTCTTCAACCCTCAGCTTCGGGACTTGCTAAGCCAGATCAACGGGGAGATTGGTGCCGACATTTTTATCTATTCTGATGCCTTTCAAATGAACATGAACTTCATAACCGACCCTCAAGCTTATGGTACTCTCTTTTTCTTTTACTTTTATCTATTTATTTATGTATCCTTAATAATTAAATTTGAATATAGGGTTTGTGACGTCAAAGATAGCATGTTGTGGACAAGGGCCGTATAATGGGATTGGGTTTTGTACGTTACTATCGAATTTGTGTCCAAACAGAGATATTTATGCGTTTTGGGATGCATTCCATCCGACCGAGAGGGCCAACAGGATCATAGTCCAAACCATGATGACTGGTTCTACAAAGTACATGAATCCTATGAATCTCAGCACTATTCTCGCATTGGATGCCAACACTTGAGAATCCTATCACTCTCTTCCTCCTTCCAGCTCTTCTCATCTCATCTATCATTATTTTCTTAATTCTTAATTAATTAGTATTGCATTTAATTAGGTTTTTTCATCATCATTATTATTATTATTATTTGGTCTGTTGGTGTGGTTTGGCTGAGGGAGAATGAATTTGATATTATTATTATTGGACTTGATCAGGGGATTTTATATATGATATCATGATGGATATATAAAGTATTTTCTAAGTCAGTGAGTGAGAATTGCATAATAATTGTAGCTAGCTACTGGTCTCATTCACATTTGAGACAACTTTTAATTGCTTCACTTTTGTTCTCTTTTTAATTGGAGTACTTTATTTGAGGATTTTACAAAATATGATATCAGAAATATTATTATTATTATTTAAAGGAGAATTGAAGTTACAGTAAAAATCGAACTTGTAACATTTTGGTCTATTATGTCAATTTTTTCTTGTGTCTATTAATAAACTAATTTTATTTAATTCAACTCCCTACAAAATTAAGTTGAGTTTATACTATAATTATCTAATATCCGAGCCAACTATTATGATTTAAGCACGATTTCTAATAAGCCAAATTAATCGCAGCAAGTCAGTACCTTAAGCTGGAAAACAATTAATGAATATATCCTACACAATTTTTCTTCAGAGATATGCTATGGACATTCATTTGGATTGGATTTATAAAAGTTAATTATAAGTTTTGAATCGAATTCAAATATGACATTCTCCATATTTAAATTAAAAGGCTAAGAAAAGGTTGCCTTAATAGCAGAGAGCATCAATATGTAAAGTAATGAACAAATGTTTTTTTCCTTGGTTTTTGTTATGAGTACAATATATATCTTCTTTAATTTGTGTTAAGATATTAATCAGATATCTTTTATTCTATATGAATGATAATCATGTTTGGTGGAAAATAAATATATTTTTTGCTTAATTAATTCTCAATTACAGTCGTTGATGCGAAAGATTTATTTTTATTTTTTTAATTGGTTCATGTATATATAATTAAAAATGATAAAATTCGTTTAAACACGACGATACAATCCTATCAGGAGAGAAAACATAAATATAAGAAGAGTCAATAGATTACCGAGCCTGTAAATCTTAGGATGTTAACAACCTATATTTACCTTCTTTATTTTTTTTTTAATGTTTGGATATTATTGGCAAACACAAATTATCTTCTATTCCTCTAAAAATATTAATATGTCGTATTTTTAGTAGAAATTTACGAGATAGCTTATTATCAACTTGAATATTTTGTGGGTAAAACCTATTCCCTTTAAAGAATAATTATCAATTGGTTATATTTTTGTTGGTATTTATAGTCATTTAGCCTTTAAAAAATAGAGTGAAGGGTGTTATTACCAGGTCATACTCTCTTTGGTAAAACCCTTTGATCCACCATTTCATGATTTTCAAATGAAAGTATGTCATTCACTAATTATGCATATTCAAAATTATATATTATGAAATATTTTTAATAATTAAAAATATTTTTATTTAATAATTAATATTATTATTATTAAAAAAAGGTAATTATATTATTATATATATTATTAAATAAAAAAAGTTGAATTAAAAAAAATAAATTAGCTCGCAACCATAAAATTGTACCATTTTGACAAACACTAGTTTACATTAAGTTATTTATTTTAAATCAGTTCAAGATGCTGATTTAACTAATTCATTTCTATCTATTTTATTTTATTATTAATTATAAGGGAATAATAGCTGTACAGATTATTATAATTACATTGTTTAATCTTCACCTCTTTTTGTGTATGTCTATCATCTATATATCCTTTAATTCAAGATTCACAATTTGAAAAAAAAAATGAAAAAAAGAAATATCTTCGAATATTTAATCATTTCACCAATTTTTTCAACACACAATAAAAGATCATTATGTGCGGAACAAAAATTGGGCACAAGCCAACTATTATGAGTATTGAGGGGTTTGAATATTTCAGCTGATTTGAGTAAAATAAATAGATATATGTAGTAAAGATAGTATATCTCTCTCTAAAAATTGATTAAAACAAAAATTATGTGAAATCTTGAAACTAATGCCAGTAAATGAAAGTGAAGACCGGAGATATTAGGGTTTTTGGCTAGATTTCACAATTTTATTTTTTTATTTTTCAAACACCCATTTTTTTTTATCAACTGAAACTAAATAAGAATATTTTTTTTTACAATTTTTGTATACAATAAACACAACATTAATATATTAAGATTGTTGAGAGAAAAAAAGTTAAATTAGATTTAAGGACGTTTAATTATTTCGATTTTAAGCATAATATAATGCAGAAGAACTCAATCCCCTTGACATGTCTATTATTTTTATATTTATAGATTTGACACTCCATGTGCCTGTTATTTATTTTATTTTTAATTATTATTTTTAGTTTTTTTTTTTTTTAATATAATTATATAATATATTATCAAGATATAATAAATTTATAAATTTTAATTCAATTTTATTATTTTAAGTTTTGATAAGTTTATAATATATATATATAATATAATATTAAAAGTAGAACTCTTTGTCATGCCAATTTTATTGATTGGACTGGAATTCTCACTTGAGCTTCTCACCTACAAGAATAATTGATACCACACTTAATATTCAAGTTTATAAATTTTGGTATGACCATTAATCCGTTGTGCCGTCACCATTTATTAAAAAATAATTATTTTTTTAGTTTTTATCTTAATTTTGAAATACATTCTAAACTGAATATAATGTAAATATTATTAAGAATATGACTCACTTATGAATTATGGTAATATTGTTGTATAAAAAACTTTATTTTTAATTGTTTATTGGATATGATTACTTACTTTTTTAACCTTTAATTCAAGATTCAGAATTTGAAAAATTATCTCGTACAAAATTTTCAATACACAACAAATGATCATTATGTGCCTAAACAAAAAGGGAAAGCCAACTAATATTAGTATAGAGGGATTTGAATATTTGATTAGCTGTAATTTATATGTATAACTTTAAAATAAGAAGTTATAAGTGAATTTGAGTAGTCTGTGCATATACATTTAATAAGTATGTCTTTAAAAATTAAAAAAAAAATTTGTTTAGATTTGAAACCAAATGCCAGGGAATAGGAAAAGCTAGGAAATTATAAACATCCATTTTTCTTATTACAAATTGGTGAGGTTGAAGAGTGATATAAAAGTAATTAAAAAATATGTATTAATCAATAATTTAGATTTAGCTATTTAAATGAAGTAGCCTTTATCATTTGAGTTATTTATACATAATTGAACGTTATAAGTTTATATTTATCCAAAATACATTTAAAAATGTCGCTCTATCTATTATTTACATTTATAAATTTTGTCACGACTTGCTGTGCTGTCACCATTTTCTGATTTATATATATTTAGTTCTTTTGAATTATTTCTTTTAATTTTCTTCTTATTTTTTTAATATGATTATATAATACATTTTAAATTATACTCAATATTTAATAAATTTAATACAATTCAAATGTTTATATTTATTATAATATATATTATATTATTATTGTTTTGATTTATTATAATAAATATAATATCATTTTTATATATTAATTATTATTATTTTCATTAATATTATTATAATTTAACATTATAAATTAAATTATTAATTAATAATAGTATCTATTTTATATATTATTATAAAAAAACAAAATAATAATGTACAACATTTTATATTTCAAATCAAATAAACAACCATAGTTTATACAACTTAATTACTCATTGATTTTTTTAATTAATATATAACATGGACCTCATAAGCATAACAAATGCTCATATTATACATGAAATTCTAAACAGGAGACTGTATTATAACTTTTTAAAGATCACCATCCTTTTCAAAGGCATTGTACATATTTTATGTTCATCTTCCACATAAAAAGAGGAAATTAAGAATGTATTAGAAGACAATCTAAACCAAGATTGATTATTTCATAAATAAAATTAACATAATATCAGTATTTATAAATTTTAATATATATATATATATTTTTTTAGAGGTGAAGAATAAAGATATATACAATTAATTAAAAAAATGAAATTCTTTATATAAAGTAGGGTTAATAAAATGTTCAATATTTGGGACGACATCTAGTACTATAGTTTCAAAAATTTAGCTACGACATATCTTGAGTTTACTTCCATTATTATATGTAAAAATGTCACAATTAAGAACATGTTTGATCATCGGTCTAGTGGTTTCATTAGTCGAATTAGATATATAAGAAAATTAAACATTATGAAAATTCTCTCCCATAATAGAGTTATACTTTTGGTAGGATGCAAATAAGTGTCACCGTATGAAAAAGACGTTATGCGTTGGATATTGATAATTTATATATGGAGCATTGCTAGAAGTTGTTCGCTAAGATGATTACATATAATTTTTGTTGGAAAAATTTTGAGAGTCAAAGATTTTATTAAAAATCTCGTTCTTTGGATGGAGTGTTATTTATGGTGGAATCTAATGGATGATATGTACATGATAAAATGTTGTATTATAACTAGTCATGAAAAAGTTGAATCAACAACCCACTTATTTTTGTATTGTCGATAGATGACTAATATTTGAAATGTTTTGTGGAATATTAGGTGATGTCTGAGTCTTTGAGTAGTTGATGAGAAGTTTGGATTGATGCGGTTGATATAATAAACCTACATATTTGGGTTATCATTCAAATTAATTTTTGGGGGACTATCTGATTGAAGAGAAATTATCGAATTTTCAATATCGTATTACGATGATTTGTGGCTTAAACGATTTTTTACATATTTATAATATATGAACTTAAAAAAAAAAAAATAGAAGGTTCAATACTAAATTAAGAATATATATAATATTCTGTTTCATTAAAATATATTATTATTATTAAGTAATCTAATAATTTAAGCTTCTAACATTCTTTAATTTGCACTTTAATCACGCCGACTGCAGAAGACAGAAGACAGTCAGCATCTTTGGCGGCACATTGAATAAAGTGAATCCAATTGCGGATTCTGGTGTGGTATCCACCCAGCGGCTAGTGGAAATCGTATGCTCAATATTTAAGGGAAATTTCAGAATCCAGATATCTCACTGAAAAAGGTATCAATCGTGAGAATACTTATAATCGGAGAGATTGATAGATAGAGAGATAGAACGAAGATATGGACGATCTGAAATGGAGGGTTTTGCCGGTTCTAGTGTTGCTTCTTTCCTCTCTGATGTTCTACTTGATGGGCTCTCAAAAGGTTTTCATCTTTCTGCCCTGTTCGTATCAATGTATATGATGTATTTCAATGTTTTAAACTATGTTTCATGCATTATCAAGAAAAATAAAGCTACTATTGTCCTATATCCTGTACTACTGAGAGAATTTGATCAATTACTTGATTTCAGAGGAACTTGGAAGGTTATCGTTTTGCTCTTCACAAGTATGGGATTGCATCATTTGCATGCATACAGACTACATCTAATCAGTTTTTTACTTCAGACATTAAAAATTTAAGAAATTTTATCCTAGCTCTCTCAAATAAAGAAAGTACTAGCCTTCATCAAGAATATGAAACCACAGAACGTTTGGTCCGAGCTTACTTCTTCAAAAAAATAGAATGCTAAGCTGTTTCTTGCCTCCATTAAACCACCAAAAAATATCAAATAATTATGTGTTTGTAAATGGCTTTTGCTCCTAGAGCATCTTCATTTGGTTAGTATTGCCATATTTTGATGAAAATTGTAATACCCTTGTTACAGCCATCAGAGAATGGGTGCAGCCTCCTTGGTGACAGCCATTTCTGGATAGTTAGCAACAATATTGTCACTCCCAAAAGGGTCATTTCAGGATCAGGTCACCTCAATTTTCTTTAATCACTTCATGTAGAAGTAGAACAAAGTAATGTTTTTAAAAGACATTTTAACAGGTATTCATTGTTACCACAGTTTTCTAACTAGTCTGAATATGATAATGTTTGCTAAAGATGTATTCAACTATTCATTATATAAACACGATATTTTGTTTTGTTATCTTTCTGAATCAAAATTTGAAATACACAGTTGAGATAAAAGGAGGGATTATTGTATCTGTGCTTGAAGGATACAAGGCCAGGAACAAGAATCAAAAGGTGATTGATTATGGAGATTCTATTGTAATCCCTGGTTTGGTTGATGTGTAAGTTGCTCAAACCATTTAATCATTCTTTCTTTACTTGTTTGGACTTTTTAAGATTCTGCTCTTTCTTTCCATTGCTTCTTTCAGCATCTGTTTCTTCCACCATATGTTATTGTTAGGTCAATGAAGCTGTTACCGTAACTATTCATATTGACATAGAAAGACATAACAGATGGATAAGCACATAGACTTACACTCTTCTAAGGAATAGATGATTCTGTGATTGAACATGCCTAGCCTTACAATGCTCTATTAATATGCCGTGAATCGGAACTTTAACCATCTGTTTGTTGAACGAATTTCCATGTTCTTCCAATTTTAATTAAGTGATGTATATATGCCCTTTCTAGTTGTTCTTTAGACCATTCTAATAGTCCTCAACAGTATTCTTTTTTCTTTAGACTGTGTTTATTTTTCCTGAAAGGAAAAACTTCGTTAAAGCTACTGTAAACACAATGATCTTGTTGACCGTAGAAATATTACAACCAAATAAAGCACATAATTCCTGATAGTACAATGAAAGAGGAAGAACAAGGGGGTGAAGGAAAAATTGATCAGACATTAAGCTAGCCCTCACCCATCTAAAACAAGGAACCTAACGTCAGAAACACACGTCATCTCAAACAACAAAATCAGAGAGCACCGACCCCAATAATGTGGCTATTAGAAAAACAGTCACCAGGGATCTGTTTAAAATGAAGAATGCATAATTGCTAGATAGCATATTAAACTATCAACTTACACTCATCTTTGTGATAAGATTTTTTTTGTTCTATTAAAAAATAAGGGTGTGTTAACTAAAGAAGTTTATACCTTTCTGAAAAGTTCCTTGTTTCTAAGGCTAAAACTTTCTTACAATGCATAGGATTAAAATACTTTTCTTGGAAGACAAAGGTATATATGTTTCTCTTTAAAGCTCATGGAACAATGTTTTTTTTTTTATAATTTTTCATGTTCTTTTCTTGACAAAGAAGACCAGTTTATCCTTTGGAACAATATGTTCTATGTTAAAAGACCCCTGGTTCCATTCCATCTTTGTTGGCCTTTCAGTTCTTTCTTGTTTCGTTTATCCCTATCTCATGTTCCTCCATCTCTCCTTCTTGGTATTCTTCAAGTGACTGTTACATTACAATGAACAAATGAATTTATACACAAAAGAGATAATGCATCATAAAACTAATGTGAAGTTCCATGATAAGGAATGGAGTTCCACAAAAGAGAGAATGCATCATTGATTCCCTGGAGAACGAAGCAAATTACCGAAAGGGCTAATATAATTAATTCTTCACTCCCCTACAAGTTGGGTAGAACAATGTAAGCAGGCCCAATGTATGATTTAGCATGAGACAAATGAGTCATCCACAAGATGTTGATATCTCCCCTTGTCAGTTGGAACACCATCCTTACATGTTCCAAGTTTGTGCAAGGGTTCCCAATCGACTTAAATAGGCCAGTTTTCTTGCACCTATCATCTTTTCTAGTAATCTCTACAATTTTCTATGAGAAAGAAAGAAATAGTGTTGTGAACATGCTCTAGTTGCTTCAGCTTCCATACACCTAATGCCTTAATCCTTCTTAGCCTTTTGAGAAATGTGAGAAAATTTAATATATTTGAGATTCCACTATATTTTATACATGTGAAAAAAAGAAAGATAACTCATATTTTTTTGTTGCTATATCATTTAGAATATGAGTCCTCGTACAACAAACCGAGTTAACACCTGGAAGATGAAGAGCAATATAGAAATGATTTTCCCCACATTTTTTTTTTTGATTTTCCACACATATAATCTTCAGTTTTCATATTTTAGGAATAATATAGATTATTGAGATTATTATCATGGTTGAACCATTTCAGTAATATAGATATTGCCTTAATGCAGGCATGTTCATCTTGACGATCCTGGAAGAGAAGAATGGGAAGGGTTTCCTTCAGGGACTAGAGCAGCAGCTGCTGGTTAGTAAATTCTCATGTTAATTTTGGACAAAGTTTTTTTTACTTAAAAAAAAAATTTGCATAAAGATTCTTTTTTTTATAGGGGTAATAATTGTATTCACACAAAAAATTGAGAGTAGAATTAGGCTACTCTCATGCCTAATAACAGAAACGTACACCACGAAGACAAAGGCAATGCCAAAAGAACCTCGACAAGTGAAAGGGATATATCAATTGATCATGTCGTTTACAAAAAAGATTTGCTTTATATGATGACTGAGAAATTAGAAATTTATATTTATCTATTCTTCTAAGGACTACTTATATCCTATATGGGTAAAAGGAACCACATGCTATATCTATTTATTCTTTTTACACCTTTCTCATGATTAATCAAATTGCATTCTGAAAATTCTTTAGGAGAAGTTCAACTTATATTTTTTTTCCAATAAATGAATGCTTGGCAGGTGGTTTAACAACATTGATTGATATGCCCCTTAACAGTCACCCGTCAACAGTTTCTGCAGAAACATTTGAACTCAAGGTATTGCTGATGACCAGTTAATTCTTCATTATGGAATTTAAATCTTATCAGCCCTTAGGTTTCCAGTGTGTATGAATGTTTTTTTTTTCTTTTTCAAAACCGATACGTCATGTATAATCAAATTATGTTATTATATAATTAAAAAAAAAAAACTATGTTATTATAAACCTTTTGAATAAATTTTCTTTACCAAGAAGGTCATTTGTAGACAAGAAAAGGTAGCATCATATGTTCATTAGACAAGACAAAGCCTTTAATGCTTAGTTGTCATGAGATCTAAATATGTATTTTTCATCTACTGACAGTTAAAGGCAGCATCAAAGAGGATCTTTGTTGATGTTGGTATGCTCTTGAACCTTGTGTGTGATCTCACTTTTCACATTTCAAGAGCTTGTATTTGCTAAAGTCCATATTTGTAGGTTTTTGGGGTGGTCTTGTTCCTGAGAATGCCTTCAATTCCAGTATGCTGGAGGGGCTTTTAAACGCTGGTGTTCTTGGTTTGAAGGTATCTAATTGAAGTTATTGCCTTTCTATGTAATAATTTTGTTCCCAGGGCGGTTATTTACTTATTAATGAAAGTTCACCTGCTAAAAGTATAAACATGGTGCATTGCTTTTCAAAATTTGGACCTATATTTGGTTGTTTGGAACTGACTAAAGACCCTGGTAGAATTTTAGGATTTGTTTGATGTGGGTTATTTGCATTAAATCCAACATCCTATAAATTATTCCATCAAATCATTAGTTAAAATAATATACCTTTATTTTCTTATTTCTAACACTTTAAAATATCAAATACTAAAGGGTGTTTTGGTCATTTGACTCAAATGATCCACTTTATCATGAACAATATTATTTTCAAATAATCTGATTTAACCCAAATAACCCTACATCAAACAAGCCCTTGGTCATTGCAAGAAAATTCTGCTTGTCTATTTTTTTTAAAGAGAGCGATTATAAATTCTGCAGTCACACTTCCTTGGGCTAAAGTTTTCTAACAGGAAAGAGTTGTTTAAGACTGTAGAGATAGTGGTCTAAGAAAAGCGACAAAAAATCTCATCCATGGTCTATAAAATTTATCAATAGAGGCAATTATTTCCAATCAATTTATTGCTGCACCAGTTTCTTTCATACATCCAATTTGGTTTTGATTTATAGTTCAATTGGAATAAGTTTCGATATGAGAACAATACGTACTATTGGCATACTAATGGAATAAAATATTTGGACCACTTAAAAAAAAGAGAACAGATAGAGTACTATTACGATAACCTTCAGTAGAATATATGACAAGGAAAAAAATAAAAGTCATTACAGTGATTTGGTGTGGGAACACTAGACTTGGAGCATAAAATATTTGTTATCACATGTTACAAGTTATTTACAATATCTGTTCACCTTATGCTCTCTTTTTTCTGCATGTAACGGGTCATATTAAAAAAAATCTCTTTCCAATATGAAGCATTTGAAATTACTTCTTAATGGTGGTCAGTATCAAGCATAAGCTAATAGTTTTTTTTTTCCTTCTGTAGTCGTTTATGTGTCCTTCAGGTATCAATGATTTCCCAATGACAACCGCCAATCATATCAAGGTTAGTTCTTTGTTTGTGGTTTACATGTGATCGCCAATTTTCTTAGGACTGCTAAATCTGTATTCAGTTCTCAGATTTATGTCCTCAAAGATTTCTCTTATTTATTTGTGTGAAAAGATATTCTTATACAAGTGAACTTGTCTTAAAATTCCTATCTCAATGTTTTTTCTATAGGAAGGATTGTTGACACTAGCAAAATACAAAAGACCTTTATTAGTACATGCTGAAATTCAATCAGAAGATAAAGATCTCTTGGATGCGAATCATGATAAAGTTGATCCTCGATCCTACTCAACATATCTCAAGTCTAGGCCCTCTTCATGGTAATATTTGCTTCACTCCGAAAGATGGTGTAAGAGAGGTCAGAAATAGAGAGTAATGTAGCTAAAGGATAAAAACTGTGATTGAGAAAAAAAACTTATATACAACCTTTTCAAAAGTCTAAAGTCCTGTAAGCATAACTTTATAAAAATAAAATTAAGCTTGTATAAATTGAGAAACATATCATGTAAAGCATAAATACTGTAAATAAAATTCCCTATTAGCTACACACTTACACTTACTTATTCATGATAATTATTATGTTAGTAATTAATTAAGTAGTTTAATATTTATCCCCAATCAATAGTTTTATCCTAAAATCTAATTCCTAAATCAGGGTTTGGGATGGAAAGTGGTACAATTTCAAGCGTTTATGCAGGGTCTTGATAGATTTAGAGAGGGAGATGAGAGTTAGGGATATTATGAAGGAAAAGATTAGAATATGTAAACAGTAGTAATATGTATACTCTTTTTTTTTCTTTTTCGTTTTGTTGTTTATAGGTTTCATCACCTCTTTCGATGTTGGGTGCCTCGATTTTGTAAGTGCTGTTGGGATATTCTTTTATTTAACATGGGCGCATCCTCAAACAGAAAATGTCTCACGACCTCATCCTAACAAAAAAATAAATGACAAGAACATTTGCCATTTTTTCCCATGCCAATGACAACTTGTAAGGTATCAAATAGGGCTCTTAGGCTCTGTTTAAAACCATAAGTAACTTAATTCAGTTATCCACTTGAGATTCCCTATTTGCATCATATCCATGAGTACTTTGTATAGACCACCGCAAATAAATCTCAATAAAGAAGGGTGTTGTTTCTACCAAGCTATCCAATGTACTGACCATATCAAAATATTCTAAGTAAAAAAATTGCATACACCTAATATTGCTAGCTTCTCTCTTTTGATAAAGGGAAGAGGCAGCCATTAAAGAGTTATTGACAGTGACAAATAACACAAGGATTGGGGGTCCTGCTGCTGGAGCTCATCTTCATGTTGTTCATTTGTCCGATGCAAGTTCATCGTTAGACCTGATTAAGGTAATGAACTGTGTTTTCGATATCTTTTCCCTTCTTTTTCCGGACCTTATAAATTCTTTGCTAGTTTTGTTTTGTGTATGACTATATATTTTGATTTTGATTCTGATTCTAGTTGATAAACTTAACAAAATTGAAAATTCCTTCACTACTATTTATCCTCATTTAAGTAGCCTGATAATGATGCTATGTTCTCACCTAGATTTCCATGTTTTCTATAGAAAGCAAAAAGTAATGGGGATAGCATATCAGTTGAAACGTGCACACATTACTTGGCTTTCTCCGCCGAAGAAATTCAAGATGGAGATACCCGTTTCAAGTGTGCCCCACCCATCCGCGATGCTGCAAATAGGGAAAGTTTATGGGAAGCTTTAATGGTATATATTCAAAATACACAGCCAAAAAGAAACAATAGTTGTGCCCATATCTTATTGCATCTATTTTTTTTTTCAGAATGGGGATATTGACATGCTAAGCTCTGATCACTCGCCAACAGTACCAGAGCTCAAACTTCTACATGAAGGGAACTTTTTAAAGGCGTGGGGCGGCATATCTTCTTTACAGGTTTGTAAGCCATAACATGACTAAATTGCCTTCATTTTTAACAGGTTTCTCTTTTTCTATGTACTCCGCTCTTGCTCCAACTGTCTTCAGTAGGCTATCTATGCTGTTAAGAGTGAGCATAAACAAAATCATATGTGTGAAACTTCTTCCTTGCAAATGAGATCATATAAATGAGAACATAGTTTTAAGCTTCATCTTTGTTCTTAAACTAGAATGTATCTGTTATGAATACTGGGCCATTTTGGTATGGAAAATTGAATTTGTGATGTAGTCACAAACCCCGTGATAAAAAAAATGATCCGGATAATTATCTAGTTTGTGATCCAGCTTACAATCAAGTACAATGTTTCTTTTGTGAAAGAAACTCAATTTGCTTCTTGAACTTGCATGAAAATGTTGTTTTACTTCCTGGACTTGTAAAAATTGCTCCAAATTATTCCCTGCTGTAATTTTTTGGTTGACATTGTCGAACTCATAAATCAACTCTACACAACATTTGCAGCTTCTTATTCTGTTTCATTATTATTAGTCAATATTTATTTCCTTGTTTTGTGTAACTAACATCTGCACCACTATCTTAATATGTGATTATTTATTAGCACTTGGTTTCTTACAAATTTGACCAATTTGAATTCTTTCAGTTTGTTCTTCCAGTGACTTGGACATATGGGCGCAAGTATGGAGTTGCGTTGGAGCAGTTAGTCTCATGGTGGAGTGAAACACCTGCCAAACTTGCTGGCCTGGATCTCAAAGTAATGATTTCTACTTCCAAGGATTTCTATACAAAAAGAAATGACAAATCTCCAAGCAAATGGCATAAATTTGGAAGTTTTCAGCACATTCATATTGATCAAACTCCTAAATCAGATGAAAATCAATGAATATTTTTGCAGGGGAGTATTGCAGTTGGAAAGCATGCTGATTTGGTAGTATGGGATCCAGAAAAGGAGTTTGACCTTGACGAGGATTATCCGGTTCATACCAAACATCCTGTATGTTTTTCTTTTGTTTAGTTTTCCACATTTGTTTTCTGGGTACTAATCATCTTCATATTTTTTTATTCTCATCATAGAGTATCTCTGCCTACATGGGATCAAGATTATCTGGAAAAGTAATGGCAACGTTTTTGAGAGGTAACCTCGTCTACGAAGATGGGAAGCATGCTCCTGTTGCCTGTGGCAATCTGATTCTAGCAGAAATATGAATAAAGGACAGAACCTTCTGAGAACACAAGAAGAACTTATTTGATGGCTAAGACCAAGGACTTCTATATATAAGGCTGAAATTTGACAAATAAATAAACAGTCTTATGTATTTTTTTTTCTTGCCTCAAATAAGAAATGGTTGCAGCTTATTTAAGTTCTTGGACAAAAAAAGGTAACAATGACTTTCTAAATTTTACATTAAGCAATAGGCAGTGTAGTTTTTGTGACGCTTTGTTAAGTTACATAAGATTCTGAGTTTCATTCCTTAATATTTATTATGTGTTCCACTGGAAGTTTATTGGACAAGAGGGATCATCCTCAAACAAGAAAAAAAAATTGATATTTGATATTTTTGCTTGCTTTTGTTTGAAATTTGATAAATTTCTTATTATAAAATGACTTGAAAATGCAAACATTTTGTTGCGAGGCATCCAGATCTTAAGAGTCCATCAATATGCAATCTAATTCTTTTCAAAAATTAGTATGGTACAAGTAGAATATAAGATACATTATTTTTTTCCTTTTATCTTGAATATTATAAATTTAAGATTATGAAACAAAATGGGGAAATTTGACATAGTGACCTTAATAATGACATCATTTTAGAAAATGATTCAGTCCCGATAAAGTTTGTAAAATGATCATTTCAGACGAAAATACCCATTCGCGTTACACGACGCATGCATTACGTGACGCGAAAGGATGACCTGATAATGTTTGCAAAAATAATTTTTTCGCGATGTAATTTGTACAAACATTATCGCGTCACGTGAGATCATTTTTGCAAACATTATTGTATCACGCGAGATCATTTTTGCAAATATTATTGTGTCACGCAAGGTCATTTTTGTAAACATTATCAGGTCATTTATTCGTGTCATGCGATACATGCGACGCGAAGGACTATTTTCGTTTTTAGATAAGCCGAAAAAGTTATTTTTACAAACTTTAAACTTTATGTGGTCTTAGTCATCTACCAAAAAAAATGGTAATTATTAGAATCATTCCATCAAATTTCCCCGGTAAAAAAATTAAGTTTAAAAGATTTAAAGTATCTTGATGTTAATTTAAGTTTTTATTAGGGCTAATACATAAATTGATCCTTCAATTATGAACAAATTTTAAAATAAGCTTTTAAAGTATGAATATCTTGAATTCACCTTTAAATTATACATTGTTTTGAGATAAACCCTTTTAAACAAATAAAAATATTTTACACTCAATGTATTATGTCATTACTATTTTAACACATAATAAAAAAAAAAGAAATAAATATTTTTTTAAATAAATTATCTACTCTCTCTTTATAGTTCTTTAATTTTTATTATATTCACAATTTCTCTATCATTTCTTTTCAAAAATATTTTATTTATAACTATCGTTTTTTATATTATATTTTATATAATTACTCTTTCTTCTTCTAAAAATTACACAATAAAGAAAGTGAAATTTAAATTTTGAAATATTATTGAAAAGCCTTTTTAATTGAGAATATATTTTAGTGAAAAAAAATATTTCTCTTCACTTTAAAAGATAAGGAACAAAAATATTATTTTCAATCAATTTTTTTACATTCTAGTGAAAAAAAAACTTTTTATGACCATCTAAATATTAATTTAATAAAAATAAGAGTAAATTAACTATATGATTCAATTCCTAATAAGAATAAATTAATAATATAATTTAACTAAGATGGAAGAAATAGTTGCTCAATCCATAAAAGGTTAAATTATATTTACTTTCAAATAATTAAAATTATCTTCAGTTTTAAAAAAGCCCAAGACAGACCCACGGCCCAGTAGCCCATCCCTCTTTCTTTCTTTTTCAGTCGCGCCTCTTCTATCTAGTCTTGTTCATTCTTGACGGTCTTCTTCGAATCTTCGTTTCTTACTTCCTTAATCTTCTGAATCCAGGCTCTAGTTCCCGAATCTCCGGCAGAAGGCAGAACCACGGAAGTCGGTAGAACGTATCAACCTTAAAGACTCGGTCCTCACCTAAGGAAAGTCACGTCCGGGACAGCCGCATACCAGATAGGTTTTTATTAAACATCACATTTTCAGATCGCTTCTTTATCACAAGACAAGTATGGCCAAAGTCATCTGCAGAAGACTTCGCGATGGAGTATCCGAAGGTGAACATGCTCCAGCTCTCATGATAATGGATTCAATCACCTCGCCTTTTGGAACACGGCTTCTCGATCACATCCTTGCCCAACTTTTTAACAACATACTGGAGGGGAAATCACAAGCGCAGTTCAGTTGAATTCATCCATCCTCTCTGACTAAACAAGAATTTTGCAAATTAATAATCTCCATTCATTAGTAGTAGTTCTAAAATTATGTTGTTTTTCTTTCAGATGTCTCGTGATCGTCGCCTTTTCTCGCATCCCAGCTTTGTATAGGGATATATTTGAAAGAATAAGCGGAAATGGAGACTCTCTGAATACGCGGTTAGAATAATATTTCTTTAAAGTGATTATTTTTCGTGTCAAAATGTATGTGAACTCTTGGATGTAAATGTTAAGGCAGCATCCGGATATTAGATTGTTACACGGATCCTCTTGGTTGGAAGGAACGATTGGGTGAATCTGGAGTTGTTTCAAATATATATTCACAAGCTTCAAAGATGGTGAGGCCCTGCAAGAGTGTGAGGGACTCGAACAACTTGTTTTGCTCAATTACTGAGCTAGGGAAAGGTAGCACTGAAGTTACAGATGAATATTGATTTTTGGCTCAGCAAATTTTGGTCTTTCCTTTGTTTTGAAAAATTCTTTTGACCAATGATTTTGAATGCCAAAGTTTCTCTGATAGAAATTTATGTGCTCGGAAGGGTTAATAATTTGTATGCATGGATCTTATGTTTGCAGAATTGGTTGGGAATGGAAAAGAGCGTTTCTTGGTTGCCATTGACTCGGTAATCCTTCATGTTTTGACTCTGTAATTTTGAGAAAAAAACTTGTATTTCTCTACTGTGAAGCTTATTTACTAGAGCATGATCATGCCTGGTTTGATCTAGGGTGATTAGAATAACCAAGTGACGCCGGTTATTGAAAATCAGTTTTTTGGGGGGTAAAAGGACATTAAAGGTATATAAATATAATGATATTTTTTAATAAGCGACATTTTGGTGGATGATTTGAATGATGAGTAGATTGTTGATTGGATAGTGAATTATTTGAACTTTAAATAACTCACATCAAACAAGGCAAGTAGATATAACTGATACTGGAATCTTTATCTGAATACTACCATCGATATCAACCTTGTGCTCCATCTAATAGTTGGTTGCCAAACTTCTATCTGACATGATGTCCACAAAGAAATTGTGGCTTATCTTAAAAGAGGTGCAAAACAACATCTACTGCAAAACAAAAGAGACCTGTCTGAAAATTTAGAAGGGACTATATTTTATGGGTAAATTCAATCAAGTATATATTGGATATATGGATCATGCCCATAATTTCTAGGAGTGATAGATGGAAACCTCTTATTGTGGATATGGCACCAAATTGAGAATTAATCATGGAAGAAGTAGTGTGTAACCAAATCTTCTAATTTGACTATGACAATCCTTAGTAATGTTCTATAGTTGTGTTGTTTGGTTGTATAAGATATCCACACCAATTCTTTATTTATGCCATTCGGAAGACTGAAATAAAAGCACATGGTGATTGTATGGATGTGTGTCCTCAATTGACTATCAATTTAGACTAATGATTTCATCCTTGTTTTCTCATACCTGTTTTGTTTGATTGCATGCATTATGATGATTTCTTGTGTATAATACTTTAGGTATCAGACATGTTAAGACATACACCGACATCTTCAGTTGCTAGCCTTTTATCTAATCTTCGGAGCCATGGTACGTATTACTATTAGTTATTTTCTTGTAATAATTCTTCGTACAAATTAAAGTATGAAAATTTGAAATCTACCCTTCTTAAATTGGAAAAGAATAGTGGCCAAGTTTCCTTCTACTACCTTATAGGATGCCAAATATATTGACACAGCACATTTTTTAATCAGTCTATACAATGAGTTTTTATGTGCTTGAGAAATGACTTACTATGCGTGTTAACATGAAACACAATTTCATGCATGAAGTATAAAAATGGTTTGAGTTATAATTTTCCTTTATCATACTTTGTATTGCAGACAAAGTCTCTTCTCTAGTTGGTTTAGTTCATTCAGATCTTCATGATAGCAAGGCCAGTGCGGTTCTTGAATATTTATCCTCTATGGTGGCTTCTGTTGAATCTGTTTCAACAACAATGGATGGATTGCAAGGTAATACTGAAGATTACTGCAGAGGGAGGCTTCTAGTTCGGATGCAGCTCAGAACTGGAAGAGTTAGAGTACTGGTATCTCTCTTTCCACTTGTCCAATTATGATTGTATAATTTGCCAATAAATTTCTGGATACAAATTCAGATGCCTTATGTATGAAAGGTCTGGTGTAACCTAGATACAATTTAGATGTATCTGAATCTGGGCTGAAATAAGTAAAAACCTAAAAATGAGATAAAAGGGTGTTTTTAAATGAAGCCTATGTGTGCATATACAGCTTATCTCCATGCTATTGCCTTAGTCTCTATTTTAGTTACATAACCGAATCCCTTGTTTGGGAACTTGTTTTGTGTCGATATTCATATTTCCCAGTTCCATTGTCTCATCTGATATCATTTCTTTGTGTTCTTTGTGTTATAGAATGAAGATTTCTGTATTGAACAATCAGACATCAAGTTTATGGATACTGCTGTTGACAATGGTGGGATTACTACTGCTCAAAGTCTAGTTCCCAAGGTTTGTTATGTTTCCTAAGATGTGACATTAACATCCATATGCTATTGCAATTCTTGTAATTTGAAAATACTTCCTGTTTCTTTTGAATCTGAATCCTGATCCAGATATCACCCATAAATTGTGTATGATTATGTCTTTTCCAAAGATCTCATATAAAGTCCGTGGATATATGACATAAAAGGTGTTTCCACTATTATTTCTTTTTCCAATTGTCATCGCGTTGTTTGGCAGGTACAATTTAATTTGCAACTGTCAGAAAAAGAGAGGATGGAAAGGGCAAAAGTGGTACTTCCATTTGAACACCAAGGTAAGAAAGTGAAGTAAATTTCCATAAACTTTCCATGTTGAATTTCAGTTTAACTTGTTATTTATGTTTTGTCTTTTCATTATTTACATAGGAAATGGCAAACCAATTGACATCTACGATGGCCGGAGATCTCTGATAGAGAACACAATGACGGAGAACAAGTCGTCTGTACTTCCTAAGAAATTGGAAGGAAATGATGACAATGGAAAAGGTGGTGAGATAATCTATTTCCGTGATTCAGATGATGAGATGCCAGATTCGGACGAGGACCCAGATGATGATTTAGACATATGATTAGTTAGTACATGCACTTTGAAGAAGAGGATCTGAACTGGGTTGTGATAATTTTGTTGTGTAAATTATTGTTAGCTATGAACAATTAGGTTATTATTGAAGAAGGGTTTTTGCTCAAAGTGTTTGTAAAGCTGCTCTGCATTACAAAAGGGAGATGTTTGGCTTACTTTAAAAATGAACATTACCAACATTCCAGTGGGAATGAATGATATAAGGCTTAATTAGAGGGTAAGTTCTAACATTTAAAGGAGACAGTGACGCTGTGTACGTGACCTCCTTAATTAATTCAATGTTTGTTAAGACTAGCCAACAAAAGTTCATGTTATAATGAGTGATTGAGACTTCTAAATGATAACAAAGAAAATGAAATTCAGATTTAAAATATCTTGAACAATATCTACTTAACATACCTAGAATAAGATCTGTAACTCACTATAGTCCAATCATCAATTTTTAAAACTTAATTTTAGAAATAAAAAATTCCTGGGTATTGTAGATTAATAAAAGATTTGTGTTACAATCATATAGCCAAAAGAGCTCGATGATAGCAATAACATTCACTCATGAAATAGAACCTAAATCACCTTTTTAATAGATTGAAAATATTCTTATTTGCTAGGGATTTTTTGGAGTCGGTTCCTAATGGGGTAGGTATCATTATGATTGGTTTGTCTCTATGTGGGTATTGGAATGAAAGTACTATGTGTTGAGCCTTGTTTGATCTGGGGTTATTCCAATAATTATATGATTATGAAAAATTAGGTTCTTTGAATTTAATAAAGGGGTTATTTCAGTAAAAAGATTAAGGTTAGTATAAAATGATTATTTAATGAAGACAAAGAATATTTTAGTACTTAGTAGATTCTTAATCTATTTAATGAAGGACCCATCTTGATAAGTGATGGCTTACTTACTCACAGACAAATCCATAAATTGATACCCTTAAATCATACCCTTTTTTTTTATACTAAAAGCAGCAGCTACCTAATCAAGATTATAATTCTGTCCTATATTGGTCGGGGGCCCATGTACACTACAGTCACTATCATAAGCAAGGAAATAAACCAGAATAATCAGAGAGAAAAAAACAGAACAAGTTCAAATCCTCAAAAGGAAACAAGATTCTATAGCAAACAATCATACTGATTAATAATATATAATACTCCAGCCATAAATCCCAACAAAATGCACCTTTCATTGGTTTCAATATTTACTATTTACCTCTTCTCATAAAGCCTCATATACAATTCCAATATAATGGGTATGGACAACATTTAACTATATAGATAAACTCATGTGGTATATGCATTACTTTTCTAAGAAGAAAAACAAGGAAAGAAGAGAAAGCGTATCTGTAAATGGTGGGCGAGAATATATACGATTAGATTATACAAGCATTTGCCTTAAAGAAGCCTCTCTAGGATCCCATGTGCCTTCCTTTTAGCCCTTGAAGTCCCACTTGTTAAAAGCCCTGATATCAAACCATTAGCATTTTCTTCCTTCTTAATAGCCAACATCACTGATTTATCTTTTAAGCAAATCGCATATATTATTGCAATAGCGTTCTCTTTGTTTCCTTCGCTAGTTGTCTCTTTTATAACTCTAAGCAAGTGAGGAACAACACCAAGCTCAATCAATTCCTTAACTGCCTTCATTCGGGTTGAAAGACTTGCAAGAATTGCTAAAAGCTCGTCAACTAGAATACCATCCTCGATTATCATCCATATAATATGAACAGCCCCTTCTTGTATTGCCCTTCCTTTATTCTCATATAATAGGCATAAATTAAAGATAGCTGAGGCAGCATCTTTCATAACCAATTCATTTCTTTCGTCTAAAAGGTTGAGTAAATGTTTCATAGCACCCGATTTCCCAATAAGAATCTTGTTGGAATCCAAGGCTGAAAGCGTAAAAAGAGTTGCAGCAGCATTTCTCCTAGTACCATCTGTTTCGAGACACAGCGAATCGACGAGGAATGGAATGACGAGTGGATGTTCTGCAACCGGCTTCTTATTGTCCTCGTGAATTGAGATATTTAATATTGTTGTGATCAAATCCTCACGAAGATCGAGATGTGCGATCACACTATCAGAGGAAGACATAGGACTCAATAGTTTTGACAATGAATTGGGGGACTCGCAAAATAAGGCACGGAATTGTGGCATCCGTTTTGTTAGAGATCGAAGCTCTTTCGCAGCTTCTTTCTTGTCGTGGAGAGAAGATGATGATAGTCTGAGCAAGAGTGAATCCAAACGGGCTCGATGGGATCCCATTATTGCTTCATCATCAATAGTAGGAGATGTGTTTGAGAGGTCAATGTCGTTCTCCTTGCACCACTGCAAAATCAATTCTCTTACCAAGTGATTAGGGGTAAGGTTTGGATCGTTGAGCATTTTTTGAGTTAAAGGACACGTTCTCTTTCCATGCTTCAGCCACTTCTGAATAAATGGCCGGTCATAAGTCTGAAAAGGATTCAAATAACTTGATATAAGAAGAACTATGTCAGGAATAAAGCAAAGGCAATATGATTTATATGATATCTTCCTTCAGCATCAAGCTATACTATTGATTCCATTTCCTTCTTCGTGATATATGAGTAAGTAGAATAACTTTATAGCCTTGTATTGTGCAATTCAAATCAAAATCAGCTTCAGATTGCTAGGGTTTTACATGCAAATTACTCAAATATACAGTATAACTTCGATTTCAAGTCATAAGACAAACAAGTAAGTTAATCGAAGAAATGAAACCTCAATTTAAGCACGTATTATACAGTTTCCGATCATCAAAGAATTTCCGAGAGAGACATTCTAATATAATATACATAAAAGAAAACAATCAACCTGTCCGGAGGCCAAAACGACAGGTTCCATCATGAGTTCGCCGGAAATTGGGCAGCGGAATACTTCAGGAACAGCGGTGGAAACGACAGGGATAGAAGGTGAAGCTTCGGTGGAGAAAATGCGTCGGCTATCTTGTTCTGGATTTGCAGAGAAATGCAGAAGAGAATCCTCCGGTTGGCGGTTCGAATTCCTGAGAGAGGATAATACTCGAATAGCATGATCGATGGTGTCGATACTGTAGTCGGCGGTTTCAGTGATAACATCAACGAGTTTTGTGAGTTGAAATTTCAGGTCCGACGCCTGGTTGGGTGGCGCCACCGTTTCGTCGGCCATAACCACCACCACCACCGCCCGTGGTTTTAACTTTTAACTAGACTGGGAATTTAGAGAGAGAAAGTTAATATTTGAAAAAAAAAAAAAAAAGATGGTAAAGTGGTTTCTTTAGACGTGATGGGCTTGAGTTTTAGTGACAAATGTGCTCCATTTTGACTTTGATATTTTCTAATTTCTCACGTTTTATTTTCCTTTAATAATAATAAATTATTCTTTCTTTTAAAAACAGGGAAATTATACACTAGTCATCATTATATGTGACCACCCGTTCAGAAATAGTAGTAATTTGAGTTATCCTAGTCAATTCTAGTGAATTTACAAACTGTTAAATTTTCCTTTTTTAGATTTTAATTTTTATATATATATATATTTTTTGTATTATTTTTGAAAATTATGAATTAACTTTATTTATATATATATATATATATATATATATATATATATATATATATATATATATTTGACAATCCTTATTAAATATGTGCCAATAAAACAATAGCACTAAATAACAAATTTGTTACCTAGACAAAATCTTTTATTATCAAAGAATCTTACCTAGACATTATTGCAAAAGTTTTTTTCTTTTAAGTTATAAAAAGTTTTAGTTTTTTACTTAGATTAGGTTTTTAAGTGTCTTTAGTTTCTTTTTTACCATTTAAATTTAAGTTGGTACGGTGTATTTTTCAATGTGATATTTTATTTAAATGGATTGGATTTTTCATTTTAAAATTTTATAATTATATCTTCTCATCCGATTTTTTTCATTAGAATTTTAGTTCTATTCTATTAATAATATTAAGTTGTTTTGATTTTAATAATGTTATTTTGAAAAAAAAAGAAAAAAGATGTAACTCATTATTTTAATTAATAATAATTAATTCTTTAAAAAATAAAATTTTGTCTTGACAATTAATAGAGAATTCAGAAAAACATTGAAAATTATTTCTCATATGACAATTGTAATTTATACCATTTTGGAGGTAAAAATAGTAACATGATGTACAAATAAGTATATTGAAAGAGCAAAAGATTCTGGACAAGTACAACATTCAGTCAAGAAACCAAAACTAAATCATAACATAATGAACATTTCTCAATTGTCAATTGAAAGATTAGAAGCAAAATAGAAGAAATCCAAAGCATCAGTTTACATCCACATTTAATGTGCAAAATTATATACACATTTCTCATCGACATGATATACAACATATACAGCTCTAAATCACAAAATATGTGATCTGACTACAAAACTTCCAGATCCTTATCTTGTTGTTTTCATTACAGCAGGGAAGAACTTCTATGTATGTACCAAATACAAGGTGCCAACTAGATGACGATAACCTGAAACATTACCAAACATAGCTGCATCCAAAGTTTTTTTTTTTATTTGATGCGTTTATGTGGTTGAAGATGTGGCTTTGGATGTGAAGTCGCTAATCATAGTATGAGCGGCAGCTAACTCATCCCTTAGCTTGACATTATATTCATATAGATTTTGGAAATTCTTATGAATCTCTGACATACTTATTTCAGAACCATCCTTCATATCTGACAAAAAGACAAGTATTTAAATGTGGAATTTCTTAGAGAATTTGTAAAGACACTTATCCTATTGCAAAATATATTATAGACCAAATTATCGTAGAGAATGAAAGCTTTTACCTAATATAGGAGGTGGAGGCAAAGAATAATTGTTAGTTCCTCGATAATGAGAATTGCTATCAATTTCCCGAGAAGGATGATGTTGCCTCCTCTTATCATCCTTTACATTTCCAACCATATTGTTTTCCAGATCCTGGAAATGTTTTTACGTCAGAAAGTAAGAATTCCAACCTCGAAAGAAAAGTTTTCCACTAAATTATGTACTCAGAAAGAAACTTATACCTCCAGTTCCCATTTTTATTTATTTTTTTAAATGTTAAAGTTTCGTATTAACATATATGTCCTAATAATGCAAACAATGAATATACCAAGTCTTGAACACGTGAGGAATGGTATTTATTCAACAACTCCTCAAGTCTCATTTTATTGTGTCATTATAAACAAAATAAGTCCCATTCTTATTGTATCAGTTTCAGGCATTTCCAACATATCCTTAAAGCTGGATAGATGGAGAAGGATAGTGCGACAAAATGCTTGCTGAGACACTATGTTGATCTCTTATTTCAATTGTATGAAAAAGAACATACTTTTAGCAACAAAAAAAGAAAGAAAGAACATACCAGCATCTCAATCTTGGACAATGTTTGAGCACTTTGTGTTGATGCAGTTTCCTGTAGGCGAAATTTGATTGTAAAAAAATTGAAGATCGTTAAATCATTGCAAGATGCGTAATTCATGTTGATTATCACATGATGACATAACTATTACCTTCTCACTTTTCATGTTGATTTTCTTGTTAAATCTGATAGAATCCATTCTGATTAGCTGACCCCTTTTAACTGATGATCCGGTTCTCTTATGTAACGCACCAACCATTAGGCCAGTGCAACATGGCCCTTCTTGGACATTGTTGTACTTCTCTTCCAATGCATTGCAACCCCATGTAAACATCACATATTTTCTCAACTATATTTTGAATATAAATAAATATCAGTAGAGGATCATAAACAAGTAACAGCCAATGCGCTGCAGAAACTTGAAGAAGGAAAAGGATTAGACAAGAAGATGCTTTCTCATAGAAGAAGAAAAAAAGTACTTTATCCCAATTATCTTGAGCTCTTCGATGACTTCTAATATTCCTCATAGTGCTATCCTCATTACGCAGCCTCTTGATCCTGTACTCACACTGTAAACTGATAAAGTGAGAAGGCATATGAAACAACAAAATGCCTTCAAATTTAAGGAAATTATATTCAGGACTATGTTTTGCAATATATTGAAGTGGATCTATACAGAATTGCTTAGCAGTGGTTAAGCTAGCACTGTATGAGACAATGGCTCGGTGTTGCTTTTCTTATAATTTTTTCTTTTTTAGTCATATAAATAAACTTTATTATTTTGTAAGTGACTTTATCTTTCATTTATTATATTAGCCCCAGCTTTCACAAATAAAAAGAATGAACTTTCACAAATTAACAGAAAACTTTAAACATAAAAACCACAAAAGAACATAATAAGTAATCAAGAAATAATATTATGCATGTTCAAACATTATCCACGACAAGTTGCAGCAATTCAACATTATGATTTAAATTTTAAATGATATAGGGAGAAGTAACATACTTGCACCAAGAAGTAGAAAAAAATGCCAATACTAATGCAGTAAAGGCCACCAAGGTCTGCGAGAAAGCTCACTGCATTTTTGGAGAGGAAAAAGAAAGACAGCATAGATGTCAAACCTAGACTATGACTTAGTTTAAGGAATGCCAAGTATAATGATAACTATATCCACATGATGTGTTACTTTTCTCTTGCAAGATAACAAAGTTAAACATAACTAATATCCTCAAACAGTAATTTCTTCATGAATAGGTATTACTGAAAAGTTTGTATGCAATCAAATGACTTGTACATGCAAAAATGAGCTTCAACAGCATTTCTACATAAACAGTTTAAGCAGTACTTCTTTTTAAAGAACCAGTTAAATGTAAATAGAAAGATAACATTGCATAATTTAGAATGTCAAACACATACACATATATATGCTATATTGTAGGGTTTAGGGTCTCTCAAGAAGGCTAAAGATCAAGTGTTTAAGTAGTCCATAAATTTTACTATCAATTCATTACACTTGGGAAATTGTAAAATGCTACAGAAAGTGGAATCTGAAGTTGCGAAGAGAATGTCCTTTAAAGTTCACAATCCCAACAATTTTAAAGCAAAAAAAGAAGTAGATCAAAACCATCTTTTCCTACAAATTCATCACTAGACTCAACTAAATCCAACAATCTATTAGACGCCATAGAGTTAAACTCTTTTTTCATAGCATTATACTATAAATTTGATTCCTCAGAACTTATAGCTTGTGAAAACGTTTCACGGTCATTTTCGGCTCCAATATTATATTCTGATTCTTGTAAATACTTGATTTTCAAGTAGATCTTAATGTTGTTTTGTCATATTGAAAAACTTGTTCTTCAACATTTTCTTGATATTCTCAAGAACAATTTTATCTACTGGATAATGTGAACAGCTTGTGGAACACCCATTTCAACTTGAGTGGTGTGAACGACAATGGATCAGAGGAAAGAGTTTCAGAATTATCCTTTTCAATATTTACTTTCCTAATTGACCCCTCCGACACGCAGAAATTTTGCATTTTTGTATTCCACAATCCTAGTGGTATGAGATAGACAATTCCAAGAATTTTGAAATAGGTCATAAGGATTAAAGGAGGCACATATTTTTTTATGAATGCAGCTAAAGCACTAGTTCAAAAGAAACTAGGTTGACTACTCACTATATGCCTTGAAAACTGTTGATAAGACTCAACAAATTGTTAGGTAGGAAAATACTAGCTAAAAGGATAAAGAGTTCATAATTAATACAATATGGTCTATAACATGAGATCATCAATCAGAAATACTATATGAATGGGGGCATTGGTAAAATATTCATTCACTCACCAGGGCCCAAAATATTCTGATTGTCGATCTCCACAATGTAGTCAGACAGATAATTCACGTACAATGTAGTATTTATCAGCCCTTCACTAGAGACTTGTAGGGAAGCTTGAAGCTGACTCATTTCACTATATGATGTACCCGGAACAAACTCATGAAACAGAGGTTGGATGAGCTTAAGATTATGTAGATTGTGATAAATGCGGGGAAATAGATTAAATTTGAATATGTTCGGCACAGATCCCCTAAAAGTTGTTGGCATGTTATCGTCATTACTCCCATTGCTAAGTGTGCCTCCGACAAGGCTTACATGTTTTTTCACCCCATGGCTATTTGCAGTGAGGTTGAACTCGAATCCAACTGCCATAGCAGGATCATTAGGAAGATCAACAAATTGCCATGAAATGTAGGCACTATCCCGAATATGACACTTGCTGCACTTGAGATTGATTTTTGGCCCTTTAGTCGTGTTCTGGCATGTATAATTAGCAAATGTTACTAGTGGAGCGGTTCTGTAGTCAATATATCCCGGGTTCCCAATTACTAAAATACCCAACTGACGAAGATGTGCACAGCTCATGCTTGATATGGTGATTATATTAAATTCTATGTCGTTTTGGAAAGCAGCTAGATCAGGTGCATTTGAAGCTCTGATGGTATGAACTTCAATGGCTCTCTTTGATATGATTTGGTAGAGCAACCTGTTAAAGTTGTAATAAAGAGAACAAATAGATCATTATATTTTGTTAAATATCCTCAAAGGATGTGATTGCTTTTAAAATGGAAAAGATATGTATTATGTTACAAAATGATGCAACATTATCAAACGGAATGTGTACTTACGCAGCAAATAAACCGAGAAAAACAATCCAACTTGCTATAGAGAAAGCTCCACCAAGTTCTGTTTTACGCTTCACAACTATCTTCTGATCATCCTACACAAACCATTATCACAAAAGAATAAAAAAAAAGATAACAAAGCCACGGAAAAGGTAACAAAAGGCAATGCCATCATTGTTTAGAAAGAAGAAAAAGGTAATTTCATCATTGTCTAGTTTTTTATTTCATATTTTGCATCAATCGACAATTAAAAATGATCCCTTTCGAAAAAAAATAAAGAAAGATAGACATAGCTACACTATCACACAGGTAGCACCTCAAGCTACACTATTTCTATAGAAGTTTTACCCAATAGAGAAGAGTTACAATTAACTGAATACCTAATATGATTTTACCAGGTCTGGACAAATTACCTTTTTGCCAAAGCACATGCAAATAAGGGGAATTTTTCTTGAGACTTTATTACAATTGAATCTTTGTTAAATTAGTGATAATTAATACATAAGCTTACTGAGCTTATGCATAATTCCCTTATGTATAATTATAGTTAGCCAGTTTTTATTCCAGAGGTAAAAAACATCATCAACAAATAGCAAAAAATGTCATTTTACAGTGTTTCTTAATAGTTGGTCTTCTACCATGTCAATTCACCTAAGCCATAACTCCATTTTGTCACATCATAATCCAATAAATAGCATTCACATTGAATTTCTCAGGCAAATTCGATTACCACCAAAGTTAGTCATGAAAATTCATGTGAATGAATGAGTGATTTGAGAAAAGGGTTGGTACCAGCCAATGACGTGTAGAAAAACTGATGTCCAGCCGACTAATCCACCACCGGATCCGGAACCAGATCGAGCGTCCATCGTCAAGCTTTCTAAACCGAACGAACAAGCAGAAGCATAGCCAAGAAACAAGAAGAACAGCAGTAGCCTCGAGGAAAACAGCCTGCGACTGTGTGAACTTCTTGATGGAATCGAATGAAAATATAGTCTCTGGGAAGTTAATTGAATAATCCACTCCAGAATTAACTACCAGACTTTGACTATCGCTTGCAAATAGCTCGCAGGTCTTGTTGTTGTTGCCGGCTGCAATGAAGTAACCAGGGTTGCAGGCGCAAAGGGTTGAATTGTAAATGAACGAATTCGCCGGACATGAAAAGGGAGATGCCATTATTCAATTTAGCTAGAAACTAGGCAATTCTAGATGGGTAACATAACGTTAAAGACGAGAGTTTGGATCTTGGAAAAGTTTTGAAATTGGGAAGAAAGCTTGTTACTTCTGAATAGGGTTTGGTCAACGTGAAGGAAGGAAGAATGAAACGTAGCTGCCCAGCTGGGTTACCTTTGGTGGCTATGGACTGGATATTTGGTTGAAGAATCTACCTTTGATGGCTTCACTGTATATCTTCTACAAAATAAATTAAGGAATAAATGTTCTTTTCTTTTATTTAATTTTTAATTACCATTACTTGTTATTATTATTTTGTCATTATATATTTCCAAATTTAGGTATTATTTGAATTTAATATAAATAATTGAGTATAAATTATATATTCTTGTTGTACCTTTTCCAGAAGCATAGAGATAGATGTTCAAAGTTCTGGACTATTTGAGAAGAAATATTATATTCCTCAATAATGAAGAATAAGCCCTTGAACTTAACAAAATAACAAATTAACCCATGAACTAAATGGGCATGAATTAATTTTTTTTTTTTACGGGAAATTTGACGAAATGACCCATTATAATGAGTCGGTGACCAGCGCATAATTTTAAATGCGCTGGTGACCACTTCATATTTTTTTGACGAAATTGTTCTTGTCGCGAGACGCAACCGGATGCCATATGAAAAGTCCACAATCGCGAGACGCATCTCCGGTTACGAGAAGAAACCGGCATTCGCGAGACGCAACCGGCATTCTCGAGATGCCTTCGTGGGACGCAACCGGCAATTGCGAGACGCATTCGCGAGACACAATTCAATCGCAAGACGCAACCGACAATTCGATTGTGGACTTTTCACATGGCATCCGGTTGCGTTTTACGACATGGACAATTTCGTAAAAAAAATGAAGTGGTCACCCGCGCATTTAAAATTATGCGTTGGTCACCCACTTATTTACTTTCATTTTTAGGATCATTTTGTCACATTGTCAAAAATAGTAATTTAGAAAAGAATCTGAATATTATTAAGAAAAATGTCAATATAAAATAAAAAATATTAAACGATGATTCATAAAATAAATTTTATACTAAATAAAATAAAATAAAGTGAAATATAAACTTTGTATTATATTAATTATAATCATTTTTTTTTACATCAAACCCAAAAATTCACTTTCAATATTTTGTCGTTCTTACATTACTATTATTTTGGGCAATACATCTTCCATCTCTCAAGAAAGGAATATTAATTTTAAGAACTTTAAACAAAATAAAGTTTGAAATGAAAAAAGTATTCCCTTATCACTAGTACAATCCTTTCTTTACAAAATAAAGTGAAAATATTGCCACTTAAATGAGATTCACTTTGGAAAATAAATAAAGTTCATCCACTGTGAAAGGAGATCAATATTTGGGGACTTTTATTGAGTTTTAAAAAAATAAAATTTTCAATCAAATATATAGATTATTTGGATTTTTAATTAATTGAATTATTATAATATATTTAAGAATTAAATTTTATTAAAATAAAATAAATATATTTTAGTTGATGAATTAATTGACATAATAGTTAAAAAAATGTGATATATAAATTTTGAATAAAATTTTAAGATCAAACAACCACTAATAATTCAAGTTTATTTAGCTGAGCCAAAAAAAAGTCTTTTTTTTTTTCATTTAAAGTAGTTTTAAATTAATCAATCTTATGAATATAGTATTTGAAAAATTGTGTGAATAAGAAAAAAACAAATACTTGTGGAAGTCAGTCAATTATAAAAGATAAATTGATGGAACATAAAATTGAAAAAGATGATGATCTCAAATTGAGATTTTTTTATTAGATAAAGTGATAATAGTTATATTCACAAAAAAGAAAATAGACATTACAATGTTATAATTCATTTAAAGTTAAAATGAAAATACAAATCAGAAAATCCATTAAGAGGAAATGTAGGTAAAACTTTGGAAGTCCCAGCTTCAGTCCTGGGACAATTTTTTTTTATTTACATCAAAGACTATTAATTTAGATAATTTTTTAAAATTAGGTATATATTAATTTATTCAATTAAATTCAAATATTCCACTATTTATAAAATAAAAAAAGATGAGCTTTAAAGATACAGTTTGAAATGATTTATTAATTCTCAATATCTTTTCAAATTCTTATTTTTAAAGGCAGGTATCTTATGTTTTTTTAATTAGTTAAAAAAATAAATCAGACAAAAAGTCTATATAGAAAGTATCTTATTTTGACATATAACCAGGAACTCATTTAGTAAAATAATATTTTTTAAATATGACAAAATTATAGTGCCAATATTATTTGATATAAAGATTTCTTTAGATAATAATTTATATTATTGTGTGATTTTTTTTCTTTTGTTTAGCATAATTGTTTAAAAAAATAATAATTCAAACATAAGAAAATGTAATTTATTTTACAGATCATTATCTGGTTCATAAAATAACATCATATTCATAAAAATATAATAACAAATAGGTCACCTAAATTAGTGCACAAATTAAATACCCTTTTCTTTATTGATCATTTCGATTCCAAATTAAAATAAATAAATTATGAAGCCTCCAAATAGAAATTTTTTAACAGAACATGCTACTATAATTTACACTACATTAGAACCCCCAAAATAAAGGCAAATGCTAAGAAGAAAGAAAAATGTTTAGCAAACAAAATTGCCCATTATTCTGAGGTAAAAAATAATAATTTTACACTCTTTTTTTTTCCTTTCAATATTTGAGTTATGGCTAACCTGAGAAAATGAAATCAATAATCTCCCCTTCTGCTGTTGACAAGATCACTAGAAAAATCATCCTTCTCATTCTCGCACTGAGCCAAGAGATCGCTATAAGCAGAGTCATATGCAACTGCATGTCGCAAGTACTTAGCAGCTTCGGCCTTCCTACCCACTCTGTATAATGCACTGATAATCCAATTCATCCGATAATTAGCAAAATATTTATAAGAAAAATGTCATCTCATTAATATAATCAATCTGTTTAATGTATTCCTCAAAAGTTGACTGATTACTAGCAAATAAAATAACTTAAACTACCTTGCAAGCATCACTATCCCGTCATAGTAATGAGCTTTGCTTTTTGGATCCTCCGGTTCTTTCAGATGCGCCAATCTCTCCAGATGTCTAAGTCCCTCGTTTTCTTTTCCCTGAATGTGTGTGTAAAGGGCAAAAAAAAGTCATTAAAGAGACCCCTAATGCTTGCTTGTTGTGTGGCATGCTTTTGTTTTGGAATGATTTTGTCGTGATTTGCTTAAATGAATTCTTATAAAATGAAGTTCGCTTAAAATAAAATAAAAAACAAAAGGATTTTGTCTAATTGTTTTAATTTGAAATTAACGTATATTAAATAAAAGCTCAGACTAACCTGACGAATATATGCTGCACCAGCCCATATGGATGCAAGAATTAAGTGATCGATCTCTTCTGTTTCTGTTGGCTGGCCCAGAAGAAACAGCTGTCGAGAGAGTATAAACATTAAGCATATGTCTTCTAGTTAGTAAATAAAGAAACAAATCTCAAACAAGAACGACGTTATGAAAAAAAGTGACAAAGTTCTCGATTCAAACCTTGGAGATGGCGCGCTCGAAGTACTCAACTGCCTCTGCTGGCTTTTCACTTTGCAATAGTGCTTGGCCCATAAGAATCATTGGTCCAACATATTCAGGATCCTTGTCCAAAGCAAGTCTGCACGTTATTCATTTATGTTATAACTAGGACGGACAGTAATAAGGCAGAGAAATAAGGATGTTACCTTAGTAAAGAAATGGCTTTATCCTTTTGGCCTTCCGTTAGACGTTTTACTGATAACTGTTAAGTACAAAAGTAAGAAATTTAATAATAGGTTAGAGTAGAAAGGCTCACAAGCAAACACACAAATTAATACAGACATTTAGATCCTGTTTGTTTGTTTTCCATTATTTTTAAAAGTAAAAACAACTTTTCTCTTAGATGTTGACTTCATTAGGAAATACTCTTTCAGCCAATTTTTGTTATCACGTATCTAAATGATCCAGATGTGCCTACAAAAATGAGTGATGGTAGAAATTTTCTTCCATGGGGAGGTGAGGGCTAAAAAATTTTATATATTTTTTTTAGCAAATTTCCGTCGGATCTATATAAAAAAGAAAGACCATTGTGGTTTCTCATCTAAATTCTCATCTAGATACACAAAAGTATTTTCAAATAATCCCATTGTTTTGTTCTCTTAATGGTTTCAGTGTGGTGCTGGGTCTGAAAGACGCCATCATCAATCTGATCTACTTTTTTCACTTCCCCTTTACATTCTATAATTTTGTTTTTCATCATGTAATCAACTTAAAAGTTTAAGCGAACAAAAAACATATAAAGCCATATAATACTCACAGCAAGGAGTTCTGGAGGAGACAAATCCATAACAGAAATTTTCCGCTGCCCTGTCCCTGTTACTGTGACCAAAGAAGTTGCGTCTTGTTCTCTCGAGTTCCTAGCTGTTACTACAGCATCTTTGTTTGGTAATCCTAACTTTTCACGGACACTTGGATGTTTCAGTATCAGTTGCTGCCAAAATTAAATATAGAACCATGAGTTCTTTGATGTAGAATACAAGAGTTGTTTCATCAGAACTTTAAGTACACCAAAAGAATTATTGTAAAATAGTAAAATGTACTATTTATCTAAGAAATGCATATAGTACTTTACAAATACAAAGCAAAACTAACTTCAGACCATAGACGTTTTGTGATGTGCCTCGTTGAAAATCATATGAAAATATGACAACTTTTTTTTTATTAAAGGGTAAACTTTTCATTAAAGAGAAAATGGTTGTGAATGCGAGAAGCATTTAAACAGAAACAAAAAGAACTGAAAAAAAGGGAACAAAATATGACACCCTTATTTGTGTGAGCCTAATAGACTATAAATTCCTTCACATATATCTTTCTGGGCTTGTGTTGTGGTGGCCCAGTTGTTGCCTAATGTATTTATAGTCTATTTTTCTCGCAAGTTCATAGAAATAAAAAAAATTACTTTTTCAATAGATTAAAGGTAGTATTCACGTTTTAGGTACCAATACTCCCATTGGAAGTTTTAAAATGTGGAGGGCAATCAAACGACTTTAATAATGTGTTAACAACCTGAATGAGAGACAAGGAACTGTTGGTTACCCAATAGACTAAACTCCCCTGCAAAACAAAAGAAAAACAAACTCAACATATATCAGTAGGACGAAAGACTATGAGCAAACATCAGAGATTGGCAAAATAAGCTGAATAAAATATAGAACAGCAATATAGGCATAAAGCACATAGATATCTTCTCCAGATAATGTAAATGAAGAATGGAAGATCCTCAGAGAAGTGCACAACTGCACATACTTCATACTACATGCATGCCTCTTCGGATACATTCGAGTTGAAAATGCGAACAATATGCTTTTCTCTTGTATGAGCTTTCGTTTATCAATTTTCTATGTGAAGAAAACCACATCATATCTCAATAACTTACGAGTTATGTAGATTGAGAAGCACCATACCTGGGGGAGCATAAAACCAGTGAAAAGTAGAGGCACTGTCAAAAAATTAAGGTATTGGCGATACAACTGCAAGAAGAAATGCATTGTTAAAACTCCATCGAAATATTAAGTTGTAAGCAATAATATATGGAGCAGACGAAGTAGTTCGGAGATGAATCAGTTGTTTATAATTCATCAAAAACAAAGAATTTCTCAAAAATTTCGGAGTTCAGTTTTAGTACTTTTGAAAGACGTCATAAGCATCTAGTATTTACTCACTTTAGCCAGTGAGCTGAACTGGCCAGTCACCTTGCCAACTGATGACCCCTGAAAAGATATCTGACAAACACAGAGTGATAGACAATGAGTTTTAGCATCACCATACAGTAAGATGTGATCTCAGCACCCCAATAGAGTAACAAATTCCACACAACAAAAAGTGCCGGTCAATTGATAATTCTAACAGATTTGGACGAAGCTTGAAGCCCATCTCAGTAAAAAAAAGATTAATGTAACATTGTACGCAGATGTTCCATACTAAATAAACAAGCAAGCTCAATGATTCAGTAAATGTCATTTGTGAAATATTATACAATGAACGTCTTCTATAAGAATTTGAGTTGGCATTGTAATCATGCCTGAACATATATTTTTTCCAAAGTCTCGTCACTCAATTCAATTTACCATGAAAACCTTAAAAAAAGAGATGTTCACAAAACTAGATGCGACTAGGAAAATCATAATACGTTTTATTGGATGAGACTAATTAATCGGGTCTCAGATGGATGTTAGTTGTACATTATTTGGAATGAATTGGTGCATAAGAAACTATTGATCTTTGTCAATGCCTTGGAACATCAAAGAGCTGGTGTACAAAATAAACATCAAAAGGTACATCTATAGGAACAGGTAACCTCCATTTTTTTTGTTTTGAGAAAAATAATTAAATGAAGATGCGGATCGATACAAGGACTTCCCAGTCTCCCAGATAGTAACCAAGGAAGCCTCCATCTTTGCAATGTCTCAGAGCTTATTTAGACATTGGTATTTTCTCACAATCTACCACAATCACGATCACATTGAAAAATCGCCAAAATTAAAATGAAATTATTATTTTTTCACTTGGTATATGATATTTTTTTATACTTTTTTGCTGATGATGATCCAGATTATTTTCTAGATCATGATGTAGATTATAGTTTATTTTTTTGCGTCTACACCACTTCATTTGGTATAAAAAATATTTTTTGGATTGTGATCAAATCAAAGATTGTAGTGTGATTTTTGGCTTCATTGTTGATATACATATTATTTTCTGGATCATGATTCAGACTATTTTCTAAATTATCGTGATTTTTTTTTGCAAACATATGTAGATTTTTTTTGGATCATGATCCAAATTATAAATTGTAATAACAAATAGGCTCATAATACTTCAGTCATAGGTTCAAAACTAATATTGCACTAATATATGTATGCTCACTGTCATTGTTTTAAATGATAAAAATGGATATCACCAAGACAATCAAACATTCAACAGAGAGCACTGGTTTGACATACCAAAAATTGATAAGAATAAAATACTCTTAAAGAGATCAGAATACCATGATGGGTAGACTAATTCAAAAGAGAATTCGTATCAGAAGTAGTTCTATCTGCTAAACATACAAACCATGCATACCAACAGTTTTGAGAGGTCATTATGATGAACCAAAATAAATGAGAATCAACAGTTTGATGATAATCACCCATTAAAAATGATAATAGTAACTTTGCATACCATAAGCACATCAGACATGATCATAACACATATGAGCACTGACCTACATACCTGAACATTAAGAAAATGCAAACCACCAATAAGAAAAGGAAAGATAATTCCTAGAACACCATGGGGAACTTGAGTCAAATTCTCAAACCAAAATGCACCACCCTGAAACATGAGAAACATATATATCAATACTGAGGGAGTAGCAGCTCACATTGCAGGCACATTTAATCAAAAAAAATCAAGTAACATTTCTTAGCAGATCATGAAATATTATTCAAAGCAAAAATATTGTGATAGCAGCATTTACTATGAAAACAATGAAAAACTATAAAAATAATATATTGTGAATTATTCTACACCACTTTGATTTATTTCAAGATAAATAAGGATACAGAAAAATTAAATACGGAAAGTATATTTCATGATAATCCATTCAATCCATTAATAGAGTAATCTAGTACCTAAGATTATGCTACATAATATTTTATCTTTTGACATCTTCATCAAGTTAAGAGTATAAATATCAATCATGTCCAATTTGTTGAAAATGTTCTTGACTTTAGTTGTGAATTTCAGCCTCACATAGGTCTTAGAAGCCACTCACTCAGACCAAAGTACTTCACTAAGTTACTCGAGCTCCCTTGAGTCAGTGTCCACAATCAGAACAATTTCTTTTTCAATTGAGATTAAAACTAGGAACCCACTGAAATACCATAACAACAATTAAGACATACAAAAATAATCTTGCATTATTCAATAGAATTGTGATTTAGTACAAAATATAGAACTGTGATTAAAGAAAAATACATAAACACACAAATTTCAAGCTATTTCATTCAAATGCTCAATTGAGAAATCTTACCCCCTAATTTTCTCAAATTAATCTTACATTCTTCAACAATTATTATTTATAAAAATAATGCACCATAATGCCATTAGCGTTTTGATCATTAACCCTCGCTGTATGACCAAGAGACGAGTTTAGAGTACAACTTAAGGATGTAAATGAGTATGAGTTGGGTATGTAAGAAAAGAATAAGTAACAATTATAAATGAGAATCAAGGGGAGTACACTATTTTAAATGATCATATTGAATGTATAATGGAGCACGATCTGAAATTATATTGTTTAAACTACATGTAAATTACCATATGACCAACATACATTTATTTCTAACAAATAGTTTCAAGAAAACAAGAGGAGACCAACATACTTTGTCCACCTTGATCTGAACATACTGACATTCTCTTACATATTTTCCTCACTATGGAAGTTAACAATGAAACAGGAAAATACATCAAGAGTAATAGAAGAACAAAAACATGCTCCAAAGTTTTCTGCTCCATCTTATGATAACTGTAATTTTGGATCTCTTTTTTTAATCACATCCTTCCAACATAAAATAGCTCTTTAGACCAATGTTTCAGCAAACAAGTGGACATGATTCAAAGTATGAAAAACTAATAAAATAGTAAATCATCTCTCCAATGGAGGACATTTGGGTTTGTGAACCCTTTTTGTGCATCCAGTTTCAAATAACTTAGCATCTACAAAGACTAACAAAGAGAAAAAAATATAAAAGTAATGCTGCTTTGCAAGAGCTTTACCATACAAATAATGTAACCTGAACAAGAAACATAACTAACAATGAAACAAAAGAAAAGCAAATTCTGATTCTTAAGACCTTTATCTTTTTGAGTAAAACAATCACCCATAAAAATTCATATATTAAGCATCAACATACATGGTCAAACCCAGGATGAGCCTCTAGTGACATTCGTCGGATTGTTGTCATCCACAAGAGGAAGCATGGGACCTGTAATAAGGAGATATATTCATGAGAGAACATGTAAATTCTAACTTCCTTTATTCCATTTTCCTTTGATCAGTCAATAGGTATAATGATAGCAGAAAACAAGTTACTCCAATAAACAATTTACGAGTATAGGTATTAGCTGAACCTCAAACATGAGAACAGCTAAAATCCAGCGGGTTAGAGAAACACCAAACAGAAATAACAATTATACCAGGGGTTCCAGACAACAATCTCAATAAAGGTATATAAAGCATGCCACTTTATAAATAATTGGAACCTCTAATAACATAAGTTAATACTTAAATATAAATAAGCGTCGCATGTTGTGACTGTTGTAAAGCAACTTTATTACATGCAAGTCATTAATCAAAGAAAAAGAAAAGACAAGTGTTCTAAGGATGTATGAAATACCTCTAAACAATAGGCCAGGAAGTATCCTTGGTTGCAAGGAGAGACGCATCAAACATTTAGTTGTATAAAAGAAATACATAATAATAAAAATTGTATGGCAACCGGAAGTCTTCATACAGCTGTCACAGAATTATTTCTCATTTCTCCGAAAGATATTTGGTTTGCGTTTGCTTGAATTTCTTCCGAAAAATCTCTTACCACACATAATTTCCCCCTAATTAACATCGAATATGCCTTTCAAACAATATATTTATACCACATCACTCATAAAGCAAGGCATGACTATTAGTTCTCTAGAGTAAAATGTTGGAGTGTCTTATGGTCTCAAGAGCTCCCATAACAAGGACTGAATTAAACAATGGGTGGAGGATGAGGCAGATGGAAGAACATCCTTTGAGGGTCAGCATCTTGTAGCATTGTTGTTTCTTGGTCAATTCAAGAGAAAACAAAACATATTTATCAATATTGCCTCCTTTTTCGTGGTTGTTTCTCTTTTTTTGGAAGCGTGGTTGGTTCCCTTGATTAGGGTCTTTTGTACACATGTAGAGTATTGTATATGTTTAACCTTAATTTAATTTTATTTGTTTCCTTTAGATGTGATGTGAAATTTCATGTAGCACCTCGTATGATCCCAGAGAAAAGAAGATATACACGATAAGTCACCAATGATGCACATGATTCTTGGGAAGAAAAAAATTGTTCTTTTTGATTAATACATACCAAATGCATCACCAGGGAGAGATTATCACCTGAACACAAACATATGCTAGTGACCACAAATATGAAGGACACCCAATTGCTCGTCTTTCTCTGCGGAAGAACAAAAGTTGGTTGATATAGCTTCTTCCTGAGAGAGGTGGTGGTATAGGAGGAGGCACTGCAAAGAAATGTACGTGAAATCAAGGTAAAACTGTACAGGTGAAAAAGGGGCTAGTATAGGAATACACCAAACCATGAGAAATACCAAGAAACTACATCTTGTAATAATAAAAGAGTATGCAGGAAAATGATACTACTACATGTCACAAATTACAAGTGAAATCGACTGCATTAAAGGTACAATGAAATATTTTAGGGTTCTTATTGAATCCCTAAGCATCTTTGTGGGTGGAATAGCTATGGAAAAATTAGTAAGGACAATTATTTGTTGATTACTGGATGTTGGGTTCTTAAGTTATAAGAAAATAAGCACTACCATGTGTGTCATGGAAATGTTACCCCATCTTGAAATTTATGCACGACTTTGACCTCTAAAGGTTTTACATATCAGCTTAGGATCTCCAAAAGTACATGAATGATTGTATTCCTATTATCCCCTAGTCTACTGAGCTAATCTGAATCTAACTTCATATATGCCTAGATTCTAACAACTAGAGAAGAATAAGTTATCTCATATATACCCTTCGGCCATTATAATGCTTTTAGGGGCATTTTTCAAATGGTTCTTGATGACAAAGAAGCGTAAATGTTTCTTTTCCATATGTTGTTTACTATCATGGAGTAAATTATGCGGAATACCTGGTCTAGATGAAATTAAGTTCCATTTAAGTCATTAAACATAACTACTGCATATATCACCATTGAACAACCAAATAAGGCTTACATAGACTAGAACCAAACAGTTAATCATTTAGGTAGTTCATTGTAGACACAAGGTCAACTGAACATTTATCTCTGATTTGATCTAACAAAAATGAATGGGATGAACCAAAAGCTTAAAACTATAACTCCTTGTAGCTCCTTAAGAAAAGTGACCATCTGAAGACATCAGAACTACATATGTATGCACAGATACATAATTACTGAAATTAACTACCAAGAACCAAAATATAAGAGATCTTAAATACATGTACATATTACATCAATTAAAGACTTACATTTTGGGAAGAATTCTGATATTTTCTTAATCTTGCTGAATTGCAACATAAGCATAGGAAGCAATGCAATTCTAAGAGCCAAAGTTGAGGAAGCAATTACTATCCACCTGCAAAGTAAATAAAAAAGAATGAAAGATAAGATGGCAGTTATCGTGGTCATAACTTTGACAATAGTTCCTCCCTATGATCCAATGACAAAAGTTCCACTGTAAAAAACATGATTTATTATTTTCTTCCTAAGAATTTGACTAGAAGCAGTTGATTCATACCATGTCAGGAACAATAGAAAAGTACTATAGTCCTCCCAAATAACATTAGTCAGCCAATTCGTTTCAGTTACTAAAGAGCAGATTTCGTCAAAATCAGTTTAACTCATATTTGAACTTGAAGATAAGTAATAATGTGTACCCAATCATAAAAAAACTGAAAATGTATAAGCTTTATGTCTCAAGATGACATTTTGGTTCCAGAGATTGGTCGTCGTTTGATAGAAAACGATTTAAAATACTTACCAAGGGAAACCCGTTACATCATGGTAGGAATCGAGCACAGAAACTAGGACGCGAATGGGGAGAATCCGTTCCTCCACTTCACCATCGGCTGCGGCGGCGGCGGCACTAACCAGCGTCTCAACAATTCCCGATTGATCACCATCCCCGTCGTCATTAAGCTCGAGATTGGAGAACCCAGATTGAGCTGAGGGATCAAAGTCAAGATTTAGAGACTTGGAATCACCAGAAGCGGCGGAACGAGTAGATACCGAGCGTACATAAAAGTGAGAAGCAAAAAGTGAGGAAGATAGATGGGCACTTGAAGTTTTAACGCCACAATCCAAGTGAGAGTATGGAGAGGAAATAGAAGACGAGAGAGATGAAATTAAGTAAATGGATGTTCGCCGGCGGCTTCGAAGAGCTCCGGTCAGAAGCTTGGCAATCACCATTCTTGAGGCATAATTAAGCAGACAAACCGGCCCTCAACTCCCATGACTACAATACAGAGTTTGTCAATTTGTTGAATCATTGGGTCGGATATATTCCGGTTCGGTTGCGATCCGATCCGATTGTAGTAAAATGTCTTCAAAATATAAATTATTTGTTATAAATTTTAAACTTAATATATATATTTGATAAAAATTAATTCTTTATGTATAAAAATTTAATTAGTAACTAAAATAAAATAATGTCTATCAAATTATAACTAATTAATTTGACTTCTTAAAAACTATGGTTGAAATAAAAAAGTTGAACGAATTAATAAAAATTATTGAATTTTTTTTTACAAATATTTAGAAATGTAATGATAGGGGAGCGAAAGATTTGTAAAGAATGGGGCAGCGAAACACGTGGAGTGCTGATTAGACAAATATTTATTTATTTTTCTCTTTTATATTTATTAATGATATTCTCTTTCTTCTCATTAATTACATTTTCTCTCACTTTTAAATAAGATGTATCCAATAAAAAAAATTATTTTTTATTATTAAAAAAAACTTAATGATTTATCTCTTTAATTTTTATTATTATAAATATTTTTTTTTAATTATTGTAAATGTCATTATAAACTTATTTTAATTATTTTTCTCTCTCAATGTTTTCTTTTATTTATTAAAAAAAATAAATTTTATTTTCAACATGGTGGGCTAGTTGAATAACTAATATGGTGTGCTAGTTGAATGTTGTTGTATTTAGAATGCAGTTAAAATTATCATTATTTAGTTGATAAGCAATGTTAAAAAATATATAATATCAAATGATGATAATATACTGAGTATATGGTCAAAATAATAAAAAAAAATCAAACAAATCATGGTATGATATTTATAAAAAAGTCTTCCTATAAAAAAAATAAAAACAGTTCTAGTACTCTTTATTGAATGATTTATATTCTATTAGTTTGTCTTAAAAAGAGGCGGGATACAAATTCGATAAAAAAAAAAAAAAACAGTAACACAATTTGATGATATGAACATCAAATGATCCACCAACAATTGAGAGTATTATTGAGATTACAAAATAAAAAATAAAAAATCCGATACGATTAAACATGATATCTAACTGAATAAAGTGTATAATACTAATTTTTGAGTTATGCAAAGACAAAAAATAGTTCATTTGTGTTAAAAAGTTTATGAGATGGACTTTTCAACTCCTCTAAACATTTTATTTAGTAGGAGGATTGGAAAATTTTGTCTTAATAACCTAATTTATATATATTTTGTGTTAATCATGATACTTACCAAAAAAAAAAGTAAGGATATAAAGAATTTTTTTTCTTTAATTCAATAAAGGGATTATACTTTTTTTTTATTAATAATTTTATTCTCACTATTATTTAAATTCTATATATAATTATTTAATATTATTAATTATTATACGAAACATTAATATATTTTAAATTATTTAAATATTAATAGCTGAATCAATAAAAACATATTATAAAAGAATATTAATATATATTTTTGTAAGTAATCATCTAGGTGCTTATTAATTTACTGTGTTAATTGAATTTTTAAAATAATTTTTTTTCTTATTTTAAGATTCTAATTTATAATATGTTTTTAAGTGAGAATCCATATTAAGATTTTTTATCTCTTATTTTAAAAAAAATCCTATTTAAAATAATTAAAAAATTAAACAAAGTCAAACAAATAATATCTAATTATCTATGACTCTTACCCGTGAGACCTAACAAAATCACACATGGGAGGTTCATAGGGACCATTAAGAATGTATATACGGCGACTAGTCTAAAAATACAGTCTGTTACGAAACTGCTTATGTGCACCCTTATTGTGAGAGCATATGAACGATTTCCTAACAGAGAATCTCAGATGCTAAAAATGAACCATATTAACTAAGAACACTTAATATTGTGAGTTGTGACCCAAAAACACATTCCCATCTGTGCTAGTGCACTGGTATTTATCGACGCCAAAGGGTGCCAATCCCATTCCGGTAAACATGATATACCAAGTGTTGATTTCTAAGATTAGAAAGCGAGAAGATTATATTAACCGTAAGCATATAAATTAAATAATCAAAGTTGCATAAAGAAATACACAAACTTCACATGTTCTATGCTCTTCTTAATTCATCCCCTCTAAGAAAATTGAACTTTAAACATACCTTCTCTTTTCATATCTTTAATTTAGAGCTTTAATTTTGAATATTTTATAAGGACTCCATTTTTATATATATTCAATTTTAATTTTTTACCAATAATGTTAACTTGTATTTGTAATGTTTTTGATTAAAAACTTGTTTATATATTATTAAATTTATTTAACTCACTAAATAGCTAAAATCATGTCTAATAAGGTTTTAAATTGTTGTTAGAGGTTATAACAATAATGATCTGGACTAGTTTTTTAAAATAAAAATATATCATTTTTTTTCTCTTTCCTTACAAGGTTTTAAATTATATACAGTCAAGTAATGCTTCAAAAAAAATTTAATCCATTAAAAATGAAAGCTGAAGCAACACTTTCTTAATTTGGTGAGAGGAATGACAAAAGTAAAAAAGAATTAAGGTTGCTTTTAATTAATCTGTGAGGTGGGAAACTAAAGAGTTTATCCTAATTCCACCAATGTTGTCTGTCGACATCTCACCAACCATGGCTGCTAGCTAGAGGTTGATCATCAACTCTTGTAAGTTGTAACCCTAACAATTAATCTTTTTCTCTCTCTCTTTCTCACATACATAACCTAGTTAAGATGATCAATTCCTTCTCCTTATATTACCCATCATTATGAAACCCTCTTTCTCCCCCATTTTACCCATGGCTCCATTTCTATGTTCACTTCTTTCCATAGTAATACTATTCTATGTTTCTCCTACAATCTCTACATCACGGGACCCATCCCTCCATAGCCAACCCTATAAGCAAACCAGTTTTCGGGTCAGCCTGAGTCATGTTGACTCCGGATCAAACCTCACCAAGTTCGAGCGTATACAACGAGCAATGAAACGAGGACAATACAGGCTAAGCCAGCTCAACGCCATGGTCTTGGCAACCGATGGTTCATCCTCAGAAGATGTCAAGTCTTCAGTCTATCCAGGAAGCGGCGAGTTCTTGATGAAGTTAGCCATAGGGACTCCGCCTGAGGAATTCTCTGCTATAATGGACACAGGAAGTGACCTAATATGGACTCAATGCAAGCCTTGCCAAAACTGTTATGATCAGCCCACTCCCATCTTTGATCCCAAGAAATCTTCCTCTTTCTCCCAGCTATCTTGTTCTAGTAAGCTTTGTGGTGCCCTCCCCGCATCCCACTGTCGATCAGACAGTTGTGAATATTTGTACGCCTACGGGGATTATTCCTCTTCTCAAGGGATTATGGCCACGGAAACGTTCAGTTTTGGTGGGAATGTTTCCGTGGCCAATCTAGGGTTTGGATGTGGGGAGGATAACGAAGGAAGTGGGTTTAGCCAGGGAGCAGGCCTGGTGGGTCTGGGTCGAGGCCCGCTCTCTCTTGTCTCACAACTCGAGGAACCTACTTTCTCGTATTGTTTGACGTCCATTGACGACACAAAAACTAGTAGCTTGTTAGTGGGTTCATTGGATTCGAACAAGATTGATACTAGCAAGATGAGTTATAAGACCACTCCTTTGATCAAGAACCCGTCTCAACCTTCTTTTTATTACCTAAATCTCGAAGGCATTACTGTTGGTGGCAGTTCCTTGCCAATCAAGAAATCTACGTTTGCTCTAAATAAGGATGGTAGCGGAGGTATGATCATAGACTCCGGCACGACGATAACATACCTAGAAAATAGCGCATTTCGCCTTGTCAAGAAAGAGTTTGTCAATCATGTGAACCTTAAAGTTGACAAATCTGGCTCGACTGGGCTTGACTTGTGCTTTGAATTGCCAACCGGGACATCCTCTGTGGAGGTGCCGAAGCTCGTGTTCCATTTCGAGAATGCGGATTTGGAACTCCCCGTCGAAAATTACATGATAGCAGATTCAAGCGTCGGTTTGATGTGCTTGGCCATGGGGGGATCGAGCGGGATGTCCATTCTTGGAAATGTACAACAACAAAACATATTGATTGTTCATGATTTGTCCAAAGAAACCCTATCATTCATACCTACTCAATGTGATCAATTGTGATAATGATGATGATCATATCCCAGCTTGCTTATTCCATTGGAACTCATTATTATTTTCCATGAAATTAATCATATGTTTAATTTCCATCATCATGTATGCAATATTGGTAATGTACATTGGGTTGTTGAGTAACACTTGCATTTTCTTTTTTCCTTTCTCATTTCATATCATATCTTGATTGCTTGTTTAATTTATGTTATATTTTTCAAATGACATACCTCCATTTTGACATGACAAATTGAGATAAATAAATTATAACAACAATGCTAGAGCTAGCTAGCTTGCAAGAAGTGGATTAACAGTATCTCCAAGACTCCAAGTTAAATATCTAGTGATCCATTTGATTAGCAAACAAAAGAAGGGTTTTTCATTAAATATTAAAAAGAAAGGCTTTTTTAAGGTACCAAATCCATCTTGTTAGGTTTGATTCTTAAAAGAAACAATGATTATGTTCTTCTTTTAATAACAACAAGCGGAGGCTTCAAGCAATTCCAAGAGTGAGCTTTCAATCACAAACATACAATATAGTAATCATATATAGGTTACCAAATCTCCATCATGTTGTATCATATATTATTGTTTGAATCTAAGGTTGCTCACCTTCTCAACAACTATTATATAGTATTGGATCATTGTTATAGATTATTAACTCTTTGTTTTTTAATATTTTTAAAAAATATTCTTTCATGAAACAGTACACTAAGTAATTATGACATAAGTGCATTGAGTTAGTCAAGTTAAAAATAATTAATAGGGTCCAACATTGCCCTAAAATCTAAATACATCAAATCAAATTTGTTAAAAAAACACTACAATTTATTTTCTATGGAAGGGTCTTTAATCAATTTGTTCCTTCATTATTTTTATTCTTCTATTTCTATTCTTTGATGTATTTAATTAGTATATGTTCATCTTTTTTTGAACTGATTTTTTTTTGTTAAAACAGAAATCTTTTTACTCAATTCATTAATTTTAACTTCTCCTAAGATGTCAACTTGAAGCTGAAATTCATTGATCATAGAGATCAACATGTCACGATCATATTCATATTTTATTTCTTTTGATTTTTTACCATCATAGTTTACCCACTAAAAAGACAACATTTTTCTTTATTGAAATTTGCCTATCTTTCATTTTTTCCCACTTTCTCTTCGCCAACTCCCCTGCATGTATAATTTTTTTCATTGAGAACAGTACTTCTTTCATTAAAATGTCTCATTAATCAAAAACTATTTTTTTTTATAAAAAAATTGTTAATAATTTATAAACTCGTAAAATAAATAGCTACGTCATATCCTATGAGTTTATTTAAAAAATATTAATTATATTATTATTATATATAAGATTAATTAAAAAAAGAAAAAGAAATTATAGTTATAAAATTATATATATAGGAAGGAAAACGAGCTCAAATTGGAAAAGCTGAGACATATTTAATTTAACTGCATCTTAACCTTATATATTAACAATAAGAAAGCTTGATGATGCATGCCAAATATGAGACTTAGTCAAGCAAATTTGATTAATTAATGTTGTTGGCATAAAGGGCCGGGAAAAGAGAAAGAAACCTCGGATTTCCTTTGATCTTTAGATTATTTGGGTTAATTTGTAAGATTTTAGGTTTTTACAAATTTAGTATATAGCTATTTCATTATTATCCTCTCAACTATCAAATTACTTCATTTATAAATAGAAATATCACAATACATTTACTTGTTCTTATTAAAAAAAACTCATTTTCATTGAGTCACCTACTCGTAAAGATCAGAAGTAATCATTGACCAATGCCATGGACTAAAGAAGTAAATTTGAAACTGTCATGCGTTAATCGAACTAAATTGTCCCGTTTAGGGCGAGTTTTCTCTAGTTTGACCGGTAATTGATCGAGAATTGGGTGGGATAATATTTGTGTCCCCACTTCAATCTCACCGATTATGCCCGATCACTATAAACACAATTAAATATATAAAATTACCGATATATTTATTTATTCATTATATTTTATATGAGTTTTAAGTTTATTTTTTATAATAATATAAAATTTTAATATATTAAAATATATATTATATTAAAAAAAATCCGTTTATATAATTTGTATATTTTTAGAGAATATGGTATAAAAAGTGCCATGCGAGAATTTTTTGAAACCGAACAGGGCGGAGATAATAGTAAAATAATCTTTAAAATAAAACTGGCAAAAATGGTAAATAAATTCTCCGCTTATTGCCATCCCTATCGCGAACCATAACAAAAATGAAACTATTCGAATAAATAAAAACAAGATCATGATCACAAGTGGTATGTACTAAAATCAATATTGTATATAGTTTTTTTTTTTTAGAACGCTTTTATGGAGTACGACGAATCCTCGCGGGTTAAGCACATAGCCCGCAAATACACTTAAGCATTTAACCAAACACAGAACTTGTCGTCTAACAGGCTCGAACCCATGACTTCATGGAGGCACGAGGGATATCAACCTCTTGTTATCGCTAGGCTATAAGAGGGATCAATATTGAACATAAAAGTAGATTTTAATAATTTATTTTAAACAATCTCAAATAACTCCCATTATCAAATAAGTTTTTTTTTTTATAAAAAAAAACCTAAGCTACTTACCGATAAATATAGAAATGAGAGATGAGAGTTGCTCAACATGCAATCACACAAATATAAAACAAATTGAACATTATGATGAGATGATGAAGAATGCTCATATAAAACAAGAACCTAAGTAAGAGGATCTCCTCTAAAACAACCATACAAATGTTTTTTTTTTCCACTCAATATTTAATTAACTAACTTCCATGGAAAACAAATCACTTAAAGAAATTAATTAATCTACAAAATTCATAAATCACTAAGTGTTAAATTTGATTCAAAATCTGTAATAATAAAACACAACCTCCCAAAGGGGAGAAGCAACCATATAGAAAGAAAGAAAGCATATACATTCTTTCCACCATAACTTGCACACGCTTTTCTAAAAGGGGAATTAATTAATCTTATGGAAGAAGAGAATGTATACATGGAAAAAAAGAAGGGTTATAAAATGGGAATTTAATTTACTTAAAACTCTTTGCTTGCCATTCATTATCTTTGCTTTCTTTCCCGGGCTTGATATTCACCATAGTACTTTTAATTCTACGTACCTCAGCATTTTCACTTTCTTTAGTCTTTCCACCACCTTTCTTAACTTTTTTAGAAGCTGGACGACTTATCTTCAAAGAATTTCCACCTTGGAAATCATACTCAATTGTGTCACTTCCATGGCTCGATGAAGTACTAGTTGTTCTCTTTGAATTTCTTCTATTGCTCTTTGCATGTTTCTTAGATATTGCCCCCGGTTCTTCTCTTAATTCATCCTCATCACTCTCGGACGAATCCGAATCATCCGAACTATCCTCCTCTTCCTCCTCCTCTTCCTCTTCGTCGCTGTCACTTTCTTCGTCGTTTTTGTCCTCTTCTTGATGGCCATTACTCGAAGATTGGCCTGCGTTGTCATTACTCGGAGTGGGGGCTGGAACAGCTGCTACAGGCGGATCAAGGTTTTCGCCGACCAATTTTAGACAACTAAGGGCCACCACGACGTCACTAATCAAAGGACGGACACAAGGCTCCTCTTGAAGGCACATGGCTGTCACTCCCACCACTTGATTCAGGTCCGTCACTGGGTATTTGTTTTTAAGATTGGGATCCGCTATCTCCGGGAATTTCTTAGGGTTCTTAAAATATGGTTGAGCCTACAAAATCAAATTAGAAGTTTTAAACTTTAATAGCTTGTTTGAAGAACCCGTAAAGATCACATGTTACCGTGGACCATTACAAACCAAGTTATGACAAAAATTGTCACAAATTTAACAAAATAAAACTACTTAGATCAGATCAAAACAAAAAAATCTTGATAAGTAGATCAAGTCAAGTCATATGTACTAAGATCAATAATACTGACGGTAGCACTCTTATTCTTACTAAATCAAGAAGTTATGGTAAATTAGTAAGAAATTTACTTACCCATGCAACAAGATTTTGGTCATTGGTGGGGAGGGAAGTGTCGATAGCTCGTCTGCCAGTGACGAGTTCTAGTAAAACAACTCCAAAACTATAAATATCCGATTTCAAAGTCAATTCACCAGATCGTTCATATTCAGGTGCGCTATATCCATAAGTACCGGTTACTCTTGGAGCTAAGTGCATTTTGCCACCTTCACTTTGGCCACCGATGTTAGACAAGCCATAATCGAACAACTTCGCGTTGTATTCATCGTCCAACAACACGTTTGATGATTTCAATTCGCGATACACAACCGGAGGTTTTGCTTTTTCGTGTAAGTATTCGAGACCTGCAGCTATTCCTTCAGCTACTTTCATCCTCGATCTCCAATCCAGTGCTTCTTTATCAGCAGGAACATCTATTAATTTTGATGGAAATTCAATTAGTACATAAATCATTTTCACAAAATTCAAATCTGAAATGAATGTTTACCGAGTAAATGTGAATCAAGTGGTCCTTTAGACATGAATTCGTAAACGAGAAGCCTTTGATCTCCATCAGCGCAAAAGCCAATGAGTTCAACCAAACTCTTATGCCGGAGGAGACTGATAGCCGTTACCTCCGCTTGGAATTCCTTGTTTCCTTGCATTCCATTGCGATCCAATTGCTTTACTAATACAACCTGTTTTTTTGTTTTTGTTGAAAACCCTAGTTTTAGAACAGCTACCACCTCCTTAATTACATCAAAACAGAAAAATGTAAAAATGTAAAAATTACTTGGCTCTGTAATGTGCCCTTATAGACTTTTCCGAATCCACCTTCGCCTAGAAGATATTCTTGCCGGAAATTCTTAGTGGCAGATGCCAGCTCCCGGAAATTGAATGCCTTTAGCTCCGGCGGTGGGTCTGCTCCTTCAACTGCAATGCATACATTATACATAGATCGAGATATAAAAGGAATAAATTCTTCTTATTTTTTTGTGTTTAAGCCAGATCTTGACGATATTTCTTTCAATATATATATATATATATACCTGCTTGATCTGGGGCATCGATTGCTTGAGCAACAGGGACGTCCTGTCCATTTTCTTCTTCTGGTTTATCGAAACATGGTAAACAACTCATATTGAAGAAACGACAGACCAGAGATGGATGATTGTAACAATGATTATATTAATATTATTATTATTAGATTGTCGTCCAAGCATGGAATTGAAATTGGTTAGAGGAAACCCAGAAAAAAGATCAAAGCTTGGCATGCAGGGAATGCATTCGAGATGAATACAAGAAGAAGAAATAATTAAAAAGTATGAAGATCTTCTTCTTGTTGTTGTTCTTGTTGGGATGCCCAATTAGGCAAAAGAGAGAAGGAGAGAGATCTGGGGGGACCCCCTGAGATGATGAAGATGATGAGAGAGAGGAAGAAGTGGAGAGAGAAGGTCCCCCAGAGAGGTGGAGAAATGGAGGTTTATGGGAAGAACGTTGAATTTGATGACAACAAAGCATTAGGTGAAGAAGATGAAGAAGAAGAAGAAAGAGAGAAAGAAAGAAATGGAGATGTTTCGGGTTGTTCAAGTTGAGGAGGTGTGATGGAGGCCATGTTTTTCTTTCTTTTTGGGGGTTTGATTTTTTCTTTCCATTTTAATACTCCGTTAAATGTGGAGGTGGTGTAAATAAACATTGGCTGATGCTTTTCCTTTTATTCTCTTCTTCATAATGTTCTTTATTTATTTATTTATTATTAATAATAAATATATATAACACTATTTCACAACCCCTTAACTTAATAATATAATGAATTCTTTTGTTTTCACAAAAATATTGTTACTATGATTGCACCACTACCAAAGATCTTTTCAATGTCCAATGTGATCGTGGATTATTTTGATTTAGATTCTCTACGGATTCCCCTCTTTATATTCAATTATTTAGTAACTCATCTAAACAAAAGTTTACATGATCTCTACACTGTCACAAATGAACAAGCTGTATATTAAAGAACAAATTAATCATATTAAGTCTTAGATAAGGTTACTCATTGTTTTTATATTTTGTCAAAGTTATAATTATAAGGTTAAATATTTTAAGGATAATGGAATTGGGTTGTTGAGATATTGTTTTTTTAAATAAGGTTCTTCAATTGAAATGATGTTCTAAATTGGTTTAAGGTTTTGATCTTGGTGGGGAGTAAACAAATATCTTTATCTGGCCATTACATTATATGTTGGAAATACATTTATGTTTGGTAACATGTAATTGGAATTGGGGTCAATTTTAATTCTCTATTTGTTAAGGTTGATATACTTTTAAATTAATATTAAAAATTAGAATTTTAATTTTAATAAAATTTTAATCTAGTATAAATTTATAGTTCTCAATTCTACTCTTTTTAGTTCGGAATTGTAATTCCAATTTTTTTATGTTTTTTAACAAAAATAACTTATTATTTTATTATTTAAAACACGAATAAATTTTTTTTATGTAAGTTAACATTTTGATAATATGTTGAACCGATATTTTGTTTTAAATTTAGAAAGTTAAAATGTTGAATCGATATTTCCTTTTTAATATATGAAGTTAATATGTTGTTTAATGAAACTCAAAACAAAAAAAAAATCTCTTGACACTTGACACTTGAGATATCTTACAAGTTACAATTAGTTATGTTAAACTAATATTTAAATAAAATAGATAATATAAATTATAAAAAAATTTATTATATTTTTTTTCAAACATAGGAATTGAGATTTAATTATAATTATATAGTTTCTCCAACATTGGAATTGAATTGTACTTTAATTCCAATTTTAATAGAATTGGAATTAAAATTTCAGTGCCAATTTTAATTCCAATTCCACTATTTCAAACATACCTAATAGTTTTTATGTGAGATATTGTTACAATGTATTCGATAGTATGATTTTTGTTATGAAAAGTTTTGAGAGTCTAAGACTCACTCCAAGATCTTGTATTTTGGGTAGAGCGATATTCATGGTCTAATCTTATAGATGATGGCATGAAAACAAATATAATATGACAAGTTTTGTGAGCATTAAGGAACTGAAATCAACGTCTTACCTTCTTTTACATTGTTCGGGTGACTAATATTTGACGTCTCATGTGAATATGATTGAGATTTACGGGATAGTACCCGAGTCCTTAAACCGTTGATGGAAAGTTATGATTGAGACGTCTATTTTCTTATAACCATTCCGATCATTTTATAAATGTACTATCTAGTATGAAAGAAATAAACATATCTTCAATGATGGTAATCGTCAAATATGTATCATTTATAATAATATTATTATTATTATTATTATTATTATATATTATGTTTTTATATTCGTTTTAAAAAGTTAGTGAAGTCTTATTTTTTTCGATAATGTATGTGCTTAATAATATGTTGGGTGACGTATTTTTGTTCTAATTTTCATGTTTTGTAACATTTTTATTTTATTTTTTCTTTATTGTCATGCTTAACTACTGTCACCATTTTTCATTATACATAAACCATTTTAAAAATAAGCATTTGAAAAAAATTATAATATTAACTAAAATCAAGAAAAAAACTAATGAATTGAGTGTTACAATATTTTTCATTTTGTCAAAAATCAAAATCAATCGTGAGATCAATTTTTCTTTTTATCAAAGTTACATTTAATGTATTTTTAAATTGCATCTAATTCAATCACATCTTTTATATCAAATTGAAAATAAAATCACTTTAACTTTTGTATGTGATGGTAATAGTGACAAAATAAAGTTTTCAAACTAGTATTAGTGTATATCTTGACCGTTTAATAATATATAGGGATAATGGGTGACAACCCAACCCTTGTAACATACTACGGCCTCAGATGGCGAAGTTGTATTTTTTATTTTTATTTTTTTCATTTTTTTTCTCTCCTGTCATATTTGCATCTTCGTGCTTAAATAACTCTAATTGTTTTATTTGATCGAATTGTCTAATTATGGCTCCTTTTAGGAACCAAGTGAGATTTCAGACTTTTCTTTCAAATCTTACAATTTATGGCTCCTTATTGTTAAAGTTATACAAAACGAGATGGTGTATTAACGTTTTTAAACACCGTTAACTTATTATCTACATGACATTTATAAATAAATAAAAGATTAATATCACTAATTTAACTACCGAATTTTAGCGGAGTAAAAGTTTTAACCACCAATTTTCAGAAATTCGATATTCACAACCCTTCATTCGCTGAAATTTGATAGTTAAAATAGTGGCATGGATCTTTTATTTATTTGTTTATAAATGTCACAGTAACCCCCGGAAAAAACCCTTTATTTCAGTTTTTTACGGAAAAGCTCGAGGTTCGAGAATTTCAACCTCGTTTTGTGTGTTAGGAACTTCTTTTAAAATAAAATATTATTTTTTAAAAGATTTTAAATTATCCCTGACAACTTTTAAAATTAATTAAAAATAATTAATTTGGGGTTCAATTTTAAATAATCCTGGGATTTACGTTAATCAAATTACAATTTGATTTTTAGAAATACGTTGTTTAAATTAATTAAACATAATTAATTTAAAAGATTATTTGTTTTGAAATAAAGTCGTCAATTGATTTTTGAAAATCAATAAAAATTGATATACGTGTACAAATTTATTGGCCAAAGTTTATTTTAGTTTGTAGATTGGTGATACTTGGGAAAGGACTTTCGCGCTCCATTTTTCGTGCCCGTTTTAAAACGGTCTCTACCTGAAAATTTATAACGTTTAAGTTTTAACCGATTATTCTTTTAGTCCTAGTCATGTTTCTAGGTTTTAGCGTTATTTAAAATATTGAAACAACAATATTTAAGTGTTGGTACATGTTGTTGATGATAACTAGTGATGAGTATACCTGAAGAACATCAGTTATTTTAAAAGTGTTAAGTTTTAGAAATAAACACCAAACATGCCTTAGTCAAAATATTTTTTTATGGAAATATCCTAAAAATATTTTGAAATCATTTTCTAATTATTTGGATTTTTAGAAAATGGTTTGGGATTCCAAAATTACAAAAATAATTTTGGGTTTTGAAAAGTGAAACCAAATAGGCCTTAGGATCGGAGTTCTACGCCTTGGGTTCGTTTTTGTCGGTCGAGTCAAAAAACCCTTGGTCTGGGTCGAGGAGCCACTCGGTCGGGGCTTGGGATCTTTGGTCGGGGTGTCGAAGTCCTTCGGTCGAGGTGCTAAGGACTCTCGATCCTTTGCTAAATTCACTGGCCATGGTGTATAAACTCATCAGTCCTGGGTTAGCTTTAGGCTAACCTCATCGGTCCTAGACTTCGAAATTCTCGGTCAGGGTCAAGATTCCTCGGTCCTAGGCTAGACATTTAGGTCTTGAATATAAAATCATCGGTCGGACCACTCGGTCCTAGCTCAAGAACATTGGTCAGACTTGTCGATCTTATTGAATTTATCGGTCGGACCTCTCGATCCTGGGTTTGAATTTCTCGGTCCTATGTCTTAGTCTGGACCGATGATTATCAGTCGGACCTCTAAGTCCTTAAGAACACAAAAGTTGTAGGTTTTGTAATTTTCATGTAAGCTTGGATTCTTTGATTTAAGAGCTTGAGTAGCTTCACAGAGCTCTTAAGAACATGTTGATAATTATCTCAAGGTATCAATCGACATGGATGATGATCAAATCGTTCAAAACAGTTTTTGATCAAAAAATAGATTTTTGGTTTTAAAATTGTTTTGAGGAGAAATGAGTTATCCAATAGCTTCTTTATATCTCATGTACTTGATTCGTACCAAAATAAGAACACTGGTTGTTTGTTTTTATCAAATCAAAACTCAAAATTTTCAATTATTTTGAAATTTTAATTTTGATCAAACATGATCGAAATGGATCAAACATGATTTAAACAGTTGCCCAATATGATTACAATCATGTTGGGAAGCTTTTTAGGTTTTGTTCTTCAAAGATTAGCTCAAGAACAACAAACTCTTTTTTATTTTTAAAATTCAAATTTGGGATTTTCTATTTAAAGTTGATTGATTATTTCTAACATATACGTAAAGTTCATAAATGATCCTAGATTGATTCCCGGCCATAAAACATCATAACTAGACAACATACAAGCTTTTGCAATTTGAAATATAAAAATTTCAAATTCAAATTAGAAATATGAATTAGAGGGTGATTGAATCTTATCAATGATTAGAGAACACTCATAGGACCTTAGGGAAGCTTTTGGGATGCTCAGATCCAAACTTTAAAGCTTTATACGAAATTTTCAAAAAATCTGAAATCTTGAAGCTTTAATGGCGGATTTCTTAATTTTATTGATTTGAAGTTGGAGAGTGGATCTCTTGGATTCGAATTTGTTCAGGAAAGCTATTTATAGTTGTCTGGAGTCGGTTGATCCATCCAAGTGGATCGAATTAGCCAAAAATCATTAATGGTGTTTTGACTGTTATTAAACCAACTGGTTGGAATATGGGTAATTCATCCATATTCTTGTAGGGGAAATGATCACTGTGGTAGGGTAATCATTTCACCTTTTGAATCAGTCGCAAAGATGAATTGTGGAGAAAGTTTCATCTTTGAAAAATGAAAGATGAGACTTTGTTCTTATCTTATCTGGCGTTGCGATAAAGACGATGGTGACGATCAAAGCGACGTCGTTCGGAGTGTAAACGCGGACGCGGAGCGTTACATCCGCGTTTTATCCATTCCGTCGCGTTCCAGTTGACGGAACTAACGTCCGCGTTTGGGTTCGCTGCTTCACGGGTGCACGGTCCTTCCGTTGCAACGGGCTACGCGGACTGTCTAGGACTTTGAATGAAAATTCAGCGCTCATCTAGCGGATGCGGTTTTGGCTGTAGATTTCTTTTCGGATTTCGGCTACACCTGATTGCGAATTTAATTTTTTATTAAAACTTTAAGAGATTGTTTGAAATTGATTTTTTTTTCACCTTTTTTGTTTTAATTTTTTAAAATACACAAAATATTAAAATAAATATGACAAATTTTAGGGTTAAATAAATAATTTTGGGGATGAAATATGTACTTCATTTCATCTTTAATTATTTATTTTAATACTTTGATTTTTTTTTCTTAAAATTATTTTATGATAAAATGAGTATAACATTTATTCCAAATAATTTTATTTTTTATTTTGAACATGTTCCTTAATTAATTAGGTTTTAATTATCACACTAATTAATTTAATTAATTGTTTAATTGGATTTTTGGCCTTGGGTTAATTATTTTAGTTTTAATTATTTTAAAAATAAATTAAAATAATTATTTTATTTTTATAAATTAGTTTGTAGATTTTTAGTGCTTACAATAACATAGATAATAAATTTAACAACTTTTAAAAACGTTAAAATAAAATCTCGTTTTGTATAATTTTAACAATAAAGCGTATCAAATTATGAGGTTAGAAAAATATGTTCGAAATCTCAATTGATATTTAATTGATAAGAAACTCCAATTTAACAATTTAGTTTTTTATTTTATTTTATATGAAAATTATTTAAAAATTATAAATATTAAACCTGTTGAATTAATATATATATTTTTTTAATAAGTAGTGCTTATAAAGTTGTAAAAGAAACAAAATAATTGAAACTTAATTTAGTGGTAGATTACACAAACTTACATATTCGTTATTATGTTCAGTAAATTACTAGTTAATTTTATTCCAAACAAAAAAAATACATCTAAAACATTTATTTGAGACCATGTAAGTTATAATTAATGAATAACATCACTCATTTTTTTTTATTTGTGCTTCAGAAAGCATGACACAAAACCATGACAGGTTATTTACACTGTCAAGAGCACAATTTGTCATTTTCTGATATCTTGGCACCATGATATCTTGGCACCATGACGAGCAAACAATTGAGTTAGGCTTTGTTTAAAATATATATATTTATAATTATATTATATAAAAAACAGATCAAAATATTTAAAATAAAGAAGTTTATTTGAAATTTATTAAATTTCTTTTGTCTTAGTGTATATAATTTAAAATGTATTAAACTTTTTATGGCTTAGTGAATATATAAATTGAAATATAATAAGAAAATATATATAAAAAAAACTGGAAAAATAAATTCAAGAAAATTGAAAAGATAATCTTTAATGTATTATGAAAACAGGGTAAATGGACTCGGCCAATATAGGGTCGGAACCGTTAAAAGAACCGATAGACTTGTCCACTAAAAATAATTTATCAGTTTCTCTTTTGAAGTCATTCTTTCTCTGCAGTCTGCCTCCCTCACAGTCTGCGCCCGCTCACAATTTATAAAAAAAAATATTTACAGGACTAGTTTGATTAAGATATTTGTCATGACTTTGTATCTAGCGGTATATATATATTAATAAAAAAATAATGGAATCAATAAAAACAAATTATACCGATTAAAAAATGTTTAACTAGTAAAAAAATTAATTAAAAATAAATAAATTAAAACAATTGGGGCCTTATAAAAATATCGGGCTCGAACCGATCTGTTTATGTCATTTAGTACCAAATATTTGGGACAGATTTAGATTCGGGTCAGGTCGGGTCGCCCGAGTCGCTAAATTTTGCTATGCGTAGCTGCACCGCAAAAGGCCTATTCACTGTGCCAAAAATTATAATTTAAATAGAATGACTAGTATCGTGTCATGCCTAATCACAAAACAAACTCTCATCCATTATCTTAATTTTCTAGCCTTATTTTGTGATAGTTTATATCTTTCTTGTAACATTATTTTCGAAATAAATTCTAATGTGCAATGTTGAAATTACATATTCTTACCATAAATTGAACCCACTTTTAACAATTTTTAAAATAATATGCAGTTAATTGATAGAGACAAATTAGAAGTGATCGTATCATGTTCGAAAGCTGTATGTGAACATATGTACGTGTTAGTAAATAGTAGATTTATTAATTTCAAAAGATCTATTTGATTTCATTATATTACAAATTTTTACCCTCTTCAAATATAACAATTGAGATATACTCAAAAGTTTAAAATTTTATAATTGAGTGAAATTAAATTAAATTTTTAATTTTTCTTTTATTTTTTCAATATTATTCATAATCCTAACCATAAGTTCTTAATTAATAATAATTTTTATTACGATTTAAAAAATATTATAATTTTAATATTCAAAACATAGCTTGTCCTGTTTTAAATAATTTAACATTAATTTTTTTAATAATAACAAATATTATAATAATTATTTTTTATTTACTAAAAATAATTATTTATCTTATCATAATTAACTTAAACGGTCAAAATAATATTTATAAGTCAAATTTTTAAATTTATATACACAACTTTATAAAACAAACTAAACCTTTTATAAATTCAGTAAAAATTTATAAAATATTAATTTTTTAAAATTTTATAATATATATGGTTGTGACCAAAAATTTGGAGACAATGAGGTACCCGTTTTTCAGCGTAAGTTCGGATCCAATTCAGATTACCCGATAGAATTTGACATGCGTATGCATATATAGCAATGAATCGGGCTCAACAATGGGAACCCAAACCCGCAAAAGGTATGAGAATCTGTCACTAATAAAAATGTCTCCTTTAGGAATATTCAACTACGGGCAATCATACTCTTGGCTAATTCTTGGATGTTTAATAATTATTTTTTACTAAATTGTTGGAACCTCACTAATCTGACTAGAGGTTGCAATCATACTCTTGGCTAATTCTTGGATGTTTAATAATTATTTTTTACTAAATTGTTGGAACCTCACTAATCTGACTAGAGGTTTTTTTACTTTCAAAAAATTGTTAATTTTTTTTTATTAATTAATAGAGGACATCTCTTGATTGAGAGCATGCTGTGTGGATGAATATATGTTATTAATCACATTTTTCCTATTGGTGATGTTGATTTTATATTAGACCTAAGTTTAACTAAGGAAGGTGGGTCATTAGCTTAGGGATTGTAATGATTTTCTAAAAAAAAAAATGTTTTTCTTTTAAACTAAATAAATAGAAAATGTCAAAGTGTTAAACTCTTGGCCATTTATTAAACAATTCAAATTTATTGCTCTATAAGATTAAGGGCAACAAACTTTTATATTAGAAGCCAAAATTTTATACTATATCATGAATCTTTATTTCAATTTTTTTCAAACCTTTACACAACTAAACAAAATAAAATATGTGATGATTCAAACTTCAAATTAGCACTCAACCTAGGAAATTGGAAGATAGTTAAAAGGACATTATTAGTATTGTGATGTTATTTCCACCCCAAAGATCCTAACAACATTCTTCAAACCATCTTCAAAAATTGCTTCATTTTCGCTCCCTTCATGATCCACCTTAGGCTCAACAACATTGTTTGGTTCAAGTCCACCACCATCAATATGTAGTTCCTCTCGTTGAGCATATTCGTGGCTAGAATCAACTGTCCCAACTGCAAGATTGTGATCCATTTGATCATGACCATTAGTAACTCCAATCATGAAAAACGTGTGACCCTTATCTTGTCCATCCAAGTACTTGCACGAAGAGAACACAACCATGTCTTTTTCCTTGAGCTTGTTCTCCTTCACAAATCTATTCCATCCCTTAGTCAACACATAGCTTTGGCTACTCTTCCAATAACAGTAACGAAACCGCCATGTCCTCATTTTCATGTCCAAAAAAGTAAGTATGGTTTCATCTGCCCTAGTATTCTCATCCTCGTGTTCCTCGGAAATACTAGGAAAGTACCTAATTGCATAACGTTTAGGTATTACTAGCCGGTTTAGCTTGCCCACGTCGCTTAGAGTCAACTCTTTTTGAAACATTAATGTTTGACTAACATACCCATTTTCATCATGCATTGACTCATCACGTGATTTACTTGTCTTTTCTTGATATCTCTTATTAGTCAAGAAATCAGCAAACTTCAAAGGGTAGGATCCATCCTTGATCATTTGAAGGATCATTTCAGTTGTGTAGTCATTTTGGAAGAGAGGTTCTTGTTGGGTTGTGTCAGTCCACGGGAAATTCCTTTGGCTGTCACCCTCCCTAAGCCTAATGGCAGCACTGTCATAAGCTCTAGCCGCTTCATTCTCCGTTTTAAAAGTCCCTAGCCAAACTCGATGGTGGTTTGCGTAAATTTGGGCACCCCAATGGCCATTTGGCTTAATGACAACTCCTTTAAACTTGGTGTGGCGAGAAAATTGAATATTGCGACCAACGGGGTCCAAAGCTTCCCCCATTGACGCCATTATGCGGCTTGATGTAATGTTTATCCCGACTAATAAACAACAAATTATCAAAATGAAAGTTGAAAAAGTTGATATGATCTTTAAAATAAAATATTATTACAATAAGAATACACAAATTTCACATATTAACTAAATCTTGTTAGAATTGAAATTGATGTTCCTAGCATATAGATGCTATGATCCACAAAATTCAAAAAACTTTACTATCTAGACATTCACAACCTTTAGGAGTCTAATCAATCCAATATTGATTTAAATAATATGTAAAAAATTACTACCAAGTCCCATTTTATGTGATTTTTAGTTTTGAAAAACAATACCAAAATGTTTTGATTTCTTGTGTCAATTGATATACCTTTTAACAATACAATTTGTAAATTATTATTATCTACTTTTTTACTCAAGAAATATTTTCTCTATAAGAAAATATATAGTTCAATATTATTATAATTATTCTTGTGATAGCCCACCTAGCCAACGTTTGTTCTTGTTGATCAAAGACTAATTGAATCAACCAAAGGTATATATCAAATTAGGATCCGGGATTGTGTGGCTCAACTCCATTGTTGTGTCGTAGAAACCGGGGTGAAAGCAGCACCCTTGAATTGGAGCGCATGCACCCTTCAAGAAGTTGATGATAATAGAGTGGAGAACCCTTGGAATATTAATCCAAGGATGAGAACACAATTCGAATAGAGTAGAGGAGACACATTTCTAGTGAAGGGATGTTATTGATGGCGAGAATATTAATCTCCACTTTTGACAGAATATATAAGAACAAATAAGTGATCAACAAACATGGACAATTATTGGAATCGATGTAAAAACAGAAAAAAGCAAGTTGAGATTACTAATGCAAAGCTTAGAAAGTCTACATAAGCTTGGTCTGATGATGTAAAGAAGTCCAGCTCCAAATTGACCTCAGCTCATTTGAGAATCTCAAATTTGAACAATAAAATTTAGTTTTTGAAGTGTTTTTGTTTTGTTTGATTGTATATTGATTAACTTATGAAAAACAATATCATGATTTTTGATATTTCTCACATTATATATTACTTTTTGAGTTTAAATTAAGAATGTTTATTTGATAAAGTGTTTATTCATTTAAGAAAGTTAACACATCATTTGTATACGTATTGTATGAAAGACTTATTTCAATCAAGATATTTAAATAACTTCTTAAAAGAAATAAAAAAGTAAAACGCGTAAAATAGTGGTCAACCCAACTTACATTTAATAAAGAACACAAAAATAAATATTAAACTTATTACCTACTTTTCAAAAACATTTTAAATTAAAACAATTTCATATCATCCCCAACTTAAAATTTTCCTCAAAACTGTAAAAATCTTATATAATGATAGGAAAAGGCTACAATAGTTTGGTTAATTAAGCAAAAAAAAAATATAATTTAAAACTGTGTTAACATCAAAATGAAAGTTTTTAGTCATATGGGCATAGCTTTCCAATATTAAATTTTACAATTCTTACCTAAAATATCTAATTAAAGTGTGAGTCATTATTTAAAAATATTTGGTCTAATATATAGAATGTGTCGTGTCTTTTTTTGAAAATCCTATACACATCTTCAATATGGTTTGAGCACAAGTACTTAATCTTGTAGAGCATCTGCGTGCATTTAAGACTGATTTATATACTTTTGACTCAACTTTGGGTTAATAATAAATTCTAATGTTTATTTTAAATATAAGAGAGAGAAAAAAAAAGGTTATGAAATAAATAATATTATTTGAGATTTGTTTTAAACAAAAAGAATTAGTAAACTATTGTTAAAATAGTTTGGTTGTGGTAAAATTGAGATTTTTTTCATTTATTTTAATACTTGTTAGGCTATATTTAAATTTAGTTCTATTCATTAATAATTGAAACTGAATAATAATTCAATTTGGATCTTCAAATTTTATGATTTATTACATCTAATATTCTTTCATTAATTCTTTTATTTAAGGTAGAAAATGTTTTAAATGTGAATAGAACTTGTAACCTATAGTCTCTTAGACATCAATTTTTTTTTAAATAAACGGTTAAAACTATTTTATTAAAATTTTAAAAGTGGGAAGGTCAGAAATTAAAATTAGACAAATCATAACTATAATTAAGAATGACAATTAAAAAACCTTAAAAAACGATTAGTAGCATTCATACATTCTAGAAAAATAGAGATTACAAACAGAAAATACTACATTCAAACTTAATCATTCCTGTCTGACATTTTTGCATGTCATTCGTATTCATTGAGAGACCTTCTTCCTTCTTCCTTTTCCTTTTCCTTTTCCTTTTCCTTTTCCTTTTCCTTTTCCTTTTCCTTTTCCTTTTCCTTTTCCTTTTCCTCTTCCCCTTCCTCTGGCGATGAAAGGAGATTGTATTGAAGAGGATAATGAGTATGGTTGTTTCTCATTTTGAATTCTCTCTTTGTACGAGCTCGTTCTAATTTGATAGATAAAATTGTTTTTTGAGAATTTCAAGGCTTTTACCTTTGTTATCTTCAACGTGAATTTTTGTGCTCTTGTCTTCCTTATCTTCGGTTTCAGCTTCAGACTCCACATATGTTTTGAAACCTTCTTTATCGGCTTTAGAATTCTCTATTTTCTGGGTGTCTTCCTCTTGAGTTTTTCAACAATAACTTGAGGTTGATCTTCTATTTCCATCCTGATCTTTTGCATTATAGCAAATTTTCTTTTCCTCTTCACCTTGATTCTCTTTACTTTCTTTCCTTCAATACTTTCCTTTTTCCCATAATCTTTCTTGACTTCTTCTACAATTGTTTGATCTTTGAGTTTAGTCTCCTCTATTTCTTTCTTATTCTCTTCTGTTTTATGGCTTTTCTAATTTTTCTACTCTTCTTCTTTATTTTTATCACATTTATTGTGCATAAAAGTGTTACATAAAGCACACATTTTTAGTTTTCATTCATAAGAGATCTCCATGACATTGTGCTTTCCTTTCCTATCAATAACTGCCGTTTTCATTGACAAGACACTCCTAAGATGCACTTCAATGTTAATTCTAACAAATGACAAATGCTCTCCTACTTCAGTTATTGGGTCCATATATAGCGGTTTCTCAATTGTACCTGCAAAATGACTAATTGCTTCAGCATTGTACATGTGAGCTGGAATGTTCTAGAGTTTGAACTAAATCTGGGTCGTTTCTTTTGGTCTGCTCTGTAGATCATCTCTTCTTATCACTTTTTCAGCTTCATGTAATTTGATCATATGTAAGTATGCCTTTTTTTCAGGATTTCTTTCAGATTTGAGCCTTTTTTGAACTGCAAGAAGAAGAGGTCATTCAGACATCAAATTTACATATAATTGTAGGGGTGTTCATCGATTCGGTTTTTGGGTTATTCAAGTTCCTCGGTTCGGTTTCTTCAAATTTTTATTTTTGTAGCTAATTCGAAAATCGAACCGAATTCAAATAAATTCTAATAAAACCGAACATAATTCGATATTCGGTTCGAATTTCGAATAATTCGAATTTGAACCAAATTTAATTTTCTTTTTTCTTTTATTGTCAAATCTTGAATTCAAAATATTCTAACTCTAAACAAATTTTGAATTAAGATGTTAAAAGATGGATATAGATGTTGAACGACGAAGATAGATCTTGAATTCAAAATAAGTGGTGAACGACGTATATAGATAAAGACTTAATAGTCTTGACAAATAAGAATCTCCAGAAATATCGAGATTATATAACAAATGGCAAGATTAGATCAATAGTCTAATGTTTGAGGTGGGCGGCTAGACGGGAGGTGGGCAATTGAAGACACTTTTATATGAGAGAGGTGGTGGTTGAACTGGAGTATTAGGTTAAGAGAATAGAGATAAGGGAGGGAGGTGACGACTGAATGATTAGGCTAAGAGAATTGAGATGAGGGAGGCTAGAGAGATTATTTTATTAGGTTAGAGAATAGAGGGAGGAATTAGGTTTAGAGAATATAGATAAAATGTTCGCGACTGAGGAATTAGGTTTAGAAAGTTTAGAAAATATAGATTAGACTAGAGAAATTATTATATATAATATATAATAAAATATATAAATTATTAAATATTATATATAAAAAATAAAAAATAATATTATATATAAAAAATAAAAAATAATATAATATATAATAAAATAAAAATAAATTCGGTTTTTGGTTTAGTTTGAGTTTAAACCCTAACTCAAAAATCAATTTGAAAACTGTATTTGAATTCGAATTGGTTTGAAATTCGATTCGAAAACCAAAAATGAAATTCAAATTCGGTTTGTTCGAGTTCGGTGAATTTGAATTCGATTGAATATTAAGTTAGACCAAATATTAAACACAATGTATAATAAGATTAATATTAATTATTAATATGTAAATTATAAAATTTATAAATAAGCAAAAGCGTATTTCATATTTGAATCTAAAATATTTGTGTATTGGACCGATATTTTATCGAATTTGAATAGTATTAGCTGGCCATATGACTTGATGTCGGTCAGGTATGCAATCGAATCAAAATGAATAATACCAAAAAAATGATATTTGAGTTTAAACTTAAAAATATGAATGATATTCAAATTCGATTCGATGCTCAAAACTTTTAAAAAAAAAATTCGAGCTCGATTCAAAAAAATGTTTGAACTCGAGTTAGTTTCAAATTGTTCGAACCTTAATTCGAACATTATCAAACTATAGCTCGAAATAATTCAAATTCGAGCTCAATTATCACGGATTACGTGAATATTAGATCTCTTATATACAAAATACGTAAATATTAGATTCTTTTTCAAACTATCACTGATTAAGCCATGAGAAGTGAAGATTAAGGGGAAAATGAGATCATGATTAATGAAAGACGGCGTAGAATCAAGTTAAGTAACCATTCAAACTATTATATTTAAAATAGAAAGAATAATATTTTTAAAATTAGTTTTAATTAATTTTATAAAAAGATGTGTAATATATATATATATAAGAAATAATTTGGGGAGTAAAATTGTGGAGGAAATAAGAAAAGATGATATGCTTAATTTATTTGGATGGAAAAAAATATTTTTCTTTCTCCTTTAATTTATATATATTAAATAAAAATTTCGTGAGAGACTCTTGAACATTAGAACAAAATATTTTAAATTCAAAATTCAGCTCAAAATATTATAGAACATATATCATTTTAAACTCGAATCAAGTCGAAAAGTTCACGAGTCTATTCATCTCGTTTGGACCCTAGTTTAGGTGGACCAAAATTTTATTGATGTTCTTATATATGTATTATCATCTTCATGTAATATATATATAATTCTTGAAGAGGCTTCTTGAAGAGGCTTCTTGATATGGTTATTCATCACATTTTTTTAGGTAAATTTTTTCCTTTAATTTTATGTTTTTTCGTTGGACTTGAATGATCATTTTTCACTATAAATTTTGAGTACGGATAATATGGGTATCTAAAATAAATAATAAAACAAAATAAGATAAACTAATATTTTTTTTATTGGCGCGTTTGATTGAACGTTTTAATTTAGTGTTTGCGTAAAAATCTGATACAGTAATTTTGTGTAATAAACTAACGCAAAAATTAAAATCAAACACATATTATATTTTAATTTTTTCTCTACCTCCATTTTTTAACTAAGTAAACTTGAGCGAATAAGCTAAATATAACTGAATCTTATTAAACATATTTGAGAATAAGCTAGAACAAATAAGTTTAGTATAAGCTAAATCAAACTTACCATAAAAGAAACAATACCGATGATGTCCTTTTTGATTATTTGAATAGAAGTTTTCACAAACTCAAGTCTATAAATAAAATGTAAATCTCTTACCGGCACTATTTCATGCGACGCTATAACATTTTTCAACATTTCCTATATGCTTTTGTAAGCGTCGGAAAATAACTAGCGCCACAAATTAACAGCTGATAACTTTGTTTAAAACAGCTGATAACTTTGTTTAAAAAGATAATCTAATTCGAACAAGAGTAAATGTAATGATACAATTAAGATCAAATAATCATAAATCATAACATGTATAATTATAAGCAAAAGAAAATTCATCCAAAAACACTAAAAACTCCAAATTTGCGTTAAAATTTGTTGTTCTAGTTCTGATTTTTTTTTCTTGATTATCTTTGTTCAAGTTCTTTCCTACCTATCTTCCCTTATTTGAACACACAAAGCAGGTCAACATTCAGAAAATTTATGAAAATTCCAAGGAGCAAGGAGCATTTGTATAAATAAACAACTAAATCGCCCAAAGCAATTCCTCATTGGAGAGGTGTTAATTGCCGTTTCAATCACTTGCAGCGTTAGCCCTTGGAATTGCCGACATTGAGTCATCTCATGTGTCACATGGTCGCAATTTTGGGCATCCAAAGTTATTATTATAGTGAATAAACACTACAAGTGGTGTCTTCTATTTAACATTTAAAATATTGAAGCATGAGTAATACATAAAGTTAATATCACAGTTCTAATTTTTTCTATAAATTAACATAAGAATTTTCCTTTTGTACAAAAATATTTATCTAATGCTGGTGATATCTTGTTGAGATGTCTTGAATTGATGATGCAAGGAAAAGGAGAATATTGAACAAAAGGAAAGTATATCTTTTTGTTGTGTAATTTTGATTTAAGAAAATAAGATTAACACAAAAGGAAATGTGATCTTTTGTTATGGTAATATGACTAGGAAAGTATTGTGATAATATTTTGGAGATTATTTGCCAAAATATTGTGTTGACCTAGTTGAAGACTATTTAAAGGTGCAGTCGGGTACTTCAGAAAGTTGAAGTCTTTGCCTTGAGAGCATTGTTTCCAGTCCTAGTTCTGTAACTATTTGGGTTTCGGGGGACCGAGTGTTATATAAACTCGTGTCATAACCCTAGTTTATACGGTTGTAATTTTTGTTCTGATCTCCTAATAAGATTCTCTTTCTGGTGGACGTAGCCAAGTTTTATCTTGTTGAACCACGTTAAAATTTGTGTCGTTCTTTATTACTTACATCATCTATCGCATCCCGTTATAACAGATCTATTGAGATAGGACAATGTAACAAATATAGATTAACTAGATTATTCAGCTCTTTAATGTACATATTTGAAAGAAATCATTAAACATGTGAAAAATATTTGATAATTAAATAAAAATAATAAAAAGAAAGACAAAACTAAAGCTTTATAGTGAGCCCAAATATTTCAACCTGAGTCACGTGACATTAAACTAAAGCCCATTGGACTGAAAATCAGAGTTAAGGGACATAGGCTAAGAGCTTCTTGTATGATCTTTATTATAAAAATTAAACTTAATCAAAAAAAAATATTTAATACTTTTATTAATCAAATCACTCAATTTATTGAAAAATACTTAAATACTTTCTATTTTAAAAAATATATATTTTATGATTATATATTGTAACGTCAAAATTTGATCCTTTTAAAAAAAAAACTCGATAGTCGTGCCCCATAATTTACCTTCCTCTCGAGTCTCAAGTAAGACGAGGAACAAAAATGGTAGGCGCGATTAAAATACATTTAAAATTGTCGATTTAGACTAGTTTTGACTTTTTATAGTCGGCACTTAATGAAATTAGGAAAAAAAATATTTTTTGTGTTAAAACGCATTTTAGAGATTATAATTTGTGTTTGTTGTTTAGTTACACATGAAAAATGACATTGACGTGAGATACGTATTCGTCATATTACGGTCTCTACTTTATACCTTATTTATTTCATCTTAAAACATACATCTAAATACATAAACATAGGTCAAAATTTTTAATATCAATTTGTTTCTAAAAGCATGCATATAAGTTATTGACATAATTAGTTCTAAGCCTAAAATATTAAGAAACTTGTAAATACACCTAGGCGAGTAACCATGGTCGAAAGCGGTGCCTAAAAAATAAATAAAATAAAATGTTATTTTGAAAAGAAGAAGAAAATCCAAACAGATCTTTATCTATTTTTTTATGTTAAAATAATTTTTTTTTATGTTTTATATTTTTTGTGATTTTTTAAATGTAATTCAAAAAAAATGTAATAAAAAATAAATATAAATGAAACAAGTCCTCAGCAATAATATGTTTTTGATATTTATTAAAAATTATTAATTTTAAGTTTTTTATATTTTTTTACAGACATTTTAAAATTAGTTAAAAAATTTAAATACCAAAAAAGACCGAAAATTAAAAATAAAGATAAACAAACTTGCCTAACATAGAAATAAAAAAAATATATCAAAGTGATTTTTTTAAACAGAGGCATAGCTAGTTTTATAAGTGCATATAATGTTCTTAAAACAAATTTAGAAAATGTCGAATATATTCGAAACAAGATGAAACGAACCAAGAACAAAAACATGCACAAAAATGGATTCCAAAATTTGATTTTTTTTTTCATTTCTAATCTATTGCAGACATCCAAACCAATTTAGAAACATTGCATAACACATTTCAAATTGAATTACATTTCGAAATGATCTCCAGAACCTGTTAAAGAACGGTCCAGCATCGAGCCAAACGAACAACAACCACAATTTTCAGATTTCCCAAAAATTCATCCAAAAGTTCATCATGCAAATTACTTTTGCCCGGTCCTTCATTTCGTGCAATTGTTATAATTTCCCTTTGTCGAGATAGTTTTTCTCAAAAAAAAAAAATTTGTTTTCCTTCCTTTTTGGTTGCGCTAGGGAGATGGAGGAGAACCGGATCACAGATCGCACGATTGACGATATGTGGTCGTTGACTCCTCCTAAACCTTTGGACTCTTCTGCTTCCTTACTGGGCTGACACATTGACCACTGGGCCTGGGTGTTAGTCTGGTGCGTCGGCCTGTTTGGCATATATATATTTTTTTCAATCTCCAAAATAAAGAAAAACAAACATAATTAAATTCATTTGTAAGTCATTTAATTTGTTTGATGTATTTGTACCATTTATATGTTTTATTTAAAAAAAAAATTAAAACTTAATTATAAACTTACTGTGTAAAACGTATATACATATATTAATACATTTTAAATTATTTTATAAAAAATTATCCATCTCCTCAAAATCAATACCCATCACCATTTTTTAAATAAACCAATTTTTTTTTTAATGCCGAACAAGTTTTAAGAGCTTGTTTCATCTTGGATTTTTAGAATGTTCATGTTTATTTTATTTTAAATATTGTAGTTTGAGATTTTTGTACGATGAATTATGTATTTTATATTTAAATTTTAAATTTAATGAAAATAAAGTAAGAATATTTTATTTGATAAATTAAGTAAGATTTTTTTTTAAATACCTAACAAAGAAAGAAATAATAATCGAGATAAAACGAGCTCTAAGGAACTTAGATTTTGAAGTCCGAGCTTGATATAAATGTTCCATTTTTGTGGACTAAGATTGAGATGTGAGATTAAATCAAAACTCAAGAGTGAGACACTAATTAGATGTTATATGAAAGTGAAATAAATAGGCTTAGTTATGAATAAGAATTATTGCGGATTTATTAAGTCAAATATATTCTATCATTACATCTACTTTATATAAGATGGATTAGATGTATCAAATATTGTGTTGGTTTGATCAAAAAAATTGCATATTCAATTTATACAACATTTTTTAAAATAATTAATTAAACAATATTAAGTATAAAAACATTCATATAATGACAATTTCATATATTTTTTTATTAAACAAAACATTAATATAAAGTATAAGTAATAGTAATAGTAATAAATAATAATTGTTTAAAATAAGATTGTATGACTATAAACAAATATAGGAATAGATAAATGATAACTAAAAAAATTAAGTCTTTTAATTGAATAAAAATAATTAAATTATTAACAAATATAATATTATGTTGATAAAGATAGAATAATAAAAAGTCTCAACTTTTTCTTATTTATACATATCTTTTCCTTGATTTCCTTGAAGCTTTTGTAACCTTTTTTTGTTTGTATTTTTTTTAAAATATTGTCATCGTCTCAACAACCTTTCTTATAAAATAAACCTTCTTAAAAAAATGAAAAGAGATTACATTTGTCACAAATTTATTAGTACAAACTCAAACACTAAATAAAAAAAACACAATTATTCTAAAGAAAAGTTTGATAAAACAATTCTAATTTATTTATACTACATTTGTTTTTACTTTTATCATTTATAACAGCTAATCCTAATTAGTAACTAATTAAGCTTATATGGTTGTAATCTAACCATTATGGTATTATTATGACAAATTTAGCCCCATTCATTTACATGAGAAAGTTTATTTACATTGCTCTTATAAAGAGGTGTTGTCTCTGCCTTAAACCTAGATACACAAAGGACCCTTTTCAAAACCTGTAAGCTCTCTCTAGCCCCTTTTTTACATTTTTTTCCTTTCTTTTTTGTTGATGTTTCAATGAAATCTGTGCATGTCAATGAATTGTGTATCTGATCTGTTGTCGTCGATGTCGATTTGAAACATCGATCGAAATCTCGTATCGGTCTGAATGAAGCGTTGATTTTGGTTTTTAAGATCTAAATCTATATACGTTTCCAATACATTTATTTGAAGCAGATAGTTTTCTATTTTTCGACGATTCATAATTTATGAGCAAATCTGTTAATTTGTGGTTAGTAAAACGTTGAGATTGGTTGAAGTTGTATCGAGTTTTAGAGTTGGTAGATTTTATTTAAGCAAGTCAATTTACATTTCCCTAGTTTGACTATCTATCTTCGTTGATTTATTATCTTAATACATGTTCATGTCACATTTTTGTACACAGTGATTGTGGGCTATGTTTCTAAATTGCGAATTTGTAGGGTTGGTGAATGTTTACTGTTTCTAAATTTAATTATATAGTTGTTTTTATGTTAGAAATAGATATGTTGCCTAAAAATTAAGATAGGATCTATAAGAATGGTGGCTAAATTAGTCTAGAAATCTTATAGTGTCTATATAATGTTGTGTCAACACAATAAATTTAAAAGAATAAATGACAAACATATGATGGTTGATAATAAAATATTCATTTATATGTAAGTTAGCCATATGGGTATATATTTGATCTATCTAAAAACTTATTTGTAAATAAATTTTTACTTTTGGTTCAGGACTTATTGACAAAGTGTTGATTATTACATTTTTTTTTCATTTGTTATAAAATTATGATTGGCTTTAATTATTAGACCCATATATATTTCTTTTATCATTAACAAAAATACAGAATTACCTCATCATCATCTTTTGATTTGCTGCTGTTGTCAGGCCTGAGCAATAAGGTAACCTTGTTTTCCTCAAATGGTTTGTTACATGTCAATATTTAGATATCATTTCTGTCTTTTCATTATTAATATTACCTAAATAATTTTATATAAGTTTTAAGAATATTCTAATCACATATATATTCAGTCTTTAATTTTAAATTTACTAACCATATGATATTCACTCTTATAAGCTAATTCTCAGTTTGTATTTTTTTTTTTTATTAAGGAGACAATTTGAGGATGCCAAAAGGAGCAGAACCAGTCATTCTTCCTCAAGGATGGATTGAGAAAGATGAGGGAGTCGGTAAAACACTTATTAAGGTACCATCATTAATTAATATATATATTAAATTAGAAGAGGTTAATGTGTTTTTTTATAGTGAAAACCGAACTTTGAAATGTTTGATCTCTTAGACAAAACTCTTAGCCGTTAAATTATTATAATGGATTAATATATACTTAATTACTTATCATGTAAGATTGTGAAAATATTCAATCTTTCTTTTATATTGCCCTTGTGTATTTGTTTTGGGCAGTCATTAATTTTATTGTGTATAATTTCTCTCTTGAATTTAGACTCATATATTGTTATTGTTTATATTGTGGTGATTTTTGCAATACTCTCTTTGTGGTGACTTTTGTAGGTGTATTATAACGAGGAGACGGAACAAACGTTCTATACGAAGAATGACTTTGATCGCTACATAAAGTACTATATGACTAATGCAACTCGTCTCCACGGTGAGTTTCCCTTACATTTTAAATTTTGTAGGTTGTTTGATATAAAAATTTGAGGACATTCTTGTTAGATTGATTTTTTGTTATTTTATTTTTATCAAATCTTATCTTGAATATCATAGAGACCGAGCCAATATGGACTGGTAGGAATTTGGAAGTTGAAATTCCTAAAAGTATGAATTATGTCACACAAAAATCACCTAAGAAATTTCAAAGTTCTACAAGTAAGGCAATATCAAGGAAAACTCATGAAGATATAGAAGACGAGGATGAGGATGAAGACGATGATGATGAAGAATATACTCCTAGGAAGAAATACAAGAGATCTTCGTGTAAGCGAAAAGGTAAGAATATGATGAAGCCGACAGAAGATGAAGATAATGACGATGATTATTATCCTATGGCGGCTGCTCCAAAGAGAAGGCGGAGTAAGCTTCCATTATCCAACAGAAATACTCGCAGAAACAGCTCGGTGAAGGGCAATTGAGGAGAAGTGGAGAATCAGAAAATAAAAAAACACCCTCCTTGAAACTATTGCATGGTCCAATTTATAACATTAAGACTTCTATTTTTTGTTTTGTTATGCAAAACTGGTTTATTTCTTCAAACTTTAGAAGCAATTTCAAAACATACTTTTTATTTAACCTGTTAAGTTTTTGGTTGTTTTTTAACTTGATGACAATGGTTGTTTTAATTCAAAATCAGTTTATTATATATTGATGATGTTTGTATATGTGATGATAAATTGAAAGGTAGAAACAATTTCATTATTGCTGATTAAGTTAATTATTTTTATTTAGTTTCTAAAGCTGATAACATTTTTATTTATCCACCAAAATGTGCAAAGGTAAGCTTCGTCTTTACCTGAGGAAATTAGTCACACTTCGAAATAGAGAAGCATTACCCAACATTCTAAAAAAAAAAATGAAAAAAAATAAAAATATTTTCAAATGAGGCTATTGTTTCCAGTAACTAGTCTCAAACTAAAGAAATATGCAGTAAAGTAATTCTAATAGTCACAAGTCTGAACCTCCAACCATTTAATTTAATTAAATTTAATTTCAATGTTTACCAATTCAGAAAGGGATAAACAACAAGCTACAAAGGGTACCAAATTTATATGATAGAAAGCCAAAAGCCATCTAAAATACAAATCCAATCCACTTATACTCAAATTCAACACCCATTTCAATTCCCTCACTCAAACTTTCTTACAAAAAATATAAAAGTATCAGAGTAGCAGATGCATCATCTTCGGTTTATTTGGAAAATATTCATAAGCATTAGGCTTCTCCAACAAAAGACATCCATTTGAAGAAACATGTGGTTTAAGTCACATCCCCCATTTGCTCTGAGTTCTAATGCTGAAATGGATAGGCAATGTCCATATGATTCAAAAATCTGCTTCGTTGGTATCAAGCAAGATTCAGTCCTCTTCTTCAGCCTCTTCTAGCCATTTCACAAAGGGCTCAAGAGACTTGACAAAAGTTTGTCTGCATCATTTCAGAAAAAATGTATATTAAAGAGAAAAAAGGAAAATAAGTTCACATCCTAAATAGTTTAAACAAAACTAACAAAATAATAACGTTTATAATGCATTACTCCGCTCAGTGCTATACAAAGGCCAACAGAGAATATCCTAAAGTTTATGTTATAGCAAGATGCTTTAAGTTATCCAACTCACAGATGCCACATTTGTTTCTGTCAACAGTTTCCCAAAACAAAAAGATCATGCTAAGACTCAACCAGTCAAATGAGCAAATAGACTATCCAAGATCTTGTTTGATGGAGGTTTCTTTTTCTAAATAATTCGATGATTTGAAGAAGAAAAACTGAGAGGATAGACTTTTGCTAAGATTAAGCTAAAAGACTCAACTAGCCAAATGAACCAAGACTTTTGCTATCCAAAAGCTTGTATGATGTAGGTGTTTTTTTTCAAAATAATTTGATTATTTGAAAAAAAAAAAATAGTTTGATGAAAAAGTGGATTATTTTGGTTCAAGGCCAAAATATCCTTTGTATCTAATATTATAAAGTAAGGCTATATTAAAAGTTTGGTTGATAATTTAATTGATAATAGGATAAAGGGTTATTTGGATTCATCAAACAAGGCTCAAATCATTGATTGATTCTCCTCGTTATATTCATCGCAGTTCAAATCCACACCTTTATGGCAACCCAATAATTGAACCAAAGATTGTAACAAATTTTAATTTTGTGGCAATATATTACATGTTCTTGGGCATACCTACTTAACCACCTGAAACTTCAAAATTCAATAAAGAAAATAAAATCCAAGCTACTAATCACATTTGATCAAGACAAATGGAATTTGTATTTCTCATTTTTAATTGAAATGCATACCTGCCCTTAGAATTTGATCCTTTCTGGAACCAATGAAGAACAGTATCTTCTGCAAGCACATCTTGGTCATAGAGAGATCTAACAATATCAGGGAATAACTTCATCAGCTTTGCATCCTCATAGCATTGGGTCTGAACTTTGTAGATGAGCTCAAGCTCAAGTTTTCCAGTGGTGCAGAAGACATTCAACAAACTTGCCCATGTTTTTACCTTAAGTAAAAAAGTTCAAAAGATTTCAAGACATCACAATAAAATTATATGGAAACAGTGCTAAATAAGATATTACAAGATAAAAACATGTTTAAATTCAATAGACTTTCTTCTAAGTATCGAAGTGTTTCGTTGCCACTAAGGATAGAATTTGGATTGCACCCACAAGAAGTTTATAAACAGTGATAGGACAAGGTGGAGTGATTTAGTTAAGGGGTTGTTTGATAACATTGAAAATAGGTTTGTAATTAATTAATTAATATAAGACATTACCAAAAATATTTTATATTTAACTTTAATTATAATTAAGCAAATCAAATTATATGTTTGTGGGGATATCATGCTAGTTCTCCTTTAATTCCTAAAAAAATTATAATTAAGCAAATCAAATTGTAAATAGTAAGAAGAGTTCATCTTGAAATCCAACATGGATTTATTTTGTCCTTGAATTAGTAAACAAACACATAGCAGGATGCTTGCACTGGAAGGTTAATGTAGAATTAGTTGGAACTAAATAAACCAAAGGTTATGCCATTTCATATTTTATCAGAATAGGTGACAACAACAAGATCACTTTCATTAGTTTCCCGCAAAGGAGGGAGATTTCACACTTTATTGTGTGAATCTCCGGGATCATATCCAAATACACAAAAACGTAAGGAAATAAGTATATTCGAATCCAAAAGAGAGCATGTGAAAAAACATACAAAGCAAACAAGTTCAAGCATAGTCAGAAGATGGTGAAACTATATTACATAGAGGAATGATAAGCCAGTGAATTACAATACCTGGCGCAATGCTAAATTAGCATTCTGCTGCTGGTTCTTCCCAGACCATTGAACAGCGTCCATTATGACATCCCATAGAATTCTCACAACTTCAACATCAGGTAACTTAGCATCTTTAACATGTTGTTTCACATTCTCGATGACATCAGATATCTCACTTTCCTCTGCTATCTGTGTTGTCAATGTGGATTTCATTTCCTTAAGCTTTACCTCAAATAATTTCTTCTCATTATATTCAACCAAGGATACAAGCCCTGCCTTGCTGAGAAAAAAACATTTCATAACTCGTATCTGTTTACACTCCTTAACTAGAAGAAAGGAAAAACAATTCCCAGTAGCTGAAAATTCAAGAAATAGCCAAGAACGATAGAAGCAACAATAAAAAATATTTTCAATTATCACTAACCTGAAATGCTCAGAGATTGCTTCAGCAGTCCGCTTAGAAGAAGGGAAAAAGTCTAGAAGATTGTCCTCCATTTTTCCGCGTTTCAGAATTGAAATCAAATCATCAAGGCTGTTATCAATAAGATACTCCTTAAAGAAATCTGTTACAAACAAGAGCACTAGTCCTTTGGCCACAAGATTGTCCTTGAGCAGTGGCTGAAATACAGTCTCTGGAGGGAGACCTGACAACTTCTGAGAAAATGCAAGTGCTGTGAAAATAGCCAGCTTCTGTCGTCCATCTTCCTCAAAAAGTTCCAGTGACTGTAACAATCTTTGGATAACATTTTCAAGATTCTTTATGAGAAAAGGCTTTCTTCTCAGGATCTTCTGAATGTATATTACAGATGGTAATATGGCTTCACGTTTTGGCTCACAATCTAGTATAGAGTAAGGGTGGCGCTCCCCTTCATCAGGCTTAATTGTTCCAGGTTGTGTGCGTCCACCTGTGAAGATGACCTGTAGCAGGAGTATAGACATATATCTCAATAAAACAGAAAACTAAATAAATAGCAGGTTAATAATCCTAATTGGAAACTGATATTTTGTCACAATCATGATCACCAAAATTAAAATTGAAAGTGAATTTTTTTTCATCTAGTATAAGACTCTTTTTTGGATCTTTTTGTTTTCTATGAATATAACAAATGTTGATTTTTCCACATCACGATCTAAGTAAATGGGATAACAAATAGGCCCAATATAAGAAATAAAAACAAGAGAATCTTAACATGCTTTTGTTTGTGGTAAAATAAAGACATAAATGTTAAAAAGTCTTTTTAAACTGAGCACTAATAAATAGAGCATATAAAAACTATTCTTACAACTCAAAACTCCCCAAGTTGGTAAACATCATGCACAACTCAGATGTACAGCAATCCAACTTCAGTGATTTGTGAATAACGGCATTAAACAAGGTAAATGACTCATACACCAACAAAACTACAGAAAGAGAACATTTGAATCTGGTTGCTAACCATTGGACATTGGTTAACTCAGAAATGGATAGCTAAAAAACATAAGCAAAATAAACATGTATTAGCAGCCATACTCTCCTCACACCCTTTAAAAGAATTGCCAATCATGTACCTGATGAATAAACAAACATAGCATGCAACCCATCCTACACAGTAACTTGGTCTTAGTTCTATGTAAGGGAACCTTTCACAATACTAAGTTAGAACTTAAGTGATACATAATGCCCAAACTAGTTTTATCAGAATATCCAACTTGCCAATGATCACTTATCAAATGATCTCAATGCGCAAAAATGCAAATAAAAGAACAGTGACATATTTATACTTTAAAACTTTGGCTTAAAATATTAGACACCAAAAATATAAACAGGGAAGGCTGGACTTGCCTCAAAGAAGGTGTCACCGTATCTTGAGAAGTTAAGATCTGAAGATTCAATACTCTTTGCAACAAGTTCCTGCATACAAAAAATATGCATGTTTAATGCTAATAGAATCACAAGTATCATGACCTGGAATGAAGTACAACATTTTACCAGATCACCAGTATTATCTAGATAAATCTGGACCACTACATCCGCAAATGCTGCAGGGTCCAGAGGAGCAGTAATATTCCGTTTGCGGGTCTTAATCCGCGTACCACTGTTGATTAGAAAAGACATAAAATTATAATGGTCTCATCAATGAAGGTAAAAAGACAAATAAAAAATGTACATGATTCATAAACTAGTCAAACTCTAAACTAATCACTGCAAATGTCTACATATATTATACAACACCTTCCCAAAAAATGAAACATTGTACAACAATAGTGACCTGAATGCAAGAACTTCAAATAATTTCATGCACAGAAATAACTAATCATAGTGTATAATATAACATATACACAACGAATCAATTCATCTAAATATTGGTCCATGTTCACCCATCTGAATTCATTTCCTTTGCATTTAAACTGCTTACCCAGACTCCATGCAATTACCTATTCATTTGTCCAATATATAGAACTGCGGCTAGGGATTAGTACAATGAATTGTTTCATTTTCAACATAAGACATCAACAATATCGTTTCAATCCATAGAATTGCTTCCCTCTCCACGATGTAAAAAAGAGTTGAGACTTCTTATTCTCCGGTCCTTTTAACCAATAACAGTAACTAAATTCTAGCTTAGACTGCAGAAAAGACTAAACATTTCTAAGATGTTCCTAATGACATGAAAGTTACATAATGAACTGATTGTAGCACAATGGCGCAGTAATTTTTCATTAAAATACATCAAACAAAACAGAGCATGCTAGATAATATATGGTTAGATACGAATTTAAGAGTGTATTTTGCATCTGCATGAGAAATTTATCACCAAGGGAAGTCTGCGTTTCAGATTTACCAGAAGGGAATACAACATAAAACATCACCAAAAAACATAAAGTGCGTATAGATCCAATATAAAGCTAGGTAGTTCTGCACACATAGACATAAAGTGCATAACTTACCCAAGAGTGGGTCTCTCCTTCGAGCTGAAAACAAACCAAAAACAAAATCAGAATCAGAACCATATTATATATCATCTTCTATATCAATAGTTTCAAAAGAATTTTTTTATTTTTTTTTAAAGTTGCTTTTCATTTTATGGAAAAACCCTATAGAAAATATGCATAGTGAGTAAATATGAAACAACTCAAAGCAAAAGAAAATTTCCATATATTATCAGATCAAATCTCGCAAACCAATCAAATAAAATCAAGAGAACTACGACCAGGAAACCCTTGAAAAGAAGAAATGAAACATCTTAGAATGATTGAACCGAATGAATCCTCAGAAAACGGAAGAACCCGCCAAAATTCAATCGAATCAATTTAATAATGAATTATAGATCCAACCTTGACGATCAATCCAGCAGATCTGAAAGAAAAACTGGGCTGAGGGGAAAGATTAATATAAATGATTACCTCATAAACAACGACCGTCGGCGACGAAGCGAATCTGCGACCTTCTCTTTCCTCTCAGCTGTGTAAATCCAACGCTGATAAGCTGAAACGGCCCAAACCCGTATTTATCCAAGAAGAATAGCATTTAAGTCCCTAATCTTTATGCAATACTTGACAATGGTCCTAAAACTTTGTAATTCGCCATATCTTGATTAATCAATTGCTTGAGATTTGATTGAGATTTTAAGGAATGACGAGATTTTATTTTATGGGTAGGTAGATCATCAAATTTATTTTTTTGTTTATTTATCCTAAGAGTATCTTCCTTAATATTTTATCTTGATTATTTTATTTTGCTCATGATATGACTACATTTTTCTTTATAAATAGATGGCTAAATTATCGATTTCATTACCAAGAGTTATAAAAATACATCTATCTCATTGTAAAATATCTTATTTTTGCGATCATAATTTATTTTTGTATAGAATATTAGCATGGTTTTTATCATTTTTTTATTTAAGTTAAAGCGTTTTTAATGAATATCGAAATTTTAAATTAGTAATATTTTCACTTTAATTATATTGATAGTTCGCTATAAAATTATTTTATACAAAAATATGTTTTCTTCAATAACAAAAAATCATGACTAAACTTGCTACAAATTTGTTATTATAATTTAGATTGAAAATAGAGGAAAAAATATATTATTTTTATTATGTTGATTAAATTGGCATTTAGATTGATAAAAGTATATATACATTTTTATTTGTCAAAAAAGGTAAATAAGAGGATTCATAAAAAAAAATCATAAAATAGAATGGTTGATTTGAGACTTTTTGATAATTGATTCCATATAGTAGGACATGTGTAATATTATTATATATAAATGTGATAAGATAAATAATTGATTCCATTGATAGAGTAAGTAAGAAACAGAAAATGCCAAATGTGTGGAAGATAGCCTTACCATGAATATATTTTGGAGGTTTTGTAAATGTGACAAGTTACATAAGTTATATAGGTGAGAAATAGTATAAATTGTATTGGTTTTATAATTTTGTATTTAATAAGAGGTATAAGAGTAGTATAAAAGTAAAATGGCATTTTTACCTTTTAATTAAAGTGATGAAACTAACTTCTTCATTTTTGTTATTATTATTTTTAGTGTTATTTTTTATAATAATTTTTTTATGTATTTTTTTAAAAATAATTAATGAAATATTAATTATACATAAGTTTATTTTTATTTTATATATATATATATATACTAATAAAAAAAAGGTCAATATCAACGGTTTTTACCGATGATATTAAACAAAAAATGGTTAGTATTGAGTTATAACAACAGCTCAAAAAACGGTTGACATCTGTTACTAGAGCCTCCGTAGGCATTGCTCAAACATGAAATATTAACCATTTTGGGGCGGTTGTTATTACTAAATAACAACCGTTTTGTGAGCGGTTGTTAATAAGCAATATCAACTGCTCTAAAGAATTTTATTATTAAACAATTGCAACCGTTTTACATGCAATTGTTATTAAGCAATATCAACAGTTTTACAAAAATGTTGTCATTACTCAATATTAACGGATATAAAGTCAAAGTCTGTTGTTATTAAGAAACTATAAAAATTGTTATAATTTCTTAATTATAATGGTTGTTGACATTTTTTATTCCAAATTTATAAAACAAAATATTTCAATTATTTAATTAAAAATCACTTTAAAATAAATTTAATTATTTTATATAAAATTTCAAATGGCAAGATAATTTTTAAATATAATTTCAAAATTTACATTAAAACAATTTAGGAGGCGCTTGGTTCAAATAAGGGAATCGGAATAGGAATGGAATTGATAGATGTGTGGAATGAGTATGATTGATAGAAGTGTAGTGTTTGGTTATGAGTATTAATCATTCTCAATATCATTGATAGTGTTTGGATATTTTCATTCCTATATTTCTATTTCATTGATAATGTTTAGATTTATTAGAGAGAAATTATTAATATTATTTTGTAATTGAATTAGATTAATTTTTTTATTTTTTTATTATATTTTATTTAATTAAAAATACAAAATATTATTATTTTTATATTATAATCGTTTAAAATATATAAAATATTGAAGTACGTTCTAATTTAATAAAATATAAATATCTAATATTTTATTATATTAATTATATATATATATATATATATTTTAAATACATATAAAAAAGAATAATTGAATGATTCAATTTATTTTTATTTATAAATAAAAATTATCTATTAATAAAGATAAATTTTTTAAAATATTATATATTAATAATTAATCAAATAAAATATAATATTTTATTTAATAATATATGCTATGACATTGCATAATATTTTTAATAAAAAATTTTATTAAAAAATTTTATATCTAACTTTTCTAATATTTTTTCAATATTTATTTTATATAAAATTATTATTTTATTTTTAAGTTTTTATATTTTAATTAATTTATTATAATTTTATGATTGATATATAATATATAAATTGATTATATAAAAATAATTTTTTTATTATTAGTTATTATAATTATTTTAAAATAATTATTTTATTTTATTAATTTTATATTATTTAAAATAATTTCTCAATATTATATAAATAATTGAAATAATTTATTTCAATAAATAAATTAAAATAAATTATTATTTTAATTATAAAAGAACGTGAGAGTGGACATCATTGGAGAGAAAATCCATTACAAGGGAATGAGATTCATTCCTAATTTAGAGAGGAATTGATGATTCCTGAGTATTCGGGAATCAAATCAATGTTCTGCAATGAAACTCATCAACCAAACACTTCATTTTATTCTCTTTCTCATTCCTGAGTACAAAACCATCGTACCAAGCATCCCCTTAATTCTAATACATACAAATACTACATTTAAATTAAAAAAATTCATAATACAAAAAAATAAAAAATAATAATTCGATCTTCATCTTCTATCTTATATTTCTTGTTCCTTCTTCATCTTCTATCTTCTATTTCTTCTTCCTTCTTCATCTTCTATCTTCTAATTCTTCTTTCTTCTTCATCTTCTATCTTCTAATTAACTTGCATAAATCTCCTCTTCTTCATAATTAACTCGCATAAACTTCATCTTCTTCATAATTAACTTGCATAAACCTACTCTTTTTCATAATTAACTCTGTCCAAATTTATACCTAAATAAAAATACATTTACAACATAAATAATTAAAAATTAATGTTAAATTTAACAACTTCTCAGTGTACCTCAAAAACCTGATTATACAATGTATACAATGATAATTTTACCTATAAGGCATATGGGAAAAGAAGGAATTAAAAGAACATTGATTTGAAGGAGGAGAGTTGTCCGGTGGGATTTGAGAGCATAAGTTGAGGGATGAGAGAGAGATTGAGGAGTCGATTTGGGATTTAAGAGCATAGGTTAAGGGATGAGAGAAAGGTTAAGGGATGAGAGAAATTGAGGAGAGAATAAGTAATCGATTGACAAAAATTTGAAAGCAATGAGAAAAGAAGTTATCGCTCATAACAATAAAAATTGTGGGAAGAGAGGTGATTGAGGAGAGAAGAAGTTATCAAGTTGAGTAGAAATTATAAGAGTTCATAGAGAATTAATTAATTAATTAAATATTTTGTATAACAACCCACGATATTAATGATATTTTATTTATTTTAATTATATATATATATTATTTTAACAAATTTAATTACTTAAATATTATATATATATATATTTATTAACTATTGAATATTATATATAAATATAAATTATTAAATTAAAAAATATTAAAAAGTATTTAATATCAACTATTTTTAAAATGGTAATATTATATATATATATATATATATATATATATATTTACTCTATTAAATAACAAATTAAATTAATTTATATAAAAAAATTAAATTTAAAATATATTATATGTATATTTTATTAAATAAATATGAATATTTCAAATTTAATTATATATATATATTTATTTAATTACATAATATATGAAATTATATAATGTTTATGTTCTTAAATTTAAGATATATTGTCATAAAATTTTAATTTTTTTACTTATTATTATTATTTAATAATTATATCATATATATATATATATATATATATATATATATATATATATATAATTCATATAATTAATTATTAATAAATTCATATATATTTATATAAATAATTATTAATTATATTTTAAATTTAATAAAAATATATGATTATATATTTTTCTTAGTTTCTCCCTAGTCTCTCCATTTATTATTATTTTTTTTAAATCTTAAATTTTAAATTCTCCTTTTTAATAGTATTTTTTTATTCTTATTAAATCTTAAAATTTATTAATATTTTATATTTTTCATAAACACTATATCTTATTAATATTTATATTTTTACTTTTCCTAAACTATAGAAAAAAAATATTCCTTCAAAAAAAAAATATATATATATATATATTTATCTTATCACACTTTTATTCCTCATATAAAATAAATAAAAATAATTCAAAAATTACAAATAAATTCTCATAATAACTTTTAATAAAAATATTGAATAATTTTTTTTAATAAAAGAATAAAATTTATTTAAAAATTTTATGCAATAATAAAATATAATATAACAAAATTTATACAAAAATTTCAGTAATAAAATATGAAAAAAAAAATTAAAATAATATATATCAGAATAAATCTTATAATACTCTAAATCTTAAATTCTAAATTATATATCCAAAACTCTAAATTAATTATATAAATATATATTCTTATAAAAAAACTTAATCTTATACCCTAAATCTTAAACTAATTATATAAATATATATTCATATAATAAATTAATAATATTATTTACAAATATTTATAATTAAAGTTATCATAAATCCTAAACTAATTATATAAATATATACCAAATTTTAAAACAGTTGATATTGACCAATTATATATCAACAGATATTGACCAATTATATATCAACAACAGTTGATATTGGCCCCTTTATATCAACGGTTTTTAAAGTGGTTATTATAGATTTGGTCAATATCAACAGTTTTTGAAATGGTTAATATAGACGTGGTTAATATCAACGGTTTTTAAAACTGTTGATAAAGAAAGAGTTAGTATCAACCGTTTTAAAATTCCCTTAATATAGATGAGTTAATATCAACCGTTTTAAGAGCGGTTGATATTGACCCCTTTATATCAACTATTTTTTAAATTGTTGGTATTAAGCCCTTAATATCAAGGGTTAAACAAGCGGTTACTATTTTTGGTTACTATAAATGGTTTTTTTACTTTTATATATATATATATATATATATATATATATATATATATATATATATATATATATATATATATATATATATTATCCATATTTATTTTAGTTGGTTTAAATATTATTAATTAATTGTATATAAAATACATAGATAATACTAATATTTTAAAAATATTATTTCTTTAGTTCATTTTAATAATAATATATAAATATATATATATTATTATAATATGATAATAATAGTAAGTAGTAATAATAATATTACTACTTTTATTATGAATATGATATATTAATATTGAAAATATATTAACTGGATAGAATTATATTATATTTAATTAAAATAAATAGAATAAAGGAATACAAATATAATATTTATATAATAAAAATAAATTTGAAGATATGAAAATAGTTAATGGTATTTTCATAATTTGTGTTAATTAATTAAATAAGTGAAGATTATAATTAAAATATTATAAAGAAAGGGTAATAAGATGAAATAAAAATGAGTGCCACTGAATGTAATAGTATAACTTAATATTTGAATGAAGTATAATTTATATCCTAAAATATGTAAAGATTATTTGAAAACTATTATTTTGGTAGGATAACTATTACAATCCCTTTGAAAATTGATCAAAATAGAAGATGAAAGTAATTTTATTTTTATTTTATAGAGAAAATATGATTGAAATAGATTAAACGATAAATAGAAAAAATAATATTTTAATATGTTAAATAAACATAATTCACTTTTTATTTTTGACAAAATGATTTTTTTTAGCCACATTGTTGTATCACTCAACGTAGGGGTGTAAACGAGTCGAGACGAGCTTAAACTAGCCCTGATTCGAATTCCGCTCGTCTCGTTTTTTATTGACTCGGCTCGAGTTCGATCGAGCTTTCAATATTAAGCTTGAACTCGGTTCAATCATATAACCAAAAGCTCGAGTTCGGCTCGAAAGACTCGAATTTAAATATATTTATATACTAATTTCTTATATTAAAAAAAACATAAATCACCATTCATCAATCACCAAAGTATAGAGTGTAAAGTGAGATACAAATGAAAGTCGAGAGTCTTCTCAAAAAGATTACTTTCAAGTTGTGTATTGTATTTGAAATAAACTTGAAAACATATTAAACTATATTAAGTTTATTTTGAAAAATAAAACATGAAATAAAAATAGTTTTATATTTCATAAAATATAATATTTTGTGATTGCACATATTAAATAATATTATAATATAATATATTTTGATTTAATTTTTAAAATTTATATTTTTATAATTAAATTAATATCAAATTTATTTATTTTTTATAAATATTATAAAATATATATTTTTTAATTTATAAATATTATTTTGGTATATCTTGATAAATAATTTATAGCGAAATAAAAATAGTTTTATATCTTATAAAATAAAATACATTGAGATTGCATATCTATATATATAATGATGCTTAATTTTTAAAGTGTTCGGATTGCCGGGTCGAGAGTTGTGGTTAATTTGGATATATATGTGAGAGTAAATGAATACTTGGGTCGGATTGTGGGTTGACCCGCCCATAAATTTAAAACGGTTAAAAATAAAATTAAAAATGTTATAGGTATGGTTCAAACTTGCAACCTAACAAAACAAGTACAACCTTTTAACCAACTAGGCTAATAACATTTTATATTTTAAATTCAAACCAAATTTTGATAAACGCGTGACATTTTAACAATATAAGTTCAACTTTTTAACTAACTAATCTATATATATAATGATGCTTAATTTTTAAAATATTCGAATTGTCGGGTCGAGAGTTATGGTTAATTTTGATATATATGTGAGAGTAAATGAATATTTGGGGTCGTACTGTGGGTTGACCCGCCCATAAATTTAAAACGGTTAAAAATAAAATTAAAAATGCTATAAGTATGGTTCGAACTTGCAACCTAACAAAACAATTACAACTTTTTAACCGACTAGACTAATAACACTTTATATTTTAAATTCAACCCAAAATTTGATAAACGCGTGACATTTTAACAATATAAGTTCAACTTTTTAACTAACTAATATATATATATATAATGATGCTTAATTTTTAAAGTGTCCGGATTGCCGGGTCGAGAGCTATGATTAATTTGGATATATGTGAGAGTAAATGGATACTTAGGTCGGATTGTGGGTTGACCCGCCCATAAAAATTTTACCGTAATATTTTTTTCACGGTTTTTTATATTATTATTACTCGTGCAAATGCACGGGATACATGCTAGTATTAAATAATATTACTGTATAATTATATTTTGATTTAATTTTTAAAAATTATGTTTTCGTAATTAAATTCTTATCAAATCTATTTATTTTTTTATAATTATTATATAATATATATTTTTAATTTATAAGTATATTTTGGGGAGACCCGTGAGTAATAAACTTAAAGATAGTCTTATGGATATGTTTTAAATTTTAATTAAAAAGTAAAATATAATAAAAAAAATTATATGATTGGACTCGAAAAAGCTCAACGAGCCATCAAGCGAGTCTTACCTAAGCTCGAACGCGGCTCGAATCTTAAACGAGCTGACTCGAGCTTAGATTGAATTCGATTTTGACCGAACTCGAATTGAACTTTGATCGAACGACTCATGAGAAGTTCACGAGCGGCTCAACTCATTTGCATTTCTAAGTCTCAACTTAAGCTTACGCAGAGACAAATCTATGTAGGGATTCCGGTGGGCTAAAGTCCACCACAATTTTTTTTATAATAGAAATATGACATCACACTATAGTTTTTTTTTTAAATCAATATAATACACTATTTATTTGTCTAATTATTAAAAAAATGATAAAATATACTTTTATCTACTAGTTTTATTTAAAAAAAAAAAAAAAATCAAACTCACATTAACTCTAAATTCTAGATTTATACTTGTGCTTAAGGTTTATGACTTGAGTTATAATGATTGATAAGTTACTAATTTTTTCCTAAAACATCTTTAATCAAATAAAAAGTTATAAATTTATTTTTAAATATTTCATTCAATATTAATTTAAATAAAATAATATTTTTAAATATATTTTAATTATTTTTATATTAACAAATTTAATAATATTTTAATTTAAACTTAGTTTGAGCTCTTAAATATTGTTTAATCTTGGTTTTTTAGTGGGATTTTTTCTAATAAATCTTATTTGATAAAAATAAATTATTTAAATTTTTATATGATTTAATTATTAAAATATTTTTTATATTTAAAATTAATACAAATATAATAATAATATTTTAGTATTTAAAATTATAATTTGATGATTAAAATGATAAGAATGTGAATTTATTTATAAAAAACTGATAAAAACTCAAAATGAATCAAATTAAAAAATAACTAAATACAAATATATGTTTAAAGAAAATATATAAAGGTATTTCCAAATATATATTTTTTAAAAAAATAGTCGTAATAATTTGAAATTTAAAGCTCCAAAAACTTTAATGGAATAATTGGGATCTGGTGGGACACTTGCAAGAAACGTGCATCACGTGCTCCTTGTCTTTTTATTTTTGCCAACCCAATTAAATTTTTATTCTTAAGAAAAAATAATATATATATTAAATAAAACCTATTGGATGAAGCGGTGATCCATATTAGATATGATTCTCATTATCATATCATTAATTAAAATATTATAATTTATTTTATAAATAATTTATTTATTAAATTTAAATATAGTTTAATTCAAATAATCTCAAAGAATCCACTCATCAAACAAAACCTCTGCCTCCCCACTCAAATAAAAAATTAAATATTTAAAAAAATAAAACTAAGAAACAAATTTAATTTGAAAAAAAGCAAAAAATCTAATTCATACAACCACTAAATTAATTTTATTTTAAATATATTATGTAAAAACAAAAGGTGAGAAAAATAAAACAATTATTAAGAAATAAGGTTTATTTAATGAAAAAACACTTTCTTGGTATGCTAAAAGAATATAAATTTAGAGTAAAAACAAACCAAACACTAAAAAAAGAAGAATATGAAAACAGATATATAATTTATGGAGCCTCAAGTTCTTTAAAAACATTCCAGACATCGTCATCCGAATATAATGCACCATGGGTTGGTGAGAATTTATTTATTTATTATAAGCTACCAAGAATTAAAGAGATATAAAATTGTGTGGTGATCTAATATAGTTGCACTAGTATATTATTAACCTAGGCTAAACTCATTAAAATTGTGTGATTCATGATCTAATATATTATATATATAGTAGTACAAGTATATTATTAAAATGGGCTAAAATCATTAAAATGGATCCCAATACCAACCATGTAGGTTGACCTTTGTTTTCAAATTTTTCTTACATTTGTAGTGCATCTTTAGTGTATTTTTTTAATGTTCCAGTTACCAAATATTTTCAGCTGTTATAAATTTTCTTTTCTGTTGGATATTGTAAAATAAATCGTTTTCTTAATTATTTTTTGATGAAATATTATTGTTGATGAGTATAAAAGGAAATAAAAACAAAATAAATATAGAATTAAACAATTCTATACTTAATTAGTCTTTATATATAAGTAACTCACCATTTTATTTCAATGTAAATAGTTTTTTACATCGATGATAAAATTTAAGTATGGTCATAATTGGTTTGGTTGAGTCATCAAAATGTCTAATTATCTAACGGAACGTAATATTTGGAGGAGAATTTATTCAATGTAAAAAATTTCGTGAGTAGACTAAATTTATTGTGAAGAATAATTTTTCGATTAGTTTTTGGGACGACATTTAATGCAGTATCTTAAGTCTAGCTATGACGTATCATTAACTTGTTTGTTATATATAGAAAAACCAGAATAGTCAAAATTAATCGTTCTTTTAAAGGAAGTACGAACTCGATAGCTTTTTGAGTAATATTTTTTAATGTAATGCTTTATCGTTGTGTTTAAACATTTTTATTTTTAGGTAGTGTTTGGTTGGTGGTACAAAGAAATATATTACTATTGGTATATTATAAAATATATTAATATTGTTTTAATATATTGTTTGTTATATTTTTACTATTGGTATAAATTTATACCATTATATTATTTATACCTCATATTTGTTATAAAATAGTAACTAGTCTCCTTAAGTACAACATTATCCGACCTAAATATCCATTCACTCTCATATATATATCAAAATTAACAACAATTCTCGATCCAATAATTCGGATATTAGTTAGTTAAAAAGTTGAACTTATATTGTTAAGAATGATTTGCGTTCATAAAATTTGGTGTTGAATTTAAAATATAAAGTCTTATTAGCCTAGTTGGTTAAAGGGTTATATTTATTTTGTTATGTTGCAAGTTCGAAACATGATACATATAACATTTTAAAATTATTTTTAATTGTTTTAGGTTTATAGGCGGGTCAACCCAAAATACGATACAAGTATCTATTTACTCTCACATATATATCAAAATTAACCATAACTCTTTGACTCAACAATCTGGACAATTTGAAATTAAGCATCATTATATATATATATATATATATATATATATATATATATATATATTAGTCTTATTAGCTTAGTTGGTTAAAATGTTTTACCTGTTTTTGTTAGGTTGAAAGTTCGAAGCATTACCTATAATATTTTTAATTTTTAACCATTTTTAAGTTAATAGGCGGGTCAATCCATAATCCGACCTAAATATTCATTTATTCTCACATATATATTTAAATTAATCACAACTCTCGATTCGACCATCTAGACACTTTGAAATTAAGTATATTGTTATTAATTGTACTCCACCGATAACAATAGTAATAATATCATTTACAACATTACTGAATATTATGTTAACTTTATCTCTTAATATTTTATTTTTATTTAAATATTATTTGATAGTTTGAGTTATATTTATTTTAATATAATAATTGGTGGAATAAATAAAAAGTAATATATATTAAGACCATCTTCTTTTAAAATTATAAAAAGTTATATATATATATATAATAATAATAATAATACATTTATATATTGTAACACATATATAACTTTTAAAATATATTAATATATTAATAATTTTAAAATATTATTTAAAATAATTTAATAATAAAAAATTAAATAAAGAAAAATTACTAAATAATTTGTTTTAATAATAAAAATTTAAAGAAAAAATTATTAAATAATTTTATAATGATATATCTAATTTAAAATTAAAAAAAATTAATATACAAGTCATATTTTAAGGTGACAATACCACATTTCTTTTATATATATATATATATATATATATATATATATATATATATATATATTTATTGGGCTAGTTTGATTTAGCTTATTCACCTTACCTTATTCTTAGGTACATTTTATATGATTTCAGTAAATTTGGGTATGTTTGATTCAGTTTATACACCCAGTTTATTTATTTTTTATATTTATAATATTATTTAATAATTAATATTATATATATAATGTTATATATATATATATTTATTAATTTAATTTTAAATATTAATAAATGATTTAAATTAAAAAATAGTATATATTTAAAAATAAATTATATTCATATATTAATTTTTATAAAATTTTATTAATATATAATTTTAAATATTAATAAATGACTTAAATTAAAAAATAATATATTTTAAAATAAATAATATGAATAAAGAAAATAATTTATTATTATTATATATATTTTTCTCCTCTCTCAACCTCTTCTTATTAAGGCTAGTTTGATTTCTGAAAATATAATTATAAATAAAAAAATTATATTATATTATATTTATATTTTATATTTTGTTTAATTATTTTATATATTAAGATACCTATGTTATAAATAATAAATAAAAAATAAAAATATATTTAAATGTATATTTTTTTATTATAATAATTTTATATAAATATATAAAATATTATAAATATATGAAATAAATGAGAAAGAATAAATAAAATGATTAAAAAAAGATTTAAAAGATGAGAGAGAATGAATAAAATAATAAAAAAAATGAAATAGATGAGAGAGAATGAATAAAAAAATATTTAAAAATAATGAGAGAGAAAAACATTTATAATCTTAAACTCCTCCGGGGAAGGAGGTAGAGAAAAAATTGAGTTTAAACATAAAAGTGTGTTTGGTTATAATTTTTTGCCTGAGCTTATTAAGCATTGTAGCAACTTATTACGCATATGCCCATACACAGCTTATAAACACCTGATCAAACTAGGCCATTATTTTGAAAATTTAATGTGACAATGTTTTGTTTTCTTAGGCCTTGTTCGGATTGAGGTTTTTTAAAAAACTTAGAGGGAGAAAAAAAATAATGATTGATGATGATTTTGAGGAAATGATGATTATTTTTGGTAAAAAGACTTAAAGGGTATTGATATATATAAATAAAATAATAAATAATAATTTAAAATAGAGGATATTTTGGTATTTTGGTTAATGAAATGAGTGATGTGATTGATTTGAAAATTGATTTGGATTGAGTTTTTAAAAAAACCCAAAGAGAATGAGCGCTTATATGAAATATGACAAAATTTAAACATCTTATTAATCATTAAATCAAATAATTTTATTATATAAATATCAAAATTATATTCTAATTTTATCCTCTCTCTAAATTATCATTCTCTCAAAATTATCATTCTCTCCCCTACACTATATCCTCTAAAATTAAAGGACAAATTAATCTTTTAATTTTAAAAATCAATTTTTTTCTGATTTTTTATCCAATAATTTTTAGAATAAAACTAAAATAAAACCCAAAAATCACTCCTCAAATAAGCCTTTAGTGTGTGAAAGTCATTTTGATGTTCTAAACAAAAAGTTGAATTAAAATATTTTATTCTTCATTTTCATTTATTAAATTAAGTCAGCCTCGGTAATAACATGTACTGTTTAATTTGTTTAATGTTTTCGTGTGAGAGAGAGAGAGGAGAGAGAGAGAATCCTTATTACTTTAAAACAATCAAACAGATGTTGTTGTCTGAACATTTGATGAACCTTGAAAATGTCAAGTTCCATTCACAGCAGCATCGCATTTAAACTCTCCTCTTCCCTGAAAACATTGTTAGTCTCTTCTAAGATTTATTCTTCTCGCAAATCTCTCTCTCTCTCCTTCTCTCCACCTTTCAGACACTCTCTTCGTCTCTCCTACCACCGCACCTCCACCGACATAATTTCAATGACCGACGCAGCAGACATGGACGCCGTTCAGAGGCGTCTCATGTTTGAAGACGAGTTAGTCATCTTTTCCTTCTTTATACCCTTTCTCATTCATTTAATGATTTCCAAATTTAACTCCTTGAAAGATATAATTGAACTGTCTCAAGCTCTGATTTTGCAAGTTAAGATGAGACTATGTTTCAGATCAAAGTTGGTGAACTAATTAATTAAACTACTCATCATATATATATATATATAGTATCTTGAAATCATTTTGAGTGATCTTTTGTTAGCTAGACTGACTACATGCGCTTCTTCATGGGTTTTGGATTTAAAGTACTATTATTAGGAATAGGGATGGATCTGTAAAGCTCTAATTCAATGAAGTGAAAATACATATGTGCAGCAATCCAAACATTAAGCATAGATCTAGACACATCTTATCTTGGGGGGGGGGGGGGGGGGCACATCAATATTTTTATCTGTCTATTTGGGGATCCACTGGCTGTATACACGAAAATACTAGTCAATTCACACTTCGCTGGGACCCCTAACTATGGAACTTAGACCTATTTGGGCACATTGTCATTTTCATGACATTTACTCTGATGAATGGTTGGAGGTTGCTGGCATTGTAAACAATGCTGATTTAAGTCTGTCTAGAAATATTGCTCTATTATTAATTAGCTTTAGCTTAATTTTGCATTGCCTATAAATTAATACTGTCTTGTATTAGTTGAATCATCCATAAATACACAAGAATACAAGCCATTCTCTGGGTACTTCTTCTATTATCAGTTTGTTAATATTACAACACTAACATATGCAGACTGATATTGAATTTAAATAAGTTACTCTATACTGGTAAAACCCAGTTCCTGCTGCTATCATCTGTTGCAGTTCAAATAAGGATTTCACCCTTTGGGGCCCCTTTTATATTTTCCATTATATCTTGCAAAGTATGTAACTCGTTCATTGGGTGCACTAAAAATGGTTCATTTGCTATCCTTTCAGATGTATATTGGTGGATGAGAATGATAATGTTGTTGGTCATGACACCAAATACAACTGTGAGTGGGACTTCCTTAATATAAAACTCTGAATAAGCTACTAGCTAAGAGTAAACTGGTAGTTCTTCATTCATGTATATTTTTTATCCAAAGGAATATGGGTTTGACCGAGGCACATAACTAAATACAATGATAAGTCAACTAACTGACAGCTTGCCATGGATGTCAGTTTCTTGTTTCAT